>NC_080749.1:31675578-32300578 GCF_020826845.1 Diceros bicornis minor
GTTTAATTTTTTCTTTTTCTCTAGTGTCTTCAGGTTGAATTTTAGTGTTAATTTTAGACATTTCTTCTTTAAGAATACGTACATTTAAACCTATAAATATTTCTCTAAGTAATGGTTTAACAGTAGCAGCTTCACACAAATTATTATGAGTTTTATTTTCATTATAATTCAGTTTGAAGTATTTTCTATTTTCCTTTATAATCTCTTCTTTAATCCATACGTTATCTGAATGCATGTTTTCTAACTTGAAAATATTTGGCATGTGCAGACCTTACTGATTTCTAATTTAATTCCATGCTGGTCAAAGAATAACTATATATGATTTCAATCCTTTGATATGTGTTAAAACTTGTTTTGTTACTCAGCATATGTTTTATCTTAGTGTTGCAATTGTGAAGAATGGGTAATCTGCAATTGTTGGGTATGGTATTCTATAAATAGCAATTAAGTTGAATTGGTTGAAATAGCTCAGTGTATAAGCTTACTCACATTTTTTTTTGCTGCTCATTCTAGCAGTTACTGATAGGGAGGTGTTAAAATCTCTAATTATATTTGTGGATATGTTCTATTTGTCCTTTTAGTTTTATCAAATTTTGCTAACTAAATGTTTGTAGGATGGAAAACACTCCTCTTATCTTTCTCCTCTACTCTTCCACTCTACTCACTACTCACAGAATACTTCAATTCTGATACTTCTGGTAACCAAATTGTGGTGGTTTTTCCCACAGCAAGCAATTCTCAGACACTGGTGGGGTGTCCTACAATTTAACCCCACAAGATTTCTCCCCCCACCCCAATTCAGATACCAATCAAAAAAGCTATAAATCAGAAGTTCCAAAAACCCCCTCCTCTGGTTGGATTAATTTGCTAGAGTGGCTCAGAGAAGTCAGGAAAACATTTTACTTACCAGTGTTAAAAAACAAAATTCAACTGAATAAATTTAAAGATCTAATTGTCTTTATTCAACGATTCATGAATCAGGCAGCATTCCATCTAGCAAATAGAAAGGAGCTCAAAGGAGCTGTACCAAATGGAAGACTTTTATAGGCAGAAGGAGGTGGGGCAAGGAAGTTATTCTAGCAAAGAGTAGATTGTTTCAGGCAAGATTACCTTCCTTTGGGGTAAGGTGGGGGTCTACAAGGCAGATTACCTCACTAGTGCTCACCAGGTAATTCCAGATTGACTGGTTAAAGGTCACATTTTTGGGAGAGGCTGAAATTGCGGTTAGGTTAGATATTAAGTCTTGCTTTGCTGATGTGGCACTTAGCACAAGTGACTCCATTTTGGGTGTGTTGTTTCTTTTTTAACACTAGGTTCCCAGTTTATTATAAAAGGTTCACAGTTTATTATAAAAAAACTCAGGGACAGCCAGATGGAAGAAACGCCTAGGGCAGGGTATATGGGAAGGCGCACAGAGCTTTTATGCCCTCTCTAGACGTGCCTCTCTCCCAGCACCTCCACGTGTTTACCAATTTCAAAGCTCTCCAAACCCCATTGTTTTGGGTTTATGAAGGCGTCAATAAGTAGGCATGATTGACTAAATCATTGGCCATTGGTGATTGATTCAACCTCCAGCCCCTCTTGCCTCCACAGAGGGTGAGGGGTGGGACTGAAGTTTCCAATCCTCTAATCAAAGTTTGATCCCCTGGCAACCAGCCCTCATCCTTGGGGACTTTCCAACAGTCACCTCCTTAACATAAACTCAGGTATGATTGAAATGGGCTTATTATGAGTAACAAAACACTCCTTTTACCTTTATGGCTTTGGAGCTATTTCATGACAAAAGGCCAAATATTATAACAAAAGACACTGCCATTGCTGTTATCACTTAGGAAATTCCAAGGTTTTTAGAAGCTCTGTGCCAGAAATGGGGAGTCAGACCAAATATATATATTTCTTATTACAAATCACAACATCACAACGTTGAAGTTCTGTTATTAGGTGCATATATATTTAGGAATATTACCTCTTCTTGATGAATTGATCCTTTTATGAAATTTTTGTGTTTATTTCTAAGACTCTATCATGAAATATAAGCTTTCTTATATTCAGTGTACTTATGGTATAACTTTTCAAATACTTTTACTGTGAAGGTGTCTTTATATGTTAAGTGTATTTCTTAAACACAGCATAGAGTTGTTCTTGCTTTAAAAAGTCTGACAATATTTTTCTTATTTACATGGTGTTCAATTTTTATATATTTAACATAATTATTTAATTATTGATAGTTTTATGACTTTTATCATATTTATTTTCTATTTATCTCATCTGATATTTGTTCCATTTTCTCTTTTTTCTTCCCTTCTTTTGGGTGAACCAGCATTTTTTTAATCATTCCACTTTATCTCCTTTATTGACTTTTAAGCCCTGCTTCTTCGTGTTACTTTTTCAACGTTGCTTTAGAGATTACACCATATACTTTATATTTTCACATTCTAGCCTCAAGTAATATAATACTTTAAGAAATGTAAAAACATTACAGTATTATATTTATCCCCCCTCCCAACTTTGAGTTCTTTGTCACATATTTTACTTTTGCATATTCTATAAATTCCAGAATACATTACTTTTTTGCCTTAATCAGTAAATGATAATTTAAGTAAATTAAAAATATGCAGAAATAAAAAATCATAGCAAAAATATCTTTGATATTTAGCTACATATTTACCATTTCCATGCTTTTCAAGTCTTCCTACAAATGTGAACTTCCATTCTCATATCATTTCCTTATAGTTAGAAAAACTTTGTTTACTATTTCTTGTAGAGAAGATCAGTTGAAAGACCTCTTTCAGTTTTTGTCTGTCTGAAAAATCCATTTATCCTATCTTCATTTTTGAAGGATATTTTTGCTGAATATAGAATTTTGTGATGACAGTTATTTTTTTAAAACTTTAAAGATGCTATTTCATTTTATTCTGGTCTCCATTGTTTGTGATAAGAAACCAGCTGTCATTGGTATCATTTTTCCCCGTATATATTTTGTTTTCTCTGCTCTAACTGCTCTTTAAATTTTCCTTCTATGTTTGGGTTCCAGCAGTTTGACTATAGTGAACCTATGTATAATTTTCTTTGTATTTATCACGCTTGAAATTTGTTAAACTTCTTGGATCTGTGAGTTGATCTTTTATTAATTGTGGAAAATTCTCAGCCATTATATCTTAAAATGATCTTTTATTAATTGTGGAAAATTCTTAGCCATTATATCTTAAAATATTTCTTTTAGTCCATTATTGATCTTCTCCCCTCCTGGGACTCTACATATTTCTGGTACTCTAAATACAGATGTCAAATGTTCTGTTCCTTTTATTTATTTTTTAATTTTTAATGTTCATTTGGAAATTTTCTAGTGACCCATCTTCACTGATTCTTTCCTCTACTGTGTCCAGTCGGCTGTTAATCCCATCAATGTGTGCTTCATTTATGATATGTGTGTGTATGTGTATTTCACTTTTTATGCTTTTATTCTCTAGTGAAATTGCCCATCTCTTCTCATATGTTGTCCAAATTTTTCAATAGACTCTAATGTACATACTCATAGTTTTTTAGTGTTTCTGTCTGATAATTACATCTGGTCCATCTCTGGGCTTGCTGCTCTTGACTGTCTCTGCTCTTTCATGAATCACATTTTCCTGCTTCTTTGTGCATCTCACAACTTTTGATTATATATAAGCAATGATGTGATAAAAATAAAGCACAGTAGAGATTAAAGAAATAAGATTTACTGCCAGCAAAGAGCCTGCTCCTTCTTCTGTCAGGCATTAGTGTTGAGAGCTGAAACAGGACTTTGCTTGGTTTACTCAGACTCAGTTTACCCGTAGTTTCAAATGTTTTGAGGAAAGGATCAGGACTTTCCATTCATCAGGACTTGGGGTCTAAGCCTTTGGTGATCTTCTGGGGCTTTATTGCTTAGTTGTAAGCTTTCCAAACCATAAGTGGTGTCTTTCTGCTCTACTGCCCTCCTCCAGTTTTCAAAACTTGGTGAAAATGTGGATTACCTTGGAGGGATTTCTCTCAGCTCTCTTGTCTTACACCCACCCTTCAAGGGGCCACTGCCTTGCACTTGGTAAAGCCTCCATATGCCTCATACGCGATTTGCTTACTTCTTGTGTCCTGCCCCCAGCCTTCAGCATACAACCATTGCAGTTGTTGAAGGCTCATAGAAACGAGTTAGCAGATGGGTGCAGACTCACCTATGGCTGTGGATGGTTATTATCCATCATTCCAGCCCACACATGAATACTAATAGTTTGTTAACAGTTCAGCTGGTTTCTCCTTACACCCATCTATCATGAATTTCTTCTCTTCTACAGCTCCACTAGAGATGAAAGAAGCTATGCTTCTCTACTCTGCCAAGAAGTATTTATCGCTTTGTGGAATTTCATTTATTTATTTTTCTTTGCATCCTCATTCCTTTATGGCTAAAACAAAAAATGAAGAAACAATATGATTCTGTAGATTATCTGACTTGCTCTAGTTGTTGGAATGGGAAAAATCATCTCTTCCTAATTGTAAAAGTCCAAAGAATACTAATTATAGAGTACTAATACTGCTTTAAAAAATAGCCAATTTTATACTCTGGAAATAAAATTGTGATTGCCAAAGTTGAACAATGAAATAAAATAAACCCCTCCATAGACGGAAGCACATCCACAGAATGATAGAAAAAAAAAACACCTGAAATGAGAGGGAAGATTTCATTGTGCTATACTTCCAGAATGTAACACAAATATAGAATGGTATAGAAAATATAAAAGGAAGGTTCAGAGAAATGGAGTGTAAATCCAGAATTTTATTATCTTATTGTATTGAGTTATAGAAAAAAGTAGTAGGAGGAAACTGAGAGAATGGAAGAAAGGAACAGCCAATTAAACGATAGAAAATTCCCTGAGCTGAAAAAAGACATACATCTGCAATCAATCTGAAAGGATCTATCAAATGGAGAGTGACACCTTGGCTAAAGAAAAACATGCTAAAATTTTCTAGATATGATATTACATTAACTCTTACACTTGAAACAATAAAAATCAAGGTAACATCAATTAGAACTGACTTCTAATTGTCAGTCCTGTGAGTTAAGACAAAGGAGTAATATTATCAAAGTTCTAAGAGAAAGTAATTTTGAATTTAGAATTATATACCCAAACTTTAAAAGATACATATTTGTTTGTTTGCTTATTTAGTTGTTTGCCTATTTATTTTGATTTACAAACACCTACTCTCTATTCTTTTGATACTCTCTATTCCCCAAAATTCCTTTTGAATACCACTCTTTCCCCATAATTAAAGAGTTTGGTTTGGTGAAACTGACTCTAGTCACTAGTCCAGATATGGGTACATTATTTATTCTCAGGCAACTAAATACATGGTATGCCCTTACTCACAGTGAGTTCTTCAGAAGTAGGCTCATGGCAGAACTCAAGCCATTTATAGTAAGGACAAGGATTTTTGTTTCTACTTTGGGAAGAGCAAATATCTCCTCTCTGCTGATCTTAAATTAAGGAAAAATTAGACCAGCTGTGAAGGGCAATCATTTTTGCCACTGTGTGAAGCCTGGAAATAAAGTCAACATGGAGGAAAGCAGAATCAAGAGAGGCAGAAAGAGTGCTAGATAACCCTATTGGAGCCGCTGTGTCAAGCAGTGCCTACAGCCAGATATCCCTGGGCTTTTCACATAATGAGCCAATAAATTCTCCCTTTGGATTAAGCTGATTTGAATGAGATATTCTGTTACATACCAATACACGATTCTAACTGATCCTAACCAAATAAGCTTTAAAAGGGGGAAAGCAATATATGTAAAGAGGCATAATAATATATTGTACTTTGTATTGTCTGTCTTCCAGATTTTTCCTTCTTTCATTTCTTCTAGAATCATACCCACTTAACTACAATAATTTCTCCAGTTTCTCCTCACTATATGTGGCCAGCTATAAGTACAACAGAGAAACTAGGATAATTACGTTTTGCTTATCCCACACATTAGCAAACTCCATCAAGATGCCCCAAAGGTGACTGAAACCACATGCAATCACTCAATTATTTATTGAGCCCTTTCTGACACTCTCAACAAATGTAAAGCAGCAGAAGTCATGCATTTCACATTCTCAGACCAGAATGTAATGTCTATAGAAACAAATAACCAAAATGTAAGTTAAAAAAATATTCCTGAGAACTTTTAATATATTGTCATAAGCACACGTAAAAAGTAGATCAGGAAAGAACCGTAGCTATGTGGGAAAAAACAGACTAGTTTAACGAATGAAATATGTTTCTGATATCAAGCATTTAGAGGCACTAAATGATGCTTTGGCTGCATACAAGAGGATCTGACATGTCCCAGTCTCAAAGAAATAAAGGAAATACTTCACAAAGCACATCTTCAAAATACTTTGCTCTAGAAAGAAAAACCAATTTACTCCATAAGAAATAGTTAGATTATGATATAAAAACTAATTGCTGAGTTTTATGGCACTGAATGTATGTGTTAGAGCAGCCGTTCACAAACTTCAATATCAACAAAATCACCTGGCAGACTTGCTAACATACAGATTACTGGGTCCCATCCCCAGAACTTCTGACTCAGCAGGTCTGGAGTGGAGACACAGAACTGCATTTCAAACCTGTTTCCAGGTAATGCTGATGTTGCTGGTCTCAAAACTTCCTTTTGTAAGCCACTGTTTGAGGAGAAGTTTAAGAACGATGTGAACTAAAAAGACGATTGTGATTTTAAAAACTGAGCATTAAAAAAAGGAAGATAAAATCCATGCTCTTATGGAACCTATTTCCCAGTAGTAGGAGATGAGTAATAGACATTTAAATTAATCAAACATATCTGATAATAATAAGTTCTTGAGACATAAAAAGATGCATAGAGAGTGAATGAGATGAGACAGAGGCAGTAGATACTGTGCACAGGGAATATCTTTCTGGGGTGATATGTGAGCTTAGATATGAAGGATGTGAGGGGTCAGCCTTTTGAAGATCCCAGGGCAGAGTAGTGTAAGCAGAGAAAACAGCAAGTCAAAGGATTTGAGATGGGAAGAAATGATATATTCAAAGAAGGAGCATACCAGTAGTAAACAGGGATAAGTGTTTTTAAAATAAAAATAATAACAACGTTTAAATGGTAGGTAGGAAGCATACGTGTAGGCTTTCTAGATCATGAGCACAGAAACATTTTTCATTTTATTCTGAGGCAACAGGGAGACTTTAGAGGGTTTGAACTGTCAGAATAACCTGGTGTGTTGTAAATTTCAGGAAGATCACTTCAGCTGTTATTTAGAGAATGGATTGTGAGTGGGAAGGGGGAAGAATGGCAAGAAAGGAGATAGGGATAAACACTAGAAGAATATTGCAGGACTCCAAGGTAAAACATGTTCATGGATTTATCTAGATGGAAACAGTGGATATGTGGAAAAATGGAGATACTAGACTAGTAATACTTAAAGTTGGCTAATCAGAATCTGCTTCCCAGGCTCCTTCTTGGACCTAATTAATCATATACTCTAAGTTGTGCCCTCACGTGATTCTGATGGGCAGCCAGATTTAGGGTGCACTCTACTATACAGACTGCTGTAGTAGATAGACTTCATGGAACCAACATAGGCTTCTAAGTAGGGAATGTCCTGACGAAAGCAGAATGTAAATATGATTCATTTGGTGTCGTATGAGAGAGACTGAAGACAAACGTCCCGCCAGTAAGAAGGGTAGTCAACAGGCTATCACAATAATTAAGGCATATGCATTTAGACAGCACTGAAATATGGTAACCACAAGCCATGTGTGGCTATTTAAATTTAAATTCATTAACATTAAATTCAATAAAAAATTCAGTTTCCCAGTCACATTAGCCACATTTCAAGTGCTCAATAGGCACATATGATTATTGTCCACTGCGTTGGACAGTGCAGATATCAAACATTTTAATCATCACAGAAAATGTTTTGGATAGCAATGGTCTGAACTCTGATGTTGGTAGGGGAACAGAATCTAAGGGGCAAATCTGAGTGGGGAGTGGGGTGAAACCGAGGAATAACAAGGCACGGTAAGTGAAGCAGCACTACTCTATGCTCATGTGGATTTTATTTGAGAAATTTAAAAAATCTGTAGAAAAATACACTCAAGTCAAGGGCACCGTAAAATCGGTACTTGCTGTGTTACACAATTCACCACAATATTTTTTTCAATATCAGGAAATACCATAACTGATAAGATAAATATTATGATAGCAAGTTTTTTTTCTCCCTCCTCTCCTTTTCTGTGGGTAATTACCAATGTCTGTAATTGACAACAGTTGATCAAATCAAAATAGGGAAACTAATAACGAGCCAGATTCTCCCCCCACGTTCCACGCGTTGAAGTCAGTGAACGCTCTGTGCACACAGGGAGACACATGGCGAGCTAATCTGGCCCAGCATTTACACAGCACTTGCAATTTGAGGATCTTAAAATGTTGAACAAATATTCACTTTCGCAGGCTATCCCAGGAGACTGAACCCATCATTTGTACATCTGACTAAATCGGGTTTTAAAAGTTTGAGCTAAAGACTTTATGCTACCAAAAATAGTCGTATTTAAAAAGCGTGTTTCCTTCTTTCCATATATGCATGTGTCAGAATGCACAAGGTCTGAACCTTCTGTTTTAAATTAAGTTTGAGTAAACATCAAGGCTTCATTCAGCTTAGCCTCTCAAATACCATCTCCTTCCCAGCTACCCATCTGACTTCCAGATAAGAAAGTTAATCACGCTTACTTACATTAACCCAAATTAAACAACTTCTCCCACCTAAAAACATGCACCATGCATCAGAGTTGCATAGTTTCTTCATGATTTTAAATTTCTTTGAATCTCTCAGATGAACAAAGTACAAATGTGTTAATTGAATCTTGTTCTCAATTAACCACAAGTGGATTATCCAATTGATAGGTCATTCAGACATCCTGGGCCTCCTCTCAACCCCTTAACTGTAATTTGCAGACAGCTGTCCCCATCACTCTGCAGCTGGCCCTTGTGCCATTAATAGCAAGGCAGGCTGGGGAGGGAGGAAGGGAAAGTGCTGTTTGGCCTTAGGTCACTTGGTTAAGTGGAGAAAGATATAATGCTGCCAATTTGTCCACTAGTTCAACAAATATGTATTCAAGTCCTGTGATACACAAGAGGACAGCAAGATATAGTTGTAGACAGCAGAGTCTCTGCCCTATAGAAATAGAAAGATAAAAGAAAAGGTAAGAGTTTTCCCCATTATCACAGGTGGTACACAAATCTAATTCTGCACACAGATAGTAGAAAGGCCTTTCCAACTCTTCTCTTCGCCATTGTTGCCTCCAGGCCTCAGTGGTTTTCACAGCCCCAAGTTCCCTGTGATGGCCCAGTCTGAGGGAACTTCTCTGGTACACGAGGCCTATAGCAGCCTGGAGCCTCAGTTAAATCCTGAGGTCATGTGGGAATATCAAAGTTTTAAGCTTCTCAGACTTCTAAATGACTTGTTAAGTCCCTCAAAAGCACCTTAGAAAACAGAGTACTAATAATGAATTATTATTAGTACTAACAAATTGCTTTTGTTGATGCTAAAATTCAGCTCTAATTATAGGGTGGTTTTGAAAGTGTTTCGGCAAGAGGCAGAATGGTAGTGTCAAGAGCATTGGCCTGAGCGTTAAGGAGACCTGAGTTCTAGTCTTAGATTTGCTTCTAATCACTTGAGCTCTCTGACCTCAGTTTCCTCATGTACAAGATGAAGATAATGAGAGTGTCTACCTCATAGAGCTGATGTGGAGATTAGATACTTTAAACATGCCGAGTACTTAGACTCTGGCTCAGGCTCCATAGGAGCTCTGATTTTATATATTTTATGTATTTGGAGCCAATTTTATTTAATTAAAATATAAGTTTGGGGGAATAATTATGTTGATTTTTTTAAAGTTTGAAAAACACTGGGCCAGGCATTCTCAAAGTCTTTTTGAGCTCTAGAGTCATTTGATTTTTTAATGCATGCATTAATTCACCTATACCAAATGTAAGCAAATAGTAATATAAAAATAAGTTTTATATAACCAAAAGTTTTATATAACCAAAAATCATTCCTTCTCTTCCCAAAACACAGACACAAGAAGAGCCTTTATTTATCTAATTAAATCTCTTTTATAGCAATTCCAAAGTTTTTATTTGATTTATTCCTCTTTCTTTCTTTTTTCATTTTTCTAAAGGCTTGGATATTAAGATATATTTGGCTTAGCAAAGGTCTAATTTCTTCTCAAACTGAGAGACCATAATATAAAAAGACAGGTAAAGTAAAGATGAAGATGAGATTAAGGAAAGTAACAAAGATTGTTCTATGTGAAAACATGAAATAATAATTCCCTTGTGAAAAAAGAGCCTTGTAAATTATGGAGGAGGTCAGGAAAATATTTCATCCTCCTTACAGATTTAAATTATACTGTCTTAGAGAATTAATGTATGCCTTGGCAAGGTGTGCCTATGTGTCTGCATCAATATTTACCTGCTGGACAATCAGGAGAATAAAAAGGCAAGTTTATAACTCACGACCTGACTTGAATGAATAACTCAAACTTTGCTAAATGTAGTACTAGAAAGGCAGGAGAGGAGGAAGAACTCCTAAGTACTCTGTGGTTTAGGATTTCCAGAAGATAAAATGTTAAATGTGTGGATTAAGAAGTCCCCCATCGAGGCGGAGTCAAGATGGCGGCGTAAGCAGACTCTGAACTCACCTCCTCCCGTGGACACAGCCAATTGACAACTACTCGTGGAAAAATTACCCCTGAGACAGAACTGAAAACTGGATAAGAGGAACTCCTGCAACAACGGACAATCCTAACTGGGGTAGAAGAGGCAGAGACTCCCTTCCGGAGAGGAAAAACGCTGCCTTCACAAGCCGCCAGCGTCACGGCCGCCGGGAGCAGCGCACAGGTACGCACCCTCCCTGGAGGCGCAGGGCCCTGAGCCGGGGAGCGCCCCCGCTGTGGGCATTTTGTGGACCCAGCAAAATCGAGACCAGCGGCATAATATCTGACTGTGCCTGCTACTAAAGAATTGGGGAGCACCCCCAGAAAACCCGGTTCACAAAGAAACTAAAACTGGCTCTTAAAGGGCCCGCGTGCAAACTCACCTGTTTCAGAAAGCATCCTAAAATCACCAGAAAGAAAGGTGCACAGTGCTGTGGTGACAAGAGACTCACCTAATAGGCCCTGAGTGCATCTCGGTGAGGCGTGAGACCTCTCCAGGGACTGGGACATTGGCGGTGGCCATTGTTGTGGCCTGGCATGAGCGTGCCGACACAGACGCCATTGGAGTTCTCCCTGAGGCCTGCTAGCCCAGGGTCTGCTCCACCCGCTAGAGCACCGATTTAATCCAGCTCAGCCAGGGCAGGCAGCCCACCCTAGAGACTGGCCCCACCCAACACCAGCCCTCAGGCAACTTGTGGGCCTGCATAGATTGGTGACTGGATTCTCTGCAGCCTGGCAACTGAGCCGACTTGAGCAGGGCCGGATGTGCACAAGGAGCTGGTGGAGAGTGTGGGGCTGTGGCGGAGTGTGTGGGGCTCCCGCCGTGGAGAGACTGGGTCCGCTTGGGGAGGTTGGGGCGCTCACACGGGGCAGGACTGTGTTGACTGTGTGTGTGGACCTGTGGACAACAGGGCTTGTCAGCTGCAAAAGACTTGTGCTTCTCAAAGACCCACATAGGAGGTTTGCCCCACCTTCCAAAGTCTGAAACGATTGGGTGTTCCTGTGCCTGAGGCCAGCCCCACCCAGCTGCAATCCTCAGAGAGCTGACAAGAGACCTAATAGGCTAGAGGCTTACAGCAATTGTAAGGCCCTGAGCCTAACAACCTGCCATGCTGGGGGCCTACTCACTTAAAAGAAATACTGCAACACAAATGTGGTATTAGAACTTGCAGCCAACTGTGCTGGGGCTCCCCACACCTGATAAAGAGACTGAAGGGCCCACAACAACTCCAAGCAGCTGAGCATTACAATAGCTGGCCAGGAGCATAACTCAGCCTCCCTGGGTGCCTACAGGGAGAGCAAACAGGCCACAACAGAAGGACACACGTAGCCCACATAGGGGTCACCCCTGGAACATGGAGAACTGAGGGAAGCACACTGGAAGCCTCCTAAGGCATCACTTACATAAGGTCACCTATCCAAGAGCAGGAGACATAGCTGACCTACCTAATACGTAGACACAAGCACAGGGAAAGAGTCAAAATGAGGAGGCAAAAGAATACATTCTAAGTAAGGGAACAGGACAAAACCCCAGAAAAGGAACTAAGTGAAACAGAAATGAGCAACCTACCTGACAGAGAGTTCAAACTAAGAGTGTTAAGGATGCTCACTGATCTGGGGAGAAGAATAGATGAACTCAGTGAGAATGTCAACAAAGAAAGGGAAGATATAAAAAAGAACCAATCAGAAAGGAAGAATACAATACTGGAAATGAAAAATTCATTAGAGGGACTCAAAAGCAGAGTAGAGGATACAGAAGAACGGATCTGTGAGCTGGACGAAAGACTAGAAGAAATTACCCAAGGTGAACAGGTAAAAGAGAAAAGAATTAAAAAGAGTGAGGGTAGTCTAAGGGACCTCTGGGACAACATCAAGCGCACTAACATCCGTGTTATAGGTGTCCCGGAAGGAGAAGAGCAAGACAAGGGGGCAGAGAATCTATTTCAAGAAATAATAGATGAAAACTTCCCTAACCTAAGGAAGGAAACAGACATCCAGGTACAGGAAGCACAGAGAGCCCCAAACAAGATAAACCCAAAGAGGCCCACACCAAGACACATCATAATCAAAATGTCCAGAATTAAAGATAAAGAGAGAATCCTAAAAGCCGCAAGAGAATGTCAAGTTACATACAAAGGAAACCCCATAAGGCTATCAGCTGACTTCTCAGCAGAAACTTTACAGGCTAGAAGAGAATGGCATGATATATTTAAAGTGCTAAAAGGAAAAAACTTAGAGCCAAGAATACTCTACCCAGCAAGATTATCATTCAAAATGGAAGGAGAGATCAAAATTTTCCCAGATAAGCAAAAATTAAAGGAGTTTGTCACCAGTGCTACAAGAAATGTTAAAGGGACTGATTTAAGGGGAAAAGAGAAGACCACAAATAGGAAAAATTATCTATTTCCATGATTAGAACGTAATGGATACAAATACACAAAAAAAAGGTTAGATATGATATCAAAAACATAAAAGGAGGGAGGAGGGGAGTTAAGAGTACAGCTTTCAGACAGAGGTCAAACTAAAGAGACCATCAATTCTGTATAGAAGAAGAAAGGAACAGAGAAGGACTACTAAAACACTGAGAAAAAAAAAAAGTTAAAAAATGGCAGTAAGTACATACTTATCAATAGCTACTTTAAACGTCAATGGACTAAATGCTCCAATTAAAAGGCATAGGGTGGCTGACTGGATAAAAAAAACAAGACCCATATATATGCTGCATACAAGAGACACACTTCAGACCTAAAGACACTCACAAACTGAAAGTGAAGGGATGGAAAAAGATACTCCATGCAAATGGCAATGAAAAGAAAGCTGGGGTAGCAGTACTCATATCAGACAAAATAGACTTTAAAACAAAAACTGTAAAAAGAGAGAAAGAAGGGCATTACATAATGATCAAGGGAACAATCCAACAAGAGTATATAACACTTGTAAATATCTACGCACCCAATGTAGGTGCACCTAAATATATAAAACAATTATTAACAGACATAAAAACAGAAATAGACAGTAACACAATAATAGTAGGGGACTTTAACACTCCGCTTACACCAACGGATAGATCATCCAAACAGAAGATCAATAAGGAAACATAGACCTTAAACAACACACTAGAACAGATGGACCTAGTAGATATATACAGAGCATTCCATCCAAAAACCGAAGAATACACGTTCTTTTCAAATGCACATGGAACATTCTCCAGGATTGATCACATATTAGGCCACAAAACAAGTCTCCATAAATTTAAGAAGATTGAAATAATACCAAGCAACTTTTCTGACCACAACGGTATGAAACTAGAAATCAACTATAGGAAGAAAATCAGAAAAGCCACAAATACGTGGAGATTAAACAAAATGCTACTGAACAATGACTGGGTTAACGAAGAAATCAAAGAAGAAATCAAAAAATACCTGGAGACAAATGAAAATGAAAATACGACATGCCAGAATTTATGGGATACAGCAAAAGCGGTTCTAAGAGGGAAGTTTATAGTGATACGGGCCTATCTCAACAAACAAGAAAAATCTCAAATAAACAATCTAACAATGCACCTAAAGGAACTGGAAAAAGAAGAACAAACCAAGCCCAAAATCAGTAGAAAAAGAGAAATAATAAAAATCAGAGCAGAAATAAATGAAACAGAGACCAAAAAAACAATAGAAAAAATTAATAAAACCAAGAGCTGGTTCTTTGAAAAGGTCAACAAAATTGACAAATCTTTAGCTAGACTCACCAAGAAAAAAAGAGAGAAGGCACAAATAAGTAAAATCAGAAATGAAAGAGGAGAAGTTACAACAGACACCTTGGAAATACAAAAGATTATAAGAGAATACTATGAAAAGCTATATGCCAACCAATTCGACAATCTGGAAGAAATGGATAAATTCTTAGAATCATACAACCTTCCAAAACTGGATCAAGAAGAAGTAGAGAATTTGAATAGACCAATCACCAGTAAGGAGATCGAAACAGTAATCACAAACCTCCCCAAAAATAAAAGTCCAGGACCAGACGGCTTCCCTGGTGAATTCTACCAAACATTCAAAGAAGACTTAATACCTATCCTTCTCAAACTCTTCCAAAAAATTGAGGAGGGGGGGAAGCTCCCTAACTCATTCTACGAAGCCGACATTACCCTGATACCAAAACCAGACAAGGACAACACAAAAAAAAGAAAATTACAGGCCAATATCACTGATGAACATCGATGCAAAAATCCTCAACAAAATACTAGCAATCGCATACAACAATATGTTAAAAAGATTATACACCATGATCAAGTGGGATTTATTCCAGGGATGCAGGGATGGTTTACCATTCGCAAATCAACATAATACACCACATTAATAAAATGAAGAATAAAAATCACATGATCATCTCAATAGATGCAGAGAAAGCATTTGACAAGATACAGCATCCATTTATGATAAAAACTCTGAATAAAATGGGTATAGAAGGAAAGTATCTCAACATAATAAAGACCATATATGAGAAACCCACAGCTAATATCATCCTCAATGGTGAAAAACTGAAAGCCATCCCTCTAAGAACAGGAACCAGACAAGGATGCCCACTGTCACCACTCCTATTTAACATAGTACTGGAAGTCCTAGCCAGAGCAATCAGGCAAGAAAAAGAAATAAAAGGGATCCAAATTGGAAAGGAAGAAGTGAAACTGTCACTATTTGCAGATGACATGATTTTATATATAGAAAACCCTAAAGAATCCACCAGAAAACTTTTAGAAGTAATAAACGTATATGGTAAAGTTGCAGGATACAAAATCAACATACAAAAATCAGTTGCATTTCTGTACACTAACAACGAAGTAGCAGAAAGAGAAATTAAGAATACCATCCCATTTACAATTGCAACAAAAAGAATAAAATACCTAGGAATAAACTTAACCAAAGAGGTGAAAGATCTGTACACCGAAAACTATAAAACAGTTCTGAAAGAAATTGAAGAAGACACAAAGAAATGGAAAGATATTCCGTGCTCTTGGATTGGAAGAATTAACATAGTTAAGATGTCCATACTTCCCAAAGCCATCTATAGATTCAATGCAATCCCTATCAAAGTTCCAACAACATTTTTCACAGAAATAGAACGAAGAATCCTAAAATTTATATGGAACAACAAAAGACCCCAAATAGCTAAAGGAATCCTGAGAAAAAAGAACAAAGCTGGAGGTATCACACTCCCTGATTTCAAAATATACTACAAAGCTATAGTAACCAAAACAGCACGGTACTGGCACAAAAACAGACACACAGATCAATGGAATAGAATCGAAAGCCCAGAAATAAACCCACACGTCTGTGGACAGCTAATCTTTGACAAAGGAGCCAAGAACATACAATGGGGAAAAGAAAGTCTCTTCAATAAATGGTGTTGGGAAAACTGGATAGCCATATGCAAAAAAATGAAAGTAGACCCTTACCTTACACCATACACAAAAATTAACTCCAAATGGATTAAAGACTTGAATGTAAGACCTGAAACTATGAAACTTCTAGAAGAAAACATAGGCAGTACGCTCTTCGACATCGGTCTTAGCAACATCTTTTCAAACACCATGTCTGACCGGGCAAGAGAAACAATAGAAAAAATAAACAAATGGGACTACATCAAACCAAAAATCTTCTGCATAGCTAAGGAAACCATCAACAAAACGAAAAGACAACCTAACAGTTGGGAGAAGATATTTGCAAACCATACTTCTGATAAGGCCTTAATCTCCAAAATATATAAAGAACTCATGCATCTCAACAACAAAAAAACTACCAACCCAATTAAAAAATGGGCAAAAGACCTGAACAGACATTTCTCCAAAGAAGATATACAGATGGCCAACAGACACATGAAAAGATGTTCAAAATCACTATCAGGGAAATGCAAATCAAAACTACAATGAGATATCACCTCACGCCCGTCAGAACGGCTATAATTAACAAGACAAGAAACAACAGGTGTTGGAGAGGATGTGGAGAGAAGGGAACTCTCATACACTGCTGGTGGGAGTGCAAACTGGTGCAGCCACTATGGAAAACAGTATGGAGATTCCTCAAAAAATCAAGGCTAGAACTACCATATGATCCAGCAATTCCACTGTTGGGTATTTATCCAAAGAACTTGAAAACACCAATTTGTAAAGGTACATGCACCCCTGTGTTCATTGCAGCATTATTCACAATAGCCAAGACTTGAAGCAACCTAAGTGCCCATCAAGGAACGAATGGATAAAGAAGATGTGGTATATATACACAATGGAATACTACTCAGCCATAAGAAATGATGAAATCCAGCTATTTGTGACAACGTGTATGGACATTGAGGGTATAATGCAAAGTGAAATAAGTCAGAGGGAGAAGGTCAAATACCATATGATTTCCTTCATTAAGTAGTAGATAATAACAACAATAAACAAACACATAGGGACAGAGATTAGATTGGTGGTCACCAGAGGGGAAGGGGGGAGGGAGGAGGGTGAAAGGGATAATTCGGTACATGTGTGTGGTGATGGGTTGTAATTAGTATTTTGGTGGTGACCATGATGTAATCTATGCAGAAATAGAAGTACAATGATGTACACCTGAAATTTTTACAATGTCATAAACCAATGTTATTGCAATAAACAAAAAATTAAAAAAAAAAACAAATATACAATACAGTATTGTTAACGATTAAAAAAAAAAAAAAAGGAAGTCCCCCATCTCTCTGACCCTCCTTCCATCTAGAAATTAGGTCTATGTTTGCTTCTCTTGGCTCTGCGAAGACCCTGTGACTTACATAACCAATAGAATATGGCAGAAGTCATTATGTACCAGTTTCTGAGTCTAAGTCTCAAGAGAGTAGTTTCTATGTCCTGTCCCTTAGAACACTAGCTCTGGGGGAAGAAGCTGACTACCCTGAGACTGCCATGCTGTGAAGAAGCCTAAGGAAGCCACACTGACAGGTTCTGGAAAATGAGATGCATGTGGAGAGAGAGAGGATAGGGAGTGCAGAGACGTCAGACATGTATGTGAAGAAGCCATCTTGGAAGTGTATCTTATAGGGATCAGAGATGAACCTCTCAATTGAGTCCTTTCTAAATTCCTCACCCATAAAATTGTGAACAAAATAAAATATTTATTTTAAGCCACAAGGTTTTGAAGTAGTTTGTTATGCAGCAATAGATAGCCTGAGTAGCAGAGATTTGAAGGAGGCAATTTCAGAGAGAACATGAAGAAAGAGGAATAAGGTTAGAAACTGGGTACGTCCCGTGAGGATTTAATTTCTTGATTCCCTTTCCTTTGGATTATGGGGAAAAAATCATATTTAACACACACCTATCAATTTTCTCTTCTAAGTGGGTATTCTTTTGGTTATCCCAACTTTTAGCAATCTCTCATAAACTAAGCACATTCTGTGTGGATTGAGGGACTGTGAAAGAAAAAAGGACAGGTCAATAGAGACAAGAGGAGTCAGCCCCCCATTTGCTCCTCGGCTGAGGCTAATTCTTAGGACCCAGCCTTCCACAGAGGGAACTATGCCCAGATAGTTCAGGTGGCAACCAGCCTGCTGGTCCCCCCCAGAGCTGGAGCCGTGTGCAGAAGCACACGATGCTGAGGAAGAGCTCCCTCTTGGACAAGTTAGCTGTGCACATACAACAGGCCTCTTCATTTTCAAATATACCAAAGAGAGGTAGCCAGTAAAGAGTGGGAAACTGACATTTGGGTTACTTAAGAGTTTGTTTTGCTGTTATGCACACACTTTAATTCCTAGGAAACACAAAGATGTTTACATGAGCGCATTCAATGCAATATGTTTTTAGACCATAAAGTGCAAGATGCCCCTTGCCCTCGGTCTCCCAGTGTGTTGTGTGCGCTTCTCCCAGCAGCAAAATGAGACTTACAATCGGCACGTGGCCTCCACTTCAGTGCTTCCACACTTTACCTTTAATTGCTGTCTCGTCTTCTTCCAACTGTCTCAACAAACTGCCCTGATGGTCATCTAGTCTTCTAAAGACTCTGACTTTCCTATTTATTCTTTTATTTAGTCACTCCATTAATAAATATGTATTGAGTTTTATTAAGCTCTACGATGTTAAGGCTACAAACATGAATGAGGCATACACCTTGTCTGAAATCTCTGAGTTTTACAGAGGTGGTGAGATAAGTACATGATTAGCTCAAATAAAAGGCAGAAAGTGATTAGTATCAAAAGACAGAATCTTTTTTTAAAAAAGGACACATTCCTTCAAAAAAGGATAAAACTATCATACCATTCCCTGTGGAGCATATGTTTTAAGTATATTATCTCATTTGTGCTCTTCTACCACTCTATAGGGGAGGATTATGTTTTTCTTTATTTTACGTATAAAAAAACTTAGATTAAAAAATATTAAGTAATTTGAGATCATAAGTAAACTAAAGACCGTAACTATTCTTTGTCTGACATAAAAATTTTATATTCTTTCCATTAACTGTTAAGCTTTTGTAATGTTATAATTTCCAAACTGAAAACGTTTTCTCTAAAACCATCTCATTTGACTTTGCAACAAAACCATGAAGAAGGATGGCCTTCCCATTCCACTTTACACCAAAGAAAGCAAAGGCTGGAGGCGTAAAGTGACTTCCAAGCAGTGACTGAGATTCAAATCCTACCCTGACCTGAGGACTCCAAGGTGCTTTTGTTTCCCACTCTACCACACTGTCTTTTCCAGACTGGGGAATTATATAAGTTGCATGACAAAGAATGCATTCAATACTAGGCCTTGAAGAATGAGTGAGATTTGGACAGGTGACTACTGGGGTGCAAAGAAGTGTCACAAGTAGAGGACTTACAGGTGGAGGAAACAATGAGCTGGTATCAAGAACAATATGGCTTAGTTACTGTCCAAGATGATACGCTGTACAGAATCTATTCCAACCACATCACAAACCTTATAGCATGTGCAATATGCCCGGATATCGAAGAGGTTGTAATATATGGAATGTTTTCTTCATAACAATATCTATCATACATGTAACTCAAATATTCCCAGGAAACATGGCCTGAGAATTCCAGTGGAGTTATATTTTCCGCAACACCCAAATTTTACTGATTCCTCTCTCCACAAATTGAGCCTTCTCTTTCAAAGTCTTCCCATCAAATATTCCTGGGAATACACAGGAGTTGTTCAAGCAATAATGTTTATGCTGAGCATTGCTTCTACTCTGTCAAGTCTCAGAGCATCTGTCCTGGTTCCCCGGGGACCTGAGCCTCGCATTATACTGACTGGGTACTGTCACTAATTCAGTGGAACCCACCTGGGATGAAAGGGGTGGAAATGGAAGTCGCCTCTTGCTTTTGAGGTACACCGTATTAGAAGGGTCCAAAGCAGTGCTACTTGCTTCCCACCCCCACCACCACCCCAATACCTGACAGAATTTTAAGAATTCTTGCTAAAACTGTTCTTCCAATTTTTGGTTTTTGCACCTCTGCCTTCAGGCATTAGTCTAAGTAAGGCAAATGCAACTAATAAGACACGTGTGTGTGTATCCATATTTCCTTAACCCCATTCCAGACAGCTAAGCGTTTCTTAGTGTGTCAAGTTCAGTCCAGTGATCTTTCTACCTACAGAAGGAGTTCTCTGAAGAAACTCCTCAGAGTTCTTCCAAATGGACTTCTGGTGGCCACTCCTGCCATTTTGCACAATAAATACACATCAATGGTCAAAAACGTATCAGGCAGCTGTTCATCAAACTTGGCCATAAATGCTAAATTCTCATCTCTACTCAAGTATGAGACTCCCCTTCCTACATAATATTATATTTTTTTCTCTATGAAAATGTTGGGATAAGAGGTATTCCCTATTCCTGAAATATTTTCTATCACATGTACAGATCTGAGCTACTAGTAGAAAACATCTTAAAGATCTGACCAGCAAGATAGTGTGTGGGAAGCATCTAAGTGGATGGAGTTCACATTTTAAGTCTAAACATAGGGCTTTGTTTGAATCTAGGCACTGCCATTTAGAAACGATGTAGCTTTGGACAAGTGTTTTAACTGCATTGAATCTTGGTATCTACGTTGTAAAATGTGAATAATCATAAGATTGTCCATTTTACCTAACCAACAGCATTATTGTATTAAATAATACCATACAATATTAGTCCTCCCAACAGGTAGACAAACCAAGAGACTAGTAGGGTAGGTATGAGGATAGTGATTTCCTCATGTCTTTATGTGCCTACTGTGCTAAGCCCTTGACATCCATTACTGATCATCCTCATTTATACCCTGCAAGGGAGGTATTATTAACTGCTGAGGCTTATTCTTTGCCCAAGAGCATACAGCTAGTACATGACAGAGTATTTAAGTATTTAAGCCAGATTTGCCTGATGTTAGAGCCTTCCTCTTTTCACTATATATTGCTGCTTCTACATAAATATATTCTGCTTGTTATTGGTATTTGTCTGCTGGATTCAGAGCTCTTGAAAGCAGTATCTAGGTCTTTTTTCTCAGTACCCACAGTGCTTAGAAGCACAAGGCCTGGCCAAACAAACAAACAAAAAGTTTAATAAATATCTGTTGGCTTTATGAACAAATGAATAAACAAACAATGAATTGTTTCTACTGTATTCTGAACTCTAGGCTACATAAATAATGTGACACCGTCAGTACCTTGAAATGTGAAAGGACACCCTCAACATAAACAACTGTATTAGAGTAACCACAGACTTTTTAAAACATAGCAATACTGACATTCATTGCCAGCTAGAACCAATTCCATTAATCAGAAGGAAAAAAAAAAGTTTTTACATCCTGCTGCCTGAGAAACAAAATTGATTTAATACCTTTTGAAAATTTTAAGCTATCTCAAAATCTTGGGTAAAAAAAAAAAAGTCACGCATTGGTATTTTAAACTAAAGTAAGAAATAATGTATATGTTCGTGCAGTGTCAAGGCTGTGATTTTCCAATAGTTTTGCATTCCTCTAACTAAAATGCTATCTACATCTCACAACTTATGGGTGAAAAGATTGTGCAACAAAATTGGGCAGAATCCATCACTCACAACCCATGCCAACTTGACTCACTCTCTGGAACACAGGAACTAGGTAAAATTTATGGGAAAATGTTAAAATCAGAACTGACTGCTCCTGATGCATATCTCCTAGGAGAGCTAGCTCTTTCCCCTGCGATTTCTTTAAGTCTCCAGGCAGCATGAAAGCATTTGTGTTCATCTTCTCTCTCCAGCAGGCCAAAGTCAAGGTTAGCGTTTTTGAGTAACTGCTGTACACATGCATGGAACGAGGTACTTCCTCCAATCATCACAAGAACCGTAAGAGACAGATGATCTATTCCCATTTTAAAAATGGGAACACTGAAGCTGGGAGAGCCTAAGTAACCCGATCAAGTTTGTGCATTTAGTAAACGATGGAACTGGGATTCAAACCCAGTCTGACTGATTCCAAAGCCACAGCTGCTCCTCCAGAAGGAGAAGGGATAGCTTAGCAGTACTAGAGATTTTTAAGTCATCGAATTAAAAGTAAAACATAAGGTGGAGTAAGAGAAAACAGTTGTTTAAATTTTGTTTTAGGATGAGGGATTCATGGGAGAGAATGAGAATTGGGGGGGTGGGGGGTGGAGATTATTTTTGAAGCCATTTGAAATAGGTCCACTGATTTCCAGCATTCTATATGAACTTTGGGAGAGGAGAGGGGATAAAAGTTTAAAAATGCTTTCCCAGGGGCCGGCCCCATGGCGTAGCGGTTTGGCTCACGCGCTCCGCTGCTGGCGGCTGGGGTTCGGATCCTGGGCGCGCACCGAGGCACCACTTGTCGGGCCATGCTGTGGCGGTGTCTCATGTAGAGTGAAGGAGGATGGGCATGGATGTTGGCCCGGGGCCGGTCTTCCTCGGCAAAAACAGGAGGAGGATTGGGAGGAGGATTGGCATGGATGTTGGCTCAGGGCTGATCTTCCACACCAAAAAAAAAAAAAAAAAATGCTTTCCCAAGTGCAACAGGTCTAAAAATGCATTCCTTGTTCTATACATTCTGCAATAACACAATCTTTCAGATTTCTGAAGCTCAAGCAATTGCCAGTGGCATTCAACCTGCCTATAACTTTGTGGCCTGCACAAAATGCAGAAGAAACACTGGGAAAGAAAAACTCCACTCACAGTCGAGTGCTCAACTCAGTCCTGAGAATCTCTCCTCGACATTCTTCACGCCTGACTGTTCATTGGCCTCACCCTTAGCTACTCAGCTTGCTCTGCTTTCTTCCTTTTTTGCCCCAACTCATTTTTAGGTGATATTTTCCTACTTTTCTTAGCTACAAGCTTGGCTTCTCTTGATAGTACTTATAGATTTTTATTATCTAACCCCAGTTGTGCTATTTCAAGATACCTCCCCACCTCCCTGCCTCAGTTACAAGAATCTTCTACCCTAGAATCACCTGTTCAGGCAACAATCCAGCTTTGTTCACATCAGAGACCTGAGCAAAAAGCATCTCCATGTTAATGACTTAGATCAACAGTTCTCAAACCTGGCTACATAATCATGCGGAAAACAACCTCCAAGAGTGGAGTTCAGGCATAAATACAGTGAGACCTTTCAACTACAGGACAATGCTTGTACTGTGATGACTCTTTTGAAAAGCTCCTTGAAGCTGGTGTCCTAGGGAAAACTCTCCCAACCAATGAGCCCAAGTTCTTATCTGAATTGTGTCTCTGCCTCAGGCTATTGCTCTGGCATGCCAACACACTGCATGACAAGTTCAGGGGATGACATGAAAACTTCATGGCAGTTCCTGTGTATCATTCAAAACAACCAGTTGGGTAACTGACTGGAATTTTCCATGCCAGTGGGTGATTGGTGGCCCATTGACACAGGTGCATGATGACTTCCCCTCTTGGTTAGTCCACTTGTCAGGAGGTCGGGCAGCATCTGAGGATCACCTGTCATCTGCAGAAATAAGTGATGCGAGTGTCAAATTCTACCCTTTATCCCTACAACTCCTCAGGACGTGAGTTGCAAACTCAGATACCCAAGGAGTCAAGCAGGTGATGTAAAATGGCTAAAGGGGTCCGGGGGGTGACCCTAGCTAGCTAGAGAGCCCATGCTCCACCAAGTGGGTAGATAATGCTCAGCTCCTGCTGGCTGTTGTCATGCAGGAATGTGGGCTTTATGCTGCCTCTGGATTCATCTTACTATTTTCTGCATAGTTATACACACAGATGCTTCCAATATCAACTTCTGGTGACCACAGCACCTATTTAAAAATCTGAATTTTAAAATCTAGAATTCAAAGCCCTCCATCAAATGACTCTTTCATAAATCTCGAACCTCACAATTTTTACTCTCCAATTTGGATTTCTGACGTTTTTCAAATACTCCTTCTTTCTGATTCTGCACAAGACTTGCTGATTGCTGATTTCTATCTCATTGCTTCACTTGTGTCAGTTTTCCTAGCTGATCTGATCTCTCCATTCCCCTCTATTCCGTGGATCCAGTCCTTCACCTCTTCGCTTCCTTTCCTCTTGCGTCACTATTCCTCCAACTACCCATTGTCTTCTCACTGTCCCCCAAGACCTTTCAAATGTTCTTCTCTTCCTTTTGCTCAAGTCTAAAGTTCCATTCCCTTGAAAAATACAAAGCTACCACCTAAAACTACCAAATGACCACCTCTGCCCTCTGACTTGGTAAGGAACATCATTAACATGTTATATAAAGAAAAGTTACTGGAATAAGCATACCAAAGCTCTATAACATCCTGCCCTTCATTCAGTAATGCCACAAATTTAGTCACATCCTTCATATCTGTGATATATACCACATTTTTATGTGATGTGAATGCACTTATACCCTCATCCCCAAACAACAGTGACTCAGCAAAAGTTGACAATCTCTCTGCATTAACATACAGCTCACAGACCTTTTTTTTTTTTTTTTTTTAAGCCATAAGCCTAAAGTATTACAGAGATATCAAAACATTATTTCCCTGCTTCTTGCACTTTGCATCTCTGGGAATATTTTCCCTCAACAAGGCTTGTAGAAAAGATCTTAAGAGAAAAAAATTTCTAAACACTACCTAGGCAAAATTAAAATTAAGTGATGACATTTGGATTGCCCTATTCTTCAGATCATAAGTCATCATTAAAATTGCTACAGTTTGTCTAGCTACTTGCTAAAGAAATATGGCCACTGGGGCTAGATGCTAAATCAAATAAAATTTAATATCCTTTGAAATCACCATAATTTCAGAGTAAATGTAAATGGAAAAACCATAAGTTACATTGATTAATTTGAGCATGTCCAATTTTTATAGGAAACTTTTGCTTATAACATAAGAAACAAAAAAATTTTTATCGGGGGCTGGCCTGGTGGTGTAGTGGTTAAGTTCCAGCATTCCACTTCAGCAGCCCGGGGTTCACTGGTTTGGATCCTGGGCACGGACCTACTCACCGCTCATCAAGCCATGCTGAGGCAGCGTCCCATATAGAAGGGCTACAACTCCACAACTATGATACACAACTAGGTACTGGGACTTTGGAGAGAAAAAAGAAAAAGAGGAAGATTGGCAACAGATGCTAGCACAGGGCCAATCTTCCTCAAAATAAAGAAAAAATTTATCTAAAAGTCATGAGTTGATATACATAGCATTAAGTTGATTTTTTAAGCAATAGAGTTCTAAAAACTGGATTCTGTTTTTAAGTATAATGTTACATAACTGTAGCTCTAGATCAGGTAAAACACAAAATAAACACGGAAATTTTCTTTTTTTCTTAAGGATACTATTCTTGAAGCTCATAAAATGTCTCTTTTTATTTGCTTATTTTCTGTTGATATTTTCAAAACTCTCAAATTTTCAGACCCAATTCTGCCTAGGTTTAGAAGACCACTGGACTTTTCTTAGGCTTTTCACTGCTAACCAAGAAATAAGATATATTCAATTTAATAATTTTTTTAAAAGACACACAAAAAAAATGAGCTTGACAATACATTAGGGGCTCTTCAGATTATTTGTCAAAATATTTCACCCCTATTTTTCAGACCAGTATATTAAGTTATGTAATTATTTAACTTTTTTTTTTTTTGAAGATCTCAAATAACTTTTGTGAACTTTCTATGGTGCAGTAAGATGTTTTCTCATTATAGACAGGAAAAAGCAAGAGTAACCCAGGATATTGAAATAAGTCATTGAAAGAACTGAGTTTATCTGTTTTGCCACAGGACTTCTAAGCAAGTCTGGAGTATAAAGTTTTTACTCAAATACATTAAGCATGTTTCAGATCCCTGGAGGTTTCTGAGATAGTGAATGTGTCTCAGTAATACTCAAAATAGGGCAAGCTATGTGCTCTAGGGTAAACAAGAGGCCTACAGAGAGCAAGAAAAAAGGGTTTGAGGGTAGTGTTAAGGAATGTCAGTGCAACACGACAGAATAGACTGTAGCAGATGCTTCTGGGTCTCATTATCAGCAGTTTGGGAGTTAAAAAAAAGATGCCCTACTACAACACATGCATTTACATACTCAGGTACAATCAAGAGACACTATAGAACAGTATTTCTCAAAGGCTGGTCCTCCAACCGTCTGAATCAGAATCACCTGTGCCGCTTGTCCCAGACCTACAAAATCAGAATTTCTTTGCATAGAACCCAGGAATCAGCATTTTAAAAAGCTCCCTCAAGGATTTCTAAGTGCACCAAACTTGGAAAAGCACTACAGGTACATGAAAAGATGTTCAACATCACTAATCATCAGGGAAATGCTAATCAAAACCACAATAAGATATCATTTCACACCTGTTAGAATGACTATCATCAACAAGACAAGAGATTGGTCTGGCCCGGTGGTGTAGTGGTTAAGCTCACATGCTCTGCTTCAGTGGCCCGGGGTTCTCGGCTTTGGATCCTGGGTGAGGACCTACACGCTGCTCACCAAGCCAAGTGGTAGCATCCCGCATACAAAATGGAGGAAGATTGGCACAGATATTAGCTCAGGGACAATCTTCCTCACCAAAAAATAAACAAAAAAAAAAAAAAAGACAAGAGATAAGCATTGGTGAGGATGTGGTGAAAAGGGAACCCTAGTGCACTGTTGGTAGGAATGTAAATTGGTGCAGCCACTATGGAAAACAATACGGAGGTTCCTCAGAAAATTAATAATATAACTATGATATGATCCAACAATCTCGCTTCTGGGTCTGTATCCAAAGGAAATGAAAACAGAATCTCAAAGAGATATCTGCATTCCCATGTTCATTGCAGCATTGTTCACAATAGCCAAAATATAGAAACAACTTAAGTGTCCATCAATGGAAGAATGGATAAAGAAATTTGGCATATATATACAATGGAATATTATTCAGCCATGAGAAAGAAGGAAATCCTGTTGTTTGAGACAACAGGGATGGACCTTGAGGGCTAAATGAAATAAGCCAGGCAGAGAAAGACAAATACTACCCGGTATCACTTATATGTGGAATCTAAAAAGAAAATCAAACTCATAGAAACAGAATAGAAAAGTAGTTTCCAGGGGCTGTAGGGAGAGGTTAGTAAAAGGGTACAAACTTTCAGCTATAAGAAGAATAAGGACTGAGGATCTAACCTAAAGCATTGTGACATAGTTGATAACACTGTATTGTATAACTGAAATTTGCTGAAAGAGCAGAACTTAAATGTTCTCACCAAAAAAACAAATAAATAAACATGTGAGGTGATGGATGTGTTAATTAACTAGATGATGGGGGAAGGATCCTTTCACAAGGTATACATGTGTCAAATCACCATGATGTACACTTTAAATATCTTACAATTTTATATGTCAGTGATACCTCAATCACACTGAAATTAAAAAAAAAATACTACAAGCATTGGCCTTTGGGAAACTTGGTTTGAACCTCAGCTCTCTGAGATGAAAATGGGAACAATAATAGTGCCTGCCTCTTAGGACCATTGTGAGAATTAACTAAATGAGATAATGTGTGTGAGGCACGAAAAGAAGGTTCTCCATAATTGGTGCTGTTAATATTCCACATCAGCGTCCTCCACACACAAGTACTCCCACAGACTGGCAGCTCCTGGGCCATGATAGGGATGAGAATCAGAATTCTGAGAAAGGTGTTGAGACACCTGAGTTTTCCGCCTGCTGCTGCAGGTGCTGAAGCATCCCCACAGCAGCACCATTCAATTGCCTCTTTGCAAACCAAGGTTCAATTTGACATGAATCAGGGCACTAATACATTTACAGACATACCACAAGTGATGGGCCTCTCTGCTTTGATGAATTAGGAATCAAGGCTGATTTACATAATGTTTAGAAAGCTCACAAACTTCATATTTTGTCTAAAATAATTGTGATTCTCCAAGGTTTTCCCAACTGTGCCAATTTGGCTGGAGCCATTGCTTGGATTGCCAGCCTGCATCCAGATTTCTCAGTCTAATCTTTGGCAGGATCCTACTCACTCCAGTTTCGGGACCAAGTGACTGGCAGCAGCCCAACAGCCCAAGTACGTATTCCTGCCAAATCAACACTAGCCAGGAACAGCCTTCAAGAATGTGAAACAAAAGAGACTTCAGTTCTTCCCCTCAATGCAGAACTCAACTGAGTTGGCCACCCTGCATCTGGTCAAAGGGACATCTTCACTCCTCCAGACCACTCACTCCTTCTCCTGCACGGCTAAAGATGCCCTTACAGGCAACACGGAGGCAGAGTGGAAAACATCCCATCATGCCCTGTAATTCAGATATTAAAAAGGAAGGGGAAAAAGTTGGGTCAAATTGGTTCATGTCATATAAAAATAACATCCAGTCATTGATCATTCTTTTATGTGTCTTGGTCATACAGGGATTATGTAGATGGCAGAAAGTGAAGTGCAGACTCTTGATTATTTGAATAATTGATCAGTAGTTACAGTCCAACTTATCAGTTCACTTTAAGTCCTAAATTATCTTTCTGTGCTGCCTACCTTGATCAATAGACCATAAAATTGCCAAATCCCCACTTCATTTTATAATCTATGCTAATAAATATAACTGTGGCAGCACAGTCAGTAAACGTCACAATTCTGAGCATAATTATTTCATATTGCCTCTTTCAAACATTGGAATACTAAAGATATAGATCTTTAGCCACAAGAGCTATATTAGGAAATCATCTTGATCCAGCTTCTAGCAATCTAGTCCAGCAAAGTGAAATCCAGAACAAGCACCAACAAGCCTGGAACTTAGCTATCATTAGAATACATAAGTTATTCTTTGCTTTTTTTTCAAAATATGTGGACTATTTAATCATTAACAGGGGAAAATGATATTTCCTTCTGTTTTACTACAATTCAAGTAATTTGGCAATATATTAACAACTTCTTTCCAAAGGTTTTTTTCCAGGGCTATTTTCAACATTTGACCTGAAAGATAGCATTCATATCTCAGCTCCAATAGTCTCAGATTTGACGAATTAGGTTATCTTGTTACAGGCTTAATAGTATTTTCTCCTGCATCTATTCTAAGACCCCTGCTAAGGTAGAAAAAGTTTTCTGAAACTCAACAAGGAAAAGAAGTCAGTATGAATAAATGGTATATTACATATATAGCAAATTAAATATACAAATACAGTATGTGCAAATATTAGATAGTAGATATGCATATTTTAAAATGTATGCAGATTAATTAAAAAAGAAGAGCTGTAGAAGTTTGCAATGTTTGGTTCACATCTTTGGGATTCACGGCATGAGATGCCCTCTGCCCTTTGCAGTCAGAAAAGCAAATTGTGTCTAGCCAGACAGACCATGTCAAAGCAGTGTTGAAAACACCTGAAGCTAATTATCCTAGGGGACATCAAAAGAAATACTTGGAAAATGCAAAATTTAGTCAACTTTTTCGTTTGCCACAATTCCAAGTGTGACCTCATTTTAGCACCGACTTGGCCAAATAATGATGTGCATTGAACACCTGAGACGGCCGAGGTAACCAGTCACCCAGCTGCTTTGACATCATCTTAACTCAAACACAATATGTATATTTTCAATCAATTTACTTTGGATTCATTTTTACATGGGAAACATGGTCAGTGTTCCATGAACACATTTTCAGAGGAAAGATTGCTATAAATATGATGTGATAATGACTAGAATGTTTCAGAGAAGGACAGGAGGAGAAAAGAAGACAAGTGCAAACTCTCATAAAATTTAAAATAAACTGTGAACTAAGACTTGGCATTTCATCATTTTTAAACCGAAATCTAATTAGTAAGTTCTGTCCTTTAAAAGAATGTTGCAAGCTTTTTCTTAAATAAATATTCAATTCAAGCTTTGAAAGAGTAATGCTTAAGACTTGCTATGACAATAAATTCAGCTTTCAAAATTTGAAAAAAACAATATGAGGTAAGAACAACATAGACAGATAAATAGATAGGAGATAAATTTGAGAAGTCTCATTTTAAAAACACAGGTTTTGATTCTGGATATGTATTAATTATTTATAATTTAAACCTCCTCTTTAAAAACCGATTTCAGACTTAGAAGAAAACTGTCAGTACAAAAAATGTTTTAGGTGATGAAGAAGAAAATACCTCCTAGCCTTCTAAAATAATTTCCACAACTGAGCTTTAAAATTTAGTCTTGAGTTTCCTGGAAGCAAAGCAAAAAAATAAAAAAGAAAAAGAAAGAGAGAAAAGCAATATATATACTATATACTTCTAGTTATTAATAAAGCAAACATTAGTTCTTTAAGAGAGAAAGTTTTTCCCACCAACCAAATCTGGAAGTGACTTACTTTATTAGTTTCCATGTAAGGCACAATCAAAAGATAATAGAAAAAATTTCAATGATGATTTTACAAAGAATTAAGAAATCGATATTCTCTATATTAGTGCTTGTTATATTGAGCATCAATCAAATAGAGAACTTAACAGTTAAACCTAACTCGTGGTTTTATGTCAATATAATATACTAGATCAAACCTAAGACCTTAGGAATATACATGCTCAAAGTCTGTCTCCCTTAATTACTAGCTGAATAATACTGTAAAAATTTCCTTAACTTCTCAGAGACTGTTTCACCATTTGTAAAATAAGATGATAATACCTACAATTTGAATACAATGCTTGATTTTATGATTAAATGAAATAAATCATATAACGCATCTAGCTTCTTGCCTGGTAGAAAATAAAAACTTTGCATAAACTTTCTGGTAAAAGCTCAATGAAAGATAAAACTTGGAATATAGTAAGAGATAGATGGACAGAAGGTTATTTTGACTCTTCTTGAATATCATTTGTTTCTGCAAGAAGCTATAAAATTGTCAGTTCAGGTTAAACTCTGGAAAATGCCTAGAGCATCAATATTCTGTTTGGCTAGTTGAAGGCAAAAGATTTGAGCCTTGTTTATATAATAACTATACAAGTCCAGAGATTTTTGTTTGAGTTCAGGAGCAACAAACATTTTAGGTCTTTAACCTGTAAAAGAATTCTCTTGAAAATCCACTTAGTTTTCTGTAATTATGTCAAAGCTGTACCTAATAATAAATTGATCCTTTATTTCCTCTGTATGTTCTCCCTTGGGGAGTCCTCATAAGATGGCAGGAGGGCCTTATCTAAGTGATCAAGGTAGGGATTGAGTATTCTTAACATCATCCAATTCCTGGGAATAGAGACCAGGACAGAAGCTCAATTCTGTGAACATGGACTATGGAAAGAGGAAGGTTGGTATGGATGACTTGACAAGTAGAATTCAATGCAAGGATGGGACAATATATTTTATTAATTCCGGAGTCAGTATGTTAGTATCCACTGACAGTGTAAGTATAAGCTAGGCACAGGCCTTCTATACTTAAAACAAAAAACAAAAAAAGACTCCATTCTCAAAAAATATAAAATCCAATAGAGAAAACTAGACAGTAAAATAATCTCACTTGTATTCTAAAGATAAACAGCTTACAGGAAGCAAGGTATAGTGAAAAGAATTTGAACTACAGAGAAAAAGAAAACTGTGTTCTTAACCCATTTTAGCTATCTTCTAGGATTTGGCTCAAATTGGGTTAAATCTCTGGACCTCAGTTTCCTCTTCTGTGTCTTTCAGTTCATTGCAAAAATTAAAGATGATATACACAAAGCGCTTAGTGCAGTCCTGACACACGGACAACACAATATTATTAGCTGAAAGATGCTAAAAGATGAAGAGACTGACAATTTTTGTCAAGAACTGGTAAATAACTTGAAGACTCAGTTCTATAAATACACCACCAGGATTTTGAATGTTAGTAATTCTATTTTGAGTAAAATAAATAAATACACTTATCGAAATCCATCCTCTTAAGTCCTTATTAGAGAGTAGGGACAGGGGGTTTGGCAGCACATTGAGAAGCAGGAATCAATCATCAAAAAGAATCAATGGAAATAGATTCTACATAAGAGCCTTGAGTAAAAAGAGATGGACTGAGGAAGCAGGCAGTATCCTCTTTTCATAGCCCAGGTTATGGGAAGGTACATATCACTAACACCTCACTAAGAGTTAGCTTCTGGCATCAGGGGTATTCCCAAAAGTTTAGTTTTAATTTTTGTTTTGTTTGGTTTTGTTTTTAATCCAAAACAGCTCTCAGCCTCCTGAGAATTTCTATAATGAATTTCTTATACCCAGGAAACAATTTCCGTAGCCTCTGTGAACACATGATGAGTGGGGTTAATTGGGGAGACTTGCATTGAATACATAGATTCAGAGATTCTCGATGCTCATTTGATGAAAAGTAGTGGGAAAAAATAGTCAGTGTCAACGGTGACTATACAGCATCACCCAGTCCTTTCTTTCTTGGCTTTAATCCCAATAGATTTCTGCGAAGCATCAGACCTGGGGAAAAAATTGACATGGCCCCACACCCAAAAAAACAAAACTGGCAGGCTTCTAAGGTAGAGAAGCCTTAAAATAACCCTGGGCCTGCAAGTCACCTGCAAGTTTGACTGCCAAGAGAATTGGCCCAGTTGGCATTCACATCCAGTGACCTACCAGTGAGAACACAGTGACAGAATCCTGCTGGCCTGCCTATAACTAAAGAGGTGGTTTCCATCCAGGGCATCTGCCGCATTGTTAAGCAAAACCATATGGAGAGGCATGTTTAGAGGGACTGAGGTTATTTATACTCACAATGGAATGTCCATATTGGGGTCTTAACATAGCATAGGAAATCCTCTTGTGATGCCATACCTAAAGTCCCATTTGTTCACATAGATGAGTGAAGAGTCATTTTTACCGAAAAAGTGATACTCAAATTCAGAATGCCATGATAAATTGGATCTAAGGGAAAAAGTCTAAGCTATTTTGTGACAGCAGCACTTTCCACATGTTTTATGTTAATATCTCATGCTGGCAAAGTACTTTGTCCTATTTTTTATATGATTTTTAAAGAGAAAAGTGCCCATTTTCTCTATAAGTTTTATAAAAAAAGGCCTCCTTAGACTCTCCTCTCTAAGAAATTGGGTCAATGAAGGGGAATAAAATATTAAAAGCACTTTAAGAGGAAAAGGGGCATAGCTATCCAAATTAGTGTCTTGATCATTTTATTATATCTATTATAGGTTACAGTAAATGCATAGACCTTGTAATAAATATATCTGAAAGAAAGACACCTAGTCTATGGCTATACCACCCTAAATACACCTGATCTCATCTGAAAGACACCTAAAACTTATCTGAAACTTTACTATAGATATCTTTATAATGTTTTTCCAATTATTGGAAAAGATATTGATACTTGCTATGACTGACTCATTTTCTTTTCATGAATGGTAATGAGCATATATTATTGACGATGAGCATACATTACTGCATTTTATCTATTTGTACTATCCATGCTTACCATCATCATAACTACTCCATACAGCAAAACTTACAGAGGAAGTGATCAGAAAATACTCCCTCACTTGGTCCTTCTATTGTGGAAGTGGGAATCTGGCTACATAGAGTTACTAAAACTAGCTGTCTTCCTGGGTAGCTTGCTCCCTCATTTTATTCACCTTAGAAATTTTAAGTTTGTCTGAGAGATGTGTAGAGAGGAATAAAATATTCAAGCAATAATCTTCAAGACAGGGTACACTTTTCCACCACTCTGCCTTTGCATTGTTCTTGTTTTCCTTAGTGATGACCTCCAATTTTTTCTACTCATTGAAAACGTTCACATCCTTCAAGGCTATTCTTCTTTGGAATTACAATCTGCTTTGTATGATAGTTATACGTGTATAGAACTATCTCCCTCAACTAGATTATAAACCCTCACAGAACATATCTTAGTCATCTTTCTCTGGGAGCTGAATGGATCTGGTGAGGGAAACCATAGAACGGCAGAGGCAAGCAAGCACCTTGTGCAAAAGGAAGAATCATGTTTGTGTTCACTTGACCTTTCTTGGATTATAATCCCAATGAGGTAGTTTCTGCTGATTCTGCAGTGTTTCTTATACCATTTTTTTTTAATTTTATTTATTTTTTCCCCCAAAGCCCCAGTAGATAGTTGTATGTCATAGCTGCACATCCTTCTAGTTGCTGTATGTGGGACACGGCCTCAGCATGGCCGGAGAAGTGGTGCGTCAGTGCGTGCCCGGGATCCGAACCCGGGCCGCCAGCAGTGGAGCGCACACACTTAACCACCAAGCCATGGGCCTGGCCCTCTTATACCATTTTATTCTTTAGGAATCTCAGGTAATTAAGGCTATAGACAACAAAATAAATGTGTTTAGGGTACAAATTATTAACTTCCCTTAATCTCACTCATTGTATAATAGCCAATACTTATTGAGTACTTAGTATATATAAGACACTTTCTAAGTGCTTGATATAGATTCTCATTCGAGTCTCTCACACACAAAAATGTTATGGAGTGGACACTGTTATTATCCCCTTTCACAGATGAGGAAACTGAGGATAAAATTATGTAAAGTAAAAAAGTAGTAGAAGCAGGATTAGAATCCATGTCTGTCAACTTCAAAATCCTATACATCAAAATAGTAATAAAAATCATATTACTGTGATGATTTCTAAAAATATATTCTAATAATAAAATGCACTTTAAATATTTAACTGAACTGCTTACAATCTACCAGGTGACCTAAGAAATACATATTTATCTAAAAGAAGAGAAATAGAGGGCCAGCCCAGTAGCCTAGTGGTTAAGTTTGGCACACTCTGCTTCAGCAGCCTGGGTTTGGTTTCCAGGCACAGACCTACACCACTCGTCAGTGGCCATGCTATGGTGTCAACTCACATACAAAATAGAGGAAGATTGGCATGGATGTTAGCTCAGGGTGAATCTTCCTCAGCAGAAAAAAAAAAGAGAGAGAGAGAGAGAAAGAAGAGAAATAAAAAGTATTATGAGAAGCAGAGGATTATTTTTGAACAGGTGAATCAGAGACAACTTCTCGAGAGAGGTGGAGATTATAAAGGGTAAGGAGTAAATAAAGCTATGACATTTGGGAATTGGGAATTGGGGCATTCCAGGAAAATGGAATGTAAATGCACACAAATGGAACACTGTGAAGTATGTATTTTTGAATGTCCTTGGTTCTGTCTGCAGGAGCTATGGCACTTATAAGGATAGAGAGGTCTTGAATACCATGCTAGGGAATGTGAATTGTATTCCATTGGTAATGTGGACTCATTAAGGTCAAGCTGTGCTTTAAAATGAATTGATGTGGTTTAACATAAAATAAATTGATCTAGTGGTTGTGTGAAGTTGAGTTAACACTAGGAGTGGCTGAAGGAGAGGAAATAATTTAATCCACCTCTCTAAGTAAAAATAATGAGAGTCTGGGTTGCAGCAGAGGAATGAAAGGAAGGATTACACCTTGCAGAAATGAATCCTTTAGGGCTATCTACCTAGAGTCTATTCAAAGATAATACCAGAGTTTTATCTCTAATAATTGGCAAATAAAATATTTAGTTTGAGAAGAAAATATTAAATTTATTTGGTATATGTTGAAATTAAGATGCCAACCAGAGACTCAGGACTATCTGGCCTGTTGTTGGAACTGAATTATTAGTAAGTGGTCAGGTGATTTGAGAAAAAGGAATATGAAAGTGTTCTAGGGAGAGCTGATCACTGAAATGCAGGGAATGGATTAAACAATGGCTTATACTTACACACCTTTCCTTTCTTCATCTTATTTCTATATTATTGTGTACCGAGAGTGTTTCAAAAACTAAGGTGAGGTCTTTTTTTACAAGATTTCACTAATTTTAATCCAGAAAAGAAAGAAATACATAGTCCATGTTTGGATTATAAAACACAAATATATTCTACATTCCCGATATTTAGAAAACAAAAGGAAGAGGAACCCAGCCCTATGACTTCAAAGTTCATGAAAACATATTGAAAATCATGCCTTGAGGCAACAGGAGAAAGCGTGTTAATTGATAATTTGCAGAACTCCCAGCATCAACCCACAAGTGAGGAACACTAGAGAAACAATGTGCCCTTCCATATTAATTGACTTCAATCCTTTGAGCATACTGTCTAATGAATAGATCAGGGTGAAACAGTGGACAGCTGGATACCAGAGAAGCATGTGATAGAACTGCATGACACACAGATTGATTTACAAGATCAAAAACATAGCTTAGGGGAAGAACTCTTGGAATGGATTACAGATTGGCTTGGGGACAGGAAACTATTGTCAGCCAGAGGGAAGGGACTTGGTGGCAGGCGGCTAATAAGCAGGGGCCAATCATTTGGTCTTCCCATGCATGTCTGTGAGATTTGTGTGCAGGATTTTTGGACAGTTTAAACTTCACTTGTAGAAATTGAACTGAGGTAGTAACTCTTGCTAGGTGGAAAAGAGATGATTAGAATTGTTCAGCTAGAAATAGGAATCCCAAAGGAGGCCCTTCATTGAAGCCCACTAGTTGTTTGCCCCAATCCCCAATGATATTAATACGGAAATTCAGGGTAAGCATTTAAAAACCTTTATAGCAATTTGACAGAGTATCTTACGTCTGTTGAACTTAACAATAAAAAATTTGGAGGTTTTGTTTTGTACATCTTTATTTCATTTTTCTAATTCAATTTTATCGTATTTTATACTTAAAAAATTTGTAACAGTTTGGAAGTTAAAAAAAGAACTGGTCCTTCACCACAGATTGTTTGAGAAACACTGGCGTCAAAGTACATCTTTTGGTCAGTCATTGGGATTGAGGCACTTGATTTGGGCTGAAATAACTGGGTTGAGATTTTCAAGCAAGGTATTTTTCAGGGAAATTCCCTCGGATAGCAAAAAAAGACTGATGCATTTTGAGAATCTTATGAATGAATGATTCTGATGCAGTGGGTCTTGGGCCAAGGAATCTTTATTTTTTAAAGTTCTTTGGGTGACTTTTATGATCATACTGGTTTGGAAACACATCACAAGAAGCCAACAGTGCTCTCTACATGGTGGTTCCTTTGTTCAAATCATGAAAAAAAAAGGTCTCAAAATTCTGAATCAGACAAATATGATTTTTTTTTGTGATTCTTTGCTTGAGAGCAAAGTCATAGAAGGTATCAGGCATCATATTAAAAAACATATCCCAACAATGGGGTGAGGGGAATTGTGGTGGCTGCCATCAGACTGACAAAGTGGGAGCCTGGAGGAACTTGCCAGTTGAGTTGCCTCTCACAGCCACGTCTGGGGCCTGAGAACACGAGCTCCCTACTCCAGTCTCACCCTCACACTCGTGCCCTGACGCAATGGCACTGCTCACCACCTCCCTCTTTCTTTCTTTCTTCTCCCCTTCCCATTTCCCCTTTCCTTCTGCCTCTCTTTTTCTCTTTCTCTCTTCCTACATTCCTTTCTGGTGGTCCAGCTTTTGGTTAAGATTTGGTGCTCTCAATGCAACAGCCCGGGTTCATTTCCGGGTCAGAGAACCACACCGCCATTTGCCAGTTGTCATACTGTGGCGGCTGCATGTTGCTGTGATGCTGAAAGCTGTGCCGCTGTATTTCAAACACCAGCAGGGTCACCCATGGCGGACAGGTTTCAGCGGAGCTTCCAGACTAAGAAAGACGGGGAAGAAGGACCTGACCACCCACTTCCAAGAAAATTGGCCCTGAAAACCCTATGAATAGCAGTGAAACATTGTCTGATATAGTGCCACAAGGTGAGAGGATGCCGCAAAAAGATGGGGCAGGGTTCCACTCTGCCGTACACAGGGTCACTAGGAGTCAGAATCCAGTTGAAGGCACTAACAACAAACATTTCTTTCATCCGCTTTCTTTCTTCCTTTGATTTTCTTATGGTTATCCCATCTTTCCCGCTTCCTCTTCCCCTTCTGTTTCTTCATTCTCCTTTCTTTAATTTATTCATTGACTGTTTCAATAAATATGTATTAGTACCTCCTCTGTGCAAGAGTATGTAAGAGCTGGGGATTAGAGGACAGGTCAGGCACCAGCTATGCCTTCAATCTGTTACAATGACTGCCCAGTTAATCGATGTATTGATAAAGCAGTGAACTCTTCCTCCAGTACCAGAATAATTAACTAACTCCTGTTTATTTTTTTTTTCTTTTCCTTCCTGGCCAAACACAACAAAAGTAAGCTTCTGACTCTTGTGAAGACCCACCTTTGGGACCACAGCACACCAAGAGTTAGCCCTAGATCTACTCTTATGTGTACATAAATTCTCAGTTGCTATTTGCTTTACTAGGACAGAGAGGATTTTTTTTCTTTAGCTTCTAAGCCAAGATCTTTCCCTTCTTATTCTCTTATGATAGATACCCTGAACTTCTTCACACTTTTTCCCTTCTACCTTGCCATGTCCACAATAATGGCCAGCCCCACTGCCTTGCTTTTATCCCAAGGTTGAGACCCTAAGTCTTGCAAGTTATAGCTTGAAACGGCTCTGATATATAGGCACTCATACTATGCAAATGTAAGCCCACAGATTTGTATTTCTACCTGTTTGGTTATCTATTGCTGCGTTACAAATTATCCCAAAATAAAGCAGCTTAAAACAAGAAACATGCATTATCTCATATGGTTACTGTGGCTCAGAAGCCCAGGAGCATCTTAACTGGATGGTTCTGGCTCAGGGGCTCTCACGAGGTTGCAGTCAAGATGTCAGCTGGGCTGCAATCATCTGAAGGGTTGACTGGGGCTAAAGGATGCATTTCCAAGATGGTTCAATTGCATGACTGTTGGCTGGAGACCTCAGTTTATTGCAGACTGTTGACAGGAGGCCTTCATACTTTGCTACATGAACCTCTCATAGAGCTACTTAAGTGTTCTTACCACACAGCAGCTCGCATCCCCCAAAGCAGGAGATCTGAGGAAAGTGCAAGGAGGAAACCCCAATGCCTTTTGTGACCAAGTATCAGAAGTTGTCACTCCCACTTTAATTTTTTAGATGTGAGTCACTAAATCCAAACTACACTCAAAGGGAGGCTAATTAGGCTCTGCCACCTGAAGGGAGGAATGGCAATAATAGTAAAGAATAAATGACATTTCAGTATACTTGCCTCCTTCATATGATTATACTCTATATCTCAATCACTGCCAAATCTTTTTTTTTAATCTCTTGCTTAAAATTCATTCAGTTCATATGTAATTCTAGGATCAAAATCTCATTCATCATTTGAATAATTTAATATCTTTCTCTTATGATCTCTTTATCTCTGATATAACTCCTCTTCATAAACCTATATCAACTTGACCAAAATAATCTCAGTGCTTCCACTTACTAAGAACCACAACAGCCTGCCCATCCCAGTTTTCTCATTAGCTCACCAATGCTTTGCAAATCAAATATATACAATTGCTTCTTAGAATCAAGCTTTGCCCTTAAACTAAAACTTTTATTTCCTTTTTCTCTCTCATGCCAACAAAAGAACTGTTAGCCCCTGCTTTCGTAAGTCTCAGTAAAAGCCATGATCAATCAAACTGAAGTTCAGACAAAACAGGGGCAGCCTAGGAAGTATTGTTTTAAGTCTAAAAGAGTCTCTCCTGACTGGACATCAAGTGAAAGGAGAACTATATCTGTTCTGTTGACTGATGGATGTCTAGTACCTGAAACAATGCCTGGCACACAGGGGCTCATAAACAATATTTACTAACCATAACAACAAATAAAAGTGAGTGAGTGGATAAGTGAGTTGAATGAAATATCCTCTGCAGAGTTCGCCCTCAAAGATTGTCCCTGACAAGTTTGGTGCCCACCTTCTGCCACATTTCCCAGGCTACAATACCACAACTTGTCTCTCCTGCATGTCCTCCTCTTGGGGCCAATATCTGTTTATTCATTTTCATTTACTCATTTACTCACTACTCTTTCACTGTAAAGCAGGTATGTGCAAATCCATGGACTTATTTAGGAGCCATATTATTCTCAATTAAAAAATAAATTCTCATAATTTAAATTGTGGCACCCAAGAGAAAATATATATAATATTACTGAAAATATTGGATTTGTGGTGAAAATCGTATAGGTAGTCTGAAAACCAGTTACATCACTGATACTCATACCCCAGACCCACTCAGTAACATAAACCAAATTAGAGCCTCTCTACTTTTTTCTTTCTATCCAAAAAATGAGTTTAATTCATTTGCTTAACAAAGATTTATTATGTTTTTTATGTAGATATCTAGGAATAATCAAAATAGATATGGTTACTGTTCTCCCAAGAAACTCAGTTTAGTTTTGTGGCAAGTCACACAAAAATGTATGCAATTACAACTTATTTCTCAACCAAATTAAAATTTTGGATTTAAGAAAAAAAAAAAGAAAATACGATCTGATGAAAAGAATATATAGAAAATATGTTATCTCCCCATTACAATTAACATCTCAAGATGGACTATATTGACATAAAGTTAAAACCACTGCTTAGGGGACAAGTAAAATCATTCAATGCACACTGGATGGTGACCATTTATGCTGATTATGCTCATGGTGTTAGAGGCTCTCACTTATTTAAATCTGCTGAAAACTAGTTCCATACAGCTTCAATTCATGCCAACACGATAGGATATTTGAAGGGATATCTTCTATATGGCTAAATACTATCTGGAATAATTTGAAAGTAAAAGTTAAGTATTCTGCAGTCACAAAAGGAGTTAAGTTAGCAGGATCGAAATCTTGATCATTATATAGAGAGGAGGCTGTCAAACTTCATCTAAGAATCCGAGAGTGCCCTGGCAAGACTTAGATTTCACTCTCAAAACTGATGATTTAAGGGAAGTTTAATAAAAGGGTTAGTTACAAATGGAATGGGGAAGGTATAAGAAAACATAAGGGATCATGCAGTACCCCAGAGCTGGGAGTAACAGGTGTCCTTACCCCTTAGGCCTGCAGGGGCAAGGAGAGAACTGGAGGCAGAGAGACGGTGCAGAGACGGCATCTGACAGAAGCTGTGACCTTTGGTTTACGAAAGTAACCAGTACCTAGCAAACCCACAGGAACCAGGAAATAAGTTCCCTAACTTTACTGTCCTCCCTCAGAACTCATGCTAGTGCTCCCCATTATTCAAACAGTGAGAAAGCAGAAGGGAAGGGAGACGATGACATTCATTCCAGTCAGCATCTTTAGGCACAGTGGTGGGAGAAGTGTGAAGTTGATCTGGAGTAGCAAGCAGAGGATATCCAGCAGACCACAATCACTTTCACTCCTTAACAACCACTTTGATCCTTTGCCCAGACAAGAAATTTGTCTCCCCAACAAAGTCCCATCAGCTACTTATCATGGCCACGTTCCTACCTGAAACCTAAATCATGAGCCATCACCAGTTCTTTTTTCAATGTCAGGTAGTAGGGAAGGAATAAAGGAGAAAAAGAAGCAACTAATTAACATAAAATAGAGGTGCTGCAGTCCCTGCTTCTAAAACTGGTCACAAGGTCTGTGTTAGTAGTCACAGCTGCCACTATCTATTCTTACCCTATGTCAGTATCTCAGTTGGATGAGGTTCTTTAGATAGTGAGATGATCCAAATCATTATTCTGGGGTGAATATGAATCCTTGGTGATCTTCTCTTTATTGGGTTGTCATGGCTTTCCATTGACCAGGACTACTGAGCAAGAAAAGATACTAAGAGATACCCTAGTGAGTGGTCTGGGTTCTAAATATAGTTCTCTTTGCCCTTATTGTGTAGCAGCACCCCAATTTGCCCCTAGTAATTGGTATATCTACCTCAGCCAGAATAGTGATTCCTTTCTCTGTCCTCTGATTCAGAAACATGAAGAGCCAGGAGGCAGACACAGCTTCCACCAGAGAACACAGCCATCGTTTTGGATAATGGGCACATCATGAGACCAGTCACACTTCCTTTGCTGTAAAATATGTTCTCTAGTTGGAAGCCATGTTGGGTGGAATATCATGATAAGGCAGAAATGTAAGTCAACAAATGCTAATGCTGGCCAAAGTTCTTCGAGCAGAAAAGGCAAAACTGTTCCTGAAATTTGAGAATATTCCTATGAAAACAAAGCCTTGATTTAGCCATGAGGGAAAGGATCAAATTTAATCAACTGGCTACCAGGTAGCCAGATGAATCCTCCAGGAATTGTTACTATATCAGGGCTCAATTTCAGACTCTCTTGGCAGGTGGGCAATCAACAGTGATAGTAGCAAGAAGAGCCTTGGTGAGGATATGTTGTTGAGTTTATAGGGTTTATTTTCCAAATAGTCTTATAAGATAGAAGAGATTCAGAGAAAAAGTTAAGGAAGTGCCTACCCACTCTGGCTTAACTTCTCTCCTAAAGTACGATATCCAGACACTCTAAAGTTTTCCAAGAAAGGAGATGGTGGGTCTCTTATTCAAGTAAAGGCAGTAGACAGGAAAACATACGAAGACTCAGCAGACTCCTGTCTATGAGGATAATCTCTTTGTCTTGCAAATTTTGGAGGTTATTAGTTGTCATTAAAAGAGAGGGTGAGTAGGAGATGTTGTATATCAGGTTAGTCACAATCCCTCTGACCTCCTTTCCAGCATGTGTTTCTGTGCTACAGACGTTTTCCTCTAAAACTGTGGTCCATGGAGCAGAAGTATTGGCATCACCTGTGATCCTGTTGGCACTGACCACCAGACCTACTAAATCAGAATCTGCATCTTAACAGATCTCCAGGTGATTCATATATACACATTGCATTCCGACTCCTTTAGTCTCCTTTGTAGCTAGAGTTCCTCATATGACTTACATTCTGCCAAGCAGATACACCTGTATGTGCACAAGATTTAGAGTAATAAAGTGAACAATCTCGTATAGCAGTAGTTTTCAAACTCTAGCCTGCATCAGAAACACAAATCATCAGGCCTTATCCTCAGAGCATCTGATTCAATAGGTCTGGGGTGGGGTCTGAGAATTTGCATATCTAACAAGTTACCAAGTAAGCCGATGCTGCTGCCAAGGATCACACTTTGAAAACTACTCTCAAAGGATGTGGAGAGAAGGGAACTCTCATACACTGCTGGTGGGAGTGCAAACTGGTGCAGCCACTGTGGAAAACAGTATGGAGATTCCTCAAAAAATCAAGGATAGAACTACCATATGATCCAGCTATTCCACTGTTGGGTATTTATCCAAAGAACTTGAAAACACCAATTTGTAAAGGTACATGCACCCCCTGTGTTCATTGCAGTGTTATTCACAATAGCCAAGACTTGGAAGCAACCTAAGTGCCCATCAAGGGACGAATGGATAAAGAAGATGTGGTATATATACACAATGGAATACTACTCAGCCATAAGAAACCATGAAATCCAGCCATTTGTGACAACATGGATAGACATTTCGGGTATTATGCAAAGTGAAATAAGTCAGAGGGAGAAGGTCAAATACCGTATGATTTCCCTCATTAAGTAGTAGATAATAACAACAATAAACAAACACATAGAGACAGAGATTGGATTGGTGGTTACCAGAGGGGAAGGGGGGAGGGGGAGGGCGAAAGGATTAATTTGGCACATGTGTGTGGTGATGGGTTGTAATTAGTATTTGGGTGGTGAACATGATGTAATCTATGCAGCAATAGAAGTATAATTATGTACACCTGAAATTTATACAATGATATAAACCAATGTTACTGCAATAAAAAAGAAAAAAAAAAAGAAAAAAGAAAACTACTCTCAAAAAGCCTAGTGGCAGGGGTGTTTGGTTTTTCTGAGGCCAGCAGTGGTAGGGGCACAGGCCCAGCATAACATCTTCCTGATCGTGGCAGAGGCACTGGGTTCCAAGGCCAATGGCAACAGCAGCTTCCTTAACGAGCCAGTTTTCAGTGTGATTCTGGGCATCATTCCCAGAATCTCAGCCTAGAGTCTGTACATCTAGCTCTCCCAATAATTCTGTGAACTATCATAAATCTCTTTCCAAGTAAACTTGCTGGGTCAGATACTGTTGCCTACAACTAAGAACCCTGGCCAATGGAGGTCTTAAATATGCTTAATAAAGAAATTTTAGGGACTGTATTTATTGTTGAGCTCTGTTCACCTCTTAGTTCATTCAGGCAGCAATAACAAAATACCACAAAACAATGGTATTATAACCACTAAGATGGCAGCTTATAAACAACAGAAATTGATTTCTCACAGGTCTGGAGGTTGGAAGTCCAAGATCGGAGTGCCAGCATGGATGGGTGAGGGCCTTCGTCCAGGTGAGACTTCTCATTGTATCCTCACATGGCAGAAGGGACAAGCAAAGTACCTCTTTAATAAAGGCACTCATAAGGCCCTACCTCCTAATACCATCACCTTGAAGGAAAGGATTTCAACATATGAATTTTGGGGGAATAGATTCACACCATAACACCTGGGTAGGTCAGCAGATAGAAGGAATAAGCCTTAGTCAAAAATAAAGAATATATAAAAACAGTGTCTCCTGAGTCAGATGTTTTGGGAACCTAATCAGAGTAACAGGTGACTATATGGAGCATGAGTCCAGGATAGGAGAGGAACACTCAGCATCTGGCATTATCAAGAAGGCCTAAACTCAATACTTGAGGCACGAGTAGAACCTGCATTATGTAAACCTTAACATGGTGATCAATGAAGATCACATTTTTAATATCCATTGAGAAATAGTCTCTATTGGGTATCCACACTATATCATGAAGCAGTAATGAAAGGCCTGACTTCTGATCATGTATAAACATACATTTAAAATAATCTTTCACAGAAAATGGAGCTAATAATATGTACTAAATAGACCTTCTCTTAGATGCAGGGCTTGCTACTGAGTTATAATGATACCATTAAAGAGTACTGGCTCCCCAAATACCACCAACACAGCCTGTTGATGGTTTGTTGTTGACTTCCAGGAAAAGCTGAGTTTGTTGCTTACCATGTAAGGGAAGATACCACCCTGACAGTGATTTGGCAGTGTCTCAGAGAGGCAAGATCAGAATTTATTGAGAAATTGAGAAGTTTGGGTTAAGATGGTCTTTCAGTTTGGGGGTTGGGTTGGAGACAGGGGGTTGGTTAGGGTTGGGTAAGGATCATGAAACAGCAAGGCAAGGAATTTTGAGGCAAGAGGCTCAAAGAATTTGAGGGTGCAAACTGTCTATTGAAGCTTTCCATTGAAGACTTAAAGCCAATAGCCTGGGCAAGAGTTCTATAAAATAATAAAGTTATGTTAATATAGACAGTACGCTGTGGGGGAAAGCAGTTTCAGTCTTCAGTGTCCAAGCTTTGTGTGCATGTTAGGGGGAGGGTAAATTATTTTGGTTCTCATATCCTACTAGAAAGTGAAATTCTCATATTCCACTAGAAAGTGAAATCCTTCAGGGAAGGAACCTTCTGCTACCAGTGCCTAGTAAGTACCTGGGACTCAATAAATGTTGGGAGGAAGGGAGGAGGGGAGGACGGGAGGGGAGGTGGGAGGGAGGATGAATTTACGGTGGATTTTCTTCAGTCTCATAGAAGTCTTCAAGGGTCCAGTTGGAATCAGGGGGTTACCAAATATTTTCTCATGTGGCAAGGAATTGCCACAGACAGGGAAGATTCTGGTGGTCATTGGGAGATCAAGTTGTCACTGTGTAGATCATACAATTTCAGTCTGAAAGAGCGATGGAGCTCCCTCCAAAAGTAACAATTCGGAGGGTCCCCAAGATTCAGATGTGCAGACAACCAAAGCCTGGGACAGGATTATTGTCCATCTCGGCTGAAGTCAGCACAGGGCAAATCAATATGGAGGAAAGGATGCCCTCTCTCCAAGAATGCTGCCTCCTGGCATACATTTACGATTAACATCAGCCCCACGGAGAATTAGGGGGGAAATCTTGAATCTGACTGTATTTAAATTTGAAATCACTGAAAAACCACTAAAACTGTAAGTAACTAAATGAAGTTTTCTGCTTCAGACTGAAAACGGGGCTCAATATAAAAATTAAGTCTAGTTATGGAAAGATAAAGCAAAAAATATTTTTGCATCTCTGCGGCTCATGCAATTTTTACATTGCTACACAAACATATATTTTCCCTCTCCAATAAAAAGATTAGGCTCCAAAAATCCCTGTGCCAGCAGAATTCACATTTCCAGAAAAAATAAGCCTTTAAAGGAAAAATAAGTTTGGACCACCAAGGTTGAATGAAGCTATAAAAGTTATTATAAATAGACTTTTTCATTCTTGAAAGCCAAACAATGAAGATAGCCTACTTTACGAGCATTTTCGACAACATACCTGTATATTTGTTTTGTGGCAAATAGTATACCTCTCCCCCGCCCTATACATATTGTACTCCACATAACATTAGATGCCTGTCTAGGTAGATGGATGACTCGTTGACTCTGGCCTCCTGGGTCACATGGTGACTCCAAATACACACAGTAACTTGGCTGAAAAAAGCCCTAGGCAACTTTTCTTTAAGCAACTAGGCATAACATACAGGTACATCTCAGGCCCTCATCCTACCCACTCACAGAACTTGAGCTCTGCTGGTGATAATTCCGTGCTAGAACACATGTGCCTCTCCTCATTCCAGCCAATGGGATGCAATTCTAACTTGACCTCAGCCGCTTTAATCTCTCCCAAGGCTGCATTTTAAATATCTCTCTCCTGCTCTGCCACCTGCTTTACCTCTTTTTTCTCTTTTTCAAATTCCCAACCCCTTACTCCTTCTTTTTCAAACTGTCCCCAACAGGTGTGCATCTAATCAAAGTAAGAGTCTCCTGATTGTGGAAAAGTGTACAAAAGTAAATCCGCATGTGTACAATTTCATGAAAGGGAAATTGCATTAGCTAAGGGCTTTCGTAAAGGCAATTATGTGTGAAAACCGCTACAGTAGTTCTGTGGACGAAGTGCTGGAGAAGCACTTGAAATACTTTTGAAACTTAAGCACCAGGCAGCTGGAGGCAAGAGGACAACTTCGTTGTAGTAGAAAGCGGTGCCAGGAGAATTCACAATTCCAAATAATAAGTCTCTGAGGAATAAATAAGATTGGACAACCAAGATTGTGAGTGAAACTGTGAAAGTTATTATAGCTAACTTTCAATGGAAACTGGCTCTGTGCCTATAAATCTGCTGATAAGAAAACCACAGTCAGATTAACATGTTTCATTTATTGATCCATTTATTCAACAAATATTATCAACAACCTAATATGTTCTGACATCTGTGTTGAATACTGGGAATACAAAGGCAGGCAAATACACACTCTGACCCTGCAACCATGATTCTTGAGTCTAGTTTCTCCATGCAATGACTGACTTTTGCCAACAGAAAGCAGCAGTCCGCCGAGGAAAAAAAAAAAACTGTATCTCTCTTCAATTTGTTGTGCTTTTAAAACTAAATAATCAGGTATAAAATAAAATCCAAATTTTTGTTCTCAGGATCATTTAACATTTTATAAGTTATTCCATAAGTTTTTCCTTGACACTTTTTTGTTGATATTTTAAAATTCAATTTTTAGTACGATTTAGTTTCTCTTTCAGAAAGTTTGATACTCATGAAATATCATCAGACTGCATTCTTTCCACCAATAAAGTCTAAATGCATTGCTGTTATAGGAAGGTCACAATCTTACAGTTTCTACAGGATCCATGATCTACTCCACCCATGATGTGGAGGAAACCATAGTCAGTCTTCATTGGAATTGGTTCATTCATTGATTCATACATGTATGCATGCATGCAGGAATTTATTTCAACAAATATTTGATGAACAATTATTATATGTCTGCCATTAAACTCATGAGCCATAAGGATATACAAAATAATAAGGCACAGGCTCTGCCAAATAACTACTAGACTACTACTACTATTAATGATAATAATTTACTATCAGTGCTATAAATTAGGAACAAATTACTTTTGGAAGAAGGATAGACCAGTTTTGCCAAAGTAGATTGATCAAGATTTTACAGAAGAGGAGATATTTGATCTAGTCCTCAATAAGTGCATAGTATTTTGCTCTAACACATAATTTACCTTCAAAACAGGATTTTATGGGATGTCTAGCTCCCATATTCTGAAACACTGTGTTTGCTTGTTAGTAGTCTGTTTAGTTCTACATTTCCTTTGACCTAAGCACCCCACTAGCAATAACATGTTCTTTAATTTGACTAACGTGTTGTGAAGCATGGTTTTAAACACCCCAATTTTTCCTTAGGATGAGCAACCTACAGGTGTTTTTTGGTTGACTGAACTGCTCTAATGAATACTTTGCTGTGAGTAGGTTCTGTATAAAGTTAACCAAGTCAGATCTTCCAATGTTATCTCATGGTGCCCAGAATGTCAATGGTGTTTTCTGATAGGTGGCACTACTGAAAGTAAGTCATGTGAAGGTCTAACCAACAATCCCTCCATTAATAAAGCTGGTAGAGCATTGCCCTAACTCCTCTTCAAAGGAAATGGTCGCAGTACTAGTTAGTGTTTGGAACAGAGAATTCAGTCTTAACCCCGATACTCAACACATAACCTGGAACTTGAGCTGTAAAATTGAGAACTAACATTGAAGAGCAATGGAGTGTCTAAGTGGAGCGATAGACTGGGTGATTCTAAGCTCTGGGCCTACTAGAGGGATAGTTTCTCTGGGCAAATTAACCCCAGAGAATTGGATTTTTCACTCTCACAGTATGATTTCACAAGTAAGCTGAAAAGCTACCTGCATCTGTAGGTGGTCAGGTATCCCAAGCGTTCTAAGCAGTGGGGAATGGCCAGAGGATAGAAAAATCCTAACGAGAATGGTGAAGTGAGTTTCCCCAAACCTGATAATACCTTCATCCCAGTCACGTGGTCTCATTGGCATTGGGTCATCATTGTGGGAACCTGAAGCCCATTGAAGCTTGCCCCATCAAAGGGCAACATGCTTCTTCATCTCCTTTGTCTGTTTATCATAAATTGTGCCTTAACTACAACAAAGGACTTATATTCTTTTCTACTGTCCATTAGCATTTCTCCATGGGATCACCATCAGCCTGTGACAATTGCACGGGCTATTATCTGGTTTGTTAGATAAATACAGTTGGTCTTGATTTAAAATGGTTCTACACCATTAGCTTCCAATGCTGCCACTTGCAAAATCTCTACATATGAAGACACTCCCTCCCAAAGGGCAAAATCTTCAACACTGAAAATAATATCTTATGGGCAACACAATGCCCAAGTCTTAGAGAAATGCAAATTAAATATAAGGAAAATAGACCTGAATTGAGAAACCCTACCTAATCTTTACCTTAAAGACTACCTATAAAAAGGAGGAAAGTGAATTATGTCTTACATTTTGCACATTATAAGTGTCACCCAGTGTAAGTAAGAGTTAAAAACAAAACAATAAAATAACAAATGGAGCCACCACCTCTCTATCATACGTCTTCTTGGGTGATGAGAGCACTGTTTCTGTATCACCCTTGTACCCTACAACCTTTCTAAATCCTTTCCATGAGAGCAATTCACAGGAAATAATTGGGAAGGAAAGAAGGAAAGGGGAAATGTCAATGCACATTGTACCTTAGAAGGTCTGATCCCCAGAAGTTCAGGTTATACATAGACAAAAAGAACTCTGAAAAAAGTACATGCTGAAAATAAAATTTTTCAATTTCCTCCACATCTAGTGACAAAGAATGCTGAGGAACGTGGAAGAGTAAAGGGTTTTGGTGAACAGCTAATAGTCTCTGCCTCACGTACAGCTCTGCCAGATGAATTCCAGACAGATATCAGAATTTTCTCAGGAGCTGACACATTACCGTACCCTCCTGCTATCAACCTATGAAAGGAATTTGTCCATTGTTCAAGACCGTGGCAAATGGAATTAGCACTTTGACCACCTGAATAGTATCAGGTTTAAACTGTTAGAGCAGTGTTCTCAAGCCAGTTGGGCCCAGAGCCCTCTTTTTATGACAAATAGTTTGTAGAATCCCTTTATTGTCCCAAAATTAAATTCATCTATGACATAAACCATTTACAAAAATAATTCCCCCAAATATTAATATAACGTCTTAACTGTAATATAAAATGAAAAGAATAGGAAGGTGATTTATAATAAAATTATATGTATTTCTAAATGACAATGCTCAGGTATAATAACAAGAATCCATATGAAGTAGTCAGATGTTTGTGTCTAAACTTAGAATCAGCATGAATGTGACAACTACAAATGGAGTCAGGTACAGTTGTGTTGCATTGGCAACTCAAATACCACAAACGGCGTTGCTATTGGTGATGTGATTTTCTGAAACGGTGAGCAACTCTTAATAGAAGTCTAACAAAACAAATCTCAGTCTTTTCTCAGTTTACAATATAGTTGCTTTCCTAGAAATTTCAGGGTATATTAAAACCACTCAAAAACACTTGGTGTTTAGATATAAAATGGAATTAGGTTTCAGGTTCAAATAATTCTAAGTAGATTTTTTTCATCTACATGAATTTCTGGCAAGCTATTTCAAAGTCATGTGGGATGCAGAACTGTGCTTCATTTCATGGGCACATTGCAGGACATCTTAAATCACTGACTCACACACGTTCATAGAAATGCCACCAAACATCACAACAAGCAAAGATGCACCCACAAATTTTAAAAATGCTCCAGGGCATAGTACTCCCTTGTTAAGAACTACTAAGAAAGGAAGGCAAGTGTGGTTAGTGTACAGAAAGCAGAGGAAGCTGAGGGGAAATGAGTCAGATTGGTAGAGAGTGGCAAGATTATGTTGCTGTTGTTTTTAAGTATTATGGGGAACCATCAGAAGATTTTAAAAAGGAAAAACAGGATTTAATGCATGATTTAAAAATATCACTCAGTTTCTTGTGTATAGAATGGATTATAAAGGTACAGGAGCAGAGGAATCCACAGATCAATTAGGAAGCCGTTGCAAGTAGATTTGGGAAGGTGCTAATGCCTTTACTAGGGAGGTAGAGATGGATATGGGGAAACTGGCGTATTCAGGATTTATTTTTGAGATGAAGATAAAAGAACTTATTGATAAAGTGAGATGTGGGAGGTGAGGGAAAGAGAAATCAAGAATGGTTCATAGATTTTTTAGCAACTAGGAAAATGGTGAACATTTTCTGAGATGTAAAATATTAGTGAATGAAGGGATTTTGGTGAAAAAACAAGAGTTTTGTTTTTATACATGCTGAGACGTCTACAAGATATACAAGCGCAAACATCAAGTAGGCAGTTGTATGTACTGGTCTGGAGTTCAGTGAAGTAGTGAAGGGAAGAGAATGAGTTAAGTTAGAGCAAGTACATAGACGGAGCAAACCGGCACAGTCACAGGTGGTGCCAGATATGTCTAGTAAAGGAGACTGAGAAGGAGTAACCAATGAGGGAGAAAAATATGGTATTACTAAAATCAAGAGAAGAGAAAATTCTTTAAGAAGGAGGCACATCATTGCTGAATTATGCTGAAAGGTTGAGTAAGATGAGGGTCGAGAAGTGATCATTGGTGTAGGCATCACAGAGGTTATTGGTGAGTTTTGTAAGAGCAGTTTCAATGTGGTGATGAGGTCAGAAACCCTATTGGATTGGATTAAGGAGAAAACGGGGGGATCAGGAAGTAGGAACTGCAACTACATACAACTCTTTCAAAAAGTTTTTATGTAAAACAGTGAAGGTAAACAAGGTAGAACTAGAGAGATGGGTAGGAACTTTTTTTTTAGGTGGGAAATATTTGAAAAAGTTTTTGTGCTGATAGGAATCAATCAGTAGAGAGGAAATGATGGTTATTGAAAAAAAGCAAGATATATAAAGTACTGAAAAATAAGAACTTAAATCTGAATTTAGTAGGGCTAAAGGGTATCAGATGCTGTTAATGATCTGCCCACGTCCTTTTTGCCCTCACCTCCACACGCTAAGAGCTGATTACTGGGGAAATCCTGCAACTCCGCCTAAGGATGAGTTTTCTGGACACAGGAACAAGGTTGGCCCACCTGGAGGGTAAACTGAACGTACTAGAGAGTTAATGCTCCTCAAGCAGTTTTCAACCAACAATGAGTGAGGAATTGGTAGATAAATACACCAGCTTCTTCGCTACAAAGTTAGGATGACACTGAAGCATGTTCCACACTATTCCCAGAGATTCTCCAGCAGGATTAAGCTCCAGGTGCCTTCAGTTAAGTGGTAACTTTCTCGTACACACATTTTATTGACTTCCTCCCCTTCACTATCTACTTCCCAGTCAGTGTTTCTTGGATTACAAATAAATTATTTGTAATCTGATACTTGTCTTAGGGTCTGTTTCTGGAAGAATAAAACTAAGCAAGACCCAAACGGTAAGAGTATCACATCAACATATGTATGTGATTTCAACTTTGTTAAAATGTATCATTTGAAGAAAGGTTGATATAATACAATTAATTGTTAATATTAGTTTATTTTGGGTGGTGGGTGAATCAGGGAGGATTCTTTCCATTGCACATGGCAGGAAACTCAGCCCAAAGTGGCCCTATTAAGAAATAACACTTTTGGCTTATATATCCAAAAAGAGCAGGGGGAAGAACAGGGCTTGACTCAGGATTCAAATAATGTCCTCAAGACTCAGTGTATTTCCTTATTTCAACCACATTGTTAAAATTTGGGGTCAGTCAAAAAGTGACAGGGTGGAACAACAGCTCCATTCCCTATGTCGTCTCAATCTGGAGAACCGTGGAAAAGAATGAGTCTACTTCCTTGGTAGTATAAGCAAAAGTTCTAGTATTGAAACTTGTTAGGCCTGACAAGCAGACTTGAGACATATACCCGCAGTGTAGTAATCACTGTGACCACAGGGATGAAATGTCTAGATTCCTTCAACCCCAGTAGCCCAGGTAGACTCCCATCCTTCCCTCCACAGGAGGCAGGTAACCAACACTGGTCAGCAGATTCTTCTTTGTGAAGACCTACTGATGAGGTTGGTACACATCCAGGTCTCCCTCACTCCCAAATCAAATCAGTCATCCAATTCTGTGGTCTCTATATCTCAGACAATTGTCTCTTCCTCTGTAACCCAAATGTCTATACCCTAGTCCAAGTCATTGGCATCTCTCACATGGATTAATCAGTAGCCTCCTAAAGTGGAGATACATCCTCTCTTACCAAGCCACATTTATTCTTCACAAAACACTCAGAAACTCATTCTAAAACACAAAATTGATCATGTAACCTCCTTGTTTAAATCTCTTTAAATTCCCAGTTTGCATTGTGACTATCTCTTCAATCTCATCTTGTGCTGCTTAGTTTTCCATGCTTTTACCACACTGGAGTTCTTTTGACTCCTTGAACATGCCCTACTCTTTCCTACCACAGGGCCTTTGCACAGGCTATATCTTTGTTTGGAAATCATTTCTCCTCCCCAACTCCACATCCTTCACCAGCTAACTGACCTTTAGGTCTCACTTTAAATGTTTCTGCACCAACAAGTCTTCATTGATACTGCCCATCCCCTTGCCCCTGCCCTAGAATAGGTAAAGTCTGCCTATTATACAATCCCACAGCATTCTATACTTCTTTCTAATACTTCCCACACTTGAGATGACTTAGCCTCTTCCCCTCTTAGACTACAAATTCAGTGAGGACAGGAGCTGTATCCCCAGCCTCGGAGAGAGCAGGAATTTAATACTTGAATGAACAAGTTAATGAATGAATGAAAATTCTTGCTTCTTCCTACCTTATTGAAACTGAGATCCCAGAAAATCTGTGTCCAGAAAGCTGAGAAGTGAAGTAGAATGTATAAAACATATGCTTAAATTCTTCAAAAATTATAATACAGCACAATAAAAATACTGAAAGAGAACACTTCAAAGCATAAAGCATGGCTTTCTCAGATTGTGTCAGGGGCAGGGGGGAGTGAAAGACAGGTAACTGTTTTCCACTTTTCCATATTTTGAAAATAATCTAAAATGATCATATATTATATTGGTGTTTAAAACTTTTTTTAAATGACAGAAAATTATCTATTGTTCAGATTTATAAAGAAAAAAATGTAGACTTAAGTAAGAATTTCTTATAACTCCCAGCTGGCACTCTCAGAGAGATCATCTAACTTTGGTTTTCAAACATTTTTAGCATTTGAAACCTTTTATTTTCAACCGAAATCATGTGGAAACCTGATACATAAAACAGTTACAAACAGAATTTTCTGGTTGAAACAGGATGGGAAACAGAGGCAAGCCACTGAGACTCTGTACCCACCCACCCCAACCACCACAACTACCCTCCCAGAACAGCCTTGAGATAAGTCCACAGAACTTAGGGCTATGGGCAACACAGTCTGAAAAACATGGGTCTCATTCAAAGCCGATGAGGACAACAAACCCACGCCCCATAATCTGCAAAGTGAAGCCCAAAACAGATTTGTATCCCTCAAATATATGAAGATATGGTGGGTCTGTATTTTTTAAAAATATAAATTAGTTCAAAAATACCTAATACATAGGACCTTTTGATAAGGAGAAAGGTGACTTATTTTGATTTTTAATATTTTTTAAGTTTTTCTTCCTTTTTCCATTCTCTCCTAGAACAATTCAGTTCTAAAACCATGAAGTAGGGTTGAGCATGGTAAATGTCCTTAGCAAGATGGAGGGGATGTGGCCCAGAGCAGGGTGTAAAAGCCCAAGAGGGTTGGAAGGGTACGCACGCAGGAGGCAGTGGCATCAGTGGCCTGGCGTTGGGAATTAGAGCTGAGTAGGAGAAGAATATCCACATTTGGGGTGGAGGGCAGGGCTGTCAAAGCCCAGGCAGAAGGGGCAATTGTGAGGGTAGGAGGTGGTAGCAGCAATTGGAAATAGGTTACGTAGAGGGAGGTTGATTAAATAAGTAAATATATCAAGGGGGATGGGAAGCAGATTTCTCACTGTTGGAGAATGAAACTTCAATCATGGAAAGGGAGAAAACTAGAATGAACCCTGTGATGCTAGAGAGAAATTGGAGCTGTTGGTACAAACACATGATTTCTAATAGATAGAGAAAAAAACATATATGGATATATATAGAAATAAATATAAATGAGAAGTTACGGGAACAGTAACACTCCAATAACAATGAGCACACAGAACTTTTTTCCTAAATACCATTCACCATTAAATGGAACCAGCTCCTTAGAGAAACGGCTGATTCCAGAACTAGAGCAAAAAAGTTCCCAATCAGCTTGGAACATATTTTTGTACCAGAAAGCAAAGGAGTGTTCAAAAACAGATGGTGACATGTCAAAAGGACACAGAAGATGACTTGAAAGGGTTCCCACTGGACAAATCTGGGACAATTCAAACATCAAAATAAATAATGACAATTACAAATTATAACCAGTTGAATTTATTGTTTCCAATAAATTACTGATATAAGTAAATGAATGAACGAATTGAAAATCTGATGGGAAAATGAATGAATGAATGAATAATAAGCTTTATGAGGAATAGAATATTTACATAGTTGCAAAGTATCACTCGCATAAGTAATTATTAATTACAAAAGGGAAAAGAGTAACATTACTTTAGAGAACCCTATCAGACACCATTTTTATCAAATAATCAAAGTCATATAGCATCAGTAACAGGACAAATCAAAACTGTATATACCTAACAGTATACAACGAGAAGAACACAGCATCACTGCTGCGATATTCCTGCCAAACACACATAACTTAAATCCATTCATGAGGAAACATCAGACAAACTCAAATTGAGGGGCTTCTATAAAATAAGTAGCCAGTAATCTTAAAAAGTGTCAAGATCATGGAAGTCAAGGAAAGACGAAGTAACTTTCAGATTGAAGAGGACTAAAGATTCATGACAGCAAAATGCAGGATGTGATTCTGAACTAGACCTTTTTGCTATAAAAAGACATTACTGGGAAAACCGTAAAACTTGAATGATGTCTGTGGATTATATGGTAGTCATATATCAATGTTAATTTTCTGATTTGATGATTTTATTGTGGTTATTGTAGGCACATGTTCTGGTGGTAGGAAACACACACTTAAGTATTCAGAGTTGATGGAGTGTGAGATCAGCAACTTACTCTGGAGTGATGCAGGAAAATTAAAGTTCTTCATACTCTACTTGCAAATTTTCTGTAAGTTTGAGATTGATTCAAAACTTTAAAAAAATTATAACATAGAAACACTGTCTAGGATTGGCTTTTCATTTAGGAGTACCTTGTGAACCAAATCACAATCAGATGTGAGGGTAGGCCTTTCTCTCCCACTCCTCTTGCTCTAAACCTGAGTGAGGTGCCTAATTCTCCCAATTGCTAGGTTCAGTCCCATCCTTTATATAGACTGTTTTTGTCCCTTGGCAGGGAGGATACAAGAAACCCTATTTTCCTCTTTAAAAGTTCTCTACTCCACCTTACAGGTGTTGGGAGTTCGCATCCTTGTCCTCTTGACCTGCCATCCGGAGACCGGTTTTAGGCCTGTTTTGCCCTAGCTCCCTTGGCTAAATCCTTGGCATTTAATCAATCTTTCATTTTTTCACTCAGTCAACAAAAGATAAAAAACATATTTAATGAGTACCAACTATGTACCAGACACAGGATAAGGATATAGCCAAAACCCTTCTCATGAACCCCTGCGATTGAAACTGACAGGACATATAATCCTCAGGAAAAGCTCATTTCCAAGGCCACAGTGTTACTCTTCACAAACATACACACAAACGCAAATTAGAAGGGGGGAGATAATAAAGAAAAGGGCTTATAGATTGTTATTCTCTGATGCCATTCCCATTGGAATGGACAGCACAGTTCTAGAAAATAAATGACCAGTACTTGAGCCTATTAAATTGCTGTGACTCATCCCTAAAGTGTCCCATTTGGTTTATAATGCTTCTGAATCAATTCTATTAAAAATATCATTAACACTTGCTTACATCATTTACATAATGTGAAGGGACTAAATTAAAAGAGTTGGGAACAGTCTATCTCAAGGTCTGGATTTAAGGCTATTATATGCCCCACGATTCCTCACTCTTATTGCAACATCCTCTCTGACACCAGTCAATGGGTAGGAGGAGCTGTCACCTTAAGACCCCTAAAGTGTCCCAAGCTAATGCACAATGACTTGTCTCATTCTTAAATGTTGTCATTTGTAAGCACCATATCCATGCTTCTGAATGACTTACAGACATACACATCCTTCCCCAGACTGAACTTCTCCTGAAGAATCATGGGAGCATCATTCTAGAGCAGGTTCACGCATTGGGTTCTAAATTTCTCAAGAAAATTCCACAGCCAGGGTCTTGCCTAAAGTTGTTTACACATTATGCATTAAATATTTTAATTAAAATGAGGTTTTAATTTTACTTTAAAAAATTACAACCACATAGGTGTTTAAAATACAAGAGCTGGACAATCTTGTTGTCTAGATAAGCTACACATCTATTCCACCCAGATGACACTTCTCTCTGATGCCCATAGTTACCACTGCTCTATTTAGACCATATCCCCCAAGCAGTAGGTTTCCAGTTTGACATAGTTAACCAAGTGACCACATTTTGCAACCCTTTTCCTTTGCATATATTAAATCCTTGGCTCCTGTAACTTAATCTATTTTAAAACTCAGTCACCCAAACTTGATCCTTGCCTACTCACTCTGCCGCAATAAATTGTATGCAAAATAGGCCAGAGTATGTTCTAGTTCCTAATCAAATGAGCTAGGAAATGATAGAAACTTCTGTTCTTGACTAAGTTCCTGACATTTTCGAAATATTGCAAAGCCCTCTCCTGGTAGTACCTCATATATCTATGCATATATCCCTACACATGGTGAAAGAGAATGTATTGTTAGGACCCACAGCACCAAAGGGGAAACAAACACAAATAGGTTGATGTTAATCCTTGTGGTCTCTAGGTTCTATATTTAATTCATGGTTTCACATTGCAATGAGAGTGGGGTTGGCGAAGGGAGAAAATTTTAACCTAGATATAGACAAAGAGATAATTTATATTCAATTGTAAAACTCCAGAAGGGACACTCAAAAATGAATAGGTTTATCCTGCTGCCTTCAGACGAGTGCATCATCATCACCCAACACTAAGAAGCCCATGAAGCTACGTCCCCCTTAACTCCTCACCTTCAGAGCTTGTGTTATGCTCGACTCTCTCAGGATGTTAGGAAAGTGTTAGACATGCATAGTATTTCTTGATTATATTCAATGTGTCCACTTCCCTGATAAAATGTGAAATCTTCAAGGACAGGGAGTGGGTCTGTGCCTTCTCTGCTGTACCCCCTGTACATGACTAGTGCCTGGAACAGAGTGGGTGACATGCAATGAATACTTTTTTAATGAATAGTTGACTGAATTTTTAAAAAAGCTCATGAAGGATATAGGTTAAGCTTTAACACCCTGGAAATCCAGAGATTCATTTGTATGCCCAACAAAAATAATCTCTCTTTAAATCTAACTCACTCATTTTACTAAAAATCAAAAGCAACCAGTGAAATTCTTCTCCATAAAGAAAAATCATATACATTGGAGATGCCAATTAGGTGCTGGGTGCAGATGACCATAATCCAAGCAGAGAGCTAAGTCAAGGCTGGGCTACAGATTTAGTAAACTTTCCTGTAACTCTGGTTCACCGTTCCTAGTGTGTTCCTTCCAGAGTGCCTTCTGAGAGCCTGGAGATCTCTTCCTGTTTGACAGGTCATGACTTCAGTTTTTTCCCTCTTGAGCTCCATGAAACTGCCAAAAGCCCCACACTGTTTTTCAGAGACTTTCTGGTTTGTTTTTTAAACTCTTGCTCTGCCCAGCTTAAGAATTCAACAAAAAACTCAAGAGAGAATCTGAAAGGGTTGGACTTATTTCTCTGTACTTCCCCTCTCTCCAGGATCTTGGTCCCTCAAGTCCTGGCAGCCTTCATAACCCAGTACTTTAATTTTTTTGTGTGTGTGTGAGGAAGACCAGCCCTGAGCTAACATCTATTGCCAATCCTCCTCCTTTTTTTTTTACCCCAAAGCCCCAGTAGATAGTTGTATGTCATAGTTGCACATCCTTCTAGTTGCTGTAAGTGGGACGCGGCCTCAGCGTGGCTGGAGAAGCGGTGCGTGGGTATGTGCCAGGGATCTGAACCCGGGCCACCAGTAGCGGCACGCACACACACACTTAACCGCTAAGCCACGGGGCCGGCCCTGTACTTTAATTTTTATCTCTCTTGCACTGTGACGTTATCAGTTCTGCTGGGTTCTCTGACTCTTAGCTGCAGCCCTCTGCAGGATTCTTAGCCCCCCCTCCACAGGCTAAGAATTGGTAAAGATCCCTAGGAGAAAAGCAGCTCACAAAATATCAGCTCATCTCTCAGTTACTACCTTCTTTTCTAGGAACTTGGCCCCTCAGTTGTCTCAGCTGTTCTCCAAATTCTTCCAACAGATTATTTTTATATTTTGCCCAACTTTTCTCTCATTCTCAGTGTGAGTGTTGTTCTGCCATAAGCTAATACATCATGCATTTTGGGATCTTTTTTGATGAGCTTTTTATCTGAACATTTATCATAGTTTAAAAGAATGTAACTTAAATGCAAGTTTGTAAAGGAAGTTTGTAACTCCTATTCCCATGCTTCTGTGGCATCTTATTATCTCATGTGATGTGATTTGAGTAATGTAGAAAGGGGGCGCCTGCCTCAAAGTGTTTAGTCACATACACTTGTTACTTAAGACTCAACTATAAGAAAGATGTTCAGGGCGTTGTCTCTGTTAATATACAAATATCTCTAGAAGAAGATTGGCAGTCATTAACATTGATGACGATGGACATCAGATTTTTATAAGGGGAGGAAGAAAGAGGAAAAATACGAATCTGAGTCTTGCTAAGAAGAGAATCCCAAGACCAGATTCAAGCTACAGGGTACCCAGGAAAAGGGAAAGAAAGCACAATGTGAGGAAAATACTATGAGAGGATCAAGCTTTCCTACGTCATGTCTTTCCCAGGACTGACTCTAATCTATAGGGTTATTGCACTTCTACCCAGAGTAATAAATATTAGGAAGAAGTATCATGTCCACCAAGGCTGGACACTCTTCCCAGGGGCTGATATGAAACCACTGTGTCTCCCTGCTTTGTAGAGGTCGTGTAGACCAACTAGGCCTGAGCTAGTCTCTACCTTCCTATTTTTCTCTTTAGCAGAGGAATGTTTTCATTGATCCAGTATGTTAACATTTGTTATATATTTTTTGTTTTAACCATCATGAAACCCATGATAAAGCCTTGTTCTTGAATAGAAATAGGTAACAAATATGATAGAAATAAGACTTTTGATCTTTATGTGCTCATGCTATGAGCAACATATGCTAAATCAAACAATTTCTATATGTCTCAACTTTGGACTTCGGTTTGGTTTAGACTAAAGCAAGTTCCGTTACTCATTATAAAACGGGTGTGTTTCCTGTTACCCAGGAAGTAGGATCTGGTCTGTATCAAGATGCTTCATACAGAGACAGAAAAACCACAGATCAGTGTACGTGATCAATGTTTGACATTCTACTAGCCTGTTGCAGCTGCTTCCAGCTCTGCTGGGATAAAGCACTGACACCTGTTGTTTGATGCGGTCTATGTAGGATGGACGGAGCCATGAGAGGAAAGCCACAAGGCCCAACTGCTGCAAATGCTGGGGTTTTTTTTCCAAAATGAAGTGAAGTGATTACAACCCCAGCCAGCCTTGGATCCTAATGCTAAACTTGTCCTAAAGCCAAGAGTAGCACCTATATCTCAAAGATTCACAGTTGGAAAGAAATGGAAAAATACCCCTACCAGCAATGACAGATTTCAAATTAGGGGAAAAAAAGGAAATAATCTTTATTAATCTCCTACCACATACCTGCTAGGCTCAGGGCTTATTTACACTATAACATTTAATTTTCACATTATTCCTATGATAGCTGGAGTAACATTTTTAAAAAGAGATATTTGAGGCTCTGAAAAAATTAGATCATTTATCCAAGATGATCCCACTAATGAGTGGTAGATCTGAGATTTAAACCCGGATAGTTCCAATTTCAAAGCTCATGTGCCTTTTATTATCCCATGATGCCAAGATATCCACTTGGTATCATCCTGTCTTTTGGACTTTATGAAGACCATACAACTGTGATAGCCAAATTCAATGCCTTTTAAAATCACATGGAGGCATATGTTCCTCATGTTTCACAGAGAGACAGCTCAAGACATAAATTAAAGTCTAAGCATATACTTGCCAGGGCCCTGATAATATCATCCTGGCATAAACTGACATAGTGGTGGGCCTCCTCAATTCAAGTTCTGTCAAATCCAATCACTTAATTAAAGCCCTGGGTATGATGGGAATTTCAGTAGCAGGGCACTCTAGGAGTATTCTATAAAGCAAATACAGAAATAAAACTACCAGAGAGAACCTATCAAGGCCATGATACATCTATTACCACAGCTCTCTCTCCCCAGACACCAGGCTCCCTCTGAGCCTATTATTACGTGCAAATGACCAGGCTCAGTGACTGTTATTTTTAAAAACATTACTTATCGTGCATTGTGTTCTGAAACTTGTTGACTTATTTTAATTTGCATAATTATAGTAATTTTCTCCTATGTCAATGCAGTAGGATTATATTAGGATTTTGCCTTTTATTTAAAAAAATACACAGGTTCAAAAGCAAGTTATTGTGACAAAATTTTTCACCCTTTCAGGCAGTCGAGATGCAGTAATGATGGAAAGATGCATTTTGCTAAGTTCACTCTTGGCTCTTGATTGGAAGACCCAGCAAAGTTATGAGGGACCAAAAAAGGGAGAGAGAAAAAAGGGCTTAGGATAGCAGAAGAATGTAGAAATAAAGGGAAGAAGAGCTTCTTCTTTGTAGAGCCTCTTCGGAGTGTACTTCAGTCTTTATAATAACATTTGCTTTTTTAGCAACTCAGGGAATTTGGCCATATCATCCTTATTTTACAGAAAATGAACTTACGAATAATTACTTATGGGGCCGGCCCGGTGGCTTAGAGGTTAAGTGCGCGCACTCCGCTACTGGCAGCACAGGTTTGGATCCCGGGCGCCCACCGACGCACCACTTCTCCAGCCATGCTGAGGCCACATCCCACATACAGCAACTAGAAGGATGTGCAACTATGACATACAACTATCTACTGGGGCTTTGGGGGGGGAAAAAAAGGAAGAGGATTGGCAATGGATGTTAGCTCAAGGCTGGTCTTCCTCAGCAAAAAGAGGAGGATTAGCACGGATGTTAGCTCAGGGCTGATCTTCCTCACAAAAAAAAAAAGAAAAAGAAAAAGAATAATCACTTATCTAGTTTGCCTTAGAGCCAGGTCTAACACCTAGAGCTCTCAATTCTTAGTCTGATCATGTTCTACTCCATGGAATAAGAACTTTGTCCAAGAAGATTTGCTCAAGGAAATATTCAGAGACTCCCAGGCTATTAGTTGTCCTCCTTTAGGCTGAACAGTAAATCAGGAAGCTTTCCATTTATTATTTACTATTTATTTTTATTTTTTTAAGGAAAATTGTCTATATTTTCATACCATATATTTTCACTACTTAAATTCTACTTCCCCACTTATTTCCACAGGCACACCCGGGTCTTTCTGGTATGTCTTGAAACCAAAAAGATAACAGACCTCTGGTAGAATCAAGAAAGTAGGATTCTGGACTTGGCTCCTGCCCATCATCTCATGTTCAAAGCTGCTAAAGACAAGTACAGACAGGTTGGCATAAAATTCAAGACACTCACCCTCAATTCCAAATGGGAATGAAAATAGAAGCACTTGGGTCTAGAACATGTGTATTGGTATTCTGTCCTCCTATTTCTATCCTCCTATTCTATCCTCCAATTTCTCTCCCTCCTGTCTGAAGTTCTGTGGCCTTTTAGTCAGTAAGAGAAGAAATAGACAATTGAAACAGCTCAGAAGGACATGGGAGAAGATGAGGCAGCATGAGGACACAAATGAAGCTTACTAGAGAGTAGTACTTACCAGTTAGTAAGAACTAGTATAAAGTACTAGTAGTAAGTAAGTAAGATAGCAGTACTAGGTCTACTAGTAGACTTGTAGATCAGGAGAAAGCCTTCAGCACAGGTCATCTGAGCCCCTGAACTATATTTCCAACTCTCTTCTAAACACATGAGCTGGCTCACTCATCATCCCTACATGTGCCACAGGATCCGTATCAAACTTATCCCCTTCCTCTCCCAAGTCAGCTCCTCTTTATAAATCTAAACTCCAACTCAGGTCAGAAACTACATAATTATTTTTGAATCCTCCCTTTCTCAGCTTTCCTCATCCAAACAGCAACTGTAATGTAATATAGGATCACTGGACTTAGAGTCCAAATACCTCAGTACTTCCCCTCACTACCTGTCTTCAGCCTATCTACCCCTCCCTTTCCTCATCTGTTCATTGGAGATAATACCATAGGTAGGTTGTGAGGACTAGATGAGATAATATATAAGTGCCTGTAAACACTCAAAAAATTCTATATTCTTAAAATAGGTCCTTCTTTTCATTCCAATGTCTTCACACAATATAAGCCCTTATTATAACTCACTTGGACAATTACAGTATTTTCTAGCCTAGCGGCTCCCAGGTACGTTAGTTCCAGTGTTCTTTTCCAGTATTATCTCTCACTACTGTTATTTGCATGCATATGTCCCAGTCAAAACAGCACTCACTATTATCAGGACACTCCCGTGCTTTTCTACTTCTCTGTATTTGTTCGAAGTATCCCCTTTCCATGGAACGTTCTACTTTCCCTTCTCCTCTTGGCCCATCCCAAATTTCTCCACTTCTATAAAATCTTTCTTTGATTCTCCAAAGTATGTCTGATTTGTGTCATATTCTGAGTTCATCCCACTTCAAGAATTTTGTTAGTACCTTCCTTGTAACATGATGCAATTCCTTGTGTGTTAATCACTTTATGTCAATCTTAGAACGTATGTTCTGCCTCCTGGTTTATAACTTCTTAAGATCAAGGTCTTACTTATCTTTATATGCCCAGGGTCTAACATAATGACTTCCAAACATTTTAATTGTATTCAATAAATTGTTTTTAACAAATTCTTAGTTTGAACTGGAAATACTTCCTTTAACTCTTCCTATAGTAACATAGGAACTATCAAATTGAATTGTTAATTACTCAATAGACAAAACTACAAAGCCAGTCTTGAGACGACTGAAGATTTCTCAGGTTGTCACCAAACCAAGTTTGAAAATCACTAATCTGAACCGAGGCGACTCTAAAGTAAGCTATTTTTATAGATGTAACAATAATAGTATTGACTTTAAATATGTTATTTTCAATACACACATGAGACAGAGATTATATCTGTATCGCCAATAAGAGAATTGATGCTTAGCAAGGAGGAATAATTTGCCCAAAGTGGCACAGGTAGAAAATGGTTAATTCAAGACACCAGCCAAGACTTTTTGCCTTCAGAGACTGCTCCTCTCACTATTTTGCACCTACTGTTAGAGTTTATCAACTCTACTTATGAAAACTTGAGGTCCTTCCTGGGTTTGGGAATAGGCAAAGAAAGATTAAAATATAACATTTTCTGAACCATGATATCATAATCTAGGGCTTGGCAAATTTGTTGTAAAGGACCAGATAGTAAATATTTTAGGCTTTGTGGGCCATGTGGTCTACTCAAATCTGCCATTATAGCGTGCAAGTGGCCATAGAAAATATATGATGGAATGAGCATGGCTGCATTCCAGTCATACTTTGGAAACTTTATAAAAATCAGACAATGGGCCTGATTAGGTTTGCAGGCTGTAGGTTTCATCCCCTGTTAAAATAAAGGTCCAAGTACTGTCATTGCAAAGAGGCAGGTAGTGTGCAAGAATAAAATCGTTAATTAATTAATCATTCATATTGCACTTGTATTAGATATTTAGGGCACAATGCTGCATAAAACATGGAAATTGACAAAATTATACATAATTAAAACTCCAAAACACAAGTTGTTCCCTCAACAGAAATTGAGATAATCTACTAAAACACATTTTAAAAATCTAAAAGTGTAAAACATTTTCCCCTGCAGTTGCTTGAATATAGAGTGTGCAATTAATAGATTTTAAGTCCAGAAAATAAATGAAGCCAAGTGCCTGTGACCTTTGGTTTCCACATTCTCGCTCCTGAAATAAATTGATCCGTTCCAGTGAGTGTGCACATGTAGCACCTCAGACTGGAGATGGTTCAAGGAGCTGATCTTTCATGAGAAAAGGGCTTGTGTTAGTGAACAGGAAATAAGATGACAGAAATCAGAGCACACAGTCTACCACTTGTTCTTAATAGAGATGAGTTTTGTTTTCATATAAGCTAATGGAAACCTTTGGCCAAACACGGCAGATAATGTATTTATATATAAAACCCTCATTTCCCCTTATGAGCTGGGTGAGATCATTCAGTGAGAGCTTCAGGTTGGCCATACAAATTGTGGAAAGCTCACACTACATGAGGTTTTGACTGAATAAAAGAATAGTATGCACAGTTCTTTGCTGCTCCTCTGGGAAGCCTGGCCTAACCTCTACAACAGAAGCTGTCTCCTTTAAATCTTCCCTATGCTCATGGTTCAGAATATTCATTTGCTCTGAAGTACTGCCTGATATTGGTACCCATATTTTAAGAAATGTGTCTTATTTTTATTTATTCTTTTCATTGAGGTGTAATTGACATACCACATTATATGTGTCTTATTTTTAGAATAAGATTATAACATTTGGAATGAGATATATGTGAATCTAAACCTCAATTTCACTTTTTATTAGCTTTGTGATTGTTGCCAAACTCTTCATCTTCTCTGAATCAGTTTCAGATAATAATAGCATCCATTTCACAGGTGTGTTGTTGATTCGCACTTAGAAACTTGCATAACCATCGTCATCACCACCATCATCATCAGTATTTTCATGTCTTCTCCTCTATGAAGTATTCCTCAACTCCCCAACCAGAATTCACTGTTTGCTATCTCACACAACTTTCAGAACAAATTCTTTACTTTATAGTCTTTATGCTGCATTTTAATTATCTGTTTGCTTGTCTGCTTCCCCTATTAGATCAGGGTTCCCTGAAGTTCCTCCTGAAGGAAGTTTTCAAATACAGTCATGCACCATATAACGACATTTTGTTCAACGATGGACCACACATCCGACAGTGGTTCCATAAGCACCATACAGCCTAGGTGTGTAGCAGGCTATATCATTCAGGTTTGTGTAAGTACACTCTATGATGTTTGTACAACAACAAAATCACCTAACAATGCATTTCTCAGAATGTGTCCCCATCGGTAAGCCATGCATGAATGTAGATATTAATTGAATTTTTTCTAATGATCGAGAAAATTACTCTTTGCTTACCTTTATAGACTTCAGACATAGTGTAGAGTAGCATGAATAAAGAAGACAAGTGTTATAGCAAAATAAACCCAAATAACTCAATTGAAAAATGGGAAAAGGACCTGAATAGACATTTCTCCAAAGATATATGAAAGGCCAACAGGTACATGAAAAGGTGCTCAACATCACTAACCATCAAGGAAATGCAAATTAAAACCACAATGAGATATCACCTCATGCCTGTTAGAATGGCCATCACCAAAAAGACAAGAGATAACAAACGCTGGCATGAAGGTGGAGAAAAGGGAACACTTGTACACTGGTAAATTGGTACAGCCACTATGGAAAACAGTATGGAGGATCCTCAAAAAATTAAAAACAGAACTATCATATGATCCAGTAACCCCATTTCCTGGAATATATCCAAAGGAAACAAAAACACTAACTCAAAAAGATATCTGCACCCCACGTTCATAGCAGCATTATTAACAATAGCCAAGACATGGAAACAATGTACGTATCCATCAAAGGATAAACGAATAAAAAATTTGGGGTATATATACATATATACAATGGAATATTATTCAGCCATAAAAAAAACAAGGAAATCCTACCATTTGTGACAACATGGACAGACCTTGAAGGCATTAAGCTAAGAAATAAATCAGAGAGAGAAAGACAACCACTGTGGAATCTAACTAACAAACAGACAAACTCACAGGAAAAAAGATCAGATTTGTGGTTAACAGAGGCAGAGGGTGGGGGTGGAGGACTTGGGGGAAGATGGTCAAAAGGTACAAACTTCTAGTTTAAAATAAATAAGTACTAGGGATGTAATGTACAATGTGATGACTATAGCTAACACCCATGTGTGATATATAGGACAGTTGTTAAGAGAGTAAATCCTCAAAGTTCTCATCACAAGGAGAATTTCTTTTTTTCTTTTTTCTTTTCTTCTTTCTTTTCTTCTTGTTGTACCTATATGAGAAGATTGGATGTTAGCTAAACCTATTGTGGTAACCATTTCACAATACATATAATCAAACCATCATGCTGTTGCCTTAAACTTATACAAGGATGAACACATAACAATCTCAGCCATTCAGATGACGCATAAGCAGTGTGACATGAAGGGCTCTTCTTTTTAATAGTAGCATCTTAAATGAGAGAATACAAAACAGCTTACAAAGTTCTTCCTCATATACTACCTTTTCTCAGCTTCACAGTGGATCTGATATACTTGCATGTTTATCCCCATTTTACAGATAAAGAAACTAAAGTTCAGAGAGTTAATAAATTAGTCAAGGGTATACAACAGAGTCAGAATTTGAACTTAGGACATTTGATTCTTATTATAATGACATTTCCACTGTACTGGAGCTAAAAGTACTTATGTGGACCCACTTTACATATAGATCCTTATCTCGGGCATCAAAATTTAGGCAAAAATACATACAAAATTCCTACTGTGTGTCAGGTACAGGCACTGTCCTAGGTACTGAGGAAACAAGCAAGACACAAGCTGTGCCCTCATGGACCTTACAATCTAGAAATTATGTCTTCTAGTATTTTTCACTACAAAGGTATGTTCCACTTGGATAAGGTTTCTCATCATTCTTCACCCTTTATCCTTATAGTATGATACTCTTAACTCTCACTTAGCTTATAAATTCTTAGTTCTCTACCTACCAATATCCATATCCACTTATTTATTTTTTGCCTTCAAAGTCTAGGTTGAGTATTAGCCAATTTTCTCCCTGAAGACGTACTCACCACACCAATGCCTACTATCTTTTTTCTCTGACCAAAGTCTGGAGTCTATTCCTTACAGGAAAACGTGTGATTACATGCTGCCTTGTATTATTTGATAATTTTCTATACATTGTTTCATACATCCCTGAACCTCATTAACTCAACCTACTCCCAACACAATTACCTTCATTTATTTATATCCTTGGATTGTTATTGAGGGTAGACATAAAAAAATAAAAACAGTCATATGAAGACCAACTGTATATTTGTTATAAATCCATAGATGAAAATATTATGTTGTTCAATGTTCCTTTGAAAGGTCAGTCAGGATAAATTCTTATGGGAATGTACTATCTGAGAAAATGTCACTTTTCTTTAAAAATCAGAACACTTCCTTCCAAAGGATAATAAGAATTATCTAATTACATTTTACTTTTTGCCCTAGATTCTCCAGATTTTGAGTAGTAATCCCTCCTATTTAGGATGTTTGTTTTTTCTTTTCTGGGGCTGTGAGTTTTTAAAAACAACTCAGTGACATATATATTAACATCTTTCAATTTACATGTTGGTTAGGTTCCTGGAAAGTGGCAAGTGATTCAAAAACACAAACTGAAACTTTGCATAAGAAAAAAGAAAGGAGATATACGCTGGCAGGTTAAAAAAAAAAAAAAAGTCAGTTATGCCCTCATTTTTTTCCATGTCACATCTATATGAACTGTAAATAAAGTTTATATAAATATATGAACATTAAAAATATTAATTCATGAGCAGAAACACAGTCCCTGAAAATGTCTAATAGATCTATAATAGACATAAGGCATGAGACTATTAGGAATTCTTGCATAAAAAGTATTGTACACCAAAGTGAAGCACGAAGCCAATAATGCTTATTAATTCATCTTTTTAAATGCATCTGAGAGCCTAGATTTTTAAGCACTCTTGGTGTCAGCCTTTTTTTACTTATTTATCTGTGGGCCTCCTGGTTCACATGACATTTTTCAATCATGATTTCACTTGAGTTAGGGACATAGGAGTCCATAAAGCATAATCCTAGAATACTTGAAAGGTACACATAATAACTGGAAAGGATTTTGGAAAGCCAAAAAATCACTGCATTATGATGAGAGTAATGTTACATGCTGTTGGCTTGGCCACCAAGTGATGCCCTCAAACTATACTGCCAGTGAGAAAACCCCTCACACACCCAAAATTTGGCAAGCAGTTCAAACCATGCCATTCTAAACTTAGTACACATATCTGTTAAGTACAGTACACATATCTATTAAGTACTGTTAATGTCTTTATCACTTTATTCCCATAATATGCAAATTAATCACATAAATTTATAAATTGACAAATAGGTTTGAAAACATATAAAAATAATTTTATGTTGAATCAATTTCTCAACTTCTCTAAGCCCTAATTTTCCTAATTATAAAACAGTACTAATATACATTGTTCATGGAGTTGTGAGAATCGTATGAACTAATATAGAGTGATTAGCAGAATGGCTAACATAGTAAATAATCCTGGTTAGCCATTATTATTGGCTATTTAAAAGTGACAAATGTCAATAAATAAAAGTGTTTACTAGTGTCTGCTCTGTCCCTAGCCCTTCAAGCCAGCCTTATAAATAAAAAATGCCTCTATCGGCTCATGGAGGTTAAGAATGAATACCAGTCCACATTTACTCTAACCTTATCTCTACCAAATACCAACATTCAGTACTAATGTTGAAAACTTCAACCACCAGTTAACACCCAGAGATACATGCAACTGTCTTGCAGGAATAATAATATTATAATTTTCTTGAGTGCAAACCCAATGTCTCTTTATACCCATCCTCATATACCCTTACCTCATCATTTCTAAGTTCATGGGTGTCCAATAACTGCTGATGACTTGGCTTCCTATCCATTGTACTAAGCTCTGTTATCCAGGCACAGAACTACCCTCAGGCAGTAAGGGAAAAAAAGTTCTATGCTCTCTTCTCCCAGCTCATTCGCTGGGAGATGAGAGCTGGAGTCATGAAAGATACTCACTTCAAGTCACCTACCATTCAAGCTGATCCTGCCCTAAGACAATACTATCTACTCTTAGACGTAGGTGCTCTTAGACAAAGAGAAGCTGCATGCCAATACAGGAAGGGGGAGCAGCCAGTGATGCATTTAAATGGACAGGTGTTACAGATGCCAAAAGAATACAAATGGCATTTTAAAAGCCAAAATCTCATGGGAAAGCTTTCAATTTTTCTTTTAAAATGTGGGTGATCAGTAGGGATGAATTTTAGCAATCTGCAAGTAAATTTGCAACAAATCCCTAGATGATTCTGTCTACCTTTATCTTTCATTTTTAGCTCTCAGAGTCCTAAACAGATTCAACACTATCTCCAAAGAGACCACCATTTACATGTGCACACACTCACACACACACACAGCGGTGTGCTCGAGCCAGTGAGTTCTTTCCTGAGAGAGCCAATTGTTAAACATTTAAATATTCAAGTATTTGTGAACTGGTTGGTAAACTGTTGGCAGCTGAAATTGGCCATGGTGAAAATATTTACACCACAGAAATCAGCAAACGCCATCAAGCTACCGGTTCACCAGCACATGGTGGCATACGTGCTGCTATTTATGGAATTACAGGAAGTATTCAGAACTCAGCATGGGGCCATCTATAGCAAAGCAATAGAGTAAAACATTTCCAAAAGAGGGGTCAGATAATTGAGAGAATGGCTAGATATCAAAAAAGTTAACATTTTAAAGGTAAGGTTAGGGAAATTGGACCTTGTGTATTGCTTGGACTTTAGTATAATTTTGAATGTTGCCAATGGTGGTAACTCTTTTATTTATGCTCTAGAAACCCCCTCTACATTTTGGATCAAACTGGGAGTTCTTATGTACACCTTGGATGCTTCCTGGACAAAGAAGACTAACATAAAGACTATAATGAGGGGCTGGCCCCATGGCCTAGTGGTTAAGTTTGGTGCACTCCACTTCGGCAGCCCCAGTTCAGTTTCCAAGCACGGACCTACACCTCTTGTCGGCGGCCATGCTGTGGCAGTGACCCACATACACAAAAAAGGAAGATTGGCAACAGATGTTAGCTCAGGGTTAATCTTCCACAGCAAAAAATAGGACTCATAATGATGCAAAAGTGACTAAATCATATAGGTGAAATAAATGTAGATAGCCCACGTGGTAATTCAGGGCCCAACGTGCTTCCAACAGTGATTTCATGAACCAAGTGATTGCCATCATCCCTAATACATAGACATGGAAGGGATGTCCTAAATTAATGACTCATCACAGAGTCCCTGACAGCCCTTCCTTTGTTCTGTGATCTATACATCAAAATTGATCCATTCCCTAAGAGGAGGAGGGCGACAAAATGATCTGAACACAGCTAAAGGCACTAAATTTCTCCAGATCACCATGAAGAGACAGATGGGAAGAGTAATATCAGCTGCGATTAGAATGGTGGAACTCAATTCCAAATTGCTTAGAAGAATCATCATTTCACAGTTAATGAAAACTACACATTGTACTTTCTTGCACACTTTTTAAGAAGCAATTTTTTGTGATTTTTGTCCAACTGTAGATATATCATAAGTAAATATTAAAACATCGATTAAAAGGTTCATTACTACAGTGTAAATGATGTCACAGCTAGTACAATCAACATCTTGAAACTATTTGTAAATGGAAGAACACAAACAAGTTTTGAGCATTAAGTTAATCACCACCAAAAATAATTTTGTGCACCAACCGTGTACATAGTATTGTTTTCAGAAATGCAGGCAAATGTAAGTTAAAGATGTACCTCATCTTAAAAAACAGGAAATCAGTGGGGCTGGCCCTGTGGCATAGTGGTTAAGTTCAGCGCACTGGGTTTCAACAGCCTGAGGTCTCAGGTTCAGATCCCAGGCGTGGACCTAACCACTCATCAAGCCATCCTGTGGCAGCGACCCACATACAACATAGAGGAAGACTGGCACAGATGTTAGCTCAGGGCCAATATTCCTTACCAAAAAAAAAAAAGAAAAAAATCAATATCTTAGTACATGAATATCTTACACAGATAATGTTATCAAGAAACTTATAAAGCTTCTAGAATTTACTTTTTTATTTACTGAATTTACTTTTAAGGACCAATGTTATAATACATATTCCTAGTAATGGGATAGCTGCCCACTGCTTTGTCCTTATATTATGGACAATATAACTCCTATAAACTTATGTTCTTTTAAAATTTTTTCTGAACAATGGGAAGTCCACAGTCATATTGGTGACTCACATCTAGGAAATTATACAATTGCATGGTAATCTTATCTCTTACTTTGTCTTATATTCCTGTTTATTTTTTGTTGTGTTTCATTTACTTTTGCATTTGCCAAATTTTTTCAGCTTTTTATGTTTTATCTTTCACATATAAGAATTTCTGTAAATACCTTGATACTTCTTAAATGATGCAAAATATAAATCAATAAAGCATTTGCCACATGGTTTTCTTTCATCTTTAATAATCAACAGTAAAAATAAATTTTTAATATTCGTTAGTCATTTTTATGTCTTCATTTATGATTTTACTGTTCATATCCTTTGCCTGATATCTACTGAGTGGTTATATTTTTGTTTTCTTGATGGTTTAACTGATGAGAAATAATTCTTATTTTAAGAATAATAATTTATCTTGTGATATGAATACATTTTCCAGTTTGCTACTTGCCTTTTAAATGTTTATGTTGATTTTTGTTGTAAAGAAATTTTTGAAGTCTTTTAGGAGTCAAATTTTTTTCTCTTTTAGTTATGATTTCTCCTTTTGATGTCACATTAAAAAGCCCTTTAGGGGTCGGCCTGGTGGTGCAAGTGGTTAAGTGTGCGAGCTCCACTGCGGCAGTCTGGGGTTTGGCAGTTCAGATCCCAGGTGCGTGACGACGCACTGCTTGTGGAGCTATGCTGTGGCGTTGTCCCATATAAAGTAGAGGAAGATGGGCACGGATGTTAGCTCAGGGCCAATCTTCCTCAGCAAAGAGAGGAGGATTGGCATCAGATGTTAGCTCAGGGCTGATCTTCCTCACTAAAAAAATTTAAAAAGGCCTTTATAGTGCAGTATTATATAGGTATTTACCTAGTTGTTTTAAATGAATGTTTTATACTTAATTTAATTCTTCTGAAGCTTATTTTGAATAACTTTTAAAATGTCTTACTAAATATTTCAGCACCTGTTAACCAACTATTTCATCTTTTGCCACTGACTTGATGCAACTTGCTTGTTATGTATTAGGTCTCTTTCTTGGCATTCAATTCTGTTCCTTTAACTGTTTCCATCTATTTTGGAGCTAGTGCAACTCTACTACAATTATTTTAGCTTTATAATTGGCTTCAGAATCTGGCAATATAAGTACTCCCTCTTTATTCTTCTTCTTAAAAATCTCTAGCTATTTTTTTCTTCCTATTTTTCCAAATAAATTTGAGAATTATTGTTAAGTTCTCTCCCATACACACACACACACACACACACACACACACACACACACACACCAATATTGTCTTTGGAATTGGATTAAATTTATGAGTAAGTTAGAAGGCTAGATAATATAAATGTTTATCATCCTGATAGAGATGAAAATATACTATTTCTATGGCTTCTTCCCCTAATTGGTGAAATCACAGCATATTTAGTTTGACCTGACCTGTTAAAGGACTTCCATTTCAACCAAAATTGGATTGTTGTTGTGAAGCGCCATGGTAGGAGGTGTGAGAGGAAACTTAATTAAATTTAGGTCTCTGTCCTGAAAAATCTTATGATGTAGTATAAATTCTGCATTTCAAGGGGAATAACAATAATGTTAATGGGAAAAAATACATCTTTACAGGCCTGTAGCCTACAATATTCATTCCACTAACTAGCTTGTATCTTTCTTTTCTTGATATATTCCTTCCTTCTTTCTCACACATTTGGCTTGTCAACATTCTGTATTTAAGGTGTTCACTGAGCTAACGTGTAGTTTATCATTTGAGAATGTAATCACTGATTTCATTCTCCAAAAACCATATGAAATATATTCTAATTTCTGAACTAAGATAAAAGTGATACTGAAGGTCACGTAATTCAGATTTTACTAATTTTGTTGGTTTTTTTCTGTGCAAACCTGTTTTCATAATTACATATTAAGGAACTATGAAATGTTAATATGAAATTATTTTGTGACACAATCAAATACAAAGCATTTGGTTTGGTCTGTTAAACAACTTCATGCACGTGTGTATGTGTTTTCATGCTTTATCTGGGAAAATACTAAGTTCTGTCTCAAGACCTCAGAGACTGGCAGAGTTGGGGCCTTGTGTTGCCATAATCCAGTATAAACTGTGACTATGATTGGTATGTGATTAACAACACATGGCAAGAGTTAAACAAGAAAACACACCTACCTGTATCTAGGGTATGTCTCTCATTTAAAGCAGTAGATTTTATCTTAAGTACCATGAAATGGTAAAGTTGAAAAGATCATGTACATAATTAATTAGAAATTATTCATTTCACAGACAGGAAAACAGAAGCTCCAAAATCACACTAGCCATACAAGTCTATATGAACTTGCCAGTCAAGCTCTCTGAGACTCCACTTCTCTCTCTCTAAGGAGACTTTATGAAAGTGATGGTCAATTTTAAAATATAGCAATTCTATTACATTGTATAGAAACTATGAGCATAGACATTACAATGAAAGAACTGCTCTCTCTCAACAAAAATCCTAGGAGTGAGTGAGAAACTGACTCTCAAATTCCAGTAAGAAGAGCCTGCATAGAAAGCCAGAACAAAAAGGTCTGGAATTGAGGATGAAAAACCCAAGATGGATCCTGGTAGATGAGAGCAGTTGTAGCAGATAGAGAAAACAAACCATCTGCCCCAGGCTTTAATGCTCCAGGTTTTGGTGGTGCTGGGTGGGCCACGTCATTTAAAAAGTCATAGACAGAATGGAAATAGAATGGAAAGAACAGGAAAATTTGACCAACTTTTTCTATTTTTAACAATTACCTAAGTAATACATTCTCATTTGTGAAAATTCAAACAAATCAGAAATATAAAGAGTAAGAAATCCAACTCCCATTTGTTTCTCTCCCCTTACACACCCTCCTTCCCATCTCACTCTCCTTCCTAGAGGCAATCAATTATAACAGTTTAAATACTTCATTTAACACCTTTTTTCAAGTCATTTCCCTAATGTATGGACAAATATGCAAATGTATGCTTTTTAACATAAAGGAAACCACATTATATGGGTTGCTCTGCATCTTAGCACTTTCATTTAACAATATATAATTGGTATCTTTCTAAGTCAGTTCATGAAGACGTAGCTCATTCTTTTTAATGATTGAATAATATTTTACGATATACATAAATCGCCATTCATTTAAGCATTATCCTACTTACGGAATTTCCATTTGGAGGGCCTAAAAAACAGTGCTTCAGTTACCACTCTTTTACATGCATATTTTTGCATGAGTATGAATTTCCTATAGGTTAGATACCTTGTAGAACTGCTGACTACATGCATGTTTTCATAGAGAGTCAGATGTCTCTCAAAAAAGACCATGATTACTTATAACGTCATCGCAATGTGTCAGAATATTCGGTTCCTGATGCACAATAAATCCTAAATATTATCAATATATTTAATATGTGTCAATCTTAAGGGCAAAGATTGGTATCACCTTTCTGTTTAAATTTTTAACTCCCTAATAACTAATGAATAAAGGATTTATTCATTCCTTTTATTTGTCCTATAAATTACTAACATATGTTATATGTAATGTCTTATGTGGGTTTTGATCATTTTCTTATTGATTAGTAGAAATTCTTGAAATATTTTGAGTATTAATTCCTGGGTTTTTCTGATGGACTGTTCCATTGACTGCAAAGTGTGACTGTTAATCTCTCCCTTTCCAATATTAACATCTCTAATATTTTTTCTTGCCTCATTTCACTTCCTAGGAATTTAATTTTGAAAGGTATCAATATCAGTGGACATCATCCTTTTATTTTTGCTAACTTCAATGGGTATATTTTTAATAATTCATCATTGGTTATAACGATGGCTCTAGAGTTTACAGATCCTACAGATTTTTTGTTCATACAAACACAATTCTAACTCACGTTGATGCTCTCTCTCCATACTACAGGGCTGGAAGCCTGGAAACATTTTCTAAAATCTTCTGCCCACAAGTTTCCAGTTTAGATTCCACCACTGGGAAGCACTTGTGTGAGATTTGGAAGGCAGGAAGGAAGCCAAAGCCATGATTTCTCCTCCAGCGGCAGTGGGCAGATGCTCAAGCCGTGCCAGGTATGAGGTTTTCCACTAATCCCTGGCATTCCCTCCATAGTCAGCCAACTCAGTGCAGCAGCCAGCTGTTACCAGCAGCAGTGGTTTCCAGCAGTTCCTAATCAGAATGTGGGTAGTGACTTCCTAATTTCCCAAAAACTACTGGCACACTTGAAATCTGATGGTAAGCTTTCCATAGCCTTCCATTCTCTTGCCTTGCCAACTGTGTTTCTAAAATATTTATAAGGATAAGATACAGCAAAGTGCATACTTCCATTTTGAAAGTAATCAATCTCTTATATTAAATTCCTGCTTGAAATACCTAGAACAGCTTTTGTTTCCTAGACAGAGTCCTGACTGATACACCTGTAATTATGAAGATTTCTCTTCATTTCTATCTTCTGAAAAATTTTGGTTAGAAAGGAGTATTAAATTTTACCAAATGATTTTTGGCTGCTGTGAGCATGGCATTTAATTATTTCATTTAATGAATTACGTTAATTGATTTTGTAATGTTGAACCATTCTTGCATTTCTGGGATAAAACCTACTTTAGCATGATGTATTATTCCTTTAAGATGTTGCAGGATTTGATTGGATTATACTTAGTGTTTTTTTTATTTTTCATAAGTAAAATAAATCTATGGTTTTCTTTTTTTATTATTCTTGACTGATTAACAGATATGATAGATTTATAGAATGATTTGTGATGCTTTCCGCCTTTTTCAATACTCTGAAACAATATTACTTTAGGATTCTTTTTCTGATGGTTTTGTCAAAATCACGTGTAAAACTATTTGTGCCTAATACTTTTTAAGTATAGATCATTGACTATGTTTTCTATTTTTTATGTTTATCTATATATTCAGTTATCCACCTCTTCTTGAGTCATTTTCTAACATTTATGTTCCATAAAATAAATAATATATATAGATTGTAAAATACATTCTGATATAGCCATGTAAGATTCATTTTTTTACATTTTCAAAATCTTCTCTGTAGCAGTAGCTATATTTTTTTCACTTGTGGCCAAAATATGGGTAGTTGCTTATTTTTAGCTGGACCTTTTGTTTATTTTATATGGTCTATTCAGAGAACCATCTTTTGCTTTTGTTAATCATGTCTACTACTTTGTGCTTTTGTTTCATTAATTCTCAATAATTTATTATCGATAAATTTTATTTCCTTGATTCCCACGTAATTAAGTTCTTCTTTCTCTTTGGTTATTTTGTTCAGTTTCATTTCTTACTCTAGACCATTGCTTTGAAATCTTAGTTTATTTATTTTCAACTTTTCTTATTATACAGTAAATGCAATTAAAGGTGCAAGTCAACAGAAACCAATTCCATCTATCTGCACCAACAGGGAAATTATTGAAGGGATATAAGTGACCATTAGCAAGCAAGTGAGCAAGGACTTCTAATTGCTGAAGCATGGATGTGTTTCCTCTGGGAGTGGAGCAGTTCAATGTTCTTGAGAGACAGGATTGTGCAGATAAGAATGAGGACCAAGCCAAAGTGCAAACTGACTAAGCCCTGTGACCCTGGGCAAGTCACTATACCACTCCTGAGTGTTAGTTTCCTCACTCGTAAAATGGAGGTAACAATGGCAATCTTCCTTACAAAGTTGTTGGAAGGAATCGATAAGTTTATATGTGTAAATGTTAGAGAAGAATGCCTGGAACATAGTAAAGACTCAAAAAGTGCTAAGTATTGCTAAGTCCTCCTGAAAAACTTTATTTTCTTCTATTTTCCTCCATACATACTGAGAAGGCTCCTAAGCTACTTCAAGCTCTCTTCTGCTTCCTTCTCAGGCTCAATATCCATGCTTGTAGCCCTCCATGACCTATTTTCATTTTCTGACAAAAGAAATTTCCAGTAGGTAGCCTGAAGATGTGGGCCAGAGATGAGAGGGACACAAAAATTGAGGCCATCTGTTCCAAATGTCATCTGTAATGTCCCCAGACGTTGTCCCACATTGATATTTAAAATATTGAACACAGGCACCTGGACACCTAATAATCAGAACAGGAGCAGGTCCTGAAGGCCACCTGTGTGCCAAGTATTAACCCTTGGATGCTGAGTCACGGGAAGATTCAGAGGGTTCTAAGCAAAGGTTCTGCGTGCTTGGGGCTCATGGTAGGAGATATTTATCAACTTGTAAAACACATTTTCACTATTAAAAAACTGGTACAACGGTACCTGTGCAGAGCTAAATATCAGCCCTGCTTACAACCCAGTTAGCTTCCTGGTTTACTTTCTCTGTCCTTTTGGCATCACTGGAAACATTCTTACGTCTGTAGGAGTTTTCTCCTACGCCTGTTTTCAGATACATTTTTCACAATTCCCCTTTCTCTATTGATCTGATCTCAGCTACTCTCTATTTTCCAGGCAGTTCCTCAAAGTCTCCAACCAAACCATGATATCTTTTCTTGTTTTCCATTATAATTTAAAATAGATAGGTGGATACATAGATATATACATTATTTTATAGACCTATAGGTATCTTTTTCAGTCATTTCAATGAAATTTGAGTGGAAAGGAAGATACATGCATTTAGTTCATCAACTTGATCAATACTTTTTTTTAAATTTAAGCTACTGATTATGGATTTATCTGAGAAAAATTTACTTCTACTCCATGCCTGAAAGGCCAGATGTTCAATATATTTCAATTAATTGAGTGGAGGTTCAAATTAAGATATCAATTTCAAAAGACAGTTATTCTACCTCTCTTTCCAATAATTTAACTATAAATATTAAACTAGTCAAACTATGTGATTACCTAAATTTTGTTAAACATCTTTAATACAGCAAAATATTGAGTTCTATGGAGAGCTCCTTTAAGCAATCGAAAGAGACTACACTATTAATAATGTTACAATTCTTGAAGAAACAGCTGTGTCTCAAAAGTTGTAGGGTTCTGGTGGGATTTATATCCAATGAAAAATAGACTGCCTATTGAAATGACCTATATCAGCATCCTCTGCTTCTCATGCCATATCTTATATTGACATTAAAGGAGTTTGAAAATAAAAAAGAGGGAATCCCCAGTGGAACTGGACTAGAGAGAAAGAAGTGGGGAAATCCCATCAAAGAAGAAACTCTGCACACTTATTATCATCCACTTAGATAGGCAGGAAAATCAATGGAATGATGGCAGAAAAAAAATAATACAGATTCTGATCCCAATATAAATCCAGGTCTATATACCAGTTTCTAAAGTAACATAAAAAAGTCATAGTCTGAAAACAACCAATGAGAGCCTCCACAGATATAAGGGAAATGGCAAATGATACATAAAGTAAGGAGACTGATCAGAAGCCACTCAATGGAGAATTTAATACAGTGCATATACAGAGCTCACTAGTATTCCAGATATGAAGATAATGAAAAGAGAAGAGAAGACAAGAGAAGTAGAGGAGAGAAGAGTTGATGTTAGATGTGATTGGGTTTACAGTGGTAGTTCTAACGATCTTAGCAATCAAACCAAAATTAAATTCTGGTCAAAATAGTCAATTTGATTTTTTTCAACGATGTTTTCCAGACCAAAGTTCATAACTGGTAACCAGTTCCTGGATGAGAGGAAGCATGGGTTTCATTTTTAGCATCTTCTCCAATATCATGTATACATAAGGCACAGATGAAGAGCAGGTCATGGCCAAACATTTCATTATCTCAGTCTTGTACAATTTCTTAGACTTTTGCCTCTAAGAGGTACTCTTATTATCATCATCTTGCCAGCCTCAAATGGTCCTGCCAGCAGAAGGGAACTTCAATATGTGAGTCCTGTATCTTCGTATGCAGCTAAGAGGAATACACAAAACACTCTGGGCCCTTATGTTTTAATTGGTGAGAATCAAAAGAAGCAAGAAATTAGAACACGCCAACTTTCTAATTAAGACTAGGAAATATGTGGTGTTGCTTCCTCCCACACCACTTCAAACTTTGCTAAGCAATCATGGTACTTTTTCCCACTAAGTAAAGACTCAGCCTCAGATTTCTTCTCTAAGCAGAATTCCAGGACGTCTGTTATGGGCACTCTAGGTAAAATCCTGCTTGATATCATGACATAAATGCAAATTATGTTTATGATTAAACAAATCACATCCCTATTTATATTGTAGTTTACAGTTTACAAAGGGCTTTCACTTACTTTACATCACAGTTCACAGTAACTCCAGAGGTGGGCTTTAGCTTTATTGAACAAATGAGGAAGTTCAGAGATGAATTCAAACAGCTACTAAGTGACAGAGCCAGGACTTGAACTTGAGACTTCAGTTTACAAATCCAGTGCTCTTGCTGTTTTTACTATAATCACATCTGCACACACAGACGTGCACACCTACACATTATATACATATACGTATATATACACACATATATAAAATAAGAAAAGGTAAAATGGAGACAAATTACTAGGCAATGCTACTAAAATAAGAGCAGTGATAAAACATAATACCAATTTTCATTCCTGCTGAGTTTCTTGGTGTCATTGCTGGTACTCAATCATCAAAAAAAACTTGCAGCTTGTGGGTTTTCTGGGTTTCCAGATGTCAAGTTCCTTTAAGGAGTGAACCTAATTCTATAATTCTCTACGTAGCTTGGATCTTCTAATTCTTAACCTCTGAGACAAGATCACAGTAAAGACATTTTCTCCCCATACTGACATTATCAGTGTAATCCTCAGAATTACAATTTACTAGCCATCTACTCTGTGCTCTGCATACATTGTGTTATTGCTCTCATTCTGACATAGGTGGTAGCATTCACCTCATTTGTAAGTGAGGTACCCAAAGCTGGTGTTTAGGTACCCTGTCCTATAGCTCAAACAGGACAGAGCTGGGATTTAAATTCCAATCTTGACTTCAAAGCCATCCTTTTTTCAGAATGCAATGGGGCCTCCAAAACAAGAGATAAATCAGTCAACTTAAAATAATTAATTTACACACAACACTTTCAAATTTTCCTGGTGCTTAAAACATATAGGTCTGGGAATGTTCTCCCAAGCATCACAAATAATGTCTCATACCTCTTAAGATCCTACAATGAGAAATACTTTTTCTTCTGTTTCTAGCCTGAGATGCCTTTCTTACTCATGGTCTCCTCCCCCTTCCCCATCCTCCCCAAACACACCGACACATCCTCATTTATTTATTCATCTTTCCCAAAATTTAGAAGAAAAAGGAGGGGGAGTTATTTGTATAAAAGACTAAGACAAATAAGCAAATAAATAAGTTCTTATTTTTATGTCATTCTGAGGCAGTGCTATTGGCTGAATGTTTGTGTCCCTCCAAAATGCATGTTGTAAACCTAATGGTATTAGGCGCTGGGGCCTTGGGAAGGTGATTAGGTCATGAGGGCAGAGCACTCATGAATAGGATTAGTGCCTTTATAAAAGAGACCCCAGAGAACTAGCTCCCCCCTTCCACCATGAGAAGATACAACAGGAAGTCTGCGACCTGGAAGAGGGCCCTCACTCCACTATGTTGGCACCTTGATCTCAGACTTCCAGTCTCCAAACCATGAGAAATAAATTTCTGTTGTTTGTAAGCTACCCAGTGTGTGATATTTTATTATAGCAGCCCAAATAGACTATACAGGCAGATTAGAATGACATCAACTTGCCCCAGGGATTAACTAACTGTTGAGAATAATTTTTTTTCAATATTCTGCCCTAAATATTCCTTTTCTATCTTCTCAAATCACTCTTCTTTGGCAATATCATCAAACTCATCTTTCACTCTAAGTTTAATTTGCAAATCTATAACCTGATCTCTGACACCTCCTCATGAGCTACTGTCTCACATTTTCATCTGTAATTTTATCTATCCATCTGAATTGCTCACTGATAGCTCAAACTTGAAAAATAAAAATGAACCTGCTACATTTCCTTGCTTACACACACACACATGCACACACACACACACACACACACAGACAAAGCAAATAAACAAAAGAACTCCTATTTTTGGCTGTTGTGCTATGACTTTCTCCAATATCAATGTCAATGTCATAATCATTTAGGGTTAAAATCTTGTCTTCAGCTTTGACATTTCTCATTGCTTGTGGTCAATTCTACCCCTACGATGTTTCTAAATGTACCTCTCTTCTCCATCCTCATGAAAACCACTGCATCATCAGTGGTTCATTATCTCTGACATAAACTGCTGTTATAACAGGACTCTGTGCTTCTAAGAAATCTGATTGCAACCTATTTTTGACACTGATTGCAGACTACTTTTTCCAATACGCAATCATGTTTATATCTCTGCTGCCAATAAATCTGCTTTAGTTGCCAATGTCTGAGCTCCTTTGGCTTGGCATTCAAGGCTTTTTAAAATTTAGCCCCAACCAAATTATCAGATAAATTCCTAACAATTCCCCTTTATGTATCATTTACCATCTGTGCCATCTTAAGTAAGTTATTTCAATCCCACAAGTCTCAATTTCATCTGCTTATGTGTATATATATTATTTTACATGTACCTAATTTTATATATATAGTTTTATATATAATACATAAAATACTGCTGATAATAAAATAATATTATGCACAACTTTATGATTATTAGAAAAATTAGATGGGATAAACTATCTTTTTGTGAACTGTAAAATGATTTACAAATATAAGGAATTCTGTTGACTAGGTTTGGAATAGCTTTTCACATAATGCTGCACATTCAAATCCTTCTAATAACAACTCTAGTGCTATCTATTTCACAAAGCCTTCCCTGAACCGTCTGGTTGCTAATAATCTCTTTACCTTTGATTGCCCCTTACCTAATCTTCCTTCACAGTACCTATCAAGCCTACAATACATTACTACAGTTGTTACTACAGTTATTACTGCTAGACTAGAGGAGAGCTGAGAACATGGGCTTCACAACTATACCTTTCAAAGTGTACACCAGAGGGCCTTACCCATAATAGGTGCCTACTAAATGATTAGATGTATCTGAATAAATGTATGTAGTTTATTCAGATGTGCATTTGACTACAGAATTTGCCTATCTTGTTCACCAGTAAATACCCAGTACCTAATAGTTCAAAGTACATAATAGGTTGAATGACTTATCCTAAGCTAAAACAGACAAGAAAATTTGAAGGGAAAAGTGGACCCATGAATATTTATTGAGCACTTGCCATGTGCCATTTTGGTGGTTTTAAAATATGTCTACAAATTTTTGATGCTCCTCCATCAAAAAGTAGAGTCTATTTCTCCTTTCCTTGAAAATGGCCTGGTCTTAGTGACTCTCTTCTAACAAATAGAATGAGGAAAAAGTGATAATGTGTGTCTTTCAAGGTTATGTCCTACAAGGCAACTTGGCTTCTGCCTGGCTCTCTCTCTGTCTTGCAATTCTTCCCATAGAAACAAAGCCATTATGTTGCAAAGGAGCTCAGGCCACATGGAGAAGCTACATTTGAGTGCTCCAACCACAGCCACAGCTGAGATCCCAGCTGACAGTCAACATCTACTCCCATATACGTGAAAGAATGAGCATTCAGATAATTCTAGTTCATGCCTTTACGCCTAGTGAAGAAAAGCCGTCTTCACTGAGTCCTTCCCAAACTGAAAATACATGAGCAAAATAAATGTTGCTGTTCCTTTAAGCCATTAAGTTTTAGAATGGTTTCTTACACAACTATAAGTAGCAAAAACAGATGTGTTTGTGTGTTTCTGTGTTTAAATATCTTTCTGATATTTAAAATTAGAAATTACATACACACACACATGAATAACTTATTCTATGGTCTCATAACTGATATCTGCAACATCAGTGGACACACAACAATTGGAAATATTTTATTAGAAACCAGCTGCTAAAATCTATTCAGTTGAAATTTGGAGACTAGATGTCAACAGGTGTCCCAGAATATTGACAAATGAATTCTTCACATTTATGAACCAGGAGCCCTCTCTTGCAAGTAGTCACACATCTTGATCCTCACTTCTTGAGCTGACTACCGGACAGATAAACCTCATAAGGTCAGAATTGTGCCATCCACGAGTTTATTACATTCTTAAAAAAAAAATCTCATGCTACTCTTTTATACTTGGAGGTCAGTACTCCAATTGCACTGCACATACCAGAAGTCCTGGTTTTGGAGGGGACGGTCTGCCTCAGGCCAATTTGCATTATGAATGAAAATGTCCAAGTTAAATAAGTTCTCCTCCTATGCAAAGCAGGACCTGATACATAAATAAATTGGATAGAGAATTTGTAACATTTACCTAGGATCTGATTGTTCTGATAGCCCTTAAAAACTACCTCTTTGGGAAGCTCAGTAATACCCGAAAATCTTGCCTTTTCAACAATGGCCGTGTTAAGGTAGATGGTGGCTGTTCTGGTGTAGAACCTCCAAAGTACATTTCTTTGGCCCTCAAATATCAACACCATGCCTCAAAGTGATAGGTGGAGATCAGTAGTAAGAGAGAACAAGGGAGCATACAATAAACCAGTGCTTTATTAAGATGAAGTTAATAAAAGCTAATATGTACTGGACACTTTCATATGTGAAAATTGCAGTGTATGTATTATCACAGTACCTAGAACATGTCACTCATCTAATCCAACCTATGATATAGATATTATTACTATAGTATAGATAGTATGACTGTAGCTGAGAACTTTAAATAGCTGCTCTCTCCTTCTTCTCTCCCTGTCAATAACAAAACATCGAAAATTTAGCAGAGCACGTGGTCAGCCAGAAAGGGATTTCTCAGCCTTCCTGGCTTGGTCATGTGACTAAGTCCTAGCCAATGAGATGGATGGATGGACGGACGGATAGATGGATAGGTGGGTAGCTAGACAGAAGGAAAGGAAGGAAGGGAGGGAGGAAGGAAGGAATGAGGTCAGGAGGAGAAAAAGAGAGAGAGAGGGAGGGAGGGAGAGCAAACAACTGGAATAAAATGTTAACATTTGAGGAATTTGGGTAAAGTGTATAGGAATTCTTTGTTCTATTCTTGTCCTTTTCAAAGTCTGAAATTATATTAAATAAAATATTTTTTAAAATAAATAAAATAAACATGGCAATTATAAGTCAATCACTTCTAAAAGTTAGGTACAAGCTCACTTTGTTGGGCTTATTAAAAATGGTGACACTAACATAAACAATATATACTGCCTCAAGAAAGCAGAATAAACAAAGTCTCTCTTAAGTGGTGGTTAAGAACTTGGGAACTAGAGCCAGAGTGCCCAGGTTTGAATTCTAGCTCCATTTTTTGCTAGGAAAGTTACTCAATCGCTCTGTGTCTCAATTACCTAGCTATAAAGTAGGCATCAAAAGGATGTACCACGTGGAATTACTGTGAGTATAAAATGAGTTAATACCATGCCCAGCATATGGTAAGTATTGAATAAGTATTAGCTATTATTATTATATTGTATAGTGTATGAAAGTTTAGGAAGGAAATACTATGTCTACCTGTGGAGGCAAAGATAATTTCTTTTCACAAATTCGTTAAACTGAAATGAAAGGAAGGCACACCCATCGGAATTTATAGTGAACTGAAAAGTCTGTGTTGCATGTGTAACAGAATTAAAATGTAGCAGCAGATGTTTGAAACAGAACATCTCAACTAAAAGTACTTGAGACATTTTGAGAAGCAGTTCCTGAGATTATCTTGCAAAGTAAATATGCATTATCAACCAAGATAGTTTTGGTCTCTTCTCATAGGAAAATGGATTCTTTTGAGAGATTATGGTTTATTTTTTAGCTTTACCATTTATTTTTCTGTTAAACCCTGTTTCAAGCTGATACATGCTTTCATGTAAAGATTTTTCAAATATAGGACATGTAGTGAAGCTAAGGTTAGGTGATGATGATCACCTCATGTAATGATGACTGTTAGGTGATTATTTTATAAAGCATACAATTTTTGGTTCAATCACCAACAGATGAAATTCCTCAGCTAGTTTCTTTATTGTGTTAGTCATTAGCCCATCCTAGGCAATATCCCCTTCTTTTTCCTTACTCGCCCAAAGTGATAGATCATGATTGGACTAAGCCAACCATGACCACCTGTTGACAATTTCCCCGATTCCCTTGCAGTTAGTGTTGGACATGTGACCTCTCACTGCAAATGAGATGTACAGAGATGTTCTAGGGAAACTTTTCCTTTCCTGATAAAAGGAGTCAGAAAGAGCTAACTCCTTCCCTTTCTATCTTAAACACACATGTGGTCTTTGGAGCTGCAGTACCCTTCTTGTGACTAAGAAGTGACAAGTAGAAAGGAAGAGTCAAGAGATTCTGGCCCTTTCACCATCCAGTCACTAAATCAAAGCCAGCAACCACCTACTTCCAGGCCTTTTATTGTGTAACAAGTATAAGCCCCGATTCTTTTAAGGCACTGTAAACTGGGTTGTTGTTACTTACAGCTAATCAATCCCTAATTTGTACAATACCCAATTTAAAACCTTAGGTAACATAGATCTCATACTTTTGACTGTATAATTTGTTCATCATGAAGCAGTAAATCAGGGAAGTCTTTCGATATCAAAGTTTTTAGGGGGAGATGATACTAAAATGCATAATAAATGAGACTCAGAGCTTTCAAAAACTCCTCTAGGTTTGTAGATAAGTATTTAATAGATATTGAGGAAGAAACTCTAGTGCTCTAGTATGTAGAATCGTAATTAATAATGGAGATTTATATTTTTAATGTCAAAAGAAGTTTGTAATTAGTACCAATTACAAATGCTAAGCCACAGAATTCTTGAGTCCCCTGATAACACCGCAATCCCTGAATCAGTTTGTGCCTGGTTGTGTTCTTATAATCAATTGTTTGTAAGTAATAAGAAATCAGAGTCTTAGTGCCTTTTTGGTTAATTCTTCCAAAGCCAAATCACCCCAACAAACCTAGGGATACCAGCAGCAGTAAGATACAATGAATCATATTCACTACAACATAGACTCTGAAAGTCCTAAAAATATTCCTAAATTCACAGGCAAGCACTGTTTAACTTCCAAATCCAAGATTTTTCTTCAAAAAGTGATGAAATCAATCAATATCACTTTCCATCTTTGGGAACAAAACATAATAGAAATTGTATAGCTCCAGCAAACTTAATCTCCTCCTTTATTCCTTTTGTGTGTGTGTGTGAGGAAGATTAGCCCTGAGCTAACACCTGTCGCCAATCCTCCTGTTTTTGATGAGGAAGACTGGCCCTGGGCTAACATCCATGCCCCTCTTCCTCCACTTGATATGGGATGCTGCCAAGCATGGGTTGACAAGCGGTGCCTCGGTGCGTGCTTGGAATCCGAACCTGCGAACCCCGGGCCACCGAAACGGAGTGTGCGCACTTAACCACTATGCCACTGGGCTGGCGCCCTTTATTGTTTAGTAAATGTATTTTATGGATTGTATAAATTACATCGTGGGGAAGGTAAGGGTGAGCTTCTTTGTTTCAATTTTCTTAAAAGATAATACTGCAAATTCTAATTTCGCTTTTATTTTTTCTAAATAAATTATTAATGTGTCAAATGAACACCAAATTTCTCAAGTATTTTCCCACGTTTACCTTCTGTTAATTTCATAGTTAGGATATCATGGATATATGGCATAGACTTGGAATCAGAAGCAGCAGAAATCAGATGTCATAACCCATTGGCCTCAAAGCATGTCTATATTTAAATAACAGATCAGCAAGACAGAACAGTAGGAAAAAAAGGCAGAGGATGGGGTTCAAACTGATAACTGACCATATGTAAGTATCCAGCTTCCCAAATCACAACACCAAACAACCTGACCCTCTCAGCTCTGACCTTGACTGTCATAAATATTCAGAGTCTAAGCTCGTGGGCTGGCACATGGCAGTATGATCTGACAAAGATAATGCATACTCAAGCAGGCAAGACCATCTTGTTGCCCAAGGAAGATAGTCAGTTCATTTGTATTGAAATAGTAAAAGTAGCTGGAGCTATGAGGACCTGGTCCCCCTTACCAGAGAAAAAAGGACTAGACAGTTTGGGCTTTAGCCAAGCAGTTCTGCAGAATTCCTGCAAAAACCTAGCTGTTGGAACTAGGTAAATTATAGGACTAGAGGAGAAAGGATTCAGCTTTCTAAGCACAATGATGATCAGTATATTGATAGCAGTATTATGGTAGCAAAATTAAATGCAGATCTCACCCACTGGCACCTAATAGATTACAATGCTTGGTTAAGATCAGCTGAAGGGATGCATCGAGTTGAGAATGCAGGGAGAATAACTCATAATTGTCACCTGAGCAAGGCTGGAATAGCTAGGAACTGCCATTCTGAATAAAAGCACTTAACTAAGAATTTCCTTCAGTAAATGATAGCTTGAGCATCCTCAGGATTTGTGGGTAATAAGCTATTACAATAAACAAAATCAAGTTTTACAAGTTGTACTAACTGTAGATTTCTGTCACAGACTCTGCAGAAGTGTCTCTTGCACATTCCATAATGTCTTATTCTATTAAAAATGAGTTTCTGCACCATTGGTATATGTACGTATATGTAAGTGGCTGGATGAGGAACACTTCACTTGATTAAACGTCCAAGAAGATCTTCATTCCTCCCCATGTAATTGCAAATTTCGAGTTAATCTTGAAATTACCAAATCCAAATGCAATCACGTTATCTCTCCCTCATAAACTCCTGCTTCCTTGGTGAACATTTTGATAAATCTTGAGCAAGTTTTTGAAGTCTGGCTATTCTAATGGTACAAATCCCAAGAACCGATTCAAGTTGTTTCTGTAAAGCAGTTGCCTTCCATGAATTGTTTGCTTGACTTCTTTCCAAACAAGGGACTTATTTGGTGACAAAATGATTTACAACTCAGTTCCTGAAGCATTAACTGGGTAATCATTGTGAGCAGGGTCAACAACTCTGGCAAAAAACCTTGCACCAAAATACCATATTGCAAATGTCTTTACCAATAATTAATACACTACTGCCTGAATCTACTTACTAGCTGTATTTCACATTTTTAGTTTTTGATGAGACCTCTTGTAGATACTGCAACGATCTGGGGCATTTTCCCCAGCAATTTCATGTCCTGTTGATTAATGATATCCAGATCCTTTAGGTGTTAGTTAGGACTCCTTTCACTGCAAGTGATAGAAACCCACTGAAAATTGGTCTCAGCTAAAAAAAAAAAAAAAGAGAGAGAGAGAAAGAAAAAAATGGTAAGGAAAGAGGTTAAACTAGCAGCAGACATGTCTGCATTTCATTTGAAAGGTACTCCCTTACTTTCCAGGTCATGAACTATTTTCATTGTCTTGAGATTATAAATCTTAAAGTTGACTGAGGCAGAAAAAGCCACCCTTATATAAAGCCTGCAAATAAGGCAATTCTACAATTTATTTCACTTGATAATTTTTTAAGGTTCTACATATGAGACAGTGAATTATATTGATTTTCCCACACCCGGTACACAAAAAATTATATTGTCCTGTTTATAGCATTATAGACCCATTGTTTATAGTCAAAGGTTGTGACAGTTATCTCTCTATTGCGGGCAGTTCCCTTAAAGGATCTCCTTTCCGTATTATGTTTGCCTTCCATTTAATTTTGTATGATATGAGTTTTGCTAACCCTGCAATTTGGGTCTCATTTGATTTGAATACACTTTCGTATCTTTTCCATCACCTTTCTATTTTTTTTTTTAATTTTATTTATTTATTTTCCCCCCAAAGCCCCAGTAGATAGTTGTATGTCATAGTTGCACATCTTTCTAGTTGCTGTATGTGGGACGCGGCCTCAGCATGGCTGGAGAAGCAGTGTGTCGGTGCGCGCCCGGGATCCGAACCCCGGGCCGCCAGCAGTGGAGCGCGCGCACTTAACCGCTAAGCCATGGGGCCGGCCTCTAAGTCATTTTTTAAAGCAGGTCTCTTACATTCTGTGTAGAGGTAGGTTTTGGGTTTATTTTGCTTTGTTTTTTAAACAAATCTGGTAGTCTGCTCTCTTTTTTTGGTTTTTCCTTGACCTTGGCAAGATTATTTTATTTTACTCAAACTGTCATTGTCATTCTAACAGATAACTTTGGATTTATTTCTGCCTTCTTTTCATCTTATTCTATATTTTGACACTTTTGTTCTGTATCTTTTAATAACAGGTGTGTGTTGTCATTGTTGTTTCATTTTGGTTTGTTGTTTATTCATTTGGGTCCATGAAAACCCCTTTCCTTGACACTTGCTAATTTGAAACCTGAATTATTTATTGCCTTTCAACCCCCACCCCCCCCACCCCTAGCATTCTGGTTGGCTCCTTTTGGAATTTTCATGCCAGAACATCACCATCAAAGTGTTATTGTTTTATAATGTAGCTTTTACTTCAAGAATATAACAATTATCTTCACCTTGGTAACAATAATTGCCAAATTTAACTGGATATCATTTTAAGGCTTTTAAAGGCATTTGATATACAACACATTCTTTCATACAAACCTTCAGTTTCTCAATAATGAGGCCTTTTTTTCCTACTTTTTAAACTGTGCAATATATCTTATATATTAAAAGAATGATTATAATGCACATTTTAATGATGATAAAAATAGATGATGTAAATATCCGTATACTACCCAGTTTATGCCCAAACCTGATTTTATTCCTTACCTCTTTTTGTAATTTTATCATATATATATATACGCAAGGGCACACGTGTTGTATCTACATATATATACACACACATACAGATATATGCTTTCTTAACTAATACGTTATTTAATTTTGGCTGGTTTGGACTCGTAAAATGTAAACATTCTGTATGTATCATTCTAAGATTTTTTTTTCAAAATTGGTTTTGAGATTCGTCCATGTTGTTGTGTATGGCTGTAGTTCATTAATTTACACCAAAGTAGAGAATTCTACTGGCGAAAGCACAAATCATGTATCCATTTAACTGGGGCTGGATTTGTTGTACACATGCAAATCTCCTGATACAAAGTCTGGGGTATATAGTGTATATATTTAGTTACTAGTGATTTTGCTAGTCACTGTCATTTTTATAAAATAAATCCAATTTTTTTCCAAAGGGGTTGTTCTCAATTTTTAAACCCAGTGATAATATGTGAATTCTCCCCTGGCCCCACATTCTTGTCAGCACCTGATATTGTCATACACTTTAATTACCATTCCAGGGAGTGTGAAATGGTATATCTTTGTGGTTTTAATTTGCATTTCCTTTATAATTATGAGTTTGAGAATATTTTCATATATCTATTGGCCATCATCTTTTCTCAGTGAAATAGCCATTCAAGTCCATTTGCCTGTTTTTATAAAATAACTTTTTCTTACTGATTAATAGCTGAGTTGTATATATTCATTCAGGATGCTAACTTTGTTAGCTAAATGCATTTAATATCGTTTCTGTCTTATCTTTTCACTATTTTATGGTGTCTTTAATGAACATAAATTTTTCATTTTAACCTATACAAATTTATTTATTATAATTTTTTGCTGGGGAAGATTCCCAGCCCTGAGCTAACATCGGTGCCAATCTTCCTTTATGTTGTATGTGGGTTGCCACCACAGCATGGCCAACAATGAGTGGTGTAGGTCTGTGCCCGGGAACCAAACCCAAGACACCAAAGAGGAGCATGCCAAACTTAACCACTAGGCCATGGGGCCAGCCCTCTACAAATTTATTAATTTTACCCTATGCAGTTATACTTTTTGAGTCTTATTTAAGAAATTCTTCACTATCCCAAGTCAAGAAGATACTCTCTTTTATAGTCAATGAAAGTTGTAAAGTTTTGTCATTCATATTAAAGTTCAACCCATCTGGAATTTGTGTGTGCATGTGAGGTAGAAATACATCTAAATATTTTTCTCAAAATGATCAACCAATTTTCCTGGCATCATATATTAAATTCTCCATGCTTTACCTACTTGCATTCAATGTTAGCTCTGTCATAAATTAGGCTTCCGTATATTTGTAAGTCTGTGAGTTCACCAATTTGACATTCAATTTATCTCTGCACAAATACTAAACTGTCTTCATTACTAAATTTCTATTCTTGATATCCAAAGGACAAATTCCTCTCCAGATCCTTCTTCTTCAGGAATGACTTTGCTACGTAGGGTAATTTTTACTTCCAAATAAATTTAAGTTAGGAAAGTTTCTTGTAAAAAATGTATGTTGTGATTTTTATTGGTGTCAGATTGAATTGCCAGGTTAATTTGGGGAGAATTAACATTATGAAGATATTGTCTTCCTATTTATGGCATGTTTCATTTCTCCATTTACACAAGTCTGCTCTAATGACTTTCAATAATGTTTGATTATTCTTATCACTTTCCACATTAAAGTCATTCAAAACCTTATTTTTTGTTACTAATGTAAATAATATGCTTTTAAATTAATGTTTTGGTTATCTATTATTATGAAACAAACCACCTAAAAACTTAGTCATTTAGAAACAACAATGTATTATTTCTCACGATTCTACCACGTGGGCTGGGCCAGGCTGGGTAATGTCTTTGCTCTACGTGGTATCTGCTGGAATTGGAAAGTCTAAGATGGCTCCTTCACTCATATGACTGTTGTCTCTGCTGAGATGTATGGAACAACTGGGAGCTGTATAAGCATGTCTCCCTCTCCATATGGTCTCTCCAGTGGCATGCTTGAGTTTGCTCACACCATGATGGCCTCAGGGTAGCTGGACTTCTTACATGATGGCTGGCTCCCAAGGCAAAGGAAGTGGAAGTTCTCAAAACTCTTAAAGGATACTGGAATTGACACAGCAAACTATTGTTCCATTATTTTGGACAAATCCAACTACAAATTCAGCCCAATTTCAAGGGAAAGAGAAATAGACTCCACTTCTTGATATGAGGAATGGCATGTACATATAAGGAAAGAATTGTGTACTGCCTCAGGTCACAATTCGTGTCACTCTCTCATGCTAAATATACTCACCCAGGATCCCAACATTTCATCTCACTCTGCCATCAGACTCAAGTTTTTAATGCAAGATCTTGTCATCTAAACATAGTTTATGTCCAGGAACAAATGAGGCTCCTCAGATGCAGTCCTTCGGGTGCAGAGACCTGTGAATTAAAAATTGCATATCATCTGCCCCCTAAATCCCCAATAAATAATGGTGATGCAAGAATAGGATAGGCTCTTTAGAGACTCCTGCTCAAAAAAGTGGAAAAAGGAATGAATATAACAATTTAACTGTCCCATAGCAATTCTGAAATATAGCCAGTCATGTGGTCCCAGTTCCCTCTGCTCCAAAAGCAAAGAATCTTTCTGGATTGGATCCCAATTCTGCTTCCTTGGAATATTTCTCTATGGCTCGTGGTTCTGCCCTCTGAGTCATCCTTCCTTTTCCATAAGAAATGTTCCACGTTTGCAGCTGAATAGCTTTCTTACCATGCCTGCTGCTTATGTAAGGTTGGGGATCCTAAGACTTCTTTTTATTTTTGTATTGTCTTAGTCTCTTTTCTCAGACTGGAAACACTCACTCCAATAAATTTTCTTAAAAAGTTAGTGGGTTTTCTAGGAACTTTATTTCAGTTGACTCCATTAGACAAAACTTGCACCCACAGATACTGTCTAGACAGAATGCTCTCTGCAAGTCAGAATGCTGTGAGACAATACACTAAAACTTCTTAGAAACTTTCTTGTTTGACTTAGAAGGTCTTTGAGGCACTGGTTCCAATCTTCTGGATGTTGTCAGAAAGGATGTCATAGCCATACATTTGATGTAATCTTAATTCTAGGGTACAGGTTTTACTGCCATCTCCCTGCATTTGATCTTTTTCTTGCGGCTCTTTTTATCCTGAGGACATTTTGCCAGCTGGAGAAGCTGGTAATAAGAAATAGTATAATTTCAACATGCCCTGGATTGGATTTTTTTTGTTTTAATTCTGGTGTAAACTGAGAAGTTCCTTTTCTGTTTTCTCTCTCTTTTCATGTACTTTATCATAGATAGCTTAAAAAATTCTACCTGGAAATCTCCTCTGCCAAATCTACAAGTTTATCCACTACATGTTCTTTCTTCCATGTACTGGCAGACAATGGTGCTACCAAACATTCCATCACTACATAACACAGGTTGTGTTTTTTACCAGCTTCCAACAACAATTTCCTCACTGCTAGTCACAAAGCCAATTTCATGTTTTAGGTTTTTGTTTTGGCAGCATCCCACACCTAGATACCACATCAGTTACAGTTGTCTATTGCTGCATAACAAACTACACCAAACCTAGTGGCTTAAAACACAATTTTTTTTTTTTACAAATGTATTATTTTTTATGATTCTCCAATCTGGATTGGGCTCAGCTGGGCAGTTCCTCTGCCTTATGTGACGTCTTCCAGAGCTGGAATGTCCAAGGTAACTTCTTCCCTCACATGCCTGGCCCTCAGGTGGGATGGATGGAATATCTGGCGTCTGGCTAGGCATCTCTTTCTCTCTCCACGTGGCTATATTGTGCTTTCTCAGAGCGTAGTGTCATCAGGGTAGGTTGACTTCTTACCTGGTGGCTAGCTTCTAAGTGAAAAAGAACAAGCTGCCAGCCCTCCTAAATGCTAAGTCTGGAAGTGGCATGGCATCAGTTCTACCACGTTCTACCACAAGGACAGCCCAGATTCAATGGAAGGGGAAATAGACTCCATCTCTTACTGCGAGGACCAGCATACATACTTATAGTGACTACATTTGGAAACTAACACTATTAAAATTTTCCAATTCTTGAAAGTTGATTCATGGAAATAAAGGAGCTGTTATTGAATATCTTATTCAAATTGAATATCTTATTGAATATCTTATATCAAGAAACCTTCAGAAATTCTTTTTATTTCTAATAATTTGTCTATCAGTTCATTTCAATTTTCTCTGTAGATAACCTACCTTCAGAAATTCTTTTTATTTCTAATAATTTTTCTATAAATTCTCTTCACTTTTTTGTGTAGACAATCATATCGTCTGTGGCAAGGACCTCCAATACAATCAAATCACTGTTTTGGCTTAGATTTAATTATTCACAAAATAATCCAAACTATTCATGCGTTTCTATCCTAAGTTAACTCTAGAAGTTACATTTTAGCAGTCCCTACTAATGTAAGCATGTCTGGGCCAAACATATTCTTAACAAAAATCATTTTGGAAAATAAGTATCTGCACAATATTTAGAGAAACATATTGCATTCTTAAGAGAATATCTGTACTCAAATATGATCGCTGTAAAAAGACTAAATGTAGCAATTCTAGTGTTACTCTCTGAGGCAACTGTGTTTGTGTCAGTACAGATAATCTCTGTTTTAATAATGCCTCATTTCAATATGACATAATTTGCAAATACAACGACCAAATATCTGCTTTATGTAAACCCTGATTTAAAACATGAATCAAGGATCAGAGCACTCGTGTTTCTCAACTTGCCTCCGACCCCTACCAGCTTTATGACTTGTAAACATTGCTTGACCTACAAGATTCTCAGTGTTGCCATCTTTAAAATGGAACTAATAATTATTGCCTTGTCTATGGGAGGCAATGACTATGAATATAGAATCAAAAGATTTATATAAGCGATATTTTAAATTATAAGTATCCCAAAATACATATAAAATATTATGACATTTTTGTAACATAGAATTTCTCACACAAGGACAGGATATTTCCCAGAAATATTTGTTTGCTGTCCTGTTGCCGTAATTTCCTTGAGTGCACAGTTCCAATGCATGAACTTGTCACAGTATTTTCATTGCTGACCCAGAGGAGGAGTTCTTGGAGCCTGAGATTACATTTGGGACATCTAGGAGAGCTGATGAAATCTCTGCTGTCCTTCTGTTTTCTTCCTGCTGTTGTTTGCTTTTACTGTTTTCTGTTTATATTTCAAATTCTAGTTTTTCTGTGAAAGAATTAAATGAGAATGTGTTTTATTTATTCTGATCAGATATTTTTGATATATATATTTTTAAATCAAAGGACTCAGGTCTTTCAACTATTAGAATTTTTCAGCCATTATTTCTTCCAATGATGTCTGTCCCCAATTCTCTCTCTTCTTTCTTTTTGTAATTCCTGTTAAACTTCTGTTGGACCATTTCATTAGAGCCCCTGTGATTTTTTTTTTTACCTCCTTTGATATCTCCCATCTGTTTATCTCATATCTTCCATCTGTTTATCATTCTATAATACATTCTGGTTGATTTCCTCAGATCTCTCTTCAAGTTTGATTTGCTTCTTTGCTCAAGTCTGTATTTTTGCTTTATCTTTTTTTGTTGTTATTCTTTCATGGTTTCAGTTTCCTCTTTCTCGCTAATGACAGTAAGCATATTTATTTTATATTTTTGCTCACATATTTATATAGTGTGGATTGTGACTACAATAATAATTTTCCTGAGTTTTTTGTAGCTGATGAATCTCTTTTGCCATAGTTCAACTCCTTTGTGTGGGTTATAATTGTTTAATCCTTAGCTTATTAGGGATGTCCACAAATATTCCAGTTCTCCTCTCTTTCGGGACACGGATTGTATTTCCCTGCATGCATTAAACTTAGTTGTGCTCAAATGACTCTCTTTAGACAGTAAAATGTAAAGAGAATTAACTTGGGTTGTTTACTTGTAGAAGTTTTAAAAGCCAGAACTTCATTCACCGTGTTCCCTTATTCTTTCCTTGGCCATCATATGTGTCAAGTTGGAGACTCAGTCAGCCTGAGTCCTATGAGGGCTAGAGGACAATGATGACTGAGTTCTCTACCAACCCTAGCAGGACATGCAAGGTGAGTCAGATTAAGATGACCTATCCTGACTGAATTAGCTTATCTTCACCATGGTTTGTGGGTTCCCTTTATTTCCCAGATTATGAATGGATTCTGATAGGTATTTACTTTAAGTTCAAGTTTGTATTAAAATTGTCCTGGTTATTAGCATCTCTACGGCTTTATAGTGGGGAAAGAAAGCCTTTCAATATTAGCTAATTTGACCATGTTGCTGGAGGCCAGCAATTAACCTGTTGGTCATTCAGCTTGCAATTTTAAATGCATTGCTAATAAAAGGCATAAAACATGCATATCATATGCAGTCAAATCATGCTTATTACACTGAACAAAGGAAAGAGCAGGGTACTGAATTCAAAAGAGATGCAGAGTCAAACTTCCATAATTAGGACCATTTGGGTAGATTGGTTTTGACTTGATGAACTTCTAAATAATTGTCCACTTTTAGAAAAAGGGATGTTTATTTTTAAGTGCATATGATTTTTTTCAAATTATTTAAAAGGAAATTTCTAAAAGTTCTTTGCTGAAATAATTAGCATCTTATCCTTGTAAATAAAAATCTAAAATTCTCAAAATCAGTTTATGTACGGTAAAGTTAAATTTTAACTAAGTTTAAGATTAATTATCAAAATTTCCAAAGAGATTCTTCTTGGGTAGTTTGTGTTGGAATCACCATATTCTTTTATAATAGATTTTCATTCTTCCTCTCTGATCTATTCCACCTTTTACTCCATGACTAGCACACAGTGGACACCTTGTATATAGCATCGAACTGAATTGTGTCATTTTGGGTTGGTCTTATACTACACAAAAGTAATAACTAAAGTGTGAGAGGGTTAAGTGAACATCTCAGTGGATTTTGACTAGTGGATTAGTAGAAGAGTGAAGACTGGAATACTCTCAGACATGCTCCCTTTTAAACAGGTATTTCTAAAACCACAAAGGATATATTTTCAGAATTCAACAAGTTATTTATAAGAATTTCAAAATTTCATGTCTTCATTTTGGTAATGATTTAGAAAGTTATATGAATATATTCTGAATTTTCTGAATTTCCTAACCAATTTTCTTTCACCCCGTGATTTGAGAATCAGTTTTTGCATGTATCTCATTATCAAGGTGAGGCCAACCAGTCCCTCATTAATTGTCATGAACCAATGGGACAAGAAGAAAAGCAAATGGTATTAATGATGTATTCATGCCAGGGAAGGCCAAACAGCATCACAGTGCAACAGTGATCATATAACACATTAGCATCGGCATGCCACATTCTACTAAACTAGCGCACGATTTAGTTCCATGGTCCACTGTGAGTGACCCATTTAGTTTTAGCAATCAACAGTTCTTTCACATTTAATTAATGTTGTTAATTTACCTTTTATTGGTTTTGTTTTATTAAATTTGTTAATTTGTTTAGGTTTTATAGTGGTAGAAAAGTTAGATGCATAAGAAGGTTATTGCTAGTTTAATAAATTTAAGTCAACACTGAAGGGTCAAAAGAATTATATCCTTTAAATGGAATCTATATAATACTCAAGTTTGACAAACATTGTACTATTTAAAATATCAACTCGAAACAGTCTACTGTAAATGTGTTGGAATATTTACATTCATTACCTCAGTTTTAGGTCTGATATAAATAAAATCATCAATAGACACAAGGAACAAATGTTGATTCTTTCTCTGTACTAAGGATTTCTCATGTTACTGAGGCTAAAACAGAATTGGAAAATATTCCTCCCCTATGAGGTCAGTAAATTCTAATCAGCCAGTTGTCTTTATGAATACTTTCACTTATACAAGTAGTTAATTATTGTTGGTCAAGTAAAAACAGCTTTCAGGCTGACTACCATTTAGAGTTTAAACAAAAATCCACCTTGAAAACACTGCTTTTATAAAATGTGAACATCAAGGGTATTTCTCTTTCAACTGCTGAGAAAAGTCCTTTCAAACATAAAAATGATCACTGCTGTTTGGTCATTTCAGCACTAAGATAGAGCTGGCAATCAAAGCTACTGTTAATAGTGAAGACAGCCTCGAGCGGTTAAGGGATCCAGGAGAAGGATTACTTTTTTAGGGTAAATAATACTCCCTGTGACCAGAGATTCAGACATTGAAGGCCCCATACATCAAGTTCATGGCGTCATTTACATGAAGTCTCTACCGTGAGCAGCTCTCTGACTTAGACATGAAAGAAAAAACGCTTCCCAAGCCCAGTTAAAATTCTGATTAATAGGTTGGGCAGGTACAGAGCCAAGATTTGCAATGGGCTGCAGTGGGTGCTTTGTCCAGGACCATGGATCATTTAGGATGAATAGAGCCCTCAGTGATGGAGTCAACAGCATGGCTCAGGCAGCAACTTGAAATGCAGTCTTAGGATTTGTTTGGCCCTGCAGTTGGCACCGCAGCCAGCAAACACTCCAGCTGGGCGGCAGAACCCTGGCCAGCCCTCCTCACCTGATCTGCCAAGTTTGGCAGGCGCTCTCCTTTCACTGTCCAGATTCTGAATGTGCGTGCAGTGAAGGGAAAAGATGTGATCGTGCTTCTTAAGGGTGAAGAAGTTGGAAGAGACTGGTTGTGTGTTTTCTTTTGTTTTTTAATACACTCTGGTTTAAGATAAGTCAGCCTGCGACGAAGAGACAAGCTTTGACTACAGAAAATAAAGAAGGAGTACAGCCCCAAGAAAAACAAATCTGCATAGGTGCTGTAGCAGCTGAGTATTTGCAATATTTATTTTTTGTGAAAAGGGGTGTGAGGCTTTAACAATAGAGGGAAACCATACAAGTTCAAGAGCACGGATACTCTAGCCACTGAGTCTTAGAGATACAGCTGCTGCCTGACGCTGCCACACAAAGAACCTGGTTGAAAGGCAAAATGGTTTCAGGTTTTCATGCTGTGGTCATTAGACATGTGAGCCGCTCTCTGAGCGTGTGTTGGGCCTGGGAAGCTAGGCACCTGTTGCCGGCAGAAACACAATACGCTTATTGATTTGAGAGGGCTGCATAGAGTAACCAAAGAGGACACACAAAAATCCAAAATAATAAATGGACCCATTACCCAATGACGTTGCAAAGGGGCCTCTAAAGGAAAGCCAGAGATCCAGATTACTTTATCTAATGTGGTACAAAGCAGAAAGAATTGTCTATGATCGATTTGAGGAAGGGCAGGGAGAGAAGAGGAAGGAGGGAAACAGTGCTTAATAAAAAATGGTGCTGTACTTGAGACCATCGAAAAGAACCCCTTCTGATTTATCTTCTCCCGAAGCTGCAGCAGCAGCGATTGAAGTGACTATAATAGCCCAGGAGAAATGTTGGTGCTATTAGTTGGGTGATTGATGGAAGCGCTGCCAAAACAGCTAGGGAATTTGTCAATGTGTTTTTTGAAGTTTGTAAATGATGACACTGGCAAAATGTAAACAAACTCAGCTCCAGCAGACACGTTACACAGTCCCCAAAATGAGACTTCCAGAGACTCATTTCCTGGCTTGTTCCAATTAGGAATCATCAGCTGGAATAACATGCTCTGATTTCTTAGGCCAGGGCAGATGGGTCTTTTTTAGGGTAAATAATACTCCCTGTGACCAGAGATTCAGACATTGAAGGCCCCATACATCAAGTGCAACACTCAAGATTTAAAGAAAGGCATCAAAGTAACTTGTGTTGACTCACCCAAAGGACTGGACTGCCATTTTGCTGCAGAGCACCTAGCAGAAGAAAAGCAAAAAGGCCTAGAGATATTTGTAACCCAAAGACTCAGAGTCCCATAACTCCATGACCATTGTACGAGTCACATTAATTTTTTAAATTCAGTGTTACAAACATTACAATGGTTCAGGCTCCCATCAGCTCAGTGAAGCAGAGACAAGATCCAGAAAAATGGAACAGCAAGTAAGAAGGCCTCGAGGGGTGAAGGAACAGGGTGTCTTCAAGAAAGACACTGAAGTTCAGGAGGAGAAGAATAAGATGAGGTCACGCAGCACTGTTAGACTACGTTGAGAATTTTGATGTATGTCTTTAGACAAAGCCATTGAGAGATTTTAGGCATGGAAATGACATCCTCGATTTACATTGGGAGAAGATTACTCCAGCTGAAATGCATAGAATGTATTGGGGGAGGCAAGTGTGAAGACGGGTCAGAAATGGAGTTATTGGAGTGGTCTGGCCGAGAGATGATGTTGGATTGGACCAAGAATGTAGCGGCAGGAATGGAAAGAGGAAACACATTAGAAGGACGCTTGGGAAGTAAAAATCCATAGGCCTTGATAACTGAGTAAATATGGAGAAGGAGAGGGAGGGAGGTGTCCCTCCCAGTTGTCAGGTGTTATTGTCAGTGGTATGAATGGAGGTACCATTTTTTCACACAGATAATTTTCTCAGTAAGCTGGAGAAAAGGGTCGAAATAGCAGGTCCATGGCATTACATTGCCTCGTTAATAAGAAACAACACAAAGCAGGAAAATGTAGATATTTTGAACAAAGCCCTGGACAACAGGAAATATATTGAAATATACATCACCAACATTTTTTAAATTTCCTTCAAAAACTTAGCAGCCTGGGGCAAAAGAAATATGAGATCTACAGAACCCTTTGGAGAAAGAAGGCAGGCCATGTCAACTACAACAGTGATTATTAAAAAGAACCAGAGAATCAGAAATTATATCCACAGAGGATACAGAGGGTACCCCAAAAACACAAAGTTTAACAGAGAAAAGCCAGTTTCTATGAAGCAGAACAAAGTTTTTAATTATATATTGTTCTGGAATAGTTTGTAGGGCCAGGGCTATGAAAGCAAGAGAAACAAGAACCCCTAGCTAGGTCCATTCTCAAAACAACATTCTCACTTTCCTATTCAGCAAGTGGTAAAATTAGTCTTAATTTTGTTTTTTATATTTTTAAAATATAAGTCTTCAAAAAAAATAACCTGAAGTAAGTTGTATGTTTCCTGACAAGCTAAGTCAAAATGTTTTTCTGTTTCCTAACAAGAATTTTCACATTGTAAGTTTTTAATTTCAGGAAAAACATATCTCTACAAATCTGAGAAGAATTTGCTTAAATCTCCTTCAGTGCCAGCACCTGGCTGAAATTTCCCACCTCCAGGCCACCCCATTTCCAAGGGCACATTCTACAGCCATCGGCTGACTGCGTTCCCAGCACGATCCTGGATTCAGAGCACACCAGTGCCCAAATGTCCAAGGGATTCAAAAAGAGAGATGAGCTTGTCAAGATATTTTTATTCTCACTTTGATGCTTCAGGGACTTAGTTGCTTTGGAGAAGGGACATCCAGACAGACTTCCAGCAAGGCAGTGACTGGCACTGAAAGTAACTAAGTCTGTCAAAGACTCTTTCTGTGGAAAAGCAAAAGAAAAACGTTTACCATTGAAACAAACTGAAAGCACGTCAGAGTGATTGGCAAGCTGACTCCTCAAAAGAAGAAATAATTATTGCTTGATAATGGCAGCTTACGTCAGATTTGTGCATTTTGGGGCCACTATTTGGGTAACTGCAGGCTGCCTGACATCACAGGAAGTCTTTTGTGGCTTCCAAAGCGAAACTGTGAAGTGGCTTTGGCCCTATCATTTTAACCGTGGCAGCCTCAGCAGCAGTGGCACGTAGCATGTACCTGTCACATGTCTATCCCTCCCCCCTTTAACCAGCAGACAAAGCAAGTTAAAAAGAGAGAGCCTCATGGACATGTAGTCATGGCAATTGCTATTTTTGACTAGACTAATTTTTCCAGGCATAGCAATAATCAATATTTGCACAATCTATTTCAGACAAAGTTAGCTTTTCATTTCACTGGATTCTAAACCACACCTCCCCCTCCAAAAAAACATGCAGTCCCTGCCTTCTAAAAGTTTTGAGTCCTTTACTAAATATATTTTTTCACTCCTTTGGGTTACTTCTTTTTTGTGGTCTTCTTTTGGGTTTGTTTGGGTTTTTTTCTTAAGTTTTCTCTGGGAGTGCAAAAGAGAGAGAAGAAACTTGAATGCAAATTGTTAAGGACTTGGCATAAATAAGAAATATCCAGGGAAAATGATTTGTATATAGACAGTAACTATCTCAATCTATTCGTTACATAACCCGACTCGCACATTTGTTAGTCACAGTTGTCAAAGGACATCTCCTTTTGACTCCTCCAGTCATATGGGTGTATTGACGTATTTGCTCATTAATTTAACTATTTCAATAAAAAATTAATTACTGACTACGTTCCAGGCATGGTGCAAGGTACTGAAAGACTTATTTCAAATATATATCTCTGAGTGTCTCTAGAAGATCAGAGTGTTTTATATGCTACTTTCTGAGAGAAAAAGAGGTCTGTACCAGGGAAGGATTTTCCCCTAGAATATGGAAACCATACCATCCTTTGAGGCAGACACTGCTAAGTACCTACCCAATGTCCATTCTCCCTTCTTCCTTACTAACTGAACCGATTTTAAATAGAGTAGAAATGTGCCTAGCTAAAATACCCAATTTCCCAGCCTCCTTTGCTACTAACAATGGTCACTTAACTCAGGTCTGGCCAATAAGTTGTTGCCAGAAATCTCAGGTGAGGGCCCTTTTTTTCTTGAATAAAGGGGAGTAGGGGAAAAAAACACAGTCTCTACCATCATCAGGGTCAATGCGCCAGCTTTGGGCAACCTACCGTTAGACTTCTTGAACATAAGAAAAACAAACTTCCTTTGTTTAAGGCACCATAGCAGACTGCTACTGCTGTTCTTCAAAACCATTTTCTCTTCTTCCTGAGCACACAGCTAGATTACTTTTCCCACCCTCCCTTATAGTTAAACATGGTTGTATGAGTGTGGTGAAAGGGACAAGCAGTACTACACAACTGGTCCACATAAATTTCCCTTGTGTATATCTACACGCTCTTCCTACTTCTGTTCGCTGAAAGTTGACATCCATAGCAAACTTGGAAGACACACATTGAAGGTAAGTGATAACAAAGACTCTATCAGCGTGGGTCCCTGAGTGGTCGTCAGAACCCACCACACCAAACAGGAACAAATGCTTTAGACTTTCACGTAAGAGAAAATAAACTTATAATACATTAAGACAATGAAATTTGGGGACTAATTTGTTACAACAGCTAAAATTATCCCGAATCTTAGCATTATGCTATTTCAAGTAGAATACTGCTATAACAAAACTCCAAATATTTGGCATTGGGTTAGCACTCAGGTGATGGATGGCTAGAAGGTTGGAGAACTCTGTTTTGTTTTTGCAAGATAGTTGATAAAAAGGTCTGTCTGCAAAATCTGGAAGGCAGACCAGGTGTCTACTGAGACTAGCCCCAGGGGAAGTTTAAATGGGAGAATATGTTAGCGTGTATTCATTGCTATACGCTGCTTATAGCAAGTTATTGTGAGGAAGATTGCAGCTAAGGCATAAAGTGAGTCCAGAAATTTGAAGGCTTACAAGGTTGGAAAAGCCAATGGCTGCTGAACCCTAAAAAAGTATGAAATAAAACGGAAAAAGACTTTGAGTAGATAAGGCCCATTAATTCTTAGCAATTGAACAAAAGACACAAACTGTTTCAAATGACCCCAAAACAGCCTCCATTAAATTGAGAGAAAGAGACATTAAGATGAGGATGCAGTGAAATAAATCAGACTTGAGACCTATATCTGAGAAAGACTTTGGTTGATGATTACTGGCACATGAAATTAACTTGAAAGCACATAGCACAGAAGTCTAGTGAGTTTTTTAAGGAAACGTATTACCAAAAAAATTCATGAACTTGGCCAAAAAAATGAAGGAAAGTAAAACTAGCCTATGACTGTAAAAGGAGTCTTGGCACCCCAAACTTGCACTAGCAGAGAGCATGTTGCAAAAGCTGTATTGGCCCCAAGGAAGGTAGACTTACCAATGACTCACTACATATGAACAGGGAAAATAAGAACGGCAAGTCAGGGAAGAAGACCTCAAGGGCAGATCAGGAGAAGAAGAAAACAATGAAAAAGGGAGTTCTGTCCTGAGAGTGAATCCAGGGTCTGCTCAGAAAAATCCTCCTCTGCTGGGCTGGGGGTCCTCACGATGCTTGCCCAGCAAGATTCCATTCTTGAAATGGACCACCGACCACCCACTGGGCCTCCTATTCTTCCCTTTTCTAAAGAAAATTTGTCTTGCAGTTATCCTGTTTTCATCCGGTATTGTATATCACCTGGTGGGATGAGGAGATTTTTTTTTCTTTTTTTTTTGGTTAGAGGTGGCTGGAACTCATGGAGACATATCTGTATCTGATTAAGGCAATGGCTTATCACTCAGAAATTATGGACTTCGATCTGGAGACAATAACTAAATGGTATTACTAATTTTCTTCTTTGGGGAGAGGCTGAGTATGATCTTTGAATAGAAAAAAGAATCAAAATGCTAGCTGTTTATCAAAACATGTTTCTTCTTCTCTCTACATTCCTCAGCTTACCATTAAGATGATAAAGTAAAGAAATGAATCAGACTTGAGATTTATGTTTAAGAAGCAACTTTGGAAATGGTTATTGGCCCGTAGAACCCACTTGGAAGCAAATAGGAATTTATTTCTTCTTCTTCCTATTTGTCTCAGTTTCTGTTGTCTCGGTGTGGTCATGGGAGTGAGTTCCGTTCAATGTAAGTGACCACTGACCACTTCCAAACTTGATCCAGAAAATCCCCCCACGCATTTTCCTCCATGCTCTTAGCTGATTACTGGAAACCACACGGAGAAGATGGCAGCACCTATGTCAGGGTTTCATGCTTGACATCTTTCAGTAGAGCCTCAGCCCTCAAGTCCCATGGACCGGTAACACCTACACGAGACTGATAAATGAATAAGAAATGAAGTTCTTTTGATTTAGTGACTAAAACCTTGGGGTTTATCCTAATACTAGCGTTTCCTAAACACTAACTAACATGGGAGCTAGCATTACCCTGTGCATAGTCACATAATTCCTAACTAACACTCCTTTGATGAATGAAAGCTTTTGCTCAAATCTGTTTAGAACCATAAGTAGTGATGTCTGGATAGCCTGCGTGCAGACTCGGGAGAAGCAGAAACCATGAATCTTTTCTTTTTCTCTCTTCTCTTTTACCTATTTACTTCATGTAATATACTATTTCTCCCATACTCATTTTAACTTTTATCAGTTTACAGGAATTTTCTTTGTGATTTTCCTATTATATTAGAGAGGTTGGAAAATGGTCTCAAATGCCAGTCAGAGACGTCTAGAGATTTCACTGTGACAACTCTCTCAACCCTGATGTTAAGGTCTGAGCAAGAGCAGAAGCAGAGAAAACAATCCAAAAAATAGCAGCTGCAGGAACACAGATTGGCAAGGAGACATCTGAGCAGCAGGGAGAACAATTGGATGGGACAGAAGAGATAAAAATCTGTCCAAACCCTCAAAAGAAGTTTAGAATCAGGTGGCTCCACTTGTGACAGAATGTGAGGGAAACTTAAGAAAGGCATGCTAAAGGAGTGTCTGAAATTATTATCCTTGAGGGTTTAGAGAAAATATGTGCAGCTATATGTAAACCCGCTATTAAAAGCAAAGAGCCCAGGGGAATTGGGATATGTGTTGTTCCAGAGTTCTTCACATTTAACCCACCAGGCACAAGAGGAGTTGGTAAGGATGGAGAGCTAAGTGCCTTGATAACTGCTGGATACTATACACTAACTACAGATTGATGCACAAATCTAAGCGTTTCCAGTTGCTACCACACCAGCACCACAGTCCTAGCTGACACTTACCAGGGATGGTAAAAAAAAAAAACAAAACCTCTAAACTGGATGGAGTTTGAAACAATAGAAAGGAAACTGAGTTTTTCTTTCTCTTGTTTTTTTCTTGTAGTTCAAAAATGTGACATATTTATGGAAAGGTACAGATTGTTCCTATCCAAACACAGTAGTAGTTTCTTTTCTAAAAATAAACATGGCCAATTATGTTTTAGGGAGATTTATTTTCCTTTGTCTTAGTTTTAAACAAAAACATTTTAAAGAAAGTTTTTTAAGACTTTTGAAAATTATCATAGAACAAAATCCAACATTAAATAAGACCATGGGTATTTTTGATGGTGCATTAACACTCTGCAGCTCTGTGTAAGTTTCACTCACTCTCATTCACCAAATAGTTATTGAAAACCTACCATATGACAATCACTATACCAGGTGAGGGGAAGTCGAAGGCAATTAAAATCTGGCAGGTCTCTAAGGAATTCATACTCTAATGAAAGAGACTGATCAACCTATTGATTATGGACCGGTATAAGACTTCCTGGTTTCCAAAGAGAGTTGAAACTCTTCATTTTCTACTCACCAAATAACTTAACAACTTGTTATTTTCATACCTCAATGAGGCAGTAATAACATTAACATAATAATAATAATAGCTTCTCACATCTGCTAAGCTGTAATTATGTGCCACACAGACTAATAAATGTTTTATATGGATTATTTCATCTTTATAAAAACTCTATGAGGGAGGTAAAAAAAATTTGAAATTTGTCACAATTTTTCAGATACAGCACATGAGGCACCAAAAAGTGTAATAAATTGACCAAGATCGCTTACCTAGAAAGAGGTAAAGACAGAATTTAAACTTGGGCAGTTAGAGTTTTTCCATATGGCATCCAAGTATCCTATTTAAGGCATTGCCTAGAAAGCTATGTCAAGATAGTTGAACCCCAAGAAATACACCTCATCAGTGACCTTCAAACCACCTAGGACTAGGGTGCTCACAGCCAGTCCATATCCCCAGATATTAGCACAAGTGGTGCTAGTATCTGATGCACTATTGGACGCACAATATGCATTATTGGATCTGGTGACTTGAGGAGTCCAATGAATTCCATAATTCCTCCCAAAGTTCTAGTCATTCATAAAAATTTATTAGGTGAAAGACAATGGATTAATCTTAAGATTTTTGTGCTTCCTCTGATCTGACCACTCTGGCCCAAAATCAACTCATATCCCTAAGATACAAGCAGCTCCAATCACATCCACAACCAGCCAATACTCAGAGGAAACTATCTACCAAGAGCCACTCACTTCTGATGTTTCAGCAAGTATTACTCATTCTTCTATTTATTCACTCAACAAAATTCAGTGCCTACTAAGTGCCAGGCGTTGTATAAGGCACTGAAGTTAAAACAGTTGACACAGCTCCTACCCTTGTGGAGAGCATGGTCCACCAGGAGACACAGCAGCAGATAATTCTGCGGCAATAAAATTTTATTTTGTAATTTTTCATCAACACTTATTTTAAGTTATTCACATCAACTTGCAGGATGCAAGAAGAGTTCTAAGATAATTTATTTGTGGAATTATGATAGTTTCAGATACATTTGATAGATAAATCACTATACAGAGGATAAAATGGTTTGTCTAAATGCTTCTAAAAGAAGAGAAAGTGGTAATTTTAGAACAAGTTATATGACTACTCTGAGCTACTAGATCAGAGGCAGTTATGCGACTTTAAGTTCATATGAAATTAGCAAATCTAGAAAGTTCTTTCTGAAGCCATTTCAGTAAATATTTTATATTTTTAAAATCTCAGTGAATTGAGGTTTAATTACAAGATGACTTTAGAACTTCAGATTTACAACAAAAATGGACTATTCCAACTGACTAGCAACATTGCCTTCCCCCACCCAACTAATACTTGAAATTGCATGGTTTTGAATATTTCCTTGTATTGGAACTGCTGATTTCATTACAGCCATTACCAATAAGAACTGAATCCTTAATCAGATGTTGAGTTGCTAGAAAACAGATACAACTCTCCTGGTTTCTCTAGAATTACAGTGCACAAAAAATAAAAGGGAGAGGGGGAGGTGACGATAATAGGTTTCAAGAATCTGAAAGAAACATTTTGCAAAGGACAGTGATTAAATGCTGCCTAGCCCCATAGAAGTCAGAACGAGAGAAGGAGGCTTCAAATTGCAACAGACATGATTGAAGTTAGATGCCTGAAAGAAATTGCCAGTTGCCCCGGGGAACAAAACAGTGAGCACCGCACTCAGAAACCTTGGTAAATCTCTCTGCCTTGCAAGGTCATCTCCCTGAGAAAGTTTCACTGCCTGCCAGAGACTCAGAGACGGACCACTGCTCTAAGACATCTTGGAGGTCTCTCCCAGTCCACAGAGCTATGAGAACCCTGTTTCCTAACCCGGTCACCTCATTCTCCTCTAATCAATCTGTGAACGTTGAGCACTGATTCTGAGCCCAACACTGCAGATAACACAAACAGAAGACATTGTCCCTATCATAAGGGATTTGTGGAGGCAGAACTAAGAAGCGATCAAATAAAAGCATATAACAATCAGTATAAAATAAAGTGCCACATTGGGTGATTCCACTTATAGGAAAAGGGAAAGGGAAAAGAACACCACTTACATGCCAAGCCCTTTTTATACCTTTTCTAAATTAATCCCACAACAGACTCCTAAGACTAATACTGTTTTTCCCCATTTTGAAGTTTAGGAAATTGTGGCTTAGAGGGAATATACACAAGATCATACAGCTAGGAGCAGGAAAAACTAAGAATCACACCCACATATGTCTAACTTCAAAGCTCTTCCCACCAAACCATAATAATGTGGTATTTTGGATCCTGTTAATAACATACTCTTCACAATGGAAATTGTGGCTGTACTGACCACATCATCCCTACTGTTTCCCTCAATACGAGTATCTCCAAAAACAAATGAAAATCTTTTAGAACTGTCTTCAAATGAATAAATAAATACAAAGCTTGAATTTCTATTTTCTTCTTTATGTTTTCTCTTCTAATTAATGAATAATAGTACTTCCATTTTATTATTTGTGATTTCAGAGCTTCCCAGGGAATTAGACAGATGAATTGGGGTAGGAAAACAGTACATATTAGTTCTAGGCATAGAGAGGGATGGATTTAGAGGCACTAAACCAGGAAACAAATTGGGCTTTTACAGCTCAATGTTTTAGAATGAGCTTTAAGTACTCAACAGACAAATCAAGAACCAACATTAAAAAGCCCGGAGTCAGGCACGACCTCTTGCTCCTTTTAAAATCCACATTGTGGGTTTTAAGTTTATAACACTATTTCTAATAATAGCATTTTTTAAGAGCTAAAATTTTGAGACACCATGAAGGATCAAATTGCTAACCTCCACATTATAGTCATAGCCTACAGATTTAGTAAAAAGAAATTTTTTTAAATTAAGTTTCCAATTTTTTCTCTGGGTCCACTCTGCCATGGCCTGTGTCAATCAACATTTCCTATAAACTTCAGTCAATCCCTCACCCAGCTTCACGAATGTTGTCCTATCAGCATATCAACTGCACTATTATTACTCTAATACTTTTCTTTAAAGTGATTCTCTTTCTAAACTAAATTTATTTTAAAAATGAATTTTCCATTGCAATTATAAATGACAAATTCACTTCATTTGCCAGAAATTGGAGTTTGCTATAAAAATAAATCCATAACTGTTTTTAAAATAATACATAAAATGTTGTTTTTGCACCTCCTAAAGTCATCTCGCATGCCACTAGTTGCTTGTATATCATACATTAGTAAATATGGATCTTCGTCTATGCCTCTCTTTGGTCCCACAGAACTACCCCCAGGAAACAAGAGGACACAGATGGACAGAGGACAGTGTCTTCTCTTATCTCAAGTGAGATCAGCATAGTGGATCACTTTTCCCAAGAGTGAAAGCCTAGGCATGTCTTTCAGATACTCACCAAGGTGAAAAAGAAAACAGTACTTTGATAGCCCAGAGGAATTGTTCCGCCTTTCCTTTCCTGCTGATACCTGAGCTATCACGGGTTGGTATCTGAGATGCTTTGTAAGAGGCTTGCCTCAGCCACAGGGGAAAGAGGCTATGCTGAGAGCAAAAGTCACAATCACCCTGACTCCTCACTGTGGCTGCTGATCAGGAAACAGCAGAAAAAGTCAGACCAGTCACTCCCCAGAGAGTTCCTGACAAACAATAGCTTTTCCTTTTCTAAGGTTCGATATAGCTGGAGCATATCTACTTCTAACTCCATCTCATCTGCAGCTTGGTAACTGGGTTTCCTAAACAAAATTAAGGGAAGTGTCAAGGTGAAATTGAAAGTGAAACTGGCAGCAAAGGGCAAATCTAGAGGCCTCTAATGGATTGGAAAGCCAAATGGCAATTTCGAGCTAGGTCCCTTGCCTCAGGCTGGATTAAAACAAGGCAATCACATTTCAGTCTGCTCTTTCAATGATTTTACCAATACATTAGGCATCACAAAGCTTATGTGTGAAGACAATCTTATGCTTGGTTAGAACAGGTGGTTGCCTCTACATGAGGTTTAGAATGTCCCCAAAATGCTCCCCCACCCCAAATATATCTCCCCTCATGGTTTGCCCATGTTCTTGAAGCTAAGTGGAGGCTTCTTCAGGAACAAAGCTATGAATATCACTCTTAAAGAGCAAATGCTGATCCTAAGGGCAGCCCATTAAGGCAGGTTCAGCTCACAACAGCAACCACAAATTAAATGTTGGGATTAGACATTTAGTCACCTAGAACTAGGGCTTAAAGCCATGGGACTCAGATAGGTAAATCTGGGCAAAAGTGAAGCAATGAGGAATATATCAAAATCACTTAAAAGGCTTTTCAAAATATACATGCCCAACAAACCAAGTCCCAAATATTCTGACTCCATAGACCTGGGAAGACAGTCAAGAATGTGACATGATTGGGTCAGAGACTCCTTGTGAGAATGTGAGCAGGAGACTTAAACGGGAATGAAAGACTTCTGAAGAGAAATTCCCCCTACTTTACACAAACTTGTTTGTATCTTTGAGGCAATAGTCATGGTAACAGCACAATTTCCAACTTTTATCTATTTCTGAATGAAGAGGATGTTAGAAAATATTAGCCTAAGGCATGCCTCTGCATCAGTATATCTCTTTCCTGCAGAGAGCATGCAGCACTGGGAAACACGGGCCAGCAGCTGGGAATCATGGGAATGTTCCTGCTTTGGGGATGTATTCACCCCACTTAAGAACGCTAATCTGCTCTCCAAGTCTGCTGTGCCACCTCCTGCTTTTCCTTTATTCTTACAGATATGGGAGCTCAAGGAAGACAATCTGGGAAACTCAGGTTTCAGCAAGCTATGCATATTATAAGAAGAGTGAATTCTCCCTCCCTCCCTTTGTCTCTTGCAAAATACTCCCTACTTAAATTGCAAAACTTGGAGCCAATACGTCTGCCTCTAGCTGCCTCATCATTCATAACCTTGTTATGCAAATAAAACAAAGATAAATTAAAATTCTAATTGAACCCTAATCAAACAAAGTAGCCCCCAAAAAGCATTCTTAAATGGTACTGAATTCCAGTACATGCCCATTTTGTGTTTGTTATCAGTTTTTAATCAATTCAGCTGAAGAGAAGTCGATGAACAAATGATCTGCTTGATATTTCTAATTTCCATGTATTTGGTGCTCTGCATTCTTTGTTAAAACCTCCTCAAATGATGGGAGTGGGTCAAACCAAGGCCCTTAAATGACAAAAGCAGAATCAATCAAAGTAGACAAAGTAGAGATTTAAATGGACCCACAGAGCCTTGAAGAACTGAGAAAATACCTTACAGAAACTTTGTTTATATTATTGCTGGAGGCCTGAGCAGCATCACCTCGGCTATTTCAGAGAATGTACACCTCCTCACATAAAGTCGTGCTTTTCAACCCTCTTAATCTTACCGAAAGCCTCCACAAAATGTAAATATTTATGACTCACAAGCTGCACTTCCTTCACCCTGTTCCATATTATTCTCCCACAGAACGCTGGGTTTAAGGTAGTTGCAGGGCCTCATCTCTGAGAAAAACAAGAATTTTTAAGAGTCTTACTGCGACTTGCTCCAAGAGGGCAGATGATTGTTATGAATTTCCCTCAGGAAAAGACTTGTTGAACTAAAATGTCTGAGAGAGACTTCCTATCGCATCGACTACACAGGCTTTTTTCCAGAAGCTTCTATTGATGAAATAGGAAATAGAACTAGGGAGAGACGGAAAATTATCGGATGTGTGGTATGTGGAAAAGTTCCCATGGCCAAAATCATCTCTCCTGCTGGTCCTTCAGAACTTAGACAAAAGTGCAGCCTCCAAGGAGCCCTTGTTCAGCACCCTTATGTATCAGAGATTGTGCCTAATCGAAAAGTCTGGGGAAAAAGTCAGAAGACCTGGGTTCAAGTTCCAATTCCACCCAGTTCCTGGTAGTGTTGTCCTGGACAAGTAACAGTGTCTCTAAAACAGAATAAGATTTGTTCTGCTTACTTGTCAGAGTATTTATGGGGATCCAGTGGGATAATGAGTGTAAAAGTGCTTTGAAAACATTTAAGAGATTAACAAATATTATCTAAGAAGTAGTATGCTAATAAAATCACCCAGTGGAAATATCTTTTAAAGTTTGACAATACAGAATTATCATTGCCCCACCCCATGGGCGCCATGGCTTTACACCATCATGCTAACCCATGTAGTCCATTTTGTGGAATTCACAATGCTAAAATCTTCTGCTGCCTTCTGTTCTCTTATTGAAATATATATCCAAAGAGAGTATAGAATTTGCCTGAGTATAAGATGCCTTACATGCATCCTCCTTCCATGCCTCTTTAAAAATGGCTTCCTGGAAGATTACTTTAAGATGGAAACACAGAACGTTAGAAATGTATAAATTGAAAATCTTCTTACCTGTCTGCAGCACTGTGACTGGAAAGTCCCAGAGGATAGAAAGAGTATGACAATACTGATTCTGAGCAGGGTGCCAGCCTCCCGGATAAACGATTGTTTAGCATCTATTTATGAAGCAAGCCCGTGCCCAACATTTCTAAAGAACACGAGTCAGCAGGTTTTTATGTAATTTAACCAAAGTAAAATGGAAAAAGGTACAAGCTGTATGCAAATCTGTGTCAATTTAAGGAACATAAATACTGTTATTACATCATTTTAAAGTGCTCAGAATTTTCTTTTAACCGTACAACACAGAAATAAGGAAAGAAAATGCATGTTTAAGCCAATATAATTAAAAAAGAGTAGTTTATTGACTCTCAGAATCCAAAACTGAATATGAAACACATTTCAGGCTTTGGCTGATGGTAAGAGGAAAGTCAAAACCCTGAACTCCAGGGTCACCTATTTATCTTACTTGGTTTATGCCACGGCGAGTCACCTAACTTTCCTAAGACCTACTTTCATGTCAGAGTTTTCACAAATTTGTTGAAGATCAAAGGAAATACAGGACCCTGGGCTTCTGCTTTTGACCATGATGCAATAGCCGGTATCAGACTAACTATCCTACTAGGGATAATTACACAATCTGAATAAAATAAAAAATACAACTCTTTGAAGGTATCAGCAAGCAGTTAAGGCAGCTAGGACTTGACAGGACAAGTTCCCAGAAAGAGGAGAAACATGCTGAAGTGAGTTCCATACTTGTCCCTGCAGTTTACTTGGGGAATTGGCCGATTCTCTGTATAATGAGAATAGAGGGTGAGTGGAACACAGTGGCCTGGAGCTTGCAACAGTTTCAATGGGCTGGGAACACAGAGGTTGGAGTTCAGGACCTCCAAGTTACCAGAGACTTGAGACCAAGGTCCAAGAGAAGTGAGCCCAAAATTCTGTGCCTAATTCCTCCTTAAGACATTTTCCAACTCCTAAACTGTGCATGCTCAGGTTGAGACACCAACAAATCAAATGGAAACCAACAGCTGGGAGACCGAAGAGCTGAGCAGAGGTTTCAGTTGTCTAAAGGAGACACAGGTAGGAGTTCAGGTAAACACTTCACGATTTCTACTGAGACCCCAAAAGGGCTACGCCCTAGGGGGAAAAATGTCTGTGTGCTAGGAGTAAAGGCAAACCAAAACTAGACCAGTCCTAACAAAGCCTGAAACACAGTATTGACTGGAAGAAATGATCTGCTTATACTTTATCTACCTACCAGAATAAAAATTAAATTCATGCTGGAAGTAGATATCATCCAGAGCTTCTACAATATTTTACATACAATGTTTAGTATTGAATACAAAATTACTAAATATGTCACAAAACTGGTCGAAATAATCAAAAACAAGAGAAAAAATAATCAAGAACTCAATTCATTGAACATTCTAATATTGCGATTAGCATATAGAGATTTTAAAATAGCTATAACCAATAAAACCAAGAAAATAAACAAAATATAGGAAACTTCGCAGGCAAATTCAAATGTATTTTTAAAAACTTAAATGGAAATACTGGAACTGAAAAGCGTAACTTAAGAATTCAATAGAAGGGTTTAATAAAAGAGTGGCCAAAGGAAGAGAGAATTAGTAAACTAAAAAATGTTGTTCTCAATCAAAACCCAGCAAATTATTTTACAGATATGAAAAAATTGATTCTGAAATTTATATGGAGAGGCAAAAGAGCCAGAATAGCCAACACAATATTGAAGAAAAAGAACAAACTTGGAGGACTGATGCTACCTAACTGCAAGACTTATCATAAAACTATAGTAATCAAGACAGTGTGGGATTGGCAAAAGAACAAATAGATCAATGAAACAGAATAGAGATCACAGACATAGACCCCCATAAATACTATCAACTTAGCTTTGACAAAGGGGCAAAGGCAACACAATAGAGAAAAGATAGTATCTTCGATAAATGATGTTAGAACAACTGGACATCTACATGCAAAAAAATGAATCTAGGCACAGACCTCAACACCCTTCACAAAAATTAAGTCAAAATAGATTGTAGACCTAAATGTAAAACACAAAACTATAAAACTCCTAAAAGATAACATAGGAAAAAACCTAGATGACTTGGTTTGGCAATGACTTTTTAGATATACCACCAAAGACACAAATCCATGAAAGAGATAATTGATAAGCTAGACTTCATTTAAAATTAAAAACTTCTGCTCTGCAAAAGACAACATCAAGAGAATGAGTGGCAAGCCACAGTCTGGGAGGAAACATTTGCAAAACACACATCTGATAAAGGACTGTTATCTAAAATGTACGAAGAATTCTTAAAACTCAACTAGAAGAAAACAAACAACTTGATCAAAAAAATAGGTCAAAGACCTTAACAGACACCTCACCAAAGAAGATATACAGATGGCAAATAAGCATATGAAAAAATGCTCACATCATATGTCATCAGGGAAATGCAAATTAAAACAACAATGAGATACCACTATATACCTCTTAGAATGGCCAAAATCCAGAACACTGACACCACCAAATGCTGGAGAGGACATGGAGCAACAGGAACTCTCATTTATTGCTGGTGGAAATGCAAAACGGTACAATCACCTTGGAAGAGAATTTGGTGGTTTTTACAAAACTAAACATATTCTTACCACACAATCCAGCAGTTTTGCTGATCCTTGGTAATTACCCAAAGGAATTGAAAAGTTATGTCCACACAAAAACCTGCATATGGATGCTTATAGGAGCTTTATTCATAATTGCCAAAACTTGGAAGCAACTCAGATGTTCTTCAGTATGTGAATGAATAAGTATATTGTGGTATACCCAGACATTGGAATATTATTCAGCACCACAAAGAAATGAACTATCAAGCCATGTAAAGACACGGAAGAATCTTAAATGCATATTGCTAACTGAAAGAAGTCAATCTGAGAAAGCTACATACTGTATGATTCCAACTATATGCCATTCTAGAAAACGCAAAACTATGAACACAGTAAAAAGATCAGTGGTTGCCAGAGGTAGGGTGGGGGAAGGGATGAATGGGCAGAGCACAGAGGAGTTTTAGGGCAGTGAAAATACTCTGTATGATATTATAATGACGGATATATGTCCTTACACATTTGTCCAAACCCATAGAATGTACAACACCAAGAGTGAACCCTAAGGTAAACTATGGACTTTGGGTGATTATGATGTGTCAAAGTAGGTTCATCCGTGGTAACAAATGCACCACTTTAGTGAGTGACGTCGATAATGAGGGAAGCTGTGCATGTGTGTAATCACGGGGTGTATGGGAAATCTCTGTACCTTCCTCTCAATTTTATTGTAAACCTAAAACTGCTTTCAAACAATAAAGTCTTCAAAAAAATAGGTTATTAGAAAATATACAAATTAAAGCACAGAGAGAAAATAAAAGGTGGAAAAATCAGAAAAAACATACAGCACATATGGGTAACATATTTGGAATCCCAGGAAAGGAAAGGAGAAAGAAGATGGAACAAAAGCAATATTTAATGAAATGGTAGCCAAAATTTTCCAAAACTAACCAAAGTCAGCAAGCCACAAATTTAAGAACCTTCCAAACAGGATCAATGCACAGAAAACCACACTTAGGCACATCATAGTCAAACTACTATAAATCAAAGGCAAAGAAAAAATTTTTAAAGCAGCTGGGGATGGGAGTGGGGGTTGGAGATATATCTCTCAAAGGAACAACTAGACTGATAGATGACTTCTCAATAAAAACTACCAGAACACAAAAATAGGAAGACAAATTTAAAGAGCTGGGGGAGAAAAAAAACGAAACCTGCCAACCTAGAATTCTATTTCAAAAGTAAAGGTAAATAGAATGCAGAATGTAAAAGCATTTCGTGAATGCCAAAGCACTATAGAAAAATACAAGGGAAGGAAAGCAATTGGATGCTGACTTTGAAAATCTTCATTTAGAAAAATATGCTTGTAGACGAGAGTAGTAAGTTCAATATCTTCTGGGGCAGCTTTATTTTTCTGGATAATTGCAGATTAGAACCTTGGTATGGACCAGCCTTCTTACAAAGAGGTTTCTTGAGAAATAAAAGTAGCTATTTGAGAAAGAACATGTAAATAAATTATCAAAAATCCTACACTATTGTCTTAGTTGATTCGGGCTGTTATACCAAGAATATCAGAGACTGGGTGACTTAAACAACAAACGTTTATTTCTCAGAGTTCTGGAGGCTGGGAAGTCCAAGATCAAGGCACCAGCAGATTCAGTACCTGGTGAGGGCTCACTTTCTAATTCATAGATGGCTGTCTTATTGCCGTGTCCTCACACGGCAGAAGGGGCAAAGTAGATCTCTGGGTCTCTTGTACAAAAAAGAGCACTGATCCCATTCATGAGAGCTCCACTCTCATGACCTAATCACCTCCCAAAGACCCCACCTCCTAATGCCATCACATTGGGGGTTAGGATTTCGACATATGAATTTGGGGGGGACATAACCATTCAGTCTATAGCAACTATTGCCATGGAATTGGTTTGGATATAGATAGTTCAACAAAGATGTATCACTTTTAGACACCTCAATCTACACTAAAGTTGATTTTTACTTCCCACTCCCCCACGCACACATACATTCTCTACTCACCAAATATAAGCTATAATTAGATCCAATAACTAAACAATATACAAGCATAAAAATAAAACTTCCATGGTATTACTAAAATCCTATAGGGATGATGAATGCTTTGAGGTGTAGATAATAACCATTATCTGTTTCTGAGAATCCCTCATTGATTTTTTTAACTTCTGAGTTTTCTAAGAAAAGGTGTTGCAATATAAATATTTTGATTAACAATTACTAAGTATTTGTGTCTTTATATTGAGGAAGGGCAGTAAATTGAAGACCTCCTGATTATTAAGTAGCTAACATACATCAGATAATGTGCTGAGCAAGTTACCTGAATTATATCATTTCATTCTCACAATTCTATCAAATATTATGTTTTCTATTTTAAAAGACAGAAATTGAAGCAAAGGGAATAAATATTTTAAGATTGCACAGCTAGAAAGTGACAAGGTCAACAACAGAGCACAAAAATGTTAACATTATCTATGGTTCCCAGTTAAAAATATTTAGGAAAATCGCATGCTTGATTTATTTATTAATTGATACATGATTCTTCAGTGATAGTAGGCATTTTGAATGCAAGGCTCTCAGGATGGACTGTTAATTCTTCTAGAGCAGAATGGTCCAATAGAACTTTCCGTGATAATGGAAATGTCCTATATATATGCTGTCCAATACAATAGCCATAGCTACATGTGTCTATTAAGCATTTGAAATGTGACTAGCATGACTGAGGAACTAAATTTTAAAATTTTATTTAAATTTAATTAATTTTGATTTAAATAGCCACATACAGCTAGTGGCTGCCATATTGAACAGTTGTCATTTCGAAAGCATTTGGATATCATTAAGAAAATTATTACAATATTACTCAAGAGTGCAAAATTTTATGGCTTATCAGATGTACGTGGACTGGATTGTATATTTCAAAATATACATGCCCTCAGAGGCAGTTACCAGGGCCATGTGTGTAAATAATTTTAACAGAAAGATACAAAAAGACTGAACTTTTGAAAAAATAAACCAAAAAGATTCTATACATAAGACAGTGTAAATTCTATTCGGAACCAACTCCTTTGAAATAAATAAGTCTCAGAGTTCGAGTTAGCTAGTTCATAAGAGTTATTTCTATTAGTGTTAAAAAAAATGAAAGTTTTGAAAGATGACCTTCTGTAACATAGTACTAAAAAGAAACAAAATGAAATCGTCAATGTGAAGAAAAAACAGTTCACTGGAAATATTGTATGTTTCCCAAATCACTGAGACACAGACTCAACAGGGAGCTAATCCTGAATATCTATAGAGAGATGGCCTTTGCGCTGACCTTCAGAGGGAGAAAACACTCTATAAAGATGCTCTAAGTACAAAAAAATCTGGATCTTTATTTTCATGCTGCTTCTAACTTTGTTGATTTTTTTCCAATCTAGTGAAATGTCATCAAGAGTTAGGAGATCTGTATTCTAGGTCCAGCTCTAACTCCATGATCCAAACTAGTCACATAATTTCTGTGTGTCTCAATTTACTTGCCTATGAAAAGAGATCGGCCAAATGATGTTTTAAGTTGCTTCCAGCTCTGACATTCTAGGTCTCCAATAAATGCCTCCCTTGTCCTTTAACAACTTAAGCCTAAATCAGGTTCTACAAAGCAAACTGCAGTATTGTATAATACATGAGTGCAAAGTGTGCCTGAGCTGGTATATAAAAGCTGAGTCACATCCACTCTTGTGTAAAATTTGACAACCACTTGAAACATGTTTTGAGGACAAGTCTTCACCCAGGACATATTACCAAATGTCTAGGCCCTTTTCAAACCCCTTCCTGGGATTTGAGGTGAGTGGGCAGTGTACGCCATAGAAGTGATTAGTTTACTGTTCACTCCATAAAAAGTGAGATGATGCGGTCCCCACAGTCAGTTGTTTCAGGGTCATGGCAGTTTTATCTGATAAGAACTCCGAGCTTAAACAGTGAACCTGCAATGATTTACACGCTCCCTTTCATTCCAAAACTCATTAAGTTGTTAAGCATATTGAATAGTCACTCTTCCCATACACATTAAGACCAGTGGAAACTGAACTTCCTTCTCTCCACCCAGGCACACACATAAAAATTAAACCATTTACGACTGTTTGGGGCTGATATGAAGCAATTCTTGTCCTTGATGTTGCTACCCATTCTTTGGACTGGCTCACATATTGACATCTCTTATACAATGGAACAGCGAATTTGAGGCCGTAGTTCCCTTATGACTATTAAATCTTAAAATTCCAGACTTTGAACAAAGAGTGTAGCTATAGTGCCAATTAGCAAAAATAAAAGAAACCATATCTGAATCTGTCCAAACACATGGGTCTGGAAGAGACACCCAAGGACCTTGCATGTGAAGCACTCTGAGAAAATTTACAAGGGACCTGTCCTCAAGTTGTTTTGTTTGGGAACAGAATAAGCTTGGAAATAATTACAGTGACGAAGTCAGTTTCCCCTGGACTTGATCCTTGGCATTGCCAGGAAACTTAACGCTGTTTAAAATGCTGCCAAGAACTATTGGCTAGACCCTACACAGTTCTAAAAAAAATGAAAAAAAAAAAGTCTCTATAGTCATGTAAATCCCTATTGCCTCAAACCCACAATGGCTAACAATTATTTTGCAATTGACAAGATTTTGAGCACAGTGTGTTGGAAAGGACCTACCATTTTCAGAGATCTTGGTCTCTTTATAAGTACTTGGGAGTTCTGCTAGACAATAGACTTAAGTCATTATTGCTGGACTGCTGTATGGAAACGTCAAGATATATTTATCCACTACTGTGCATTATACAGCCATGGCTACTCAGGGATGGGCAGTACAAATGGGTTTTTCTTTTCATGCTATTAATTATAAATTGGGGAAACCAGAAAACAGATCAATTAAAGCCAAGTTAGCACAGCTAAAGAAAGTGCTTGGCAATTTCCTTAAGAAAATTGTGGCAAATATGAAAATGTCAATAAACCCAAAGAGAAAGAAGCTAAATAATGAAAGATTATTTTATTATTCAATGTCCTTTCTAATGTTTAAATAATTAATAATAAAAAATATTTATTATTTCCACTATTGGTTCAAATGTTTTCTTCTGTTAAAATTGCAAGGTGCCAAATGTTTTCTTTTCATAACTTTGTTAACAACTAAAGGCTAATCTCTGTCTGGCAAGATTTGTTTCTATTGGTTTCATAACAAGGTAGCTTTGTTGTGTTTCTTCTATGTTTGAATCTGTTATCACTTTAAGTTACAATACCTCTTTGGATTCTGTTATCATCAATCACATATATTAAAATCTGATTCCTTTCTATTTTGCAAATTCACTTCTTTATGTTTGTTTAAAGACCACGATAAGGTTTTTTTCCCTTCTTGAATATGCAGACTATCATCAGAGATGGAATTTCTAGGTAGATCAGCAAGTAGTTCAAGATGCTGCTGAGTGTAGCATTATAAATAATTTACAACACATCAAATGTTTAATAATGTCTCCTAACAAAAATGAAAAATGAACTCTGCATGGCAATATACCATGCTTGATTCTAAAATAAATATAGCTATTAATGTGGGCATTTATTAGATAAAGATATCATTTCATGGCATGTTTACCTACCTCAAAAATGGGAAATTACACACCTACACCAAGGGCATATAATTATCTGTCAATAACAGAATATTTGATTTTCAAAACAGAAATGTAATAGCTAGATGTATATCCACCTATCTTTTTTCAAAAGCATTTCTTACCTCTAAAACATTGCTAATATTTTCAATATACCCATATACACCCCTCTATCCTCAGCCTCCCTCTCTGTCCAAATAGGATGAGCAGATGAAAGAGATGATAAATGCTTAATTATTATCTGAGAATTTCTTAAGAAAGTGCAGTTTGAATGAATGGGTAGATAAATTTAATAGAATGTTCGTTTCAGATGAAGGAAATGATAGATGGATCTCTGTCTAAATATTCAAGAAGTTTATCATTTGCCTTCTTCATACATTTATTTAAATCCACCCCTCATGTGAAAAAAATTTAATTTTCTCAAGTAAAACAATTTCTAAAAACTTAGTTTGCCACCCTTGGGATCCAGTTCCTGAGATAAACCTACTGAAGTTCCACTAGTCTCAATAGAAATCTTGTACCTGATACCAGTGGAGAGAGAGGCCCACAGTAACCACTTCAATTTGTACTAATCATTTGTTATGGTATGAGAGAAAAGTGTATATGTGTGTGTGTGTATGTTTCATAAGAAAAAACTATTCTTAGCCAGCCCTGATGGTCTAGTGCTTAAAGTTTGGCACCCACCGCTTCGGCAGCCCAGGTTCATTTCCTGTTCACAGAACCACACCTCCTGTCTGTCAGTTGCCATGCTGTGGTGGTGGTCCACATAGAAGAACTAGAAGGACTCACAACTAGGATATACAACCATGCACTAGGGGGCTTTGAGGAGAAAGAAAAAGAGGAAGTTTGGCAACAGGTGTTAGCTCAGGGGGAATCTTTCCCTGCAAAAAGAAAAAAAAAAAATTAAAAATTAAATGGGTAAAATTATTATAAAAAGAAAAAACTATTCCCAGCCCTATCATTTACACAGATGATACACAGTATAATATTTAATTTTATTAATAATTTACTTACTCTAGCAAAAAATGACAGAAGCTCCCCAGTGGAGATTGGAGAAACATCAGGAAGGTTGAGTGGAAATAGGTGGTAGCGATAATTGATACCAACACTATTGTTATTATGAATAAGAAAATTTTCATTCTAGGAAACATCTATTTGAAAATTCCATTCATGACAAAATTCAAAGAATAATGCCATTTAATTTTATGAATCCTCAGGAGATTATAAAAATTGCCAAGATATAATGAAGGCAGTTTGCAAAAGAAGTAGACTAATTTTACATTTAATTTCAATGCAAGAATCCTAAATAAAATGATACAAGGTAGATTTCAGTGTACATTAAAATAGTAAATGTAATCAAGTGTGTTAAAATGTTAATAAATGTATTATAATAACAAAATTCAAATAATAATATACCCAGAATGCAAGGATGGCTTAATGTTAAGAAACCTAATGATATAATTCACATTAGGAGAAAAATCACATTGTCATTGCAAAAATTAAAATAAGGAACATATTAAAATTTAATAAGTATTTCTGCTTTAAAAAAAATAAACTTAATCATTTAGAATGATATGACCTTCCTTGATGGTGACAAATATACATATTTAGAAAAAGCACATTTAATTGACATCTGCTTGATCAACTTCCAGGAATAATAACTGCTTAGCTGTCTTTCTAAAAAGGAAGTTGTTGATCATGGGTTTATGAACGCTGGTAGATAGGAGGCTGCTTCTCAATGGGCTTATCCACTTTTGTTCCAAATTGTAAGTGTATACTTAAAAAGTTCTATGTTCTAAAACTTGTTTGTACTGGTCATACTGTGCTATAACAACATAAGTAAACTAGATGCTACAACAGTCAATAAAACATAAGTGCGAAAAAAGGGTTATTGTTTCTCAGAAAATTAAATTAAATTCTTTGGAATGACCCATTAAGTGTGAACCATTTAAAAGCACTTCAGAAAATTATAATGGTTTGCGTTAAGGTCACAAAGTTTAGAAGTATTATGCAATCATATTGCTTCATAAATACCTTAAAATCACAGGTACTTAAAAAAAACGTAAATTATACACAATGTTTTATGGGTATAGTTTATGCTTTATAAAGAGAAGATGTAAAATTCTAATCGTCAGCCCATATTCAAATAAAAAGCTTTGATTCTATACAAAAGTGTGGCAAACGAATGCTTATGTTTAAGTTAAAATATGAAGTTTAAGGTATGAATAATTATTTGATGGTTCTAGGTTTTAAACTACTTTTTAAGTTAATCTACTATCCAATAGCTCTGAATACAATAAAAAGACGACGTATCATACAATATGGTAAAACATTAACTGAATTATTTTATTAAAAATCTAGAAATAAAACAATAATATCCTTCTTGAAGTTATAGTTAATATATTTACACAAAAAAATTAAGTATAGATATTAGAAAAAAATAGGAAAAATTGTCATTATTTTGAGATGTTAAAATTTTATTTATAGAAATACTAGCTAATATACTATTAAAAACTATAGAAAAATGGGAGAATTTCTTAAGGTACCAGAACAAAAAAAATATATATATATGTAAAATACAGGTACAGTCATGAATCACTTAACAACGGGAATATGTTCTGAAAAATGAATTGTTAGGCAATTTTGTCATTGTGCGAACATCATAGAGTGTACTTCCACAAACCTAGATGGTATAGCCTGGTACACACCTAGGCTATATGGTACTAATCTTAAGGGACCACCTTCATATATGTGGTCCATCGTTGACCAAAATGTTGTTATGTGGTGCATGACTGCATTATATTATATTATATGCTATATATTATATATAATACATTATAATATATTATAAATATTAAAAATCAATCATTTTTCTTTGCACAAAAAATGGCCAGTTTGAGATTATAATGGATAAGGGATCACACTAATATTGTTTTTAAGAGATTAAAAATTTAGGAATAAATTTAACAAGAAATGAGGAAATATAAGAAAGAAAACTTTGAAATTCTACAGAAGGAATGAGGAATTTCCAGTCAAACTGCAGTTCGTATTTTCAGACTTCCCACTATTCCAAACACAAAATAGTAGTATATCAAATATAAAACTGAAAAATTTCAAAAGAAAGAGCCATGTACACACATACACAGCAACACACACACACACACACACACACACACACATGTAAGCATCTTCATGGAGCAGAAATGAAACAGAAATCCAATGCAATGTAAGGGTGAAGGCTCTGGCCCACTGAGCTCCGATTCAGAAGCAAGAAGAAACAGCTAGGAATTCATATCCTCCAGCATACCAAGGACTAAAGATGCTCCGTATCAGAAAGAGGATTCGACCCAGGCTCACTTTTTGAACAGAGGATGTGGAACAAGATTCACCCACATATGAATGGACGTTCAAAGAAGTTAAAGCTGTCTTCTATCTTGGTCTAGATCTTGTAAGAAGCTGACCACCAAGCAGAGATGGAGGAAACAAACCAGCCTGGTAGCCAACACAGGGCCAAGCGGTCTTCAGCCTCGGTGACTGTACGTAGAATGTCCCCCAATGTCACCATGAGATAAAAGCTTGAGCCAACAATAAAAGACTGATTCTAGACTGTCAGTCCCAGAAGACACAGTTAAGATAAATAAAAAACCAAGAAATAGGAAATGGTAAGTACAGAGAAAGAGAAAAGAATCCAAGTTCTTTTTGGAAGAAAATAGATCTACAAATAAAAACTATAAAACACATGAGAAAAACCTGACTCTCCTCATTCACCATCCATTTACTTACATGATGTTCATCTCCAGTATACAGGTAAAGCAGGTTCAGAATTGTTAACCCACGCTTACCATGAGAAACAAATTAACCAACTAGAGTACCGTGTTTATATACTGTTCCTTTTGGTTTTAGCACTACAGTTTCCACCAAAACACCATTCTCCAAAGTCACTTGTCAGCTCTTCTTCCCTCCACTCCTCCACTGAGTGAGTTTATGTCATACGTTTGTAACAGTTAGATTCATCGTCACAACTGCATTCCTCTCTGGGATTCCTGCAACATTCTGGCTGATCATCCTTTTGTTTTTAGCCTTTCTGAATCACTTTATTTTAGGTTTTTCTCTTCTATACAGCATATATGTGGGTCTTACCCTTATAAAAATGAAAATCTTTTCCTTTCAATAGGTGAGTTAAGCCCATTCACATTTGTTGATATGATTGCTACATTTGGTCTCAATGTATTCTTACTACTTCATAGTTATATATTATTATATTGGCTATGCTTCTTTCTCTTCAAGATGTGTATTTAGAAAGATTGTATTTTTATTCTAGTGGTTACCTCTCTAATTATGAATTGTTTAATGCCCTTAGTTCCCTGTTTTCTTATTTTACTCTCCAATTTATCAGTTTTTGTTCAGTTTTAACATCCACCCACTGCCTGTAGAGCAATAAACTTTCTTTCTGTTCCTCTTCGTCATTTACTTCTCCTCCTATCCTAGTTTTATTATTTGGTTTTATCATTGACATTATATATTGCCACAATTTGTAATATTTGTGCATCAGTCTTTAGTCCTCATCTTCATCTTAGTTTTAGTCTCAGATGAACATTTATATATTATATACACACAATCGTACTTTTGCTGAAAGTTTCCCAGTAACTACTTATTTGAAAGAAGTTCATCCTCTAGTAGATTCCTCAAGAAGGGCTGATGAGTGTAGAACTCCCGATGCTCTCATGTGTTGAAAACTTTTTTTAATAGCCTTGCTATTTGAAGGACAGCTGGCTGAATATAAAATTCTTAGTTCACACATTTAAAAAAAAAGTTTATTTAAAGAATTAGTTAAGTTCTTCTCCATTTTTCCCTTCCTTTGTGTGTTGGTTTTGAAAAGTCTGATGCCAGTCTAATTCTTTGCCTTCATAAATTATTTGTTTTTTTTCTGGAGGACTGGAGGATTTTATCTTTATCTTTGAAATTTGTTTTTCTAGGATATGTCTCAGCATTTATTATTCTTGGTTAATTTTTACAGATATGTGATGAACCCATTCAATGTGTAGAATAGGTCTTTTCCTATTTCTGAAAAGTTTTTTTGGATTGTAGTTTTAAATATTCTATTTTCTTGTTCCTTTTTCAAACTGTTTTCTTCTTTATGGTTTCTGAAAATACGAATTTTATTACTTTTTTCTTGTCTTCCATTTCACTACTTGCTCTCTGACCATTTTTCTTCCTTTTGATTATATAATTTTCATTTCTTTAGTTGTTTGCCTAGTTTTTTTAGTAAATTTTTCTCTGAGCTCATTCTTGGAATGTATTATATTATTTATTGAGTTTCTTATTGTAACTTATTCTTTATTTATGCGATACTAATTTTTTTCCAGTTCTTGCCTGAGTTCAATCTCTCTTCTCAATTCTTTTTTTTGTTCATATCTGTTTTAATTTTCAAATTTCTGAATAAAGATGGTTTCTCAAATCCTCAAATGCTTGTTTGAGCATATTTAATTCTGTTTAGAGTATTGACTTAGAGTTTTCTTCTGTTTTGTGTTCATTTTTCCAGGCGGGGGATGGTTAATTTTCTCCATTGTTACGTGTGAAAGTTCATTTACTGATTTTCTGCAACATCTCTATACGAACTTCATCTTTCTTTTGTTCATTTTTATGATATTGGAGTATTTTCCAGTATTCCCATTATTAATACCATATTCTTCTGTCAGTATAGCACAGTCAAGATACTTTAGCAAGGAGTTTTTATGTTTGTTTTGTTGTCGGGGAAAGGATTGTGAGTCCTCCAATTTTGTGGTTCTTTTGTTTCTTGCACAATCCTACATTCTCCCCTACCACCTTTTTCTATTTCTCCTTAACCACCTGACTACAAAGGAGCGCTTCTCTCAGGCTTTGCCTCTTTTCTCCCCACTGAAGTTGTGCATTTTGAAGAGTGTCCATTTAAATAAAGTCTGTCCATTTAATTGCATCTTCCTTGTAAATTGGGCCTGCACCTTTAAATCACAGGAACTCTAAAGTCTCTTCTCTGTAGCTCTTGCTCTGATATCTGCAGACACTTTTGCAGGTTTTTTGTTTGTTTTTTTCCAGACTTAGGGTGGATATAATATTTTTGAGAGGACTTCCAAATCACCATTACAGCCCGTTGCTTGCCTCCCTCTTCTGTCTTCCGCAGTTTTTCTCCATCTGCCCTAGCCCACCCACCTCAAAGCCCAGGACTCCTGGGGATGAGGTGGCAGGATAAAAGAGCACTTGCTTCAATTTGGTCATTATTTGCCATTCACAGACAGTTATTTTACAGTTTTGGCGTGTTCTGTCTGCAAGTTAAGCTAAGGGCATTTTGTTTTGCACAGAATTTACTTTTCTTGTATTTTCTCATGGTTTGAGTTAGAAATTTTTGCTGGTTAGCTATGCCTCCACCATTGTCCTAAACTACATGGATATATAATAAAATTATCTTGAATATAATAAATCAGTGGTGTAAAGAAGGGAACCTTCCTAATTTATTTTTGTTGTGGTCTCAATCAAATTTCCAAAGTATTTTTTTGGGGGTTTGTTTCGGGGTATGGATTTTTAAGGGGGGGTTGGATCAGATAATCAATTTTAAAGATCACTCGGAAGAATAAATAAATAAAGTTTCTCAGGGAAATGTCTGTGGGTGGGGGACAATAATGATGAAAGACTAGCCCTATTCATATCTCAAAGATATATCATAAAGTGAATTAAAACAATGTGGTATTGATTAGACAGGCAGACCAATGAAACAGAATGGAGACTTCAGAAATAACTCAAATACATATTACATATTGGTATGTGATAAACATAACATTTAAAATCAGAGATGAAAAGAGGATTTATTTAATAAAGGGTGCTAGGACATTTGCCAGGACATATGGGTAAAAACAAAACTAGATCCCTACGTATCCCTACGTTTCAGGATAATCAAATGTCCAAACATAATGCTTAAACAAATAAAGGAATAATAGTACTATAAGAAAACATAGAAGACTGTTTTTTGTATTAGAGTGGAAAAGGCCTTGCTAAGCATGCCATAGAGTTCAGAAGATATAAAGTTACACATTGGTAAAATTGACTACATACAAATGAAGAATTTCTGCACAGCAACTAATATCATTAAAAAAGCCTATGGAAAAAAATTGGGAAAAATATTTGAAAACATGTAGTAATGGATTATTTCCTTTAATATAGAAAGATCTCTCTCAAATTGTTGAAAAGATCAACAAACCAATAGAAATGTTTACACAAGAGATGAACAAACAGTTCATAGAATAAAAAATGGTAAACTAATATAGTTAAAGATGGTCAACTCAAAATTAAACCCAAGACAAAGTTAGATACCTATGGAATTGACATTCTCTAGGATTTATTCCGTAACTCTACAATTTTCACCCTCTCTTCACTTTCTGGGTGGACGCGACCACATCCAGGACTTCAGTTAACACCTATATGCCAGCCAAATATTCATCACAGACTGTCTCTTAAGTTCCAGACCTCTACCCCTCTTTGTCCCCATATCTTAAGTCACAAAGTCTTGCCAGTTCTACCTCCTTCATATCGCCTTAAACCAGTGTTTTCCAAATAGAAGATAGCAATCCCTGAGTTAGTCATGAAATCAATTTAATAGAGTAGGGATAGCATTTTAAAAAGAAAATATTACTAAGTGAAAGAAGCCAATCTGTAAATGATAGATACTGTATGATTCCAACTATCAGACATTCTGAAAGAGGAAAAACTATGGATTCAGTAAAAAGGTCAATGGTTGCCAGAGATTAGGCAGGGGGAGGAATGAACAGGTAGAACACAGGGGATTTTTAGGACAGTGAAACTATCCTGCCTGATGCTGTAAATGTGGATACATGTGATTATAGATTTTTTTAAACCCATAGAATATGCAACACAAAGAGTGAACCCTAGTGTACACTATGGACTTTGGTTGATTAAAAAAAAATAGAGTAGTGTTATTGTAACCTCCCAAAATTCATTTGTTGAAGTCCTAACCTTCAGTAACTCAGAGTATGACTGTATTTGGAGATAAAGCCATTAAAGAGGTAATTAGGGTAAAACGAAGTCACATGGGTAGGTCCTAATCAACATGAGTGGTGTCCTTATAAGAAAAGATTAAGACACAGACTTGCAAGGAGGTTAAGAGTATGCAAAGGCATAGGGAGAAGACAGCCATCTACAAGCAGATAAGAGAGGCCTGGAACAGACCCTTCCTTCATGGCCCTGAGAACAAACCGAATCTGCCAAGACCTTGATCTCAGACTTCTAGCCTCCAGAATTGTGAGAAAACAAATTTCTTTTGTTTAAGCCACCCAGTCTGTGGTATTGTTATGGCAGCCCAAGCAAACTAGTGTAGCATGGCTTGTCATGGCATAGGTCAGAGAATAGAGTGCATCACAGGCAGTAGGAGTAAGTACTATTTAGTAAAATGTTAGTTTCAAGTGTGGGGTGTGTGTACACATGGGTGTGTACTGAGTCATGTATGTGTATTTCCTAATATAGGTCATAATTAGAAAAGTTTAGAAAATACTGATCCAAACTATCCATTCTTCCACTGCCAATATCTTAGCTCAAGCCTTCATCATTTCTTACTGGGATTACTTCAAAATTTTCCTACATGATCCCAGTGTTTACTCCTTTATTCAACAAATACTTATGGAGGAATTACTATGTGCCAGACACTGGTCAAGGACCTGGAGATATATAAACAGACCTGGTCCCTGCTTTCATTCACTCATAGTCTAATGCCTCCAGGGCCATTCTTGGCCTCTCCTATCCATTCTCCACAGCCCTGAGACTAGTCCTTCTAAAACACATATTTGATCACTCTACTCTGCTCAAGACCATCAGTGGCTTGCCAACGAGTTTTACAAAAAATGCAAACTATCCCAGCAATAAGAGATCTTTCATGATCTGGTGCCTGCCTGTAACTCTGGGCTCATCTTTCACGGCTCTCACCTGTACCCTATGTTCTAGATGTATTAAATGATGTACATTCCACCTCCCCAGATATGACGTGGTCTCTCAGACCTTTATGCCTTTGCATAAGCTTCAGTCTCTTGCCTCCTCCATGCCCTCATTCACTGGGATAACTCCCAGTTATACTTCAGCTCAGCTATAACTTAACCATCCTCCAACCCCCTGCTTCCTACTACTAGCCCCTTCTTCATCTTCTTCAAAAAGACTGACCATCCTAGTCTAAATTAGCAGCCTGACCGCATCACACTAACTGTCTATCTTTTTACCTCTTTCATTAGTTTTGTGAATTCACGGAAAGTAATAATTTTGTTTCTTTTCTTGCTTTCCCACACATTAGCATATTTACTTGTACATAAATGAATGGATAAATAGAGGATGGATGGATGGATGGACACTTACCCATTTATATGGGAATCTTTGCAGTCTTGAATGAAATTATTCATCAAAGTTTTTTGAGCAATGAACGTAATATATAATGAAAACATGCTATGCTAGTGACATACAGAGAAGAGACAAAAATTGTGGGAAAGTATAAACTGCAGTAATTGAAATAAGGGATTTCACTAGACTTTATTATGACTTAGCCTGCATTTTATGAAACATTTTACTTAAAAATTCCTATTAACAATCATTGAAATTGATTTAAATATTTTTTTTTCCCCCCAAAGCCCCAGTAGTAGATAGTTGTATGTCATAGCTGCACGTCCTTCTAGTTGCTGTATGTGGGACTCGGCCTCAGCATGGCCAGAGAAGCAGTGTGTCGGTGTGCGCCTGGGATCCGAACCCAGGCCGCCAGCAGCGGAGCGCACTCACTTAACCACTAAGCCACGGTGCCGGCCCTGATTTAAATATTTTAATGATATCTAAGAGTGAATCTGCTTGTTCTCCTGATCCCAAACTATGCAGACATGAGATTTTATTGAGGACTTTTCTCCCAAGTGCCTAAAAAACCTATTATTTCTTAAACATAACAATAAATTAGTAACATGAATAATGGAGAAGAAATTAGAAAAAAATAACTTCCAACTTGGCAAAACATCACATGTATATCATAGGTTGTAAATGTGAACTTAACAATAAAATGTAATCCATCTGGGCAGGATTTTGGTTATTAGCTAGCTAAAGGTTTCTGTTTTTATCTATCTGTTGTCATCTAAAGACTATATCCTGAAGATCACTAAAATGGAAGGAAGACTCCAAGGGCTAGTGTCAAATTTTGCTTAGGTGGCAGTCCCTTCTGATAAATCTATGCCTTCCAGATACCCACGCTTTTATACAGTGCTCATCTTACATTATTCAGCAGTGCTAAGAAAAAAAGAGGAAAGGAAAGGAAAAAGAATGAAGGAATAACAATTGTGAGTGGTCTAGCCCAGCTGCCCCTTTCTGAAACCCAAACAAATTTCTCGAGTTTTGCAACATTTATTCTTTGAAGAAAACCAAAGTGCTCTTAGCCCTGTTTTCAGAATGGAACATACGATGATCATTGTACATGTCATTTAAGCACCTACTAGATAGAGGAACTGAACCTCTAGTAGCACAAGCCACATCATCTTTTATGATTTCCCACAATTTATTAATTTTATGGATAGTTGCTGTGTAACACACCTCACTGTCTCCTCCTCTCAGAACACCAGGAAATATCTTAAATATAGAACTTAACACAGAGTTAGGAAAAGACATCTGTGCCTGAATGGGATCTATTGATGTAGTCCATAGTGATCAGCCTTCCAGGGTAGAGAGCAGAGTTGAGAAGGATAGAAAGTAGATCCGGGGGACAAACAGAAAATATCTGGTACATCATTCAAGTAAGAAAACATGTTGTATAATTCATGTAACAAATATCAGGTGTGAAGATTGCAATAGACACTGAGTATCCATGAGAGACCTAGGCATGCCAAACCTCCATCTTACTGAAAAATACTGACACCATCCGTGAATGCATGTGGCCTTGGACACACTCACTTTTATATTCTACCTCCCAGCCCTTCCTAGACTTTCAACACACAGTGAATCTTGAGCCAAATTTCCCTCCAAATCCAACCTCTCATTAGTGACTACATTTTAGAGTATATCGGTCTATTATTTCTTAACATCCTACTTCCCATGGACAAGTCTTGGGATTATCTACTGCAAATGGAATCTCTCCTCCTGAATCATTCCCCAACAGAAGCAAAAGTGCCAAGGAACCCATTCTGATCCCTGAAGGGGAAGGAGAGCTTAAAATAAGCCTTTGGCTGACAATACTATTTTATTTCTTTGCATTACTCTCTCAGTTTTCCTCTTTTTATCAATTGCTTCCCATCTCATTGGGTCCTCCACAGTAATCTCACAATAGCAATTCCACTATTATAGTGTTATTTCTTTATACAATATCTCTAATCCTCAAAACAGCATTTCAAGGTAAGTATGATTATCCCTCATTTTGCTAATGAAGAAATCAGGATTTAGAGAAGTAAATTTGTTTTCCCAAGAGTAGACTCTTTTAAAGGTCAAGATGTGTAGCCCCCTCCCATTTGTTGAGACTCCTAGTATATTTTTAAAAATCTAAATAGTTAGAATATTGTGTGGTAGAGGAAGCTTAAACGCATATTATTAAGTAAAAGAAGCCAATCTGAAAAGTCTACATACTGTATGATTTCAACTGTATGACATTCTGGAAAAGGCAAAACTTTGGAAACAGTAAAAGATCAGTGGTGGCCAGGGATGGGGTGGTGGGGAGGAAGGATTGCATAGGGGGACTTTTTTTAACGCTTCTGTATGATACTACAATGATGCATACATGCCGTTATACATTTGTCCACACCTATAGAAAATAGACCACCAAGAGTGAAACCTAATGTAAACTATAGACTTTGGATGATAATAATGTGTCAATGTAGGTTCATTAGTTGTTATAAATTTACCACTCTGGTGTGGGATGTTGACAGTAGGGGAGGCTGTGTTTGTGAGGACAGGGATTTTGCAATTTGGAAGGGGGAACTATATTTTGAAAAGGGAGAAAGAGAAAGGAAAGAAGATTTATAGGTCCTGACATGGACAAGTGGCTGACACACACACATATGATAGTCTAATTTTTTTTGCTGTTAGTGCTGTTGAGTCTATTCTGATTCCTAGCGGCCTCTGTACAGCAGAGTGGAACCCTGCCTGGTTTTTTTTGGGCCATCTTCTCACCTCCCAGCTCTGTATTAGACAATGCTCTGCTGCTATTCATAGGGTTTTCATGGCCATTTTTTTTGGAAGTGGGTGACCAGGTCCTTCTTCCTAGTCTGTCTCAGTCTGGAAGCTCTGCTGAAACCTGTCCACCATGGGTGAGCTTGCTGGTATTTGAAATACTGGTGGCATAGCTTTCAGCATCACAGCAACATGCAGCCACCACAGTATGACAATTGGTAGATGGGTGGTATGGTTCTCTAACCAGGAAATGAACCCAGGCCACAGAAGTGAGAGCACCAAATCTTAACCACTAGACCACCGGGGCTGGTGGAAGTCTAATGTTTACATTTAATATATCATTGCTTTTATGCAATAAAACAATATAGTACAATTGTGATTGCTACAAAATAATTTTAAGAATTATAAAATTATTAATTTATATTATAAATGTACTATAAAGTGTACTATATATGGTGTGGCCTTAATTTTAAAGTCTTAAAATTAAAGTTTTGTGATAGGCCACACACAATGAGCATTTATTTCTCATGTATCTACAGGTCTGTTGGGGCAGATTTGCTGATTTCGACAGGGCTCAGCTGGGCAGTTCTAAGCTGCAGTTGGATCTAGGTCTGTTACATGTGTCTTTCATCTTCTTTGGACTAGTGGGCTAGCTGGGCTATGTTGTACTCATGGCAGTGGCAGAGGCGCAAAAGCACCAGCAGAAATACAAAAAAACTCTTAAGCCTCAGATTAGTCCTGGCAACAAGGTGACTTCTGTCTGCATTCCATTAACCAAAACAGTCTTGTTGTCAGACCCAAAGTTAAGGGGCAGGAAAGTTCACTCTAAGTTTAGTGGGAAGAATTAAAAAATTACTGTGAAAGGCAGGGATATAGGAAGGAGTGAAGTATTTGAGTCCATTTATTCAACCTGCCACAAAGGCATGCTTCTTTCAATCTGATGTGTCTCTGTGACAGTGTGTATAAACTAGTTTAGAGATAAAAGTAGCAACAAAAGTCTAAATGGAGGAATGTAGCATTCTCTGGCAGTGTCCCACCCATATCCCCACTACATTCAGCTTTGAAGACTTGAGGGCTTCCTTAGAATGAGGGAGTAAGCGGGATGGGCAAGACATACCTGGGAATTAACACAACTGGAAAGAGTCCTTGAGAGGTGCAAGGCACTGAGATGTGTTTTACAAAGTTTCCCAGAATCTTCCCTAGGCTTAAACCCTAGTCGCCTGCAGTGGTAACCTGCTCATTAAAGCATCTTGTATTGCCTTTTTTCCCTTTCCCATCTTACTTCCCTCACTCCCCTAGCTGGGCTTCTCAGGACCACCACACAAATAAACTTCTTCTGCTCAAATCCTTGAAGGAGTTTCTTGATAATAAAATTCTGATCCAGACTCAGAAGCTTTAGTAGTTTTGAGTTTCCTCCCACTCACCAGGAATAGCCATGGAAAATCAGACCAAACAACCCTTTTGACCAGTACCATTCCATGGATCAACTCAAGAGATAAGATGTGCACCTTGAATTATTGACTGAGTCTGACTAGGTTGACCTACTCTTCTTCCTTGCCCAGGACTGGGGGTTTCCTGGGATTTAGGTCTTGCAATGCTAACATTGGAACAGTCCAAGGCAAACCAGGATGGTTGGTCAGCCTAATCTGACCATAACAAATAACAAAATAATAAGGCAGATATTCCTATTTTCTCCGTTTTCAAGTCTGATTATTCGTTATTGAATAAAATCTTAGATTCTTCCTGATGAAAGAAACTTAGATGTCACCTAATATAATCTCCCAGACAATGCAAAAAAAATGAAATAGGTAGATTTGTGAAGCAGCAAACACTCTAATCTCTGTTTGGATGTCTTCAGTGATGCAGAGTTCAGAGCCCTTCCCATTACTGTTTTGTAACTTGAACTATAGTCTATCTCCCCATAACCTAAAGTAATTGGCCCTAGTTACCTGGCACTATACTGAATAAGTGTAATCTTTAGTTCATATTCATAGGCAAAATTGAGTCCTTCAAATATTTGAAAACAATGGTTCTTCCTCCATCAGTATCCCCTTCTCTAGGGAAACATCTCCAGTTCTCCGATGGTGTCATATCTAGATATTTTTTCCTATTCTGGACATCTTCCTCTGGATTTATGTCCATTTATCCATGACATTCTAAAACTGAATATAATACTCTAGACACAATCTGACCTATATAGAATTCAAGGATACTAGTACCTTGCATATTCTGGATATGTTACTTATGTTACTAAACTGAAGATTGCATTAGATTTCTTGGCAACCCTGTCTCTTATTATAAGTTCATACTGAACTTGCAGTCAATTAAAACTTCTGAGATTGTTTTTCCACATAAATTATCATTAGTCTAAGACTCCTGCATTATATACTTGCAGATTTGGGTTTTTTTTAATGTAATTGCTAGACTTAAACTTCATCTGGTTGTTCTCAGCACCTTCTTCCAACTTGCTGAAAATTTTTGAGTCTTTATCAACCAACATATTATTTACACATTGTGTGTGTCAGTGTGTGTAATAATCATGTGCATATATGAAAAGTGATTTTTTTTAGCTTCTTTCAAGTCGTTGGTGAGGACTTGGATAAGAACCAGCCATGAGGCTGACCTCTATAGTATAGTTACTTCAAGATGATAATGATATGTTAATCAACACACTTTCGATATCATTGTTTAACAAGCTACAAACTTACTTAATTGTGCTATTATTCAGCTCAAATATCTCCATTTTCTCCACAAGATATAACAAGAGACTGTGAAATGCTTTACTGAAATCCAGTTGTAGTAAATCTGAGGCAGCCTAGTGAATAAATATTCCACTCACACTAGCAAAAATAAAATCAGGTTAATTTGTCATAATTGATTCGAGTACAAGATGGTTCACTTAGTGTTTCCAAATTGCTGACAGATATTAATCTTTGAAATTTGGCAACAAGAAATCAGATTCCCAGGAATTTCTAAAATCATAAGTTACTCTTAAATGCTTTCAATATTATTCATACTCTTTACTCATTATTATGGATATCTAAAACATTGTTTACTAAATAAGAAGTATTGTGTTTAATAGTAATCACAAGGAGCCGTAGTCTATAGCAAATATTTAACACTGGAAAATGCCAGCAAACACTATTGGGTAATTTTCAAATAATATAATGTGATTTCTTAGCAAAGTCACCAGCACTACTCAAAATTACTTGTTGAAATTGCCATTGTTAGGATTTATTTTGCTCCCAAAATATCATTTCTTGGAACAACACTCATAAGACTGTATACCATATAGTATGCATGTAAACATATTAATATTGATTTTATTTTTAAGAACGACAGCAGCAGACAGGACCACCGACACACAACGTGTAGAAGCATGACTGCTGCACTCAGGCATGGTCATGTCCCAGTTTCAGACATGGTGCAGAGACACAAACATTGGAAACAGCAAGGTTCTCTTTGCCATTTATCCCTCCTCATACATTCCAATACTGCTTAGCTATATTTGTTCTCTTTCCAGTTTGAAGCTTCTTCCTGACAAAGAAGGAAGCAAACAAGAGTATTGAACAGCATTTCTGTCACTGTCATCCTGGATGCACCATAAGCAGCCCCTGACTAATTCCTTCTTTTGAGAATTGTTCTAGGTTGGCATCTTTCTCAAGCCTTAGCATTTTTTGAGCTCGGTATATTCATAACATCTTTCTACAGTTTTCTGCGACAGTTTTACATTTAAACTTATTGGGGATGCCTTTCTTTTTTTTTTGTTACATGTGACCTTTAAAAATATCTGAGCTTATCTACGAACAGTTGCAATGTTTTCCTACCCCCGCCCCAACCCCTCCCCACACATCCCTTTTCTCCTCTTTGGGATCCGTGCATGGTAAATGTGAAACCAAACCGTTTTTCTAGAAATAACATATTCAAAGTGCCTGGAAGGGCAATTAGCTTGTAGTAGAAATTCAATTATCACTGCTATTGTTGTTTTGTATTTCTGCCTCATTGTAGCTTTGGTTTATTTTGAATCCTGGGCTATAAAATTATAAGTTGATGTTCCCTAAACTTTTTGAGGTATACCTTCAAGAAGGGCAAAATCAGGTCTGACAAAGTTCACTTTTCCCTTCTTTACCTATGAAGAACTTCCATCATATCACGGTCACTTCCACCCCAAATTTCCTGACACTGTTCTTTTATCAAGCTGTTTTTTCTTATTGGTTAAAATAAGCCCAGACTAGCAGTTTCTCTTAATGTTTTCTTAATTATGAAATTCATTGTCAGCCAAGAAAATTAATCATGTACCAACTCCTCTGTTTTCAGTAGGAGACTTCTAGTAATGTCCAGACAGGAAATAAAAATCTGCCACACCTTTGTATCTTGCCTCTTTACCAGTTTTGTAGTCTTTATCATGAAAACCTTATTTGCATTCTCTATCAGACCAGGCATGCTTTAATCCATTCCACAAAAATATCAGGTCTATTTTTCTCTTTATATCCTTCCCAAAATTTCTCCACCATTCATCATAACTCTACCTTGTTAAAAATGGATTATCCTACAAAAAGGGTTCTGACCACTCACCAATCCCCGAAGTGTGTTTGTGTGTGCAGGGTGGTCCCCATACCACCAAGCAATTCTCCAGCACCAGTTGGTTGTCCTACAATTCAACTCAATTCTAATACTACCTGGAGATAGCACCAGATTCCACAGGTTAAGGGCTCAGTCACACAATACCACCCTCCACTTCGGATGCCAATCGCAAGCTCGGGTTGTCATCTGTTCTGACAGAAAGACTATAAATTAGAGTTTGCCACACCCCCCTCCTTGGATTTGAATAATTTGCTACATTCGCTCACAGAACTCAGAGAAACATTTTAGTTACTAGATTACTGGTTTATCATAGAAGGCTATAACACAGGAATAGCCAGATGAAAGAGATGCATAGGGAAAGGTATGAGGAAAGGGCACAGAGCATTCATGCTCTCTCTGAGCATGCCACTCTCCCCAAATCTCCACGTGTTCACCAACTGGGAAGCTCTCTGAACCCTGTCCCTTTGGGTTTTTATGGAGGTTTCATTACATAGGCACAATTGATTAAGTCACAAACCACTGAAGATTAAACTCTATCTCAAGAACCCTCCCCTCCTTGGAAGGTGAGGGGATGGGACTGAAAGTTTCAACCCTTTAATCTCATGGTTGGCTCCACTGGCAACCAGCCCCCATCCATAGGGGTAGTCCATAAGTCACTCCATTAACATAACAGAAGGTACCTTTATGCCCTCTTCACTTAGGAAATTCCAAAAGATTTAGGAGCTCTGAGCCAGAAATGAGGACAAAAACCAAATATGTATTTCTTATTATAAATTACAATATCACATCCTCACACTACATCTTCTCTGAATAAGACATTACTTCCCATTGCCACATTATATTCCTAAATGTCTACCCATTAAGTCTAGGTGAAACATAAGAGTTTATATTCACCAATCAAAATTAAATTTTGAATTTATTTTGTTTGTCATTGGCCAACTGAGATCATAATTTTCAATTCTGATCATCCCTTATCACTAGCATGTCCTCCATCATTGTTCTTCTACCTGCAGACATATGTTGTATGCCATAACAGCTAGAACATAAAAATCTTCATTATTTCCAAGAATTTACTTCTCATCCCTACAAGTTTCAGTTTAATTTCACCTAAACAATCACTTCTTCTGGTACCCACAGTCTTTCCAATTTTCATAAATATGCACCTCATCTTTTCCAAATTATGGCCAAAAATCATCCATTCTCTGAGAAAGAAATGTTGGGATATCATGAAAAATCAAAGTCACAAAAGTCATGAAATTAACTGAAAGAAATGTTTAAAATAACTCTCCAGTTTTCTGTGATTTCAGTTTCCTATTTGTAGAATTTTCAGGTATAGTATATGGAAACAGCATTTATCTTTGGTTATATAATTGATTCCCACAAATTAAAAGTTATTAGTAATTGGTAGGCCTTATTTATTTATTCTTGCCAAGTTTTTTTCATCATATCTTAGATATTTCTCTAGAAATTACCTACCAACTAAGTATATTAAAGCTTCATACCAGGAAAATATCAATCCTCACAATTTGTTATTCCTCCCGGTCTAGGGGGCAGAGCTTTATGTCTTTGCTAGTACTTAGGAGCATTCCTCATTGTTTCAGAGATATTCAGATCCCCCTCCAGAAAGTTTGATTTATGCTCGGGATGCTACAAAGGATTTATTCTCAGGGGTCCATACACTGTTTTCTTTGAAACACTCTCCCACTTACCAACATCTTCACGATTATTTTAAATCTCCAGTTCCCACAGAAACATTTTTCTCTCCTTGTTTCCTTCTTAAACCACCTCTCCTGTCTTGTTTAAAATGACTTCACCTTCTTTAATAAGCCATAATGTACACATATATTCTCCAATCTTTACCTTCAACTTTGAACATGGAGACCAGTACACATTTAGGGCTCATATATTTGTTTCTGGCTTCAGGAAGAAAAATCTAGGCCAGTTGCTCTAAGAGATTATTCCTTACACCAGTTATCTATGGCTATGTAATCCCTTCAAAATTTGGTAGCATAAAATAACCATTTATATTTCTGACAGTTCTTTGGGTTGATTGGGCAGTTCTGCTGGTCTAGCCTGGCTCATTCCTGGGGTTACAGTCAGATAGGATGTGGAATGTCTGGAAGCAGTCTACCCAGGGTGCAGGCTATGAGGTACATTGTTTGTAGAATTTCAAAACAATAATAAAAATGACTTAAAGACTATCTGCTTTTGATTATCACCATGTGCCAGTATTTCTAAATAGTGTCAGTGATAAACTACTCCTCCTTGGAGAAAAAAATTTTTGTTGATTGTCTTAGTCTTTTGGTCCTGCTATAACAAACAACCATAGACTAGGTAACTTATAAACAACAGAAATTCATTTCTCACAGTTCTAGAGGCTAGAAGTCTGAAATCAGGGCAGGTTCTGGTAAGGACCTGCTTCTTAGTTCACAGATGACTTTCTTCTCACATTGTCCTCACGTGGCAGAGGGGCGAGAGAGCTCTCTAGGGTCTCTTTGATAAGGGCACTAATCCCATTTATGAGGGCTTCACCTTCACGACCTAATCATCTCGCAAAGGCCCCGTGTCTAAATACCAAAAGATTGGGGATTAGGTTTTAAAATAGGAATTTTGGAGGAACAGTCTATAGCATTGATCTAATTTCTAAACGATGTTGGAGTTTTTGATTTTAATAATATATACACAAGATTCAAATTAGTACATTTCATTACTTATCTTTAATAAACCTTGTATTCTACCTGGAAGTGAATTTGGAAAACTCACTACAATTGGGGCCCCAATCCAGGGTCAGCTACACGTGTTTGTTTTAGGAATAATTTCATAATGATTGGAAATTGTTCAAGCTTTCCTTGTGTGCAGTTTGTATCTCCAACCCTGTGGTATTACATATTCTTGTGTTTAAGATTTGAAATTAAAAATGATAGAATGACAGAAGAAACTCAAGTTCTGTTTCTTTGTCTTCACAAGCATGGTCCTCTGACCACTTGGAGATTTTATTTATGTAAAATGTTTTTAAAGGTGAGGTAAAGTGAGAATTGTCAGGTATAATATTCTTGTTGGTAAATACAAGCTTTAGTTCACACACAAAATATTTTACTCAATTTGAATAACATCTTTGAAATTGACATTTATTCATTATTTCACTTGCCAATTGTTTTAAAACTAAAAACTATATCAAGAAAATTATGGGGCCGGCCAGGTGGCGCAAGCAGTTAAGTGCCCATGCTCCACTGCAGCGGCCCGGGGTTTGCTGGTTCGGATCCCAGGCACGCACTGACGCACCACTTGTGCGGCCATGCTGTGGCGGCATCTCATATAAAGTGGAAGAAGATGGGCATGGATGTTAGCCCAGGGCCAGTCTTCCTCAGCAAAAAGAGGAGGATTGGCAGACGTTAGCTCAGGGCCAATCTTCCTCACAAGGAAAGAAAAAAGAAAATTACAATTATTATTGAAAATAATTTTGCCATAGAGAGGAGAAAGGTGTTAAAAGAATCCACTCTGAGTGTCCAATACTCGAGGTACTCCATTAACTGGAAAATCCAAGACATGCTCACTCATACATCTGGAGTTGGTGTCATCTGCCTGGATGCCGGATCTTCGCCACAATGCTGCTCATCCTCCAGTAGGCTAGACCGGCTTCCTCACAAGATGATCTCAGTGCAGCATTCCTAAAAGGTGAAGGTGGAAGCTGCAAGGTCTCTTAAGACCCAACAACAGAAGTAACCTAAATTTCACTTTCCCTGCATTCTGCTGGTTACAGCAAATCATACGACCAGCTCACACTCAATGGACGGGCAAAAAACTTCACCTCTGGATAGGAGGGGCTGCAAATTTTAATTATATATATATATATATATATATATATATATATATATATATATATATATATATGCTTCCCTCAGGAGGTCCTTTGTAGTGCAATTTAAAAACTCTCTAAGTAAATTGCTGTGGAAAACTCATTTATTTCCTCTTACTTTGAAAGTATTAGGTTCCTGGTGTGGTAGGAGCTCCTGGAAATACTGCCTTTCAGTCCATCTGGCTGCTCCCCTCCCTCTTTTGGGTAATTATTGCTAATTACTTGTAGGTGTTAGCAATTAATACCGATTGACCTCAGCTGTGCACCCTCAGGCTTTGGCATCAAACGTGCTCATGTCCTTAAAGACCAAATATTTTAAAAATCTCTCGCTTGCCCCTTTGACCTCTTGAGTGGTTCTTTTCAGAGCTCAATTCTAGTCAGCTTGGTGGGGCAATTAGGGTCTGTCTGTAAGATCCCCCTGGGAGAGGATTATTTTTGAAGCAATTTAGTTTGCCAGTGACAGTAGGAGATAGAACAAGAACCTAATTAATAAGAATTTGATTTGATTGTGGACCAAATCTGACCAAAGCGGGAAGGAATGTTTTTCTTCCTCTGACCTCTCATAGCCTTTTATTTTGACTCATTTTATGGCAAACTCACTTTTAACTTTTATTATGCTTACTTGTGCAATGGCAGCTCCCTCCTGGTAGACTTTGAACGCCCTGAGGGCAGGGTTCCTGGTATTCTCTACCTTGTATCTTTCACAGCATCTTAGTTTAACAACATGGTGAGCCTAGTAAACATCTACTGATGAATTAATCAAAACTTTCTCTGTGTATTACCATTCCTGATACACCAAAAGAATTTAAAGTTGAAGAGTTAGGCGTAACCCTTAACCCTCTACACCAGAGAGGTAAATATCATGATGCAAGAGCAGCTAACCCGGGTAAGCAGAAATTAAATTTGTGGACCTTGATTCTGTATTTCTATTCTCAAGGCTAATTTTTCATCTGCTTCAATGTAAGATCCTCCACAAAAGAAAATCATTATTCCATGTTTCTTGAGGTGTAAAGGAAAAACCACAAAACACACACTTTCATTTCCTGAAGTTTCCAGTAGAAGCAGGAGCATATACGACGCTTCCTCCACGGCCACCCTCTGGACCGTGGCAATGCTCATCTTTGTTCTCTTAGCCTTGTCACCTTTTCATTTCCTTCAGCTGTGTATGTCTTCCAGCCTTTGTCTGCTGCCCAGAGAATGAGTATTATCTTAATGAAGAAATGACCGCTTGAGGAAATGAAAGAGTACAATCAATCTTTTTACAAATCTATCTAATGGTTATTTGCAAAAGCAGTGAAAATACTGAAACACTTCTGGTTGTCAAGAACACAGTCAGAAAAAAAATATCCAAAGGATCCAAACTAGTGTTGTTCTGTCCAAAGTGAATTAATTACATCATTCTGTATTGCTTCGTTTAAAATTTGCTTTGTTGTTTGTTATCAGTTTCACTTGTCGATATTACCTAAATCAGTGGTTCTCACACTTTAGCTAACATTAGAACCACCCGGAGGGCTTGTCAAACCACAGACAGCTGGGCCTACTCCCAGAGTTCCTGAATCAGTAGGTCTGGGTTGGGGCTTAAAAATGAGCATTTTCGATAAACTCCCAGGTGATCTTGATATTCCTGGCTCAGAGACTACACTCTGAGAACCTCGGACTTGACGATGTACAGCTCCCCTTTGTGTATGTATGACATTCCTAACTCCAACCCCTCCTTAGAATAGCTCATGTAATTCTGGACAATTCATCACCTGGTAAAATACTTAAAACCACAGTCATTTTTAGTTGAAAAGCATCTATCATTGATAAATGCACAATGAAAAAATAAATAAACATGAATAGAAAAAATTCAAAATAAAGTGACACAATCAAATTTAAAAATTTTGTGAAACTGTAGGCCATTTCACTAATCAATATATCAAAATGATTTACTAAATACAAATTAAGTACACTTCAATAAATAAAATTAAATTATGTCCTTTGAGCTAACCAATATACTGTATAATGTTACCATATCTGAGATGGTTTCATTTTGGGGGTAGAGGCAGAGAAAGTGTCTGAAGGGGGAATATCGAGGCCAGTAATGTCCACAAATAATGTCTTTCAGGGAAGGTCCTAGGTAAAGACCAGGCACATAATGTGAAGGAAAAAGAGAAAAAAAGAATAAGTTGCCAGGTTAAGGCTTTTGCTCATAGTAAAGAGAAATATTCAAAAAAGATGGCATCTCTATGATGGTACAGAAAGTACAGGCCCCCCATCCATAGTCCTCAAACCCATGTCTTCATCCCTACCCCTCTGCAGCTTCCAAATTAGACACACACACGGTGCCCCCCTCAACACCATATTCTGTAGGCTACTATCTATCTGGTAGCCCCACTTTCTATCACAGGGCACTCTTTATTGTTTATTGAATGTTTATTCATGTTTTTTGAAGGAGAAAATGAATGACTATGTAATAGAAATAAAGAAAAGTTATAAACTTAGAAGAGGAGGGAACTGCTTTTTACTCTGGAGTAGAACAGGTGGTGTTTTGGCTAAGGATGCTCTTTACCTTTGTAGAGTTAGAAGGAGGTGACTATTGGCAGATCTGCTGTGTACAGCTATACACTATAGTACTCCAGAGGCACCATTCATATAGACAACAATGTAAATGGAAACCCCAAAACTCCTGGGGAGCATGAGATGCCTAATTAGACACAGTGGCCCTGTGGAGCACCAAAGGAGAGTAAGAGTTAGATGCTGAGGGCTGGGTCTAGGCTACAGAGGAATTCTATAGTGTGGGGATTAGAAACTAAGACTTTGGGGTAAGAGAAATTCTATCCAGTTCTTACCTGTGTGCTATGTGGAATAGATTTAACCTCTCTCAGCCACAGCTTACTCATCTGTTATGAGAGTTACATGCAATCTTGCTCATGCTACCTGTAAAATGCCAGGAAATATACCTTTCTCAACTGGTTTGACTTCTTCTCTCCATGACCTTGAACTGCTTCTGATTTCAGGCAACTGTGGGAATGTTAACTCCAGTTTATTTCTGGTCCTGGAACTAGCCCCGGCCCAACTAATTCAGCCTCTCCAAAGTTCTCTCCTGCTGTGACAATTTGGTAATTTAGGCCTCTTGTGTCACAAAGAAACATCTAATGTTAGTAGTGTGCTAGTAGATATTTAACAACCAGCTCTCTGGGGGAAAAAAAAAGAAAGAAAGAAAAGCCCTGATTTATAGTGTTTGCCAATATCTATGGTGTAAATACTCCCACTGTGCCAATTTCAAGCAACCAACCTGAAACCACTGAACACAGAGTTCAAAAGAAAACTACACCCCTGTTGGAGGGGCTCCAGCTTAGCACTACAAGGTGATTAGGAGTGTCCACCACTCCTTCCACTTAATCCTCTCTCCTGCCTCTACTTCCTCTGTCTTTTCCTCCTTTCTCTGATAATCTCCACAACTTGTTTGCCCACTTTTATCTGCCAATTCTTGGGACTTGCCAATGTCACTCAGAAATTCCATCAACTTTGCTTAGTCCTGCTGGTGGCCCCACAGCTTAAATTTCTGATCTCTACTTTATTGTTAATACATACAACCAAAAGAGTACCCAAATATTATCACCCAATGAGCTAAGAATTGACGCTGGGGCCTCACGCGAAACTTAAAACCAAAGAAGCTCTGGCTATTAAATTTGTACCTAGGATGAGCCAATAATTGCCATTTTAATGTCTTCTATTTTCATATAGGGATTACAAAATTTTCCATGGACTGCTAAAGTATGAGGAAGCAGTAATGGTAGAGAAAAGAGACCTTTGTTGGATTTAGCTCTGCAAGCCCCATGCCATGCTCAGATTTTCAATTTCAAGTTTTATATGAATATTCAATCCCTTTCAATTGCAGATGAAGCAGAAGTACCTCTTGTGGACAGGATTATTTCCAGAACAAATATTGGGCCATACCACATTCTGAAAGATTTTCCCTCTCACCAAATCTAACCTCCCCTCAACACTCTTCCAATAGCTTTTGTAATTGAGTCTATTACCTAGAATCTTCTCCCACTTCTACCCTATTTCTAGCCCCAGCCTTCCTGTTCAAAAGAAGAGTGTAAAATACCAAGTTAAGTGAGTTAAGTGAGTCTTTGACAAAGTGGGGGAGGCAGGGGCCCCTGAGAGTCATGCTACCCAAAGGGCATTGTGGGCTAGGTACCAATTCAAGGCCGCCTTTCAACTGTTTGAGAATTAATAATCAGGTACATTCATGAGAGAACAGAGTGCTCCATAGCTGCAGACCAGTGATAATGCTCTTGCAGGAAGATAGTTAAGGTGCATTTATAAGTTTTCTGCTTGGTTTCAGAGACAGAGAAACATACTTAATATGGAGCTCATCTTACTCTTAGATATGAATTGTATAATTCAACTCTCTGGAGTCTAATGCAGAGCAATTGCCTCATCTTAGTGCAGCTTCATTATATGCTCTATGCTTTAACTGTTCACCTCTCTGTTTGGGTGCTCTCAGCTCCTAATAAGAACACTTTGAAATAGAGGGATCATTGTAAAAACAACCTTGGATTTAAACTTTTGGATGGATAGTAAATCAAGGTGCGGAACCATCTCTTTAAAAAGCCACTGAATCCCTAGGAAGGCCACATAAAATGCTGTTTCAAAACAATTTTGCTTTGTGTAATACATTTTCCTTACCCTGTTTCCATTATTGAATTTTTTTAATTTAATTGGAATTGTCCTATAGACTTGCTACCTGATTTTAAAAATGCTAAATAAGATAATCTCTTTGCAGGTGTTCCCTGCTTTAAAAATATATGCAATGAAATACAATCTCACAGAACAATTAGGAAGTAATTATTTGCATTAGAAAAAGAATTATTCTGTTGTAAAAGGCTTCATGCATTTTTTAAAAATACTGTATTTCAACAGTGCAATTCAAATGTTATTGATTTACAACAATTGAAGAGAAGAAAAAAATCAAGGGGAGGAAAATAAAAACATATGAAAGATAAAAGAAACTATTTTTGGTTGGGGATAATAAATGCCACTAACAGTTGACTCAAATACCAATAATGGCATTACTGCCAAAAGATCACGTATCGCTCACCTAGACTTTTTAACCAGAGTCACTGATTAATGTGACTCAATGTTGGCTCACCTGTTCCTGAGCCAACATTGAAACGAATGAACAAGGTCAACCGACCTGCCAGGGAGGGCTAGAAAAGGTCTTCTAGCCATAGACCAATGCGCAAATGCAAGGGTAAGACTGGCCTCCTGGCTGGGATCTGGATATTCTGTCCAGGCTCAATTCCACTAAGTCCAGACACTGGCCAGGTCTCAACCTTGAAAGGGCTAACTGATCTCAGCTGTGGCCTCCAAGGTCCTGGTCCTAGACTCCTGTTGCTTTGTCCCACCTGGCACAGTAAACGTTTTCAAGAATGAGGGAAGAAACAAAGGTAGAAACAGTCAGAAGTAACGATGCTACCTCCATAGGTGAGTCCCCCTTATTGCATGCACCACTTACCTGTTCTCTTGCGTTAGTTATTCTATGTCCCCATTTCCAGGGATTTCCTTGATTGTTGGCCATTTACCACCTAATTCTAACTCTTCTCTCGGCAACTGAAGCTTTTAATTTGTATCAGCTGTATAGCTCACACATCTACCAAATATTTTCAATCTTGCTATGAACCCAATTCCTCCTGTCTCCCATACTTACCTCCTGTCCTGCCAGCTCTATGACAGGAGGCACACCTAACATATTCATTGCCCAATGCCTACTCACTGATCAGGATGAATCATAATCACGGTGATCCAATCAAGGCAATCCCACAGTCTCGAAATTTGTTCTCCATTTTTTCTTATTTGGTTCCATCTTCCTATTTCTAATCTTTGGTGCCATTTCTTATTTACAACTCCATCTATAGTAGACATATTTTATGGCACGTTCTCAGTTCATCATGATTCCTTCTTCTCCAGGAAATTTTCCACCCCTTCACACGGTCAGGAGGTTACCCCTCAGCAGTCATGTTTGAACCAAGCAGGATTGGACGCTTGATTAAAACCAGGCCAATCATAGTCTTTCCTGGGAAGTTGATATTGGAACTAGCAATGTCTTGCTTTATTGGACCTACGACATTTAAGCTCAGGAGGTAAGGACAGCATATTTCTATCACATGTCTGTAGAAAGAAAGAAACAGCAAATGTCTAGAAGGTAACCAAGATAAGAGAGAGAGAGAGGTGGATGAAGAGAGAGAGAAAAAGAATACCATAGGCTTCGCAAAGTCCTCTGTTAATATGATTGAGGTCCAGCTGATTTCCAGATCTAGGGTAAGACTCCCTTGTATCTTTATATATTCTCTAATTTTTGATTAAACTTTCCAAAGTTAGTTTCTATTACGTGGGCACAAAGAATCCTGACTAATTTACCACTCTAACCCCTCTGGTCTCTGGTTTCTCCAGCTTTTTAGCTAAAAGCTAAAAAGACTTTTAGCTTTTTCTCCATAACTCTGGATTTGAACCACTAATTATCTTCGTTGGGGCTTAACTTGGTAATATGCCCTCTCTGCACTGACCTTGAGCCTAGCTTCTGTCCCTTGCCCTGCCAGGCAGATCCCTCACCACCTATCCAATCTTGGGAAGAAAAGGGGTAGCATTTTTCCAAGACCCGGCTTTTACAGGGCACCTTTTATCATTATTATGAATGACCCAGAGTGACGGAACAGCTGCAAGACCCTGAGTCCACAGGAAAATATCCTGGGTTTGGGTTAGCAATGGATTTTTTTACTGTTCCCAATATTGTGTTACTGTTGGAGTCAAGTGACTGCCATGGTCTCCCCATTTATGTCCAGTTCTGCCCTGACCTCCCACTACTCCTCACTCTCATGCTAAGAGTTCCCCTCCCTCCCTCTTTTATAGGGTAGGACGTGAGCATCCATAATGTCCACAGGCACTGAAATAGAAAACTGCCTAACAGACCTGTTTTTCTCCAATTTTCTTACTTTCATCATTTAATAACTTTTTAAAAACCCAGGGAACTCGTACCCAAAGGAGCAACAGCTGATGGCTTTTTAGTGAACAAATTTCAACATAGTGGGTTTCATAATACTGAACATCAAGATATTAGGCATAACACAACAATTAGTATTAAGCCATAACAATTTTAACTAACAATTAGGTATTGAGCCTTCTGTCTGAAGTACTCAAAGAGTAGCATGGTCCTCAATATACCAAAGACAGGAATTCTCTCCACTTTATGGAAAAAAGATCCAGTAACAGAGTGAAGACTTTGCAGCTTTAGTCCCAGTGCTCTTTTGACATCTACTATCTCTCAGATTTTTCTCTAGTTCTTAGGTAAATCACACTGCCCCCATAATGCAGAGAATGCAGTAAACCTTGCACTGGAAACATTACTCAGAATAGGTTTCCTGTGCCTCTAGTGTCAATTCTGGGAGGGAAAGTGATATATGCGAGAAAATTGTCCCAACTTGAAAAATTCTCTTACACACAGGGAGGCACTAAGGTGGGTAGAAAGAGCATTGACCAATGAGGCAAAAGAACTAGTTACCATTCCCTGCTCCACCATTAGCCCTGTGACCTCTTAAAGCCATTTAAATTGCCGAAGTGTCTGTTTCCTCATCTATACATTGGGGATAATAATAAACACTCCTCCTTCGGGGGATTGCCATGAGGATCAAATGAAAACGAGTAGGAAAGAATTTGCCTGGCATGGAGTGATAGTGTGAGAAACCACCACTGTATAAACCCTCCTTAATTTCATCCCTTAGAACTTATTATTTGACCCTATTAGAAACTTTCTTTTTCAGTTTAACTTTATTATTTGGTTAAATCACTAACCAGAATGTCACTTTTATTCCCTCAACAGGTTGCCCCAAGCATGAGTAGAAAAACCAGACCTATCAACTAAGCCATAATGTCTGCAAAGACATGATAAAATGCTAGGGCATGAGGTAAGGCTGACACCATCCTAAAAATGGATCAGAGATGAGATAATAAACGCAAAAGAGCTCTGAAAGTATAAAGCACTAAACTACTGTGTGTCATTACTATTAATGAGGAGGGGTTGGGTTCAGTGACAGTATTTTGTGGCTGGGCCCAAGGTCACACAGTCAGACCTCAGACATTGCATAGACAGTTGCTGTTCTGACTAAGGAACGAATACCCTCTGTCATCCTCGTCCCTATATGGACCCCAAACATTACTCATGCTGCTTCATCATTCTTGTTTGAAGACTTTTGTTGATTTCTGAATGGGAATTTCTTAAAGGAATTTCCTTTCATAGCTACTTAAAAACACTGGAAAACAGCTTCCACACCTCTGGTATGTGTCATTCTGTCTGTGAGGATTCTTTAAAACTCTTTGGTTTCATTGGACTAAACATATGAGGACTAAGTAAGGCAGGGGTCAACTCCATCTTTAGAAGAAATGAAAGTAGATGATACATAACTTGGTCATAATGATTGTTGGACACAACACTAAGGCAGCCACAGCCACCAAGCAAGCAAGTGCTGGTATTCTCTGTACTTGTTTAATGAGATGATTTTATAGTGCACATAGCAATGACCCTCTCAAGGGCAGTCTTACCAGAGAAAAAATCTGAACATCCTTTCTCTAGTCTTCCCCTTATTCCCTCTCCTACCTGCCAAGCCAATACTCCTGAATCAGCATTCTTAACCATGGACTAAAGACCAAAGACTATGCAAATTCAAAACAAACTGTTTTAGGTGAATGGCTCACTGAGAACATTTTAGTTACTCATCTCATTGCTTGTCACATTTATACTAAAAGCACAAAAACAGCTAGAATATTTGTATGTTTATTGGTTTAATTTATAAAAATGACAACCACCAGTTCTAAGGGGTCTCTGTGATAAATGTTTCCCCAGCACTGAATGACAGACCTGAATAATAAAGACCTAAATGAAAAGCATCATGGAATTTGAAGGGACCTGAAAAATTACATTATCCAATCTTGACAGTTTACCAGTAAGGAAGCTGAGGTCCAGGGGAGGGAATCCCTTGCCTGTGGGCAAGCACGCAGTTTATGGTCTCATCTTGTCCACTACTCTAGTTGTTACAACATGTTGAATGTTCTCCGTGACTCCCTAAAAACAAGCGTTATTTCCAGTGCTAGCACATGACATCTTTGCTCTCTAGGTGTTCCAAAGGGAAGAAAACTAAGGAAAATCATCAGTAGAATTTTTAAAATATGTTATCCTATCCTTATATTTATGAGTCTTTAGAACAAGATGCCATCAAAATTTTAAGATGTTTTCGATAGAAGATAGCACAAGGTCATATGAATTAAAATATGCATTTATTTAATTATGAAAAATATTCATAATTAATATTAGGCAAATAGCAAAATGCAGTAAAGTATCAAAGATTTGGAGAGGGGATCATTACTCCCCCACTGTTAAGTCACAGCATGGTAAATAGGCTATTCGGAAACGAACACTCTCATAAATACATATATGCCATTCTGAGTACCCCTCCATTTCAATAACACTAATTGCCCTTTTTTTCCTTGCTGCTCCTAGCCATATTTCTTGGAAAACAACAGCTGTGTTTATTCAAATAGCAGCATACTGATGACTTGATGATAGGGTAATCTGCTGGAATTCCAAGTGTGACGGTCCCAGAGACAACTTCTCAGCACACCAGAAAAGTATCCTTTGCAGAGTACAAAGCTTTGGAAAGGAATCCCCACTTTGTTAACACGTGGGATTGGGTGTTCTTTATTTCAACTGGTTGCGACATTGAATTTCTTCCAGCAAGTATCATATTTTCTATTTCTTGCAGAATAATCTTCCCATGCATCATTATCAAAAAGTAATCTGCAACATGAACATTTTCACTCCAATAGTTTCTAAGGAAAGGGATTAAGCAGTACTTTGAACTACAATGAAAACAGCCACAAGATTCAGTTCAAAATCAGAGCAATAAATTCCACTTGTTGGTATTTTCTCTGAATCAACGGGTATTGGAAGGGATAATAATAGCTTAAGAAACCATTTACTGGAACAACAAAACAAAAAAAAATTCCAAATCTCCCTGAGAATGTAATTAATTGAAGTGCAAGACTAATCTCCAAGGGTACCAAGATGTTAAACTTCTACAAGAAGTTAGTCATCTTCTTTAACAAAGGATGCATCGCTCAAGATACATTTGCACTGAATATAACACTTATAAAGGGTATTTAGAAACGAAATAAGTTCACAAAAAATCTAACCAACAATTTTAAAGTAATGAAGTAATTGGTCTCTTTTAACAATAACATGCATAACTGAGGAAGTTTTCAACTTTGTTCCTGAGATGATGTTTATCAAACACTTAATTCTTTTCTGTAGGAGGCATTGTCGTATCAACGTAAAAAGACGGATCTACTCTATTGATAATTATATAAAAAGTAACAATAACAACTAATACATATATAACACAATAAGGACACTTTCACGTGATTAAATAAATTAGCTCTTAAAATGAAGTGGGTGATTTATTTTTTTTCATGTGGGAAACCTGAAGCACAGAAATATTGTCACTTGTCCAAGGTCATACAGCTAGTAAGGGATAGAGTTCAGATCCCAACCCAGGCCTCAGGCTCTACAATCCATGTTCTTCATCAGGACACTATACTCCTCTCAAACGAAGCACCACATGCAGAAAAAATAATACACCAAGTGTTAAAAGCCAGAGTTTACAGTTATAAATAATCTTTAAAGACATTTACATAGTATCTATACAAAAAAGGAGCATGTTAAAGGAGATTAGAGTTGGGGGACCTGCTAAGTCAGAGAATGTTTAATGTACAGATACACTTGATGTACAAGTGACTCAAAATCAATTGAGGAAGCTTATCTCCAGCAAGAAATTGGACATTTTTCATAAACACTGTTCTCTACATTTCCTTAAGAGAGAAAAGGGAAATAGGCTTCTAAAAGAGTCCATTCGGGTTGGGTTAGACTTTGAGAAGAGATTTATGTCTGCCAAAATGAGTTTTTAAAAAGATTTACAGAAATGGTTCTTCTAGATGTTTTGCTTATGTTTCGTTTTGCTGATTTTGGTTTTTAATACAGTAGAAGGCTACAGAACTAGAATGCTTTGGTGACTCCCCAAAAGGAGGTTAATTAATGGTCTCCATAACCTCGTGAGGGCAATTCTGTCTTTGGAATAAAATGGGATGAGAACTCGATTCAGCAAATGATGAAGTCATACCGTTTCTTTACTCACTCTGAATATCCCTTGGAATGTTCTCAACACCACTAAACAAAACCCAAACCTCTTTTGTGTGCATTATATCTTTACTATAGATTTCAGATGGAAATTCCAAAAACAGAATGGCAATCTCAGGCTAAAATAGCATTTAGCTAGCACTTATGACAGAATTTCTCCTAAATTTGAATGAAAATTCCTAAAAAGGCACAGAAAAATATGAAAACTTTCTCAATTGCTCTCTCTTTCTCTCTCTCCACACACACACATGCACGCACACACACACACAAGTAGGCTGTATGTCTATACATATGTAGACACATACATATATATGTGTCTATATATGTGCTTATATATAAATATATATGCATGTGCATGAGTATCTGTGTGTTTATGTGTGCATATAAAATGAGAATAATGGTAGGCACAGGAAACAAAAAAGAGAAATTAAGTCTTAGAATTATAGAAGAATTATAGAGGTAGCCAAGGAAGAAAACAGAACAAATGGAATTGAAGCAATAAGTAAAGACATAACTAAAGAAAACATTCCAGGCTTGACAAAACGTCCTAAATACAGACACACACATATATATGTACAGTTCACTATGTTCCAGGAAACATTAAGTAAAAGATATCTATATAGAGAGAAACTTTTGGGAAATATTTTCATTTCAAGAGTAAAGAAATCTCCCATAAATATCTAGAAAAAATAATATATCTTACACTCAAAGGAAGAAAACTGAAGTTAACCTCAGACTTTTTATTTCATAAACTAAATTGCAGAAGACAAAGGAACAAAATATATAGGATTTTGAAAGCAAATTCGATATCCAGAATAATCTATTTAAAATGTATAATTAATTATATCCTCATATTAAAACTCCTCAAAGATTTTCATTTCCCTTAGAACAAACTACCAAATACTAACATTGATTCACATGGTCATCCACAATTGAGCTTCTACCCACACCTTGATGTAACTCATATGTTCCACTCCTCTTCACTCTCAGTGCTCTGGTCTTTCAGACTCTTGAATTTGCCAAATGCTCGTACCTCTTTACCACCACTCATGAGTTCCCTTTACTCAGAATATTCTTCCTCCAACACTGCACTTCTACTCAAATTCCAGGTCTCAGTCTAATGTTTTTTGTGTTTGTTTGTTGTGTTTTGTTTGGTTTTAAGTAGAAGCTTTCAATGACTGCAATACTGGATCATTAGGTTTTCCCCTCTGACCTACACACTCATATATCACTCTTAATATTTTTCCTTATTATTTTTATCTCCCTTATATTTTATTTTTAATATCTGTCTTATCTAGTAAATTATAAGCTTCAAGAGAGCATGGACTACATCTATCATGTTCACTCTTGTAATTCTAATATTTAATGGTGCCAGGTACATAGTAGGTGTTTAATAAATAGTTGCTGTAGGAATGAATAAATTAATGAATAAAACACAAAGATATTCTTAAATATGCAAGAGCTTGAAAAATATATCACCTATATGCCATTCTTTTTGTGTGTGTGTGTGTGAGGAAGATCAGCTCTGAGCTAACATCCAAAGCCAATCTTCCTCTTTTTGATGAGGAAGATTGGCCCTGGGCTAACATCCATGCCCGTCTTCCTCTACTTTATATGGGAGGCCACCACAGCATGGCTTGACAAGCAGTGTGTTAGTGCGCACCTGGGATCCGAACCTGCGAACCCTCGGGCCACTGATACGGAGCATGTGCACTTAACCGCTACACCACCAGGCGAGCCCATGTGTACCACTCTTTAAGAGAGAGAAAGAGCATGTGTGTGTGCGTGCGCGCGCGTGTGTCTATATTCCAACCACTCGAAATGTTAAATTAAGAGCTCAAAACTGGAAACAATGTGGTGTAAAATGACCAAATGTGACCACTAATCAAATATCAATTCATCTTCAAAAATATCAAAAATATTTCATAATATTAAACACAAAATAAATTTGAAGTTAACAAAGATTACCAGTAATATCTGTCAGTCACAGCAGTGTGGCTGATTTTTATTTTTTGTGTGTTCTTTTATATTTACCAGATAGTCTACAATAAGCATATAATATTTTTCTAATTGAAGAAAAGCAATAGATATTGAAAAAATAACAGTTAAAAAAATATTGAGTTGGGGCCGGCCCCATGGCCTGGTGGTTAAATTCGGTGTGCTCTGTTATGGTGGCCAAGGTTCGCGGGTTTGGATCCCCGGCATAGACCTACACCACTCATCAGCTGTGCTGTGGTGGCAACCCGCATACAAAATAGAGGAAGATTGGGACAGATGTTAGCTCAAGGAGAATCTTCCTCAGCAAAAAAAAAAAAAATTAAGTCAACTGATTCCATTAGTAAATTCTTTAAAAGGTTAAAGAAGAGGTATTCTCATGTGCTACAAATATTCAAGAGATACAATTAGAAAACATATATGATTTCTGAGATGATGAAATAGAAATACTTTTTCCTATTCCTCCCACTAAGTACAACTAAACACCCTGGCTGTTATATACAAAACAGACATCAGAAGAAAGGTGGAAAGAAGAAGACAAACTGAATAGGAACTTCATGACCCAAGAAATGACACAGCGGCGAGGCCCTGGGTCTTCTTTATGCCTTATACATCTGAGAATTGAATCTTAAGAAACTGGAGACCTCAAAGAAATAATAGCTGAAAATTTTCCAAATTTTGAAAGACATATAAACCTACAGATTCAAGAAGCTGAGCAAACTCCAAACAGGAAAACAGTAAGAAATGCACACTAAGACACATCATAGTCTAGCTTCTGAAAGCAAAGACAAAGAAAAAAATCTTGAAAGTAGTGAAATAAAACAATAGCTTACTCATAAAGAAAAAAAAATTTGAATGAGAGTGGTTTTCTTATCAGAAACCATAGGTTAGAAGGAAGCAGTACATTTATTAAATACTGAAAGAAAAGACTGTAAACCAAGAATACTATATCCAGAGAAAATATCTTTCACAAATAAAAGATATCAAGACATTCTCAGGTAATGGGAAACTCAAGAGAATTTGTCTAATGCAGACCTATCCTAAAAGAATGGCTAAAGGAAGTTCTCTAAACAGAAAAGAAATGATAAAAGTAGGATCCTTGAAACATCAAGGAGATAGAAAGAAAATGGTAAACAAAAATGTGAACACAATACAGTTTCCTTCTTTTCTTCAGTTTTCTAAATTATGTTTGATGGTTGAAGCAAAACTATAACACTGTCTGATATGGTTCTAAATGTAAGTAGTGGAAATATTTAAAACAATCATTATAAACTGAGAAGGATAAAGTAACATAAATGAAGATCTAATTAACTTGAACCAGTAAAATGAAAACATCAATAGACAGTGATGTTATATAATATAATGTAATACCTGCCACAACCACTATACAAAAAAGATACACTGAGAAGCACTGTAAACAAATCAAAATAGAATTCTAAAAATGTTCAAGTATCCCATAGGAAGGCAAGAAAAAGAAAACAGAAAAAGGAAAATAAAGAGAACAAACAGAAAAAAAGTGGTAGATTTAAACTCTAACACAACAATAATTACATTAAATGTTAATGACCTAAATACAACAATTATTCAATTCACAGTGAATTAAAAAAATATAAGCCAACTGGGGGCCAGCCTGGTTATGTAGGGATCAAGTTCACATGCTCCACCTCAGTGGCCCAGGGTTCACAAGTTCAGATGCCAAGTGCAGACCTACACACCACATATCAAACCATGCTGTAGCAGGTATCCCACATATAAAGTAGAGGAAGATGGGCACGGATGTTAGCCCAGGGCCAATCTTCCTCAGCAAAAAGAGGAGGATTGCCAACAGATGTTAGCTCAGGGCTAATCTTCCTCTCCAAAAAATAATATATATATATATATAATATATATATATAATATACATATATAATATAGTTTATATTATATATAATATAGTTTATATTATATATAATATATTTTGTATTGTATATGTAATATATTTTGTGTTGTATATGTAATATATTTTGTATTGTATATGTAATATAGTTTCTATTATATAATATAGTTTGTATTATATATAATATAGTTTATATTATATATTTTATATATAGTTTATATTATATATATTATATATATAGTTTATATTATATATATATATATACACACAAACACATATATATGCCAACTGTATGCTGTCTATAGGACACTTATTTAAAATATAATTATGCAGGCAGATTGAAAGTAAAAGGATAGAAAGATATACCCTGTAAACATTAATCAAAGGAAATCAGGAGTTGCTATATTAATATCATATGAAATAGACTTCAAAGCAAAGAATATTACCAGAGATAGAGAGAGATGTTATGGAATGATAGCAGAGTCAACCCATCAAGAAGACATAGCAATCCTAAATGTATAAGCACCAAATAAGAGAACTGCAAAATATGTGAAAAATAACTGATAGAAGTAAAAACAGAAATAGACAAATACAAAATTATAGTTGGAGACTTCCACTCTCCTTTCTCAACAATTGATCAAACAACTAGGTAGAAAATCAACAAAGATTTAAAAGAATTCAACAACATGATAAACCAACAACACCTAATCAACATTTATAGAATAATCTATCTAACAACAGCAGAATAAACACTCTTTTCAAGTTTCCTTGGAACATATTCTAAGAAAAACCATATTCTGGGCTATAATACAAACCTCAAGAAATTTAAAAGAAAGAATTAAAATAGTGGATAGTGTGTTCTCTGACCACAAGTAAATCAAATCAGAAATCAATAACAGAAAGATAAGGGAAATTTCCAAACACCTGAAAATTAAACAACACACTTCTAAATAATTCAAAAGTCTCAAGAGAAATAAAATAATATATTGAACTAATGAAAATGTAACTACAGCATGACAAAATTTGTAGAACACAGCTATCACAATACTGGGAGAGAAATTTATAGTACTAAATGTATGCATTAGAAAAGAGGAAAGATCTCAAATCAACAACCTAAGCTATCACTACAGAAACCTAGAAAAAGAAAAGCAAAATAAATCAAAATAAGTAGAAGGGAGGAAATAATAAAGATAAGAACAGAAATCAATGAAATTGAAAACCAGAAAATGATAGAGAAAATCAATGAAACATAGAGCTGAATCTTTGAAAATGTCAACAGAATTGACAAACTTTTAGAAAGACTGATGAAATAAAAATAGAGAGGGCATAAATTATCAAAACTCAGGAATTAAATAGGAAATATAACTAGAGATCCTGCAGACATCAAAATGATAATAAGGAAATACTGTGAACAACACTACACACAAAATTTGACAATTTGGATGAAATGGAGCAATTCCTTAATAAATTTGAACTACAACAACCCACCCAATATGAAATAAATATTTGAATAGCCGTATAACTATAAAGGAACTTTGTTTGAAGTTTAAAACTCACCCCCAAAAAATCTCCACGCCCAGATTATTTCACTGGAGAATTCTACCAAATGTTTAAAAATGAATTAACACCAATTCTACACAATCTCTTTCAGAAAAAAAAGAATAGGAAACTTCTAAATTCATTTTATTAACTAGTATTACCCTAATATCAAAACCAAAGACAGCATAAATAAAGAAAAATACAGACCAATATCTCTCATGAATATAGATACAAGAATTTTTAACAAAGTATTAGCAGATAAAATTAAGTAATGTATAAAAAGAATTATACTCCATGGATAAAAGATATTTATTCTAAGGATGCAAGGTTGGTACAATATTTGAAAATTATCAGTGTAATACCCCATATTAACAGGCTAAAGAAGAAAAATCATAGGATTATATCAATCAATACAGAAAAAAAGCATTTGACAAAATTCAACACCAATTCATGGTATAAACTCAGGAAAACAAATAGAAGGAAACATCCTCAACTTCGTAAGCATCTATTTAAAAAAACCTAATGCTAACATCATACTTATTGTGAAAGACTGAATGTTTCCCCCCTAAGAACCAGAACAATGCAAGTATGTCTGCTTTCTACACAAGTTCTAGCTAGTGTAATAAGGCAAGAAAGGAAATAAAAAGCAGACAGATTGGAAAGGAAAAAGTATAACTGTCCCTTTTTGCAATGACATGATTGTCTATATAGAAACTCCCAGGTAATCTACAAAAAAAACCCAAAAAAATAAAAACAAAAACCACTCCTGGAACTAATAAGTGAGTTCAACAAATTTGCAATATACAAAATAAACATATGAAAATCAGTTTCCAATTAGCAGATTTGAACAACACTATGGACCAATGGACCTAACAGACATATACAGAACATTTCATCCAAGAGTAGCAGAACACACCTTCTTTTCAAGCACACACACAAAAATCTCAGGATAGATTATATGTTAGGTCACAAAAAAAGATTTAACAAATTCAAGATGATAGAAGTTATATCAAGTATCTTTTCCAACTACAATGGTATGAAACTAGAAATTAATAACAGGAGAAAAATCAGAAAATTCAGAAATACATGGAAAGTAAACAACAATCTCCTGAACAACTAATGGATCAAAGAAGAAATCAAAAGGGAAATCAAAAAAATATCTTGAAACAAATGAAAATGGAAACACAACATACCAAAACTTACAGGATACAGCAAAAGCAGTTTTAAGAAGAAAGTTTATAGTTACAAATGCAAACGTTAATAAATAAGAAAGATCTCAAATAAACAACTAAAAAATTGCACACTTCAAGGAAATATAAAATGAAACAAACTAAGCCCAAAGTTAGCAGAAGGAAGGAAATTATCAGATTAAAGTAGAAATAAATGAAATACAGAATAAGAAAACAATAGAAAAGATTAACAAAACTAAGAGTTGGTTTTTTGAAAAAATAAACAAAATTGACAAACCTTTAGCTAGACTAACCAGGAAAAAAAGAGGAGACTCAAATAAATAAAATTATAAATGGAAGAGAGGACATTACAATTAATATCACAGAAATACAAAGGATCATAAGAAACTACTCTGACCAATTAAAGCCAACAAATTAGACAACCTAGAAGAAAGGGATAAATTCCTAGAAACATAAAACCTACCAAGACTGAATCATGAAGAAATAGAAAATCTGAACAGACCAATAATAAGCCAGGAGATTGAATCAGTTATCAAAAATCTCACAACAAAGAAAAGCCCAGGACCAGAGAGTTTCACTGGTGAATTCTACCAAACATTTAAAGAAGAATTAACACCAATCCTTCTCAAGCTCTTCCAAAAAATTGAAGAGGAGGGGACACTCCCTAACTCATTTCATGAGGCCAGCATTACCAGGGCTTTGGTACCAAAGCCAGATAAGGAAACTATAAGAAAACAAAACTACAGGCCAATACCCCTGATGAATATACATATAAAAATTTTCATCAGAATACTAGCAAATTGAATTTGAAAGCACAGTGAAAGAATCATACACCATGATCAAATGGGATTTATCCCTGGGATACAAGAATGGTTCAACATATGCAAACCATAAATGTGATATGCCACATTCATAGAATAAAATAGAAAAATAATATGATCACCTCAATAGATGCAGAAAAAGCATTTGACAAAATTCAACATCCTTTCATGATAAAAAAAAACTTTCAACAAATTGGGTATAGAAGGAATGTACCTCAACATAAAAAAGGCTATTAACGACAAGCCCACAGCAACTATTATACTCAATGGTAAATGGTTGAAAACTATTTCACCAAGATTAGGAAAAAGACGAGGCTGCCCACTCTCACCACTCCTATTCAACATAGTACTATAAGTTCTAGCCAGAACGATTAGGCAAGTTAAAGAAATAAAAGGCATCCAAATTGAAAAGGAAGAAGTAAAATTGTCTCTGTTTGGAGATGACATGATTATATATATAGAAAATCCTAAAGACTCTGCCAAAAAACTGTTAGAATAAACAAATTCAGTAAAGTTGCAGGATACAAAACCAAAATATAAAGTCAGTTGCATTTCTATACTAACAACAAAGTATCTGAAAAGGAAATAAAGAAAATAATTCTATTTACAATAGCATCAAAAACAATATAAATACTTAGGAATAAATTTAACTAAGGGGGTGAAAAATCTGTACACTGAAAACTATAAGACATTGATTAAAGAAATTGAAAAACACATATATAAATGGGAAAGATATCCCATGTTCTTGGACTGGAAGAATTAATACTAAAATATCTGTACTACCCAAAGCCATCTATAGATTCAGTGAAATCTCTACCAAAATTCCAATGGCATTTTTCACAGAAATAGAACAAACAATCCTAATATCCATATTAGGAACCACAAAAGATCCCAAATAGCCAAAGCAATCCTGAGAAAGAAGAGCAAAGCTGAAGGCATCACACTTTCTAATTTCAAACTATATTACAAATCTATAGTAACCAAAACAGTATGGTACTGACATAAAAACAAACACGTAGACCAATGGAACAGAATCAAGAGCCCAGAAATAAACCTAGGCATATACAGTCAACTAATATTTGACAAGCGAGCCAAGAATACTCAGTGAGGAAATCATAGTCTCTTCAATAAGCTGTGCTGGGAAAACTGGATATTCAAATGCAAAAGAATAAAATTGGATCCCTATTTCACACCACTCACAAAAATTAATTCAAAATGGATTAAAGACTTAAACATAAGATGTGAAACCTTAAACTCCTAGAAGAAAACATAGTGAAAAAGCTCCTTGACGTTGGTCTTGGTAATGACTTCTTGGATGTGACACCAAAAACAAGCAACAAAACCAAAAGTCAACAAATGACACCACATCAAACTAAAAAGTTTCTGCACAGCAAAAGTAACAATCAACAAAATGAAAAAGCAACCTACAGAATGGGAGAAAATATTTGCAAACCACATATCTGACAAATGGTTAATATCCAAAATATATAAGGAACTCATATAACTCAATAGCAAAAAAAAAAACAAAAAACAATAATCCAATTTAAGAACTGGTAAAGGATCTGAATAGACATTTTTTCAAAGAAGACGTACAAATGGCCAACAGGTACGTGAAAAGGTGCTCAATATCACTAATAATCAGGGAAATGCAAATCAAAACCACAATGAGATATCATCCCCCACCTGTTAGAATAGCTGTTATCAAAAAGACAAGAGATAACAAGTACCGTCCAGAATGTGGAGAAAAAGGAACTGTTGTACACTGTTGATAAGAATGTAAATTTGCACAGCCAGTATGGAAAACAGTACAGAGGTTCCTCAAAAAATTAAAAATAGAACTTTCATATGATCCAGCAATCCCACTTCTGAATATATGTCCAAAGGAAACAAAATCATCTCAAAGAAATATTTGTACTCCCATGTTCATTGCAGCATTATTTACAGTAGCCAAGACACAGCAATAACCTTAGTGTCTGTCAACAGACGAATGGATAAAGAAATTGTGATATGTATACACACAATGGAATACTCAGCCATAAAAAAAGAAGGAAATTCTGCCCTTTGCAGCAATATGGATGAACCTGGAAGGCATTATGCTAAGTGAAATAAGTCAGACAGAGAAAGATAAATACTGTATGATCTCACTTATATATGAAATCTAAAAAAGCCAAACTCATAGAAACAGAGAGTAGATTGGAGGTTGTCAGGGGCCGAGAGTTGGGGGAAATGGGGAGATGATGGTCGAAGGGTACAAACTTCCAGTTACAAGATGAATAAGTTCTGGGGATCCAATGTACAGCATGGTGACTATAGTTACCAATGCTGTATTGTATGCCTGAAAGTTGTTAAGAGAATAATGTTCTCATCACACATACAATAAAATGATAACCATGTGAGGTGATGGATGTGTTAACTGACCTAATAGTGGTAATCATTTCACAATATATATGTTTATCGAATCATCACATTTTACACCTTAATGTTGTACATGTTATATGTCAATCATATCTGAATAAAGCTGGAATAAATCAATTTCTATATACTAGCAACAAACACACATGGACACTGAAACCAAAAGTACAATACCAATTACAATCATTTCCTCCAAAATGAGAAAGAGGTGTAATTATAACAGAACACGTACAGGACTCCTGTGCTACAAACTACACAATGCTGATGAAAGAAATTATAGAAGATCTAAAGAAATAGAGAGATATACTGTGTTTATGGATTAGAATATTTTACATAGTAAAGATATTAACTTTCCCCAAATTGATAACAAGTATCATGCAATTTTTATCACAATCCCAGCAAGATTGTTTGTAGATATAGACAAGAGTATTTAAAAATGTATATGGAAAGACAAAGGAACTGGAATAGCTACTAAAAGAATTTTGAGAAAGAAGAATAAAGTGAGGAATGAGCCCATCCAATTTCAAAACTTTTTATATAGCTACAGCAATCGAGTCTGTGTGGTGCTGGGGGAGCAATAGACACAAAGATCAGTAGAATAGAACAGAGCAGCCAGAAAGGGATCAACACAAATATGTGCAACTGATTTTTGACAAAGGAGCAAAAGCACTCCAATGGAGGAAAGATGGTCTTTTTAATAAAAGATGCTGGAGCAATTGGACACCAATAGGCAAAAGAGAAAAAACAAAAATCTTTGACCTAAACCTCAAACTTGACATAAAAATTAACCCAAAATGGATCATAGACCTAAACGTAAGTTGTAACTTATAAAACTTTTGGGAAAAAATTACAGGAGAAAATCTTTGGGATTCAGGTCTCGGCAAAGAGTTCTTAGACTTGACACCAAAGCGTAATCCAAAAAAGGAAAACTTAATAAATGGAACTTCATCAAAATTAAAAACTTTTGCTCTGAGAAAGACTCCTCTGTTAAGAGAATGAAAAAAACAAACAATATAGCTAGGAAATAGGCACAAATGCATGCACAGATCACTGAAGAGGATACATAGACGGCACATAAACATATAAAATGACGTTTTTATGCAGTTAGCTACTAGGGGAAATGCAAATTAAAACAATAAGATATTACTACATGCCAATCAAAATGGCTCACATAGAAAAAAATGATTAGCACTGAATACTGGCAAGAATGATGAAAAACTGGATCACTTGTACATTACTGGTAGGAACAGAAAATGATACCGTCACTCTGGAAAACAGTTTGGCAGTTTCTTTTAAAAACTAAACATACAACTATCATACCACCTAGCAATTGCAGTGTTGGGCATTTATCCCAGAGAAATGAAAATTTAGGTTCATACAAAACCTATATACAAATGTTCATAGCAGCTTATTGGTAATAGCCAAAAACTGGAACCAACCCAGATGTCTTTTCAATGGATGTATAGTTAAACAAACTGTGGTATATCCATACCATTGACTGCTACTAAGTAATAAAAAGGAACAAATTATTGATAAATGTGATAACCTGTATAAATCTCCAGAGAATTATGCTGAGTGAAAAGACAATCCTAAAAATTTATATATTGTATGATTCCATTTATATAACATTCTTGAAATGACAACATTATAGAAATGGAGAACAGATTAGTTGTTGCCCATGGTTAATGGGGGAGTAAGAGCAGAAAGAAGGTGGATGTGGTTATAAAAGTGCGACATGAGGGATCCTGGTGGTGACAGAAATGTATTTTATTTTGACTCTATCAATGCCAATATGCTGGCATTTATATTGTAGTATAGTTTTGCAAAATGTTAACGTTAGGGAAACTGGGTAACCAGTACATGGGATTCACTGCATATGAATGTACAATTACTTCAAAATAAAAAGTTAAATTAAAAAATACATATATGTAAAACTTTCTATAATAAAACCCTGATAAAAGCCAGCGTTGAATAGGAGAATTATAAACCAATCTTGTTCATGAATATAGATGCAAAACTCTAGGTAAAAATACTCAAATCTAATTCAAAAGAATGTTAAAATAATATTTTCTCTCCTTAGCATAGGATTTATTTGATGACTATAAAGAGTTTGATGTTAGAACATTTATTAAGCAAGATCATAACATTAAATAGGCTAAAAAAATTATCATACTAATAGTTTCCAAACAGACATTTGTGATGGTTAATTTTATGTGTTAACTTCACTGGACTAAGAGGTGGCCAGATAGCTGGTAAAACATTATTTCTAGGTGTGTCTGTGAGGGTATTTCTGGAAGAGATTAGCATTTGATTCAATAGACAGTGTAAAATGTGGGTGGGAATCATCCAATCTGGTGAGGGCCAAAAGGAACAAAAAGACAAAGGAAGGGCGAATTCCCTCTCTCTTCTTGAGCTGGGACATCCATCTTCTCCTATCTTTGAACAATGGAGCTCTCGGTTCTCGTGCCTTCAGGACTCCAGGACTTAAACCAATGGCCCCCAGGTTCTCAGACCTTCGGAGGTCTGACCTTCGGAGTCAGACTGAATTATACCGCCAGCTTTCCTGGTTCTACAACCTGCAGACAGCAGATTGTGGGACTTCTTGGCCTCTATAATCGTGTGAGCCAATTCCTATAATAAATCTTCTCTTTTATGTATCTATATATATCCTACTGGTTCTGTTTCTCTGGAGAACCTTGACTAATACAGCATTCAACAAAATCCAACATCCATTACTTACTTAAAAAAAATCAACAGTATGGCAGAGACTGTTATTATGCATCAAATATTTATATGCTTCTTAACCTTTCCCAGTTCCCACGAATCTAAGTGGTCTAGGTGTGTGACTAATTCTCACCAGTTGAAATGGAAGAAAGAAGTTAAGAACAGTTGTGTCCTCTCCACATTCAATCTCATTTAAGTGGCTGAAAGCGAAAACCTCAGAGCTCGTAGAGTTAGAATTTGGAAGTACCATGGGTCCCCGGGACACACTATTTGGAAAAGAAACACAAAGGAGCCTGACCTATCACGTAGTATGACGTGAGCAAGGGATAAACCTTTGTTGTGTTAAACCACAAAGATTTCAGAGTGTACTTGTTATTGCAAGATAGCTTTGTGTTACCCCAACTAATATAACTAGAACAACTCTCAATTACCATGATACAGAATATCCATTTTGAAGCAAAAGACAACACCATATTTAATGCTTCCTAAACCAAAATCCCACAAAACAATGGCTCTGTGATCTTTGGAAAAATGATTTATTGCATACCTGATCTCTTAGTAATTCAAAGTGCACATTTGCATTTTAAGGACTGAGAAGTCCTACCGAAAACAAATCTCTATACCTATATTGAACTTGATATTTCACAAATTTATTTGACATCAGTAATCTCTTAATTAGTGGTACATGTATTCACCAATGTATTTGTATTCTACAGAATAAGTTGAAGAAAATAAGGGACTAGAACCATTTCCATGAGATTCAGAAAACAGACAAAAATATACACTGTTTTTGCTGGACTAAGATTTGTGCACAAGGACTATTATCATAGTTTTATTTATAGTATAAAACAAACAATAGATAAATGTATATATCTAGGTAGAGATATATTTAAGCAATAAATATATATGCAATAAATATAAAACAAATTAATAATGTTTTCAAACAATATTGAACGCCTGGAAAACACCATGCGTTGCTAATTTAAGAAAGCAGGATACAAAACTGTATGTATAGTATGGACCCAGTTAATATATACACATACTCACACATATACAAAAATCATACACGTAAGTATTAATGGTGGTTATCTCTGGAAGCTGGAATCATAGGCAATTTTTCACTCTAGTCTTCATCCTTTTTGATATTTTAATCAGAAATAATAAACATTATTTTTAAAAAGAGATATAGAAATAGAACAGTTCCTACCTTACAAAATTTCTGCTTTGTCCTTCAGCTGGCACATTATTATTAACAATAATGCTTATTGAGCAGGAATAATCTCTTTTCAGCATGAAACATCTCATATTCATGCAAAAATAATCTTAATACTTATTATTTTTAATGAAAGAAATGTGCTCAGGTTGAACAATTCTTATCAGATACTTGATATAAGTATGTAAAGGAGAATTTGACTTTGTAAAAACTGTGCTGTACACCAAAATATTACACTCGCCAATGAGGAATGGAGAAGAAAAGAGAGGATGGCGGCTGGCAGCAAGAGGGGTGGACTGAAGATTCAGAGGGTCCATCCCGAAGAATATGGCCTAGAAACAGGTCCCAGTGTGGTCCAACAGATTCTCACCATCACTACCACCACTACCAACACACACACAAACACACGCACCCATTCATACTTCATAATGCAAGTTTTTATAAGGCCCATTTCCTTTTTCTGTTCCGTGACTTCTTTAAAGTCTGCAGCTGCCCAATTTCTCCTTTCAGGATCTTCTTCATCTAAAATTCCTCTGCTAAAATAAATATTTGAGAACATTTTCACTGCATCATTTCCAAGACAAATTTATGGCTGACTGTAACTTCACTGGAAGTTAACTCACTGACTATTTCATCGTTCCATTGGAGCCAACTTCAGGGCGTACTTCAATACTAAAAGCCACTTGGTGGATATATGTTGCCTCTTTAAGTAACATTTCTGCCACAGTCTCCAGACTATTGTTTTTTTCTTTTCTCTTTTTTTTCTTCATTTCTGCCTTAATTTTTATTTGAACTTTGAAACTCTGATATGTAACATCATAAATTGTATTGGGATATATATTCCCTCACAGACCTTATGAACAATAAAATTGTATCTCCTCACAGAATTAGACAGCTCAATGAAATAAGCTTATACTAGTCCCATATTTTGCTCCTTTTCACATATATTCCTTTTTCAGAGTTATAAAATAGTGTTTCCGAGATATAACATTGTGCTCTCTTTTAGAGGTCTTTTTAGTTCGGCTTCTAAAACAAAGAAAAAACAGATCCATTAGAGCATGCACCTACATTTCAACCTTTTTTTTTTCTTTATATTTTTCTGTAATAAATACACGGAAAACAATCTTTGTCTATTCATTGAATCATAGGATAATGTAGAGGGAAAAATACAGCCTTGGAGTCAGATCTGCGTTCCAGCCTCAGCTCTACTGAATATTTTTAATGACTCTGTGCTACATCATTTACTCTTGCTAAGCATCCATTTGTTTTTCTGCAGTGAAAGTATAAAACTTTCTGCCTTACATGTTTTAATGATGAATAAACGATGTTAATTAAATGTGCTATGTATTTATCGTTGTTAATACTTAAAATTTTCCCAATTATTTTGATTCTAGTTTGATCTATTATCACTAAAAAATGCTATTCCCATTGTGTCTAACAGATTCCAATGGAATTTCACATAGCAAAAAGTAAGAAAAACTTGCCACCAGGAACAAGTTGTAAAAAATATACTTTATTTTTAACTTTAAATTGCCCATTGACTCTTCTAAGTCCTAGACTGGAGGCAACCATTTTTTAAAGGTCATTTATGATATTTCCAGCATGAGGTTTGCAAAATATATTCTTAACCCATCTCTAATGACTCCCACAACAGAGTTACCTGGGAAGGCCTACTGTGGGCTGGATATATATATAATACGCATATGTATGTAAGTATACAATGACACATACATATATATGTAGGCTGGATGCATATACATATGTGTGTGGATAGATGGATAGATAGATTATAGATAGATCATGGGGTCTTCTCCCTTTTTATTATTAGCTGCTAAAAGTGAATTCTGTGTGATTATATACACCCATGGATTGAATACTTTATGGATTATTGGCAACAAATTTTTTAATATGACTTATTTTCCTCTACCACTTACCTTTAGATAAGTGCTAAGGATAGGTAAATAAAGTTTATTATAGTGAATAATACATACTCAAGAAGACAATACATTATAGAAATCATAAAATGTGCTCTAAAGGCACCAAATTTTACATGTAGAGTAGCCAATTTTTAAAAAATTTTCTGTCACTCTTTATTAAAGCAATAAGTTGATAGTTTTCTAGGAAATGAGATTGCATTTTGGTCTATCAGGCTTTCATGTTGCCAGTTTCAATTGACCATTATTGTAGCAAGATGGCAGCCTCCACTTTGAAGCTAAGAAATGCCATTGGGATGGAGTGAGAGGCTGCTTTAAACTACCATGAGTAGGTTTCATAGTTTGTTGTGGGAAGGGAATGGAGGCAGTTAAGTACCTAGTATAATGTCAGCAGACGTACTACTGAGATGCATCTATTTTGACCTTTGTTCACATTCCATCTGCTCTAGTGACTAGGGTGAGTTCACAGGTTCACGGTGAGTCAGTCTTCATTTACATCCTCAGAAACATTTGCAGTTTGGAATACTTGACAGTAACACGCCCCAATGTGGAAACCTGGAGTGAGCGAAGGATTTGTTAAAGATGTTGCCATGACTTAGGTAATATGATGGAAGTAATACAGTGAAGTTTCTGCACTGAAAAGACCTCAGTGTCCTGAGGTAGCCCTGGAACAAATCATGGCATCATAAAATTGACCCCTGGCCAAATCATGACACATTCCCAAGACAGGTGAAATCAATTAAAATAAACATCAAGAGCAAACTGGTAAATGTGATAAGCCATACAACTGCCCCTCTAAGTAGAGGTATACAGAAAGGGAAAGGAGCAGGATTACTCCCTTGCCTTAAGGATGGAGAGGGAATCTAAGGAAAGCACATCTGGCAGGGATGGAATCGCATTTCCAGGTTGACATCTACCTGTAAAACTCTGTCATTAGGATCAAATGGTAGAAGCACTCCATTCTCTTCTACTGCTTCTTAGTCATAAGAACCATCCTAAGCAGAATGAGAGCAATTGCCCCTACACTGGAAAAAAAACAATCAATCAGCCAGTCCCTACCAGCAGCTACCCCTCGCTATGTGCTCCATCTCAGTCTCCTTAGTGGGTTCCTCTCATCTTTTTTTTTAATCTCTAAGCACTGGAGGACTCAGTCCTTAAAATCTCTTCACAATCTATATTTAAATAGATGCTTTATCCAGTCCCGGAGTTTTAAATGTTATCTATTCACAGGAAAAAAAATTTTTAATTTTATGTCTAGCCCTGAGCTCTTAACTTCAAACCTACCTACTTGACATCTCCACTTAAATATCCAATAGGCAACTTAACCTTATCATATCCAAAACTGATTGTTTGATTTTCCCTTCCCAACCTACCTATCATGCAGTCTTCCTTATTTCTATAATTGGCATCTCTATCCTGCCACTTACTCAGACCAAAATCCTTGCAGTCATTCTTGCATTCCTTTCTTTTATCAATAAATCCTTCAGCAAAAGTGTCAGCACTTTTTTGTGTTATGTCCAAAATCCAACCACCTCTCAATGCTTCCACTGCCACCACCTTGGGCCAAGCCACCAATATGTCTTGCTTGAACAGTTGACTAGCCTCCTAACCAATCTCACCAATTTCACACTTGCCTCCCTATAGACAATTCTATAGACACAGCAACCAGGATGACACCTTTAAGACAGAAGTCTCACCATGTCATTCCTCTGTCTACAACCCATCAACGGCTCCCCACGTCATTAGGAGTAAAATCCCAAGTGCGTGGTGCCAGGGCATATAAGGCCTTGATTAACCTACGATCCTCCTAGGGCTCTGCCTTCCATTCCTACTTTTTACCAGCTGGCTTTACCCCAGCCATCCTGGCCTCCTTCTTCTTCCTCAAATGCTGCAAGCACACTCCCACATAGGGGACCTTGGATTTGCTAGTCCCTCCGTGTAGAATGCTCCTCCACCAAGATGCTCCTCACTTCCTTCAGATTTCTACCCAAAGGTCACCTCCTCAGAGAGACTTTTTGTGATCAATATGTTTCCCATTTCTCTTGCTTTGTTTCTTATCAGAGTAGATATCATCAGATATGTGCTGTGTTATTTGTTTATATTTTTGTTTTTCTTCTCTGACTAGAACATGAGCTCTTTGAGGACTGGAATTTTGTTTATTATAATCACCACATTGTACACAGAACGTGACACAATGCCTGGCAAAGAGGAAATGCATATTTTAAATGAATGGGCATATCAACACAGTTCCTGTCTTCAAGGAACTCAGTAGGCAGTAGGGGAAATCAAGATATGCACAGGCAGCTGTAATGCAAGCCAACTGTGATTAAACAAATTACAGGATAGCACACGGGAGACAAAATTAATTCTAGCTAGGGTTAGGGAAGGGTCAGAGTTTTCTCACACATCCAGACATTTGGACATACACGTAAGTATTTGAATTAGGCTGAAATAGATCAATGAGATGTCTACAAGAAGAGACATGGAGACCAGCATGGGCAAAGGGCAAGAACTTGAATGCTCCGAAGTGCTCAACATATTCAAGGAACAGCAAATGATCCTGGGTGGCTGCCAGCTGGGAGCTGAGCGAGAACAAGGGGAAGGAGACGGGACTGGGAAAATAGAGTGAGCCAGATTTTGAGGGGTCTGGAATGCAGGGAAAGCGATGTTGTTTTATGCAATCAGGAAATATTTGTTAAGAACCTACTCTAGGCCAGACTCTGTGGTAAGTGCTGGGGATGTAGAAATGACATCCAGTTCCTGTGTTCAGGAAATGTACAATGGAACATAGGATATACAAATGTGCAGACAAACAACTGTCACAAAGCATTACAAGTGTCATAGCAGCCATCTAAGGGGCAGCACGATGAAGGAGTGAGGACTCTACAGTGCAGAGGAGTTTTCCAAAAAGATTTTATGGAGGAGGCCATGAGTCAAAGACTTTTCAGTTGGAGAGCAAAATGACGGGATCTAAATTTTAGAAAGATCGCACAAGTTAGGCGATTGATTGGAAGGGAGAGAGCCTTACAAAATAGGTAATTCTCTTCTGGGTAAAGACTAAGGAAAGCCTAATCAAATTACTTTAGACTTGGAAAGACATCTCAAGCCTATCCTCCGTCCTGGTGAGTACCTAGCTCCTCAAAGATTTCCTAAAGTTACACCAGTTTCATGTGGGTAAAAGAAAAGGCAATCAGAATCCTCTTACCTGATAATATATTACAACATTTCTCTTTAAGTTAAGACATGCAAGAAATCTAGAAAAAGCCATGCAAAAATCCCCAAGACGAGTGTGGAGGAAGAACAGATGAGCCAGGTAGAGTGTGGTATTCCACAGAATGCTCCTTCATAAGGGTATAGTCAGTTACATCACAGCACTGGCTTTTATCATTTACATTCCTTGTATATTCTCAATAGTTTAATAATAACCAAATAAAAAAGAACTTGTAACATACTCTGATCCCATCCTTCTGCAAACCCTCTTCATGATTTCAAGATGTTAGTTCTGACGAGTTCAAATCATACTCATGATAATTGGTATTTGACACTTACAGCCTCTTCACTAACAGTACATGTTGTTCACTTGTCAACATATAGTTGCAATATAGAAAATATTTATCGTATGTAAGAACCACATTTTGAGTCATTTAGGAACATTTTGATAAGCTAAACATACTGAAGGATGCTTCCATCACTGATTATTTTTTCCCTCTGAGCTATTTCTATTTTGTTAAGATGTAATTTTATAAGCTAAATTAATTTTCAAATTCTTGCATTTGTTGGGTTGAGTCCCTCTGACTCAGAGAAATGGAGTCATAAAACTAACTTGCTGAGTTTAAAAATTTTTAAATGAATTAATGTAATTCTCACTCATATGACTATATGAACACATTATGTGTCTTTTTCTGGTCACTACAAATGCATGGAAAAGCATATATCATTTTTCCATGTAATATTCAGTATATTTCTCTTTTTTCCTACAAAATCTAAGTAAAGTCCAACGGAATTTTTATTCAAATGCTTATTTTCTCGTGGAAATTCAAAGCCTGTACATTTCTTTGCTTTATTACAGTAATTATTTTGATTTAGGATTAAATCAAATGTAAGATTTCTTCTCTAGACCAGCATGAATATTTCCTTTCCTTTGATGGTTGGGGTCAAGTTCAAGTGCAGATGGCATCTGCATTCATCATCTAATCAAGAAGAAATATAAGCTTGAGGTGTAAGGACAGTCACAGTTGTAAGCTAAAAAAGAGTTGTTTGTCATCGTCAATTAATTTTAGAATATTTAAAATCTGTCCTGACCTTTTAAACTGGATCTACGGGTATAACCACTTTGACACCTATTTATTAGGAACTATGAGTCTCACTCTGTTTACCTCCCAAGGTTACCAGGTCTAAAACTCGGCCAGGTCATGCCACCGTCCCTTCTGGGTAGGCAGCCAAACTCCTAGGCTTTAGTGGCTCCTGAGTAAGCTTTTCTGACCCCATCTGGCCGGGAACTCTCACGAGGGAGCCTGCAAACACCTGCTCATGGCCGCTTGGCAGCTTCTTCACAAATATCAGCTGGAGATAACGTGATATGTACAGAAACGGTCCTAGAGTTCTGGGATTTCACAAGACAATTTGATAGAGAGCCACTCAAAATAAACCGTGAAAGTAAATAAATACTAAGTTAAATATACTTGGAGACATGGCATTAGAGCGTATTCATAGAAAACAATTCTCCTCGAAGCAGATTCCCAGGGCTTCTTTGTCCCAGAATTATCTGATACATTATTACAGTCTGTAGGGATGTGCGTAAAGAGTATTATGGTAAAAATTTAGTGAAAACAGTACAAGCCTGTGAGAAACTTCAATTGAGTTGAAATACGCAGAGGGATTAGGTCAGAGAAAGATAAATGTATCTTTAAGCAGTGCATGCCTGAGAAATTATGCACGATCAAAAGTCTTCCCTCAGCCCCACTTATGACTAAATATCCTTAGCATGAAGAAAATTACAAGCAGGTACATTTCTGTATTGGAATTGGAAATGAATAGTTTTCTATGTTTCTTTATCTTCTGACATTTATATAGTCCTTTATAGTTTGAAAAAGAACTTTCACAAGCATTATTTTCTTTGATCCTTACAACAACCTGGTGCAGTAGGTAAAAGATTTTTTAAAAAAAGAAAAAAAACAGACTTGGGAAAGACAAGTTGTAGATTTGCTTGAAAAACAGAGTCCTTGACTCCACTCACAGTGTGTGTGTCTGATTGCAAATTTTTGGCTTTCCAAACAAACTCAAGAAATTTCTGAATTTCTTATGATTTCAAAAGACCTGTAGCTATTTCTTCTCCCTTTAATTAACAAGAATAAAAATATAAGCATCCAAAGAGCATGGTATAGTCAACACAGCCCAGTGTGAAAGCTTAGACAGAAAAATGTGAGGAAAGAGAGCAGAGCCAACGTGACACGTGTGGAATACATTTCTTGCAGTGCTGTGTTGCTAGAAGATATCCATAGGCTCCTATAAAGTCCAGTTTGAAGAAACATCTGAGGAAGTCCTCTATACAAGGCCTATTTTTATGAAACAACTGTTTTCTAAGGTCATGCTCCTCTTTAGGAATATTTCAGCATTAAAACCCTGATTTATCTATTATTTACAATAGTCATTGCCCTTGAGTGTGCATCTGTGTTGAAGAAATATTCCATGGCAGAGAACCATCTATTACAGACTTTAAATGTACCTGTATTTTCCACTAGAGAGCTCTACCTCAGTGTTCTTATGGGCATCTATAATCCAGTCTTTTAAAACTAATCTCACTATCTTTCTCCTCTAACTGAATTCTACTACGTCCCCTCTCTTGATAAATGGCAAAACTGTTATGTAATCTCCCAAGCTATCAACATTGTTCCCTGGACAGGTTCCTTTCCCTCTCATCCACATATCACTTAGGGCTGTTAACTTTACTTCCATGATAGCCCACTAATAAATGCCCTTTGCTCTAGCCTCACTGCTGTTATTTCAGTCCACATGAAAGGTAACAAGGACCTGGAACTCTTGTAGGGGCTTCCTTACTGACCTACAGGATTAAGTCCTAGCTCCTAAGCATGGCATGCAAGTCTCTTGCTTTATGATCCAGCCCCTGCCTAGTTTTCCAAACCAGGCTAACTTAATTCCAGTCACAATGAACTTCTGGCAGCCCCCTAAATGCTATACAGTCTTGTTTCTCCACACTTGTGCTCTTTTTGTTCATTCTGCATGAAATACACTTTCCCTGACTGTCTGTCTCCCTCTATGTATGTTGCAAACATTAGCTTAAACATCACCTCCTCTGTGAAAACTCCTCTATTCTCACATAGTTAGCTGTCCTTCTTCTATGCCTCAGTTACTCTTGCTTTAATTATTATTATTCTTATTAATTGATATTATTAGAGTTTTTGTTTAAATTTCTTTTCCACAGTTTTCCCCTTCATTAGTTTAAAACTTGTGCACTCTGCACTTATTATTCACTTTTGTTCACTTCTGTCCCAAGCACCTAGCGTATATAGTAAACAATAAACATTTGTTACATGAATTGATGGTAAATGATTTTTTAAATCTCCAGGAAATTTTAAAAAATTCTTTACAATGGCCTAATATCAACTTGAATATTGTTATTGTCAAAAAGCTCTAATCTAAATCTATGTTTTTTAAATGTGCAGATAAAACAAAAACTAAGAATAATCACTATCCTACTGGCAATAATTGTTATATTAATCTGTATCCTATACAACTTTGGGAGGAACAGACTGAGCCAGATCCTAAATTAACAGCCCAAATAGACAAGAAATAAACAAAAGATGATTTACATGATGATAATAAAAGTTTTCAATCCATCCCATTCATCTTCTAATTTATGATATTACTATTGGGTGAAAGAACACCTACTTGAAAGACTATACTGAAATAATTATCATTGCTTCTCTTCCCATCCGGAGTCTTGCCTCCAGGAAGCTCCGTAAGAATCAGTCTTGGGGCTTTTCCTGGAAAGTTGTCTAAATGACATCTCAACCAAGGAGCCAATGCATTATTCACAAAATATATGCCGGCACTATGATGGGGGCAATAAGATTCAAAATTACTTTTACTGGAAGGAAAATATTCCTACAAAAACAGAAAAAAAATTAAATGTACAAATGATAGTCTCTTAAGGAGTAAAAAACTAGCCGTAAAAATCAATGTAATAAAGAAATAGTTGGAAACTGGTTTTTAAAGGAAAAAATGAGAAAAAAATTGAAGTTGAATGTGAGGTTTTTTTTTGTTTGTTTATTTGTTGGTTTGTTTCAGCAGGTCAGAAGCCGTCAGATGATGTCCAGTGTAAGTCATCAGGCTCGCTCTCAAGGAAAGTGGATATGAGGGAGAAGGTTCAGGGAAGAATTACAAAAAGCACTTAACAGAAGGAAAAGTTAGAGAATTTTAGGCTAAGGAAGAGATGCCAAAATCATAGCAAGGGGATGACTAATGATTTCAGATATATTAAGAAGTTAACATAAACGGCACTCAAATTCTCCATATCAATGACGGATCAAAACCTGAGAATATTGTCAAAATCAGTGAAGAAGAGACTGGACTTAGTAAAAAGAATCACTTGACTTTGTGAGTGATTAAACTCTAGATGACTACTGAGTGAGGTTATAAAACCTTCCGAGAAGGACTGAAAACTATCTATTTTAAAAGAGTTAAGCATTCAGCTTCCTGCAGGAAGAAGGATGCACCATATCTTCTTTCATAAATATTTCCAGTTCTATGAGTTAATGACATTATCTTATATTCCTCATATATTTACATAATATCCTGAAAAACCAATACACTCTATATTTATTTAATATTCTTAAGTTTCTCCTCCAGAGTACAATATCACAAGAAGTTTCAACTTTCCCCATAGAAGGCATGTTTGATGCCTTTGACCATTTTTGTGTCCACCAGCCTCCTCAATTTCTCTGCAACTTCTAATAAATTTGGAGCACCGAAAAATACACAACTCTTCCACAAGTGCCCAGGAAATGCCAAGTCAAAATAGACAGATTACTCCATGGCTTCTGCATGTCATACATCTATTAATACATCGTAGGATCATGTTCACACTTTTAATAACAGCACCAGCCTGCTGACTCACATTCGGGCATGTTTCTACTTCCTTTGTACCTACATAATTACTCCCTTTCTTGTGTCAGCCTGGTTTTTTTTTTCCCAAATCTCATCCTATTTAGCTTGGCCCACTTTTCTTAGTTTTCAAGGGGCTGTTGAATTGCTGTCCTGCCTTCCGTGTATCAGTAATGCTACCGAAATGAGGACTTTCTTTTCTAACTTTCAAATAATCAAAGCGTAAAGGTCAGGGGGAAGCTCAATAATTCTTTTCAATTATGTGCAAGGCTCTCTGCTAGGTGTTGGAGTAAGACAAACATGGTTCCTGCTTCCTGAAAGATTACAATCTATCAGAGAGGGAGATAAGTCAATAGAAAACTACAACCCTCTATGGTAAGTGCTATGATAGGAAGGGCAGACGGCAACAGAACAAAGCGAGACTGCGAGCACAGGGGGAATTATGGGTCTAGATGCCATGGCTGCATGTTGCAGTACCACCTGACCTCCAAAGAGAAGGAAGTAGAAGAGGGAGAGGTGAAAAAGCTGAGAATTTGCACAAATATATACATTCGCTCCTTTAATCCTCACAACAACCCTGGAGGACAAGTACTGTTATCCCAACTTTATAGATGAAGAAACTCAACATTTAATAGGGTAGGTAACATACCCGAAGGTCACACACCTCTAGCTAATAAGTAACAGCACTGGATTTCCAATCCAGGTCTCTATGACTCCAAAGTTAGTGTAGGAGACCATGCTGCTTTTCAAACATTCTCTATGCTTCTGGGTTATTAACAGAAATGCTACAGGGAAAGAAATCTAAAATTTCAGAAGTCTAGATATCTACTGCATCTTTTTTTATGGCATTCAGTCAAAACATAACAATAAACTGATTTGACATAAACTGATCTCAAACTATTCTGATAATTTCCTGACCCTCTGAATTCAGGAAGCCAACTACCTGATGACTTGCTAGTTCTGTTTCCAGGGTCCAAAGATATAATAATGCATATATAACTTCCAGGGCCAATATTTCTTCCAGTTTTAAAAAAGTTATCATATTTTTCCGCCTTTGGGCATTCTTGTCTTCTGCAGAAAATACTCTACAGTTAATAACAGTTCAAAGCACTCAACAATTTCATAAGTAGCTTGAGTATCTATTTAGATGGTTCAGTGATAGTAGTTTCCTGTCATAAGCAGGTAGCTAATATTTAATATGTATTCAAAATGGAAAAGGAAACAATCCAGGAAATCAACTTAGCACATAGAATTGTTTGGTAGATGATATCTGAAATTCTATGTTCAACTCCTGTCACTACCATTCATCCAATAAAAACAATGTTTAAGCTAATTCCTGCAATAGGTCACTCTAAAAAAGTCCTCAGAGCGAGAATGCACCAACAGAAGCAGCTTGTCCCAGTACTGTACCTGACAGGGCATCTGTTCTCCATCTGCCCATTTTTCTCAATTCCCTTGGCTCAGAGGATGATCCAATTGCTACTAACACAACCACATCCAGCCCTCAGGATTTCCTTGATAGATCATACTCTGATAGTTTCCTAGAAACATCTACTCTCTCTCCCCAAAAACCTACCTACATTCCATTTAAATATGGAACTTAAATTGGTGCAGCCACGTTAGAAAAACCAGTATTTACTAAAGCTTAACTTACACATACCCTATGACCCAGCAACAGAAATGCCTACATATGTTCACCCAGAGATATGCATCAGTATGTTTATAGTAGTGTGATTTGTCATGTCCAAAAGTGGAACTTATCCAAACGTCCAACTATAGTAGAATGAATAAATTGTGTTTTATTCACGCAATAGAATACTTTACAGCAACAGGAATGAATAACTACAACTACATGCAACAATAGAGATGGATCTCATAAACTTAGTGACAAGTGAAAGTTAGACCCCGAAAAAGCACACACTGCATGATTATATATATGTGAAGAACAAAAAAAAAATTGTTACCCTTAAGGAAGGGTAGTAACAGGGAAGCAGGATGAGGAGGGCTTCTAAGATGCTGATAATATTCTTTCTTAATCAAGATGTTGGTTAATTGAGTGTGTGCATTTTGTGAAAATTAATTGACTTACTTTTCTATATCCATATTATACTTTAATAAAAAGTCTTTAAAGCCCCCAAAGGCTTGAAATTTTAAATAGCTAATTTTTGGAGAGATTACAATGGACTGTATAAAATGTTACTTGTGGGTTAGAAAAGGTTTTGAGTAAGGATCTACATTCTAAACCATATAGACTTAAACGTCTATTCCAGGACAGACCTGGATTCCTTGTTCTTCCAGAATTCATGAGATTCTCATGCCTCCCTACACATTGCCCCTAGTCTTTATTCTGGCTGTAGCTCCCCAGTCCACTCCCTCTGATCGTAAATAATGTTCCATTTCTGCCAAAACGCTGCCCTCACTCTTGAAGGACAGGCCATGGCCTGTGGGCCTTGAAAGGAAGGCACTTTCCAACTAGCCCTCAAATATTCTCCTTCTGGCCTCTAAGCATCTCACACTGATGATGCAGTCACCTTCTTCGCTCTCCAGGGCACTTAGGGGAATTGTTCTCACAATGGCCTGTCTCTCTTTGACGTCTTTAGTTTGGCTCCTGTAGCAATTAAGAATAGGGAAGCTGAGCTGTGTCACATATTGTTTTAAATTCGCCCAAACGTCCACTTGACCTTGATGGCAGATAATGCTTTGTTTTTGTTTTCACCATTTCCCAGGAGGGCCACCTCCTACTCACAGCTCATTTATAGAGCTGAGTCAGCTGACACACCTGGGCTCCCAAAATGGCCAAATTACAACTGCTTCAGGTTACCAGCCCCTTCCACATATTCTGGTTCTCTTAAGTCATCACTCAGAAGCCCCTCAGGAGGCTGCTTATCTAGAGTGACATGATGAAAATTTTATGATATTAAAAATAGCTTAAATATATCTTAGGAGAAGCCAACATAACTCTCCCAGGGAAAGGAAGGAAGGAATCTGACATTTAGCGAGCACCTACCACGTGGAGAACGTTATGCTCGGTGCTTTCCCGTACACTGTCGTTTGTAGTCCTTACACAACCTTGTAACATGGATATTATAATCTCCCTTTTGCAGATGAGAAAATAGAGGTTTAAATATATTGCCCCAAATCACACAACATGTAAGATGCAGAGCGAGACATTAAACCAGGCGTCAGCAAATGTTTTCTATAAAGACACAACAAATATTTTAGGCTTTGCGAGTCACCTAAGGTCTCTGTCACATATTTTTCATTGTTTCTTTGTTGGTTGGTTTGTTTTTACAACCCTTTAAACACACAGAAACTATTCTTAACTCCTTGGCTGGATTTGATCCAAAGACGGTAGTTTGCAGACGCCTGTCTTAAGAAGTTGGGGGGAAATATGTGATAAAGCATGTGCTCTGGACTTTGGTCTACATTTAAACCCTATTTCCATCACTTACCAGCTAACATTTATGAAGAGCTTATAAAGTACTAGGCAATATTCTAGGTATGTAACACGTATTGACTTATTTAATCCTCACAACAACTCTGTGAGGAAGATGGGTTCTACTATTTCCCCACTCTACAGATAAGGAAACTGAGGCCCAGAGTTGTTAAATAACTTGCCCAGGTCTACACACAGCAAGTGAGTGGTGTAGCCATGACATCTAGCTACAAAACCCATGTTTTTCACCACTATGTTAGTATTATTGAAGTCAATAATAAACTATCTGATCAGGATAAGTAATTAGATTGCACTTGTACATAAAGGGAAACTTTTTAGTTATTTTTAATGATCCTTTTAGCCTTGCAAGAAAAGAACTTAGTAACTGAGGCTGTTATAACTGAGACTGAAGCTTCTAGAATATGCCATCATGTAAGATTCTACAGGTTCATAAGTGTGCAAAGCAGAACCTAGACAGGGCGATTGTTCTAAGGCAAAAGGATAAACTAGATTTGAGTCCAATTAATCAAGGTCAAAGGGGCCCAAGGTGTAAGTTGGGACTCGGGGTGGAGACCTAGGCAGGGGATAACTGACAGGTATCCAGATGGGCAGGCAATGGGTATCGGGGCCCGCAGCTAAGATGTCAGGCTGCCTGGTTCAGGTAAGCCCTGGAAATCTGAGATCCGCTATGTTCGTCCTGAGTGAGTAGTGAGGCTGACTCAGTGCCGAGCTGCAGAATCATTGCATGAGTAAGGGAAGTTCTTTGCCCTAGATTTGCATTGTACTCAGGAGTAAAATCTAGGGCTTATCCTAAAAGTCAAGGTCAGCTACGTCCACCTACTGGAGTTAAAGATCTATAGAGACAGGGACCCAGGAAAATCCTTCAAATATACAAATCTTAAATACAGTTCTTTAAAATACAAAATAACAAATATTGCTATTTATTGTTATTGCAATTAACCTGTTAGGAACCACAGATAAGTAATATAAAGTTTGGAATAAAAGGAAGAAAGGAAATTATAGTCTTGTTGGTGAGAAGTTGCAATGGCCTACAAGGGCCTCCGCGATCTGGCCTCTCACAGTCCCTCCACCTGAGACCATTGGTACAGGCTGTCCCCTTTCCCTGAAATGCTCGTCACCACCCCCTTCTTTGCAGCCTTTGTGACTGAGCTTACATTTTCCACTTTTTCTCTTATTTTTGGCTTTGTCATACTTACCAAACTTTTTAATTATACATATTTTTAGAGAGCTGTGTATTGCCTGTTTCCCTCGCTAGACCGGAAGCTCCATGAAAACAGAGAGCCTATCTGTCTAGTTCATCACGGTATCTCCACCCAGTGCTTAGCACCGTTCCACAAATTTGCCCTTGATAATTATCTGTGATGAATAAATCTCCATTGGCAGGGCACTGAAATGCCTAAATATTATTTCTCCCCCCCAGACTGAACAAAAACTTCCCCGAAGCCAAGAAATATGTACTCCAAATACAAATTATCTGTCAGTAGTCTTATGTAACAATACCAGGAAAATCATAAGACATGGGATAAATAGAGTATCATCACGTTATTTATACCAAAATGTGCCACAAGTTCCCTGGGACAGAGAAGGGACTATATATATAACAAAAAGATTTTACTGGTAAACAAATAGCAAGAATATTTCTGCCTTCCACACAGTAAACATTATGCTTCTTTCTTTTTCTTGCTGATGAAAAAATTTACCAAAGCAATCAGTCCTGTTTTTCCCCTTCTATTTTTTGACTTGAGAAGGATATAATTTACTTAGTAAACTAGCTGGCATCCTTGGAGTACTCAAAGTCCACGTTGTCTACTCACCACTCAAATAGCAAGGGCATCTTTGGCATTCCAAATGCATACAAAGTAATCAATACAGAAAAAGGAAAAATTAATCGAAAGTTATGTAATCTTATACCCTGAAAAGAACCTGATTAAATCTCCATCGTTTGTAGCTATTTCTAATCTAGGAGAGTGCAGGTGGTTACAATCTTTTGTGAGGTGACCTCAAGTGACCCAAGGATAGTTTTAATTGCTTATCAAATGTAATTTTATGAACAAGATAAAGATATTGTGGATGTATATAAAACACCTTTGAAATACAGAAAGCCTTTCAAGATGGGATTTTTAGTTAGCTTGCTATTCTTTCTTTAGAGTCTAATTGATTTTCTTGACATCTCTTTAGCCTGGCAAACTGCCTGCCTAAGTACTTTATCTGACCTTCAGGCTGTTTGCCGGTATTGATCCAATACCTACAATGGCTGTGTTGTACCAGCTCTTCCAACTTTGATAAGGGCTAATGTACTAGCGCCAAGCAGACAGGAAGTCAATGGTCTCAAAATTTCTCTCATCTTCTTCTTCTGTCTGTATCTTCCTTTCTTCTTATGCAAGAATTTCAGGTTCTATCAAAATCAGATCTTAAGCAGATCAGATGGACTTCTGGGCCTAATTTATTTTCTAGGAATTTATTTAAAAACGCATCTTAGAAAAGCTCTCTAGGCAACAATAAATGAAAATGTTTAGAAATATTAGATCTCTTGTTGAAGTTAAAATAATATCATTAGTTGGTGGGTTTCCTTTCTAAAGAAAAGTAAAACTAAATATGACTGGGGCTGGCCCCATGGCTTAGCGGTTAAGTGCGTGTGCTCCGCTACTGGCGGCCCGGGTTCGGATCCCGGGGGGTGCACTGACGCACCGCTTGTCCGGCCATGCTGAGGCAGCGTCCCACATACAGCAACTAGAAGGATGTACAACCATGATGCACAGCTATCTCCCAGGGCTTTGGGGAGAAAAAGAGAAAAAAACTGAGGAAGATTGGCAATAGATGTTAGCTCAGGGCGGTCTTCCTCAGCAAAAAGAGGAGGATTGGCATGGATGTTAGCTCAGGGCTGATCTCTCTCACAAAAAAAAAAAAAAAAAAAAAAAGAAGGCTTTAAAACTAAATATGACTTACGGAGAGGCTTAGGGAGGATTTAGACAAATTGCATTGCAAATGGTGAAGAGAAACCAGGTAGGAAGGGGTCTCAAAATCATGTCATAAATGAAACAATGAAAGAAAATGGGATTTTTAGTTAACCTGAAGAATGTGATAACTTTCTTCATAACGAGGAGAGCAATGTGATAACTCTATGAGATTAATATCTATAAATTAATGTGACTATAAGTATTAATTTGTAGATAGATCTCATGTTTCTCACAGTTTGCCTTGACAATAAACTTGTTGAAAGCATTTTCGTTGGACAAATGGCCCTGGGCCGACCAGGGAGATCCTCTCCAACAAAATACCCCAATTACTCGGCCTAGGATGGAATCCTTGGAGATGGAGAAAACAAAGGACCTGAAGTAGAATCATTGAAATAAGCCCCTGGGAAATAGAGAGCCTTACTGAGAATATATTTTGTGTTTTGAAGATAATTTGAGATAGAGCAAGTTGACTGATTCCCCGGTACAGAGCTGCTACTGATATGCTCGGCCCTTTGTCATCTAACTTCAAAAAAATGGTTGGAAGTGTCACCCAGGAAAGTCCCTAAAACATTTTCCATGTCTAATGCTTTGTTTTTAAGTTGTGCTTGCTTATAGGAACCAAGGCAGAACAATGCCAGATGGCCAAACGGGGGAACCAGTCCAAACCAGAAAAGTCCAAGATGGCGATGGGGTGCCATGCACAAAAAGAAATGTGTGCAGAAGGCACCAAGTGCAAGAAGGGAAGATCTGTGCGTGCCCCAAATGCCCCCACCCCCAGCAGTGATGCGGAGACCCCTCCTCTTTTGCATCATGTAAGAACCCTGTCACTTTCCCTTTGGGGAGAAGGTGTTTTAGAGCACAAGCTCTGCCTCCTCCACTCATTGATCAATGAATAATGTTTCTGCTCTGCTATTCTGAACCCACTCTCATTCTATTGGTGCAACCAGCTCTGGGCAAAAGGACCCACATGCCGGTCACCTGTCCCTTAGGGCTCCAAAACAGAAGGATCTAGAGACATCATAATGCCTTTGTGTGGAGCAAAATGGTGTTGACTGGTGCCTAGTTTATCTGATCTAGGTCTTTTTGTAGTTTAGAACAGAAAGAAAGCCATGAAAATTTTACTTTTAAGTTGCCAACCTGAGGGAAGCAGTTAATACTTAGAATAAACAAAAAATGCACTTTCATCATCATACACCACTCCGGGCAATCTACCTTCCAAAAAGTCATTCCAAGTAGCTGAATGGTGCCTGAATTGATGGCTAGCCATTGTTGGAAAGGGGCAGTCCCGCAAAGCTGACATAGGTGGAAAAATGCAGAGGGTGGAGGAGGTACAGAAGGCGCAGAGCTGGCATGGGTGGGAGAGGTGCACAGGACCCCACAGGGCTGGCTTATAAGTGGAAGACATGTAGAGGATTCTGCAGGGCTAGTGTGCATAAGCCCAAGGAAGCTGTGCTGAGCAAGTTGCTGCCTGAGTTATTTTAATCTCCACTCATACCAATCAAGAGCCACTGAAAATTTAGAGTAATTCCCTCTTTTCATCCATTAGGTTCGCTGGCCCAAATGACATTGCAGACAGGTCTGAGGAAAAGACTAGCTGCTCCTAAAACCATGGGAGCTTTTTGAATCACAAATACTGAAGAGCTGGGGCACATACCGTCAATCCACTAGGAGAGGCAAGGGGAATGCCTAAGAAGAGAAGCAAAATTTAAGTGAAGCCAGAAGAGGGGTAAGCAGTGTGAAGGCCTAGAAATGCCTTTGGATAATTGCACACTCTATGCTGGCATAGAATCCAGATATTGACAGACCCTTGGACAGGAAAACTTTAGCCAAATCCATGACTTCTGGGGAGGAAAAGTTGAACAGAAAAGTCATGAATGAGAGGTGATGATTACTCCAGGTTGTTTTGTCAATTATCAGTTAAATCAGTCCTGCTATTGTGATTACAATGGTGTTTGTCTCCAGCAGCTGAAGGCAAAAAGACCTTGAAAACAAGGAGAGGAAATCAACCGAAATTTGGCATGAAAAAATAGTTCAGACAAATACACCTAGGGGAATAAATATCATCACGTGGTGGAAGGTCTGCAAATGCACTATTGCCAGGAGGGCCAGGAAGGGTGGCCGATGTAATAGGAAGGTGTGCATGGCAGAGCAACAAAATGCTGTTGCTGTAAGCCACGTGGGTCATGTGGACGAGGCAAAGACTCCATTTACCTTCTCCAGCAGGGGTCTGTGGGATCAGACCCAAGGTGCTATTTATGGGTTTGCATTATTTTAAAAAAAAAACAAAAAACAAAAACAGGACAGGAAAAACAGAGAAGTAGAAGAAATTCAGTGAATGAGAAATACAGATGGTCCCCGACTTGAGATGGTTCGACTTATAATTTTTTGACTTTATGATGGTGTGAAAGCGATATGTATTCAGTAGAAACCATACTTTGAATTTTGATCTTTTCCCAGGCTAGCAATATGCAGCATGATCCTCTCTCATGATGCTGGGCAGCGGCAGCAACTGCAGCTCCCAGTCAGCCACGCGATCACGAGGGTAAACAACCGATACACTGACAACCATTCTGCACCCAGACAACAATTCTAGTGTTCACTTTCAGTACAGTAGTCAATAATCTACATGAGATATTCAACACTTTGTTATAAAATAGGCTTTGGGTGAGATGATTTTGCCCAAGTGTAGGCTAATGTCAGTGTTCTGAGCACATTTAAAGTAAACTAGGCTAAGCTATGATGTTCGGTAGGTTAGGTGTATTAATTGCATTTCTGGCTTACAGTGTTTTCAATTTACAATGGGTTTTTGGGGACATAACTCCATTATAAGTCGAGGAAGATCTACAATCAAAATTGATGGGATCTCCCTCAAAAAATAAAAAAATTACCAAGTCATAGTCAAAAAAGGGGAAGGGAAAGAGAACACTGGGTCCAAAAGCTAACTAATAAAAATGAAGAAAGAAGTTAAAATATTGCATTTATAAAGCTACCTCTCAAAGGAATGCAAAAATCACTTCACCTCTTTGGCCCTCAGTTTCCTCAATTGTAACGGGACGGTTGAGGATGACGTGATTGTTAAGGCCTCTTCTAATGCCAAATATCTATGCCCCAAAGCAGGCTTTAAAAGTCAACTTCTAAATCTGGCTCTAACCTCACTTGGGGGAATTCTCTGACATACGTCCTTCCCCAAAAGTCATCTGCTTATACTACCTTCTTATGAACAGCACATTTGCCTTGTTTTTAATTGAGGGCGCAGAGATGGTGGAAAGAGAATGAACTGGAAATCAGAAGCCCTGGCTTCTGGTTCTGGTTCTCCTGCACAAACGCAGGATGTTTCCCTCATCTATAAAGAGATGAGCCAGATTAGGTTATCACTGAGGTTCTTTCCAGCTCTACATACTGGTTTCTCTCTAATTCTCAGGCCTTCGAATGAGTTCTCATCAATTAGATGTCTCTTAGCAAGGAGAAGTCAACCACCAAGTAGAAAAAAGCCCAGGTTTCCTGTATGCCAATTCTCCACCTAATCCATTCACATAAATGACAACTAAGACACTACAGCTGGAGCTCAGAAAGTGCATGACACAAGAAAATAGTGGCAAGACACTAAAAGATGAAGAACTTTCTCAGAGAGGTGAGTCACTCCATTACAGAGCAATCTCCAGAGAAACCAGGAGTAAGAGTCACTCTTCTTGGAGACACTAGGAATAAGATTTGAAAGAAGTCAGAGAGAAGAGTTAACAATTGACTATACTCCCCCAGCATTCAGAGGAGCTGGCCCCACACATTTCCTTACGTCTGATGTCCATAGACATCACCTCTGGCTAGTGCTGATTTGGAGACCACTAGAGACATCCTCTGCATCTCCGCCCAGCAGGTCTCCACCTTTCAGTTTCCTCCATGTCAGTCCCATAGCCTGCGGGCCACTCCACACCCTACATTCCTGTCAGGTGTCCTGTCAGGCAAAGCTGGTTTATTTGAGGTCATGCTGGCAGCTGAGCCCAAGAGCCTGCTGCCTGTGCTGTTAACCTTGCCAAGTAGAGCTGCATCTATTTTTTTTTTCTTCATCATTCCTAGAAATATCAATTCTGGAAAACTCTGTTTTCCCACATAAGGTTTTGGCAGCCAGTCCTCAGCAGTTACCTCATTCTTTGCTCTGCTGCCATCTGAGAGAACGTACCAGGAAAAACTGTGCACCTGTAGGAAGGAGAATGAATGTACAAAGAGTGTAAGATTGGAGCACCTCTTCCTACTGACAGGGTTATGTAGGAAAGGCCTTCACGGACTTAAAGAACGTTAGTGCTGCCAGAGACATGCAACTCCACCTAGCCCAAATTCATCATTTCACACACACAAAGAAACTGAGGCTGGGCAGAGCGAAGTCCCTTCTACAAATCATAGCTAAAAATATTTGCAAATATATGCATGAATAGGTGAACGAATGAATGAGATAGAGCAATTCAGAAATGGAATTAGGAGGATAATGTGTACACTTGTAGAGCACAAGGTAAGGCCAGAGAAAACGAGAGATAAGAGATCTCTGTCTCTAAGTGTCTTAGTCCATTTGAGCTGCTATAACAGAATATGATAGACTGGGTAGCTTATAAACAACAGAAATTTATTTCTCACGGTTCTGGAGGCTGGGAAGCCCAAGACCAAGGCACCAGCAGATTTGATGTCTGGTGAGAACCCACCTTCTGGTTCATAGATGGCATCTTCTTGCTGTGTCTTCACATGGCAGAAGCGGCAAGTGAGCTCTCTGGAGTCTCTTATAAAGGCACTAATTCCATTTATGAGAGCTCCATCCTCACGACCTAATCACCTCCCAAAGGCCCCACCTCCTCGTCATCACATTTGGGGGTTAGAATTTCAACATATGAATGTTGGGGGGACACAAACACTTAGTCCCTAACATTAAGTAAACATTCACTCGTCTCCTGCTCCTCTCAGGTCAATATATAGCCACTGGCCATCATTCCTTATTTTTGGTCCAGACAAAATCTTCTGAAAATAAGCTGTTCATTAGTCTTCTATATTATTGACAAATAATCATAAAGTGAGAGCTTGAGAGAACCTTAGGAAGCATCTAGTCGCATCCTCATATTTTAGAATGAGAGACTAAGACTTGAAATAAGTAAAATAGCTTTCCCAGAATATCCAACAGCCATGAGATGGTCACAAAAAGAAAAAACAATACAGATAGACCTTGATCTACTTGTCCCTGAACACTTTTTTCTCCTACTGAAATAAGTCAAAAACATGTGCGTGCACACATGCATACCCGTGCATCCGTACCTACTGTAGGTATAAAGAGTTACTAAATATACTACTACAGCAGCTGGGATCTTACAAGATGACTTTTCACAAGGTGTTTGTGGTTTCTTAAAATGTGTTAGGCTCTCTTCTTTTTTCTTCTCCTGAGATTTTTAAAATTTAAGATAGAACTTAAAAAGGCTGAATTGGTCAAAACAGTTACTGCAGGTTTACTTCATACTGTCAAATCTAAATTATGAGCAGTGAGTTCCAGGCTGGCTTAGTGTGCTGCTGCATCATCTCACTTTGGTCAATAGCATTCAGATAAGGTGATGGGAAGCCGAAGTGGCCACCCAGAGGCCCTGCTGAAGTTACACCGGTTGGTGTCTATCTCTGCACCTGATTAGAGGGAACTCCTTTTGAATCCAGTGGGAACTAAGAAGTGAGGCCAGTTAGTGGGAACTAAGAACTAGATCCTACTAGGGGATCTGGTAGGTGGTAAAGCAGCACCACTCTTGCTGTTATTCATTGGGCCTTGACTTGTGACAAAAGTTACTAAACAGATAATTTAGCTCAGAGAGTCTATGATACACACGCCCACCCCATGGAGAGAAAGAGTCCTTCCAGATATCCACTTAGAAAATTAAGGGGTGCCCTGAAGGAGTTAAATAGGCCTCACACAGAGGTTCCCTTTCTTGCAAAGCCTCACTCATCTTCTTGCTCTGGTATCCCCTCAGCTCAGCAGCAGCAGCAACATTCACTGCATAGGAATGCACTAGGAACTGAGTGGACACTATGCTGGAGACCTCCCTCAAAGGGTTGACAATCCTATGAGAGCCAAAACACGTACTCAGAAAGCTAAATAATTATACACCTAGAATAACCAAAGCACCAAATCAGTTAGTGTAGCAGTAATAATTATGGAGTTCAGAAAAGGGCATTGGAGTAAATTACAATGGATTACAAGACCCTTTCTTTGCAGGATTTAAATCCTTTCCACATTTGATTCTTTTTCTTTTTTTTTTTTTAAGGAAGATTAGCCCTGCACTAACATCTGTTGCCCATCTTCCTCTCTTTTTTTTCCCTTTTTTCTCCCCAAAGCCCCAGTACACAGTTGTATATCACAGTTGTAGAGTTGTAGCTTTTCTGTATGGGACACTGCCTCAGCATGGCTTGACGTGTGGTGAGTAGATCCGCTCCCAGGATTCAAACTGGTGAACCCCGGACCACCAAAGCAGAATGCGTGAAGTTAACCCATACACCACTGGGCCGGCCCCTCACATTTGATTCTTATGTTTTATTTTTTAAGGCAGGTTTATGGTCTAACGTCATTATAATAAGAAAGGAGGAAGAAAGCAGAAGAATATAGCACAAAGAGTAGAAATTTGAATCTAAAAAATGGATTGAGCACCTACTGTGTGGCAGCCATATAAAAAGAAAATGAAGCATAACACACAGTGGAGTAACTGAACCCCAATCTAAGAGTTAAATCCCAGTTGAAAAGCAAGTATGTATTGCTGGGATGGGATCCTTGGATGGATCCCAAGAATGTCATAGGCAAAACGGAACAGTCAGGTAGAGGCCAATGAGCAGAACAGTGAGGAAGCATGTGATTACTCCCAAAGAAGCAGAAGAGAGCCTCGTGATAAGATATTATAGATTGTGGGAGCTAGAGATGTAGGCAGATCAGAATAGACAACTAAGTAAAGAAGACTAACAAGGGCATCAATGGAGTGGGAATAAGATGTTATCTAAGAGATGTTATCTAAGGAATTCAGAGAGGTTATACAGTGTGAGAAAGATGTGAACGAAATGTGACCAGGAAGGAAGAACCGGATATGCTCTTTCCCAGACCAGACACCACTGTGTCAGAAAGGTCTCCATCAAAGCTTCCTTTTATCTGCATTTGTTCTCCATATGGTAGGGACATCCTCTCCTTCTCAAGGAGAAAAATGAGTGCAGGAATCTGACACCAAGCCGCAAATAAGACTTGGGAGTAAATTATCTAACAGGTTGTGCCCCCAAAATTACCTTCTGTGGCCTGGAAATTGACGTAATAAACAGAGTCAACTCTCAGAGATTCTGCTCATGAAGGCCAACAGTATAAGTGTAGATAAGTGTTCATAACTCCAGTAATTGCTTCTCAAGAAGAAACGTTCAAAATGGAATCAGAACAAAACTCAAATCCTATATTAAAATAGTATTTATCTACAAAAAAAGGAAACCTCTACTTCCATAGTCAGATCTTGAAGAAAGATTTAGCAATAACAGGGCAATAAATTGTAGAGCTAACATATCATGCCTGGGAATTGTGATAGCTCAGTCCCCATGAGTCTCAATTAGCTAGAAGATTAGTCCTTGCTCAGCATATATACATGATTCATGTTTATTTAACAATAACTAACTGTATCTCTGGGTTATGCAATTTATCAAAATGACTATATTCTAAGCAGAAGGGTGAAAAGCAATGAAAATAACAAAGGAGTATCTGGGTATGGCATGTTTTCGTGTTTCCTCTCATCCTTAAACTAAAATATGTTTCCTGGAAAAGTGTGTTTTCTAGTTGTTCAATGACACAAAACTTCCCATGAGCCCTTGGTCCATTGTTTGCATTGCAGGGCCTTGGAGGCAGCATGGAGACAGGGAAAGGAAGCAGCACTTGTGGCTAGCCAGCCCTTCGGTTAAATCCTGGCTCTGTCACTTTGTTGTAAGCATTAATTGTTAATAATTATTGAGTTCCTACAAAGTTCTGGTCCTGACAAATTGCTTTATCTGTATTACGTCACAATAACTCCATGAGGTAAATACTATTCCTGTCCCCATTTTACAGATGAGAAAACTGAGACAGAGAGAGTGTAGTAACTCGGCCAAGGTCACAGGAAGTGGTGGAGCTAGGATTTGGTCCTACATCTATGTCATATCTCTTAACACTTGTGTCATATTAACTTTTCTCTTGGATTTAGAATCTGGGCAACTTAGCTTCTCTGGGCTTTGGTTTTTTCATCAATAATGTGGAGAATATACTATCCGTCTTGCAAAATTGATGGGATAATACATGAGATGATACATGTAAAGTGTTTAGTGTAGTTCCTGGTCCATAATAGGTAATCATTTAATAGTAGCTATTATTGTATTTGATAGATGATTATTTTTATGATCTCTAAGACTTTCCTGATAAAATAATTACTTCTTAAATTATATAGCTACATTTTCATCAATAAGAATAAAGTTATTAGTACTAGCTTTTCATTAATAAGAGAATCACAATTCCCATTTAACTTCTTTTATTTATGTATTTTGAGAACAAAATCAAATGCTTAAGATAAAACAAATCAGGGCTGGGCTTTAGTCAGAGATTGCTTTAAAAAAAGCCAAATGGATACTAAATGAACCATGACCTCAACCTTATAATTTAAATAATCATAAATAGTGGCTTATATTGACCCTGAAACATCACATCACTCACCAGAAATATGAGCCCACTCACATATGTGAATTGGCTGCTTATTGGACCAAATTTCCTGTGAAGAGACATTGTTGTTGCCTACTTAACAGCAATTACCAAGGTCCCACTCTCTGCCCCTCTTCCTTTCCTTCTTCCTTGCTAACAGAACTCAGATTTTCTTAAGCGGATCCATAGTCACAGGCTCCAAAGAGGTGAGGAACCTCTCAACCCCAGGTAGTGAATCATGATTGACCTAAGCTAATGATCGTATTCCCATTCCCCATGCCAGTGATTGGCTTAACAATGGACTTGTAACAGAAAGCTGGATAGGAATTCTAACGGGGGACTTTGGGAAAAGAATTTTCACTTTCAAAAATAAGCATTCAAAGAGAACGTTCCCTTGTTGCATTTGCATGTGACACTTGGAGCTACAGTGGCTAGCTTGAGATCATAAGGGGAACCAATGTAAGAAGATATGTCAGTATGCTGAGGATGTCAGAACAGAAGGATGGAGAGAACATGAGTCCTTGATGAGACACTGAAGATAATAAATAAACCAGAATGTGCCCCAACAAGAAGTCTGAAGGGCTTTTTGTTAGTGAACTACTTAATCTACTCATTGTTGAAACCATTTTGAATTGGGTCTTCTGTTATCTGAAGCTGAATATATCTTAACTGATATCCAAACCCAGAAGGCTAGGTCTTGGTTAAGCCTAGGGGTTCCAAGACAACCAAGATAGTCCAACGTTCTTGATTCTATAATTCCTACCAAAGACATATGACTAAAATGAGAAGGAGCAAAGTGCTGTAAAGAAAGAGGAAGAACTGAGGAATTAGGAGAAATCCTCAGGTCCTAACCATCTTTCAGATACTGACTCTTCCTTCCCATGCTCATTCCACTTTTCTTGACTAGATACTAGCCTCCATCAATTTACTTAGTCTAAATCTGCTTTTAGATATCCCCAGAATGTTGTAACAGGACCTCAGATTCTGTTGCAATTCTGGAAAAAATTGCTCCACACAACATCCCCTGAAAAACTATGGCCTTGCTGAAATGTGCTTTCTCTCACCCTTCACACAAACATAAAATGTCACCTCCACTGGCTTTCATTGAGCTCTCAGAGAACCCACAATATTTGGAAAGCAACACAGTCAGACTGGAGTAGGAATGGATGAGCTGCCCACGAACCACTAGGTGTGTCTCTTTGACCATGCTGAGCAACCCGCAAGAGAAACCATTGCCTGAGTGGGCACAGCCATAGAGAGTGAAGTGCAGGAGCCTCTTAGAGCTGCTAAATGAAAATCAGGAAAAAGCAGAGACTGACAGTAACAGCCTCCATTTATCAGGGGCAACCGGATGGTTGTCATGAGCAGCTGTTCTCTTCCACTACTGAGAGGCAGCAGGATTATGTCTGGGAGCAAAATTCCTCATAGTACAGTTTCTGAGAACAAAAAACATGTTATAGAAGAACATTATAAAAATCTTCCCTGGAGATTTTTTGTATTGTTTCCTCATCTAACTATATATATAATGAACATATATACACACATATATACATATATATGTATACACATAGAGAGAGGGAGAGATTGATTCTACATACATGTAAAATGGAAGGGGCAGTACTTAAATACAGTCCCGCAGTAGAGATAGGCAAGTTATTCTCCAGTCCTGTTAACATGTGATATGCTATATCCTAAGGACACATTCCACCCCTACCTCACCAATGATTATTGTCATCATGAATTATTCTTGTCCTGGTCAGTCAATTCCTTTCTTCACAGGCCTGACTAAAGAACTCTCCCTGCAATTTCAGCTGCACTTCTTTCTTACCCTTGCTTCTCGTATCCTCTTTGTTTCCCTGGGTCTCCGATTTCATTCTTTCCCCCTCTCGTCTTAATCCGTCATTCTTTGGGAGACACTGTTGGCTGAGCACTGCACAATAGGCCTTGTCTCACCCTATTTACCATGCCCATTAAATCTATTAGTCTCAGTACACCATCAGCTTTTCAAAGGCCCCCTTCTTACCTGTTCTAATGACATCGTCCCCTCTCCCACTGCCCTTTGAACACTCATGTGATTAAGCTCCAATTTCACTTTGCTTTTGATAATGACAAGATGGCTGCCCTCTATAATCTTACTCTGGAGCCTAACAGAGAGTACCTTACAGCAGCAGTCACAAGAGATACCTATTGATTGCTCCCTTGGCCTCTCCTTCCCTCAAGGTCCCAGAGGTGCTATTTGTATTTGTCCAGTCTAAGCTAGCTCACACAGATAGTTTTAACTGGTCACTCCCGTTGACACAGGATGGTGGATATTCTGAATGACTTAGAGCCCTCTCCCTCTTCCCCTTTCCTCCTACGCATTGTGCTCAGATGTTCAGATCCCATTCGTTCCCTCAAATATGTATTTATTGAGTGTTTTTCAACTGCCAGTCTCTGAGCTAGGTGTTTGGGAAGACAAGAAAAATGAGATTCAGTCTCTTCTGCAAGGAGATTCCCATCTGGATAGAGGGGAGGGCCAAGATGGACCTGCCAATGAACCACTACGATACAATGGGCTAATTGCTTTATCTAGGCCAGAGGGAATCCAATCACACCAGCTTCCATTTTACTGCTGTACTAAAAATAGGCTGAGTCTGCCGCAGACCAGTGTCAAAGTGAACTGTACCAAAATAAGAATGGACTTTGGTTCAACACCTGGTTCAGCCACAAATTTGAATAACCTGGGGTAAATCACTTGTGACTTAGACAGTTCTGAAGGCAGATAATAGTACACCTACCTCCCAGGGGCTCCTGTGAGAAGGAAATGGAAAAACACCTAAGCAGGTTGCTAGCCCAGCACGTGACACTCCATAAATGTTAGCTGGGGATGCAGATACTTTTCATATGCCCAGAAACCCTCTGATTTTCAAGGCCCAGTATCCCTCCACTAAACTGTCTCCCCGAGTAACCTACAACTCATGATTTTTCTAGGAGGGTGGATTTGTTTGAATAAATGTGTGAGCCACATCAGCTTCAACTTCAGCCGGGTTGAGGCAGTTCAGTTAATTCACCCCCAGCACCTCACCTCCAGAGTACGTGTTACCCACGAGATTTTAGGCACAGGCAAATTAGTTTAGGGTCTCTTCTGGGAGTTGATTCATGTCATAAAGTGGAGCTGGATTTATTACCCTCAACAGTCTCTACTCAAGGGGAGCCGGGGACCTGAACAGCAAGGGGGCTCCGGGTCAGAAGAAAGCCAAATTAACAGACTCTCCATGGAGGCCTCACATCGATTACCTGAGCAGCAAAGGCCGTGAACCCATCTCCTACTGCATTTCATTGTGATGGAAAACCCCTACCTTCACTCCAAGGGAAGAGTCTTTTGCAAAAATCTTCCTCACATATCCTAATGACTGCACAGTATCAATTGAAGGGCAGTGAAAAATTATTATTGAGCCATGTACAGACCACCCCAGCATTTTTAATTACAGATCGTACAAGAAAAATATAACTTCTTTTGTTTTGCTGTATTCAAGATAATCTTATCAAGATTGTCAGGAAAGAATAACACTGCAGTCAAAAGAATATTCAATGCCCCTTCAGGCACTTTTCAGAATTCAGAGTGCTGGCACATATTTAAAAACCAAATACAGAAGAAATGCATAACTTAGAGAGCTCAGGTGCTAAATTAACAGAGGCTGAGGGAAAGAATGAGTCAGGGAAATGCTTCCCCAGAATGCAGCCTAGCTTTTAGCCCCAACTTTTCTGATTCTCGTCAATGTGCTGAAGTCTGGTATTGATGTTAAAATCATCTGACAACTTGTAACTCAACTATAAGCAGTTAGACACAAGCTACAAGTGTCTATTTTTACACACTAGCAGCAATTCCCCCAGGAACCCCAGCTTTCCTTTCAGCCTGCTCTTCTGTCATTCCTGAGAACCATTCCCTTCTATGGATGTTCTCTTCTCTTGTTGGATGCCTTTAGAAAGTTGCCTTCCAGTTCCTAATTACCTCAAGCAGCTGCCTAATGCAGCTTCCAGGCTCAAACCACTGTAGAGTATCCATTTTAACCCTCAGCACTATCACTGACTGGTGTTGAGAGAGAGGGATTGCTTCTGCAGCCAGTCAGGAAAACAACAGTTGTTGTATTCATTGGCCTCCCAGGAAACTAGGATGCCTTGCCATTATGGAAGGGATTTTCCCCCCAGGGGCTCTGGCTGATGAGCCACCAGGCACACCAAAGAGGAATGGCTTTATTCTGCCCTCTGCTCTCCTTGGCAGGGGTTACATCATTTGCTCAAGTACCATCATCAAGTCTATATATATGCTGCCTACAGAAAACATTTTATAAGCCAAAAGCAGTTATGACAAACACCATTAAGACAATGTTCTCTAGGTAACACAACACAGTGCCCAGCTCCCAGGCCATGGCTTCCTTGTTTTCAGAAATGATTCCAATTACAGAAAGCACTCAACAAAGAACTGTGGATTAATTGATTCTCAACTGGTCTGGAATCCACCTATTAAATACTCTGAAATCTGCTTTTTGATATAAGGTGGTGGGGATTTCACAGCAATGGCATTTGATGCCAGGGCATTTAGCCTGCCCACATTTTACAAAAATGAAGGTACTATCACTGAGGTTCTTTTGTTTCCTCACAAAGAGTAGAAGCTGCCAGAAAAAAAAAAAAACACAATAAAATAAAGAAAGTTTTAAGAGAGGAAAGGGAAGATGTTCTTACGGGATTTGGCTTTCATCTTTAAAGAAAAATCAACATTTTGCGTGTATTGTTGGTGGAAGTTTATACCCAGGTGCCATTTAATTTATTTTCAAAGAGTGCCTGACAAGTAATTGCTGGTGTTTCAAACTCACTATTCAACCATCTCTTCCTTTCTTTTCACTAAAGGTTTCAGAAAACAATCCAGTGTCAGGATAAAATGTTGAAAGAAAAGGGTTCTTTAATAAGAATAAACATGCAAAATGGGTTCCCAATTTGAGAAAAATCTGCTGTATCCTACCATTTCTCCCTTGAGGCACCTATTAGGACCAACCTTCCAACACTGAGTTATCCCAACATTGAGTTTACTTTGCCTGGTAATTTGGGGGTAACTTCCACTTTGTGAACTTTTCCAGAAAATGAAGAGACCCAGAGTGGCCTGCCTTCCCTGGGAAGCACCCACATTGACCTGGCATCACGGAATAGGCTGACTTGCTTTGGGAAGCTTGCCCAATACTTGATTCCCTGACACTCTTCTTTTGCATGAATTTTTTAGATTGACCTGAACACCAAGGTCCCTAGGAGTCTGTTACATTAGTGAGGTGGAAAGAACATTGAACATGTTGCTGCAAGGCCTAAGTTCGAGGCCTGGTGCCTCTATTCAAGACACTTATCTTCCTGAGACTCAGGGCCCTCATCTGTAAAATTAAGGACTAGAACTAACATCTCTCACCTCCCCTTCAGCCGTTCTCTATGATTCTCACAAAGGCACTACACATGATGTAGCTAGGGAGAGAAGAGGAAACAGAAAGAAGGGAGGTGAGAATGCATGCAGGTGCCATAGTTACTGACCACCTTCCAGGATGTCATTTTTCTTTTATAATCTCTTACCTGATTTTCACCAAGGGAGTGGAATGATTCACAGGGAAATAGGATTCTACACACTTTAATATGTAGTAGGAGCTTAGTTACTTGAACAGAGGAACCCAGTTGCGTTTTCAAGAGGCCCTCAGTCATAATAGAACTGCCTCTCCTTTCTGTGGCAGGACAGAATTACTCACAAATACTTCTAAAAGGCACACTTTAGGTGTTCTTCCCAGAGTGCTGATGGATTTGTAATATAGTTTTCTCCTGCTGTGACCAATGATGTGTTTCTGACAAATACCTGCCCAGGACTAGGCAGACTGCTACAGCCTGGACAAGACTAAATGCCTGAAGCTGAAATATCTTTAGCTGAGGCCTCATTAGCACTGAACCCCACCCCAAGGCAGAGGACCATGCAGATTCATAAGACAAAGTGAGGTGGGGAAGGGAGGGAGAGAGACAGAGAGAGAGAGATAGAAGGAGAGATGGAGAGAGAGTACAGAGAGAGAGAGAGAAAGAGACAGAGAGAGGAAGGAGAAGGAAAGAAAGAGAGAAAGATAGAAGAGAAAAAGATACAAAGACAAAGAGTAAAGACAGAGAGAAAGATAGACTGGGGGATAGGAGAAGGTCATTTAGCTGCTTAAAGAAAAGAGATTAAGGAAGTGTTTCCTTGTATGTTTATCTATTAAATTCTATTTTTACTTTTAGACTTTTTCATTTTTCTGTCCATGTGTAGTCGTCTGCTCTGTATCCTATATCGTTCCCCAGTGAGGCAATAGTAAACAATGTCTTGGCTTTTTCCTTGCTGTTTGTGATTGATACTAAGGCTGTTCACCAATATACCAGATTTTCTACCAGGTCCGGAATGAGAGTGCACTCCCCTGCCCTCTTGAAATCGGGCAGAGGCATGTAATTTGCTTTGCCAATGGAAGGTGAGCAAAAATAACTTGTATTGCTTTGGGGGAAAAACTATTAAAAGACAGGCATTTTTTGCAGGTTTCCTTCTTCCCAGTAATGTGGGAGCCCAGCAAATCTCCAGATATTGGAGGCTCCATCAACCTGGCTTCAGATTGAGAAAACCTGGAGCAGAGTCCCCACCTGCCCACCGTGGACATGTGTTGTGAGCAAGATATAAAATTTTGTTGTTTTGAGCCACTAAGACTTGGGGATTCTTCTTACTGCAGCATAACCTAGCCTAACCTAACTGACACCTTGTTGTTATTACTGGTTAAGAATAGTCTAAGACTGTCAGATACTGTTGTGTATGGCACAATTTTGCAAAACATAAAATTTCTAATGTTTAAATAAATAAATATTAAGGTTTTTTGAAGAGTTGGTTCTGTTCACAAGGAGTTTTTATGTAGGGTGAGTTTTTATGTAGTTTTTATGTACTCGGTTGGGTGTAGAGTTCACCAGTTGCAGATTCATCTAAACAGAATTTTCTGTATATTTATAGCACACTGGGTCTGAGAGGAAATGTTGATAAGAAAAGTCTATACTTTTGCCTTCATTCTAGATATTTTTCAGGGATTACTATCTGTGAATAATTTGTATGAGTATATAAGGATGGTAAACTTGTCAGAAATAGACACTAAAAAAAACAATTATCATCGTGATTATTTTATCATCATCAATACCCTGCAGCTAAGCTCTCAATGATTTTTAATACCAAATGAAATTCAGCCAGTTCAAAGCAGGTTTATAAACCTAATAATCCTGTGAAGTTGAATCTGCAGAAATAACTAGATTGACCTGAAAGTATTTTTTAGATGAGCATTTTTAGTTAGAAGAATTAAATGTTGGAGACTGTAGACATAAACAAATGCTACCTAACCTTTCCTGAACAAAGCTTCATCCAGCTGTTGGCCTCTTTAGTGCAAAACTATAACCTATAAAGTCACTAATTTGTGGTGGTGGCACGCCTAGTCTGGAAAACACAGCCTTTCTCTACACTCTCAGCCAATAACAACTCAATACAAGGGAGGTATCTTGACAAAGTGGGGGATAGATTAGCCACTTCAACCTCTACTCCATCCTCCACATTCTAGAAACATCCTGGCAGAGGTGTAATAATTGTAGGTCCTTAATCAGTCAAAAATCCTCTCCTAAACTCGAAGTTCTCCCAAATACAAGAAGAAAGGCCAAGAACAGAAGTGTTGTCATTCTTCAATGCAGATTGGTGGACAACAGAGAACCAGGATTAGAAATAGCCTGTGAAAAGCAAAGGAACTCAACAAGGATAGATCTGAGTAGAGAAGTGAGCATTATGTTCACTTCTTTCCATGTCCAGAAAGATTGGTGGTGATGAACTGAACAGGACCCCATCTTTCTAGAAGTTTCCCAGACCTACGTCAAACTATAGCAGTAAGCACACCCCACTTTAAATAGCCTTAGAAGTTAAGACAACCTGGTGACACATTAATTCCAGCATAAAATAAAATTTATATGCGTTATTTCTTAACAAATCATTTTTCCTTTATTTACAATAAAGAATCAAAGGGCTTCTTTTTTTGTTTGTATCATTTCTCTTTCTCTACTGTTTTTTTTATGTCTATAAATCATTTGTCATAAAAAGCAGCTGTGTCTAGAAAATTCTTCTCCGTTCCATCATAACACAACTTAAAGACTCAAAATATCTCTAGTAAATAGGCATAGGTAGTAATGTAAGTTATAAGTAATAAACATAAAATCAGCAGATAATGATCTCATTTAGTTTCAATAATCAAAAATAAGCATAGGCCTATAAATCAGAGAAAAGAAATAGCTCACCCTTCAACTATGTCAAACATTGTTTACTACTTCTCAGTCTTTTCCTGTAGAGAAATAATTTTTTAAGTGTTCCTGATTCCCGTTTTCTATAATAGATTTTTTTGAAATTATCAAAATGTGCACTGAACACAGTGCCTTTACCATAGTCTTTCTGGTTGCAAAATTCTAAGACAAATGCACTGAACATGCATGCTCGTGAGTTAATAAGATAACTGGGAGGTGGTATATTTTTGCTTCTTTTCAATTTCAAATAATAAGCCCTCAATTTATCAGAACACCACAATGTATTCTTATTTAAAGCTAGTTAATTCACTTTTCTGATCAATTTAAATAGAATCAGATATTCCTTATTGTTTTAAGCCTTACTATGAAACAGTTCCCCCATATTTTGTTTCTTTATTTTTATAATGAATTTTATAAGTGAATTAATATGTACTATTGTAGTAAATACATGCTATTGAGCATAACTGATCCTTCCTTTTAAAATGCAGAATCTTTCAGGGCTTCAAGACAGAACATTCCACATACAATATAGGTGACAGAGATATTGCAAAGATTTAGGACAGCTGTTCTCAACAGGATTAGGGATAAATGCATAAAAATCACCACAAAGTTTTTTTTTTTTTCTTCAAACTACATATGTCCATCCCCACTTGGGACTCTGGAATATGTGCGGCCTAGAAAAATTCCTCTGGTGGTCCTGAGGGTCGATGCTTTAGGAGCTTGGGGAACACCTGAATATAACATAGAAGTGTTGTTTATTCATTTTTATTAACATTTGCAAATTGAAACATTTTCTTCTTTCTTCTAAATATTGTGTGTAGGGGAAAAACTCAAATTAATTTAGAGAGCTGATCCACTGAGTTCTTAGTTAAGGTCTTAACTGCATGGCTAGCTCTGCTTTTCCATTTATACAGGCAAATACGCTGTCTTTGTCTTTCACCAAATGGGAAACATTTGCTTAGAGAACTGAACCTACATAGTTGCCTATCACCATCAAACACCTCTGTCTTGTAGTGAGCTGGCTTTGCAGCAGCCTGCCAGAATGAAACAGCAGAGATGGGCCAAGTCTAAAACACAGAAAGTGAAATGGCTTTATTAAAGAAAGAGATTAAAGCATCGGGCTCTGCAAACTAGACTAAAGCCCCAAACCGCAAAATTATCTTGATGCGTGTGATTGGGAAGGACTAATTAGAAGAGAGGATGTCATTTTATTTTCTAACCAGCCCTCTCTGATCTGAAGCCATGACACCCCCTCACTTGTTACCTAGCAACCCTTCTTTGTATATGTAAGGTTACTCTATTCCTGCGTTGTTATTCAATTTACTTGCCATTTTAAGCGTCCTTATCCTCTTTAGGACTACCCCACCCTGGTGTGATTGGCCTTAGGCTCTAAAATACCAGAGAGCAGTCAATTAAGTGGATCCAAATGTCATTGTAGAGCCCACTGTACAAAGGCGCTAAACAAATGCTGTTGATTTCATTTTGGTCTTTGCGATTTTACCAGAGCCCTCCCCTTCTGCAGCCCCAGACAACCACCCTCCGCCTAACCCAGAAATTGCTGTCATTGCTTTTATCTTGATTGAAAGAATATATGCAGGACTGGTTCCTTTTAACTTAGTGGAAAAATGACTATCAATTTAAACATTAACTGGTGTCCAATCTAATCATGAAGCTAAAAACAGAATTTGCTTCTGCACATTGCAGAGTTTCTCAGAAAATCACCATCCAACTAAACTTCACAATTTCACCTAAACTCTGGCAATATGTAAATAGGTAATCAGCCACATTTGGAAATGTATTTTTTAATCAGGTAGTTTAGATGCATAATCACCTCCAAATCAAACCAACATTAGAGGCCATTAACTCTTGAAGGAAGGAAACTCAGTTGGCAGGCAGAATTCTATCAGATAGAGAGATCCCAGCTCCATTTTAATGTTTGTAGAAGAACCACAGGCTTATACTTACCTTCCAGTTGCCTTTTTTTTTTTTCTTCTTAAAAAGAAAATTGTGCTTCTTTCCTAACACTGGATAAGAATTAAGAGGCTTAACAAAACAATGAACATATAGCACTTGAGTTCTCAGAAAAGGGCTATTGACTCCTTACTGTTTCTGTTTTTCTCCTCAGTCAGTCACTTGAGAATTGCTCCTATCACTACAAGTCTAAATATCTCCAGAATACCAAACTCCAGGATGTTCTGATATACAATATCTAATAGACAATCTAATATACATACTAATGATACAATTTGCTCAAAGCAGTAGTACAATATTGCTCAGTCTAAAATAACCCCTGTTGCAAGAATCCACATCCCTATTCATTGCAGTACCCAAATAATTCCAAAATCTTCACTGCAATCTTTTGGGGTTTTATACAAAAAGGAATTTGAAAGCATTTGTTGTCTATCTCCTACTGTGCTGGTTGGGGGATAATGGCAACAGGTGGACCTAAGTCCTAGGATATAAGACAGTGGGGTGTATGGCTTGCCAAATTTAGATAACTCAATTAAAACAGCCCTATTCACCCATACCAAGGAAAATAGCTGGAAGCTGGGAGAGTAGGGGAGGGTGAACACTGGTGACAACTGCAGATTTTCTTCTCTGGGGTCATTAGCTATGTTTATATTTCTACAGCATAACTGTATTACAAGCTAGCATGGTTATTTTTGCCTTTGCCTCATCACTCAGTGCAAAAGGGCAGAGGTGAGTGCCTATAAATTCACACAGCTGCTGGCTGGCATTTGGAAAATAATTCAGTAACATAGGCCTTTATTTCACTACAAGAATTGTTCTTTGAGGAACACTCCCCCCTGTAAACCAAGAGAACACTCAGCTCCTGCAAAACCTTCCCAGGTTAAAGCAAAGCACAATTTCTAGTTCTTGTGCCAGCCTGAGGTATGCAAAGATTTTCTCAGCAGGAAGTCACTCATAGACATCACATGAATATTTAAACAATGGGAAGCCAGCAAAAAGATTCTTTCACGCTGCAGGATGATAGTGACTTCTGAAATTATCACAATTATCATTCCATTATTGCAAAACAAATGACCTGATTTATTATGCTATGCCTCTGCTCATCTCTGGATCTCTTCCTGATATATTACACAACCGGTTACTTAGGCATTCTACACAAACAGCATTTGTATCGACTACTTCATTAATATTTTGATTATTATAAATCTCAGGAACTCAATCCACATCCGAGGCTAGAGTCAGCTCTCCCCTAGCCTCTTTCCCTAAAGAAGATGATCAGAAAATGTTAGAGGCAGATATGATGATATAGCCTATGGAATTCTGGAAAATGAGGTAGCTCATCCCATAACTCTCCCTTTAGGGCAGAAACGCTCCTCACTCTGCTATGCTATCCCATAGCAGAAAAGACCAACGGTTCTTGAATCAGCAGGAAAAGAAGTTTACATTCAAGAAATCAAGGAAGAAATTCTATTCCCTAGCACGATTCCAGTGCCACATGTCACAGCACATCTTTAAAAAAAAAAAAAAGTTTTCTGGTTGTTTTCCCTTTAGGAAGAAAAGATGAGAAAGAAAAACCATGCAGGAATTTTAACAGTTAAGTCATCAGTAAAGTAGTTTCAAAGACAATACTAAAAGCCAGGTCTTCCAATCCTACTGTCTTTTAAATCCTTTAACTACATTAGGTAGCTTCACGTGCTCTATTTACGGACCCATCTGTAGGGTAGAGCAAGTTTGTTTACCCTCTTAGCAAAACTCAGCAAAGAGTAGCTATGTCCCACTAGTGACACAGCAGGGCAAGAGAGGAATTTGGAGACAAAAAATCAAACAATGCACTTGGCAAAAAGCAGATCATGGCAACATGCATGTTGTAATGAGACAACTGATGAGCCGTGAGTCGAATTCCCACTTCTTCCACTGGAACATTATCACAGTTTAAAGTGCTTGAAAAAGAGCACGTCTGCAGTACACTAATGACTTTAAATGGGCTCGTGTGTCAGGATATAGGTTGAAAAGAAAACTCAAAGCATTTTGCATAGGCTGCGAAATGACTTTTCAAATGATTTTAAGCTCTACCTGTCCAGCAAAAACTGTAATCAGCCCTTTCCTCATCTGGGTCTAATATTTGCTCAGGGGGCACAGTATTACCATCTGCTCTCAAGGTGAATCTAAAATAGGTTTCTCCAGGTAAACTACCAATGAAACCTTTGGATGAATTCTCCTGGCAACACCTCCTCCACTTCTTTCATTATAATTCCCCCTCCTACTATGCCCTCCCTAAAAAAAAATCAAGAAGCAAGTGTAGAATTATCAGGACTCCAAAAGCAACTGATCTTGTGGGACCTTGTGAATTTCATTTTACAATAAATATTTCTTGAACATTATATAAATATGAATAAGACACAGTTCTGATCCTCGAGGAGACGAGAATATTGGAGAAATATAATCAAGAAGAATCAAGGTAATTCATTTGAAGGTGGTCACTATATACAGTTAACTTAATCCAATTTTGTTGATTGTCTATTGGAGAACTTCATTAGAACTGTATCCAGCAGACAAAGAGAAAGGAGCTAGGAAGCCATCTCATTTTGTGGTTTGGGGAGAAAATCAGACCACCACTCAAGAGCCATTTAAATAAAGATTAGAAAGATAATAATAACTCCTAGCCCTCTTCCAGCTTCAACCCCAGAAATGAACATAGAAGAAGAAGTAACCAGAGAATGGGGGAAATTTGACAACCTGCTGTGTTCTCATCTCAGTAGACCACAGGGGTTAGAGTAAGATGCTAAGGAAGAAGTTGTTCCCAGGCAGAGGCATGAAGGAAGACCATGTCACAGATAACTAACTCTGCCTGGAATGAAGAGCCTGGCTGGCCTGACCTAGAGGGAAACACTGCCTGCCCCTTTCTTTCCATCCTCTACATGGGAGGGAACATCCTCACCTCACACAAATGATGCTGAGAAATATCATAAATCAGCCACAATCCTCTCCTTTATTCAAACAGACATACTCTCATTGAAAGTAGTGATACTTAAGAGAAATGCATTTATTTCCCTTTGCAATGGGAAAGGCACATAAGATCATGAGTAGACAGAACACAAAACTGAATCTTTTGCAATACAGCAATATTATTTGGTAAAACAGCCACACTGGGATCATTTATCTAATCAGAATCAAAACTTTTTTCTATGTTCTAGTTCCCTATCAGTAATCAATGATAAAGCCTAGAACCTTTAAGACATTTAACAGCCAAGCAAAGGAACAAAAAAGAGAGAGAGAGAAGTAAAAGAAAAGAAACAATGGCAGCACTGTGTAAGTGTACAAGCTTAAACCTTTGAAGGAAAGTATTCTGTTGCGTTACAAATACCTTGAAAGATTGGCCTAACATTTTTGACTGTGAAAATTCTCGGTATTCTATTATAATCTTCTACTGTCTAAATCAGACACATCTTTTACCACAAAACAAGTTGTAATTGGCCTTTGGCACCACAACTGGAATAACGCAAGGAAAGATTTTGACAGACACCAAACATTAACATTCTCCCATTATACTTTCCAGGATGTTAGTTTTACTTTCTTATTTCCTTGGATCCCAAAGGATTTCTTTTTGATTATGGAGTAAAGATGTTTTCCTATGCATCTTGAATTTCCTTGGTCCAGTTGCAAGTCATAATGATGTTAAAGAAGTATTTCCACCATTATGAATCTAAAGTCATAACTTAGAGACAAAAGAGATGACCCTCTATTGTTGCAGACCAAGGTCTCCAGCTGCATAAACTCCAGTCTGAAAATGGCAATGAATCCAAATTAACAGGTGTGTTTTCAAAGAGCTTGCAAAGTCTAAAGTATGATAATCATGTAACCAAATAGGTGAGAAATGCCCATATTTGTATTGATACAGTATTATTAAGTTGATATCATATGGATTAATCGCTATTTACCTTATGTGTCTGCTCCACCGATTTTGAACATCCAGGGAGGTATTAAAAAAAAAGAGAGAGCTATCTGGCCCCACTCCAGATCCAGTGAATCAGAATTTCAAGGCACTGTGAGTGCTTGGGAAACTGTTTAAAGCCCCACAAGTGATTCTGATGCCCAAACAAGGCTGAGAACCACAGGTCTACTCTGGCTTTCAGGAAGTAAGTCTTCTACAATATGATTAGCAAATGAATTTTCCATCTTTCCAAGGTTCCAAGCAGAAGGATGGGGACAAGGTTAAGTTCTCACAGCAAAAATGTTATCTACATCTCTAACAGAAGGCACAACACAAGTGGTCTAAACAATTTTGAGATATCTCCACAAAGAAGATCACCCAAACATTTTTCCCAGTTTCCTCTATTTTATTATCCTTTTAAATAGGAACTCCCAATGTCCTCTCCAACCTTGACCATTTATATGACTCAACAGAATACGTCCACTCCAGGCACATCATCTATTTTACAGAGCAGTGCTTTGGGTAGACAATTTGTTCAAGAATTTCACCTTGCAGATAGGTTAACTGGCAGAGAATAGAAGAACAGAAGAATATAAAACTGTCAAATAGAATCACATTAAATTGATGAGTTCCCAGAACAGAAAGCCTATTGCACCTTTCACAATTTCTCAATTGTATTAAAGAAAGTTGGAAGAAGAAAAATCCAGAAATAAAGGAATCAAATTCCCCAAATATAAGACCACAGGGTGATAAAGAATTAAACTGAGTTATACTGTAAATATAACACTCTCTGACATCACCAATGTGGGAATGCATCAATTCTCTAGTTAATTTCACAAGAGAGTACAAAATATTTAAGACAAACTAATCTCCTTACTTATTTAACAATCAAAGAGTATCTTCTATGTGCTGGGCACTGGGCAAAGCATTTGGCCAGTATTAGTTCATTTAATTAATATTCACAGTATCTCTATGATATGTTTACTATTAGCATCCCTGCTTCACAAATGATGAAAATGAGGCATAGAAAAGTTAAGTAACTTACCAAAGACTATATAATTAGTAAGAGGCAGAGCAAGGATGCAAAGCAAGGCAGTCTGGCCCTAGAGTCCATGAAGTTAGCACCCGTGGTCTACAGTCTCTCATCTTTTACCGAAAAACTATATGGCAGAGAGAGTTTATCTATGGCCTCTCCCAACAGCTCATTTCACTCCCTCCTTCCACCAAGTTCCTCCTTCTTACCTCCCTTTTTTCCTATCGAAGCTTATGCATCTAATATTTAATTTCCTTGGGTCTTGATGTCTGCTTGTTCATAGAATCCATACCAAGGGTCAACAAATAAAATGGCTTAACATGTTATCTCTTAAAGACAATGGGTTTTCACTTAATCACAGGCTGTTAATGCTTAACTCAAAGCAGTAGTTACTGTGGGATTCTGGCCACTGACATCCATGGTAAGCACCTTTGGGGTAGAATCCATATCTCATTTACATGTGTATTCTCAGCACCCAGCACAGTGCCTGGGACAGAACTGGATCCTAATGTAAGTTTACTGGATTGTAAAAGCAGGCCAGAATGTTCCTGCAACCTTCCCATGTAGGCCAACTTCTTCCACAAAAGGCCAGCTGGCTTACCTAATATGAGCTCTTATAGCTCCTCTGGGCTCAGACTATTAAAATACCTCTAAAATGGGGCATGTTGGTTAACAATCTCCTTTTTCTTCTCATAAAAGTAGGTCACACATGTTATATAGGGGGAATGCTATAGTCAGCCATATTCTGGGAAGAGAACAGACCTTGGGCCCTGAGTGCCGAGAAGAGGCAAGTTTCAGTGAGTGGATGCCTAGAGGAAAGGTCTTGATCGTGGGTCATTGCTTAGGCATACCAAGTTGTAGGCCTAGGGCAACATGGAATTCTGGCTCCGCAGGGGAACTTATAAGTAAAGAAAAAAAAGCTTGCTGAAAACAAAGAGGATCTAAAATAAGAAATGGGAAAATGACTTTGCAGCTTCACAGATTTGCCCAGGGATATGACTATAGAAAAATCCCCAGTAAGGCAGAATGTATTTCCCAAGATAGCACAACATAATCTCTCATTCCACATCCTCTTCTTACAGTATGACATTGACACTCCTCCCATAGAAAGGTGAGCCTGTGTTCCCTACCCTTAAATCTGGGCAAGTCAGAGACTAAAATAGAAGAGATACTACGTGATGTCCAAGGCTAGGTCATAAAGAGTGATACAACTTCTGCCCGGTCCTCTTGGGACACTTACACTTGGAACTAGGCTGTTAGGAAGCCAAGGAGCCACATGGAGATGCCACAGATAGGTGTTTCAGCCAACAGCCCAGCTGAGGTCCCAGCTGAGAGCCAGCATCAGCCACTAGACATGGGAATGAAGAAGCCTTCAAGATGGCACCAGCTCCAGCCACCATCTGACTCCCATCACATGAGACATCCCAACAGAGAATCATCTAAATGAGCCCAATCAACCCTCAGAACCTTGAGAGATAATGATAAAATGATTGTTATTCTTAGGTCATTAAGTTTGGGGGTTATTTGTTATGCAGCACTAGTAACTGAAACACCCAGCCTGGAAACAGACTCAGGAGCCACTCTCTGCAAACGGGAGGATTAAAGCCCAAAGAAGAGTTGGGTTTTCCTAATAATGAGAGAAAGCTAAATCCATCCAGAAACTGAGTGAGACTAGCTTAGTCACAGCAGTCAGAAAGACTCCTTTCCCCTTTCTATAAGTTCAGAAGCTATAAAACCTCCTCTGAGAGCATGCTGAGTCTGCCCAGAGAGAAGCCACCTCACAGATGATTAGAATGTAAGTGGATAACGAGCCATTTGAATTATCTGCTCTAGTTCAAACACATGCTGTTGCCAATATGCTGTGGCAGCCAGCTAACATCTGAGCATCTTTAATTTAAATTGCATATACTTAACTTGAAATGGCATCTATACTCTGAAACTAAGAATTTACTGTACCATCATCAGATCATAGGAGAAATCATCTTTTCAGGAATTTCCTAAATTTGTCTTTTTGTTGCGTTCTAATGCGGTAACAGCTTAAAACCTGATGGCTCCCAAGTCAAATGTTTCAGAGTATGAGATATAACTCCTATTCCAATCAGTTTGTTGATACACATGCTGCTTCCTGTCTACATATGTGAATGGAATGATTCTCAGCAGCTTGGGTCTCATTCTCTTATAAACACCAAAATCGTATCTGTAACCTTAAACAATAGACATATTTATAAAGCCAACATTTAGCTTATCAAGCTCTATCAAAGACAGACCTTTGAAGGCAAAAACTCCAAAAGAAGCTGAAAAAAAACAAAAACAAGCTTATGATAGAAGTTTGAGACGGTACTCAAAATAAAATTAATGAAATTTTAATATAGCATCTGTGGAGCTCAAGTTCTAGGCTCAGGATAAAAACAAACAAAAAGCAAATATACCAAAATGTGTGTTAGACCTAGTCGTATGGCATTAACTGTTTAAAAACAGATTGGGAGATTATCATATTAAAATGACTTCTTCTCAGCCATCATTCTACTCGACCTGTGCCGTATTTAACATTGCTGACCATCTAACTTCCTCAAACTTCCTTTTCTTTTGGATTTTTATGACATGCCATTCCCCCTTCTTTTCTTGCCTCCTGGGAGGCAGTTTCTAGAATCTAGACCAACTTGATTCATATCTTCTGTCAGCCCCTCACTAGCTGGTATGAATTTTCACAAGCTAAATTATCTAGCCTCAGTTTCTGCATCTGTAAAATAGAGATAATATTTTACCCAAAGATACAGTGACAATTTGATGAAATAATGCATAAAAATGACTAGGTACAGAATAAGTACTTAGTATATGTTAACTATTATTTTAATACATCTTAATGGTACTTAGTGTCTTTTGTTGTCTTCTTTCCCCTCTACTGGCCCCTGAAAAGTTGGGATTTCAGAGGGGTCTGTTCTCAGCTCCTTTTCACTCCCTCTGAACTACTTCATCCCTTTCTGTAGCATTGGTCACCTCCAACATGTCAGTGACTCTCCAATCCTGACCTTTCTCCAGATCTTTATTTCTCTCTGATTATTGTCCTGTTCTTCTAAAGATGTGTCCAGTTCTTGAGGGCAGTTCATATATATCAGGGGTCCTAAAAACGATCTATAAATGGATCCACCTATGAGCTATCAGAGATTCTGAGCCAGATGACCCTTACGGTCATCTGTTTTAGAAGAATGAGGTTAAGATCTGAGCTTTGAGTCTTATGACACGCCAGCAGGCTAGGCAAGCCCTCATCCCATGTGTCCTGCTATACTGGATTCACTGTCCTAATACAGTCTCCATCTCTCTCCATCCAACCCTCCACCCTGGGAAACCTGCATGAACTACACCAAGAGGCTCCCAGGTCCTCTGGCTTCTAGTTGAGCTTGGCTAATGGGGACCCTTGGCATATCGGAGAGAGGGAAGAGAGAGAGGTTGGCATATTTATTCCCTTGGCTCCTGCCTGTGACATCACCTCTCCATGCTAATTTCATCCCTCAACTAAATATCACAGCTTCTTTCATGGCAGAACTCTCCAGAAGACTCTGTCCTGTGGAGTTCCAGGCCCCCATGTTATCAGCCCCAGGGCACATCACTATCTTGCTTATACCTTTGAACACAGTTCCTTCATTAAACCCTTCTCAAATCTCAATTTCAGTCTGCCATCAGTCTTTGGCTGGAACCCTGACTGAAACACTGACCTGTTGAGTAGCATTGTCTTCTCTTAAAAAAAAAAAAAAAATCTGTAAAATCGACTAAAAAATACCATTTATGATAAATATAATGAAACCATGCTGCAAAAAAAAAGTACAGAAAAAATTATCTATAATCTCATCACACTATTAGAATGTTGATATATTGCTTTGCAGTGTTTCTGATATATATTTAACATAGCTGTAATTAAGGTATTTATAAAATTTCATGTCTTACTTTTTTTCATTTAATATTATAAAATAAGCATTTTCCATTTTTCTAAATAATCTTTACAAACATCATTTTTAAAAGCTACATAATATTCTATTAAGGGGATGTGCTACAATTTGCTTGATTTTTCTCATATTATTGAACATTTGGCATGACCTTTCAAATGACCTTTCCAATGCATACATTCACACATACCATCACACATATGGTGATTTCCTTTTCATTTCTCTACTAGCTTTGCTAGAGGGCAATTTTTAAAATTTACATATGTTCTATAAAACAAAAGCATTCACGTTCCCGGAGGTCTCTCCTTTGAAAAAGGCTCCCTAGTCTTATACAATGGAAAACACAGTGGATTTGAAGTCAGGAGTTCTGGTTCAAAGCCCAGACTTTTTGTTGCAGTCTCTATGACCATGAATATATCCTAGAAGAGGTAAAACAGTTGATCTCTAAGGCCCCCTTCAAGTCTAATGTGTTCCACAAATGATTCAGACTAGAGTCACAATCATAAAGATGAGGACAGTGGGAAGACCATGAGTCTTTAGTATGGAAGGATGAGGTCTTTGGGATAATCTGGTTGATAATGTATTCTCTCCTTGTTCTTAATCAGCACTCTGAGAATTCCGCATCTTGCAAATGAAGAAGCTGAGGCTCATGGAAGCCCAGTGACTTGCCAAGTCACAAACAGAACATTAGTTATGGAGCTAGCAGTGTGCCCACGCCTAATGACTTCTGGTCCAGTGGTGTGTTCAGTGCCCCGAGTATATCTCCAGAGAAGAGCATTTGAATATCTGCAGATCGGCCTTACTCACTCCTGGGATATAACTCCTTCACCTGCAAGATCATGGCTTTTTCCGTCTCGCAATTACTTCACTTTCCACACCATGCTGTCACATCAGATGATATCACCGATTCTCTCCTATGAGTGTATGTGAAATTGCTAATAGTAACAGATAAAAAGTCCTTATGAAAATCAGAAATGAATGAAGATGGTCCACAGAGCTTTTTCCAATGCCCAAAGAACCTGTAGATGGAGGGGAAGCATTTGAGGCCAAAATGGAAAAAAAAGAAAGTTAAGAGTAAACAAAATAGAAGTGAACATTGAAATTACGCTAATAGACAGTGGTACCGCAAATCCATCACTGTCCAGTTCTGCAGACACTCTGAATCATCAGCAGCAATCTGATAATTATGCCAACCATACAGCTTTTCAAAGGAACTGTCTCATACATTATCTCATTTTCTTCTCACAACAACCCCTTGAGGTGATTACAGCAAGATTTCCCACTGAACAGATAAAGAAACAGAGAATTAAGATGACCTGATATTGGCACACACTTCTTTGCGTAAGATTTGGCTGCTCTACACAGAATTAGTCAAAGTAGATGAGCACCCTAAAGTCAGACTATCTCCCTATCTCAGGGGAGAGTCTTCAGAGCATAGCTGGCTGGTTGGAATCGAGTTCCTGGCCAAATGAAACTTGAAGTCCCACATGTTTAAGTAGAGACTGCCTGAAACTATGCTTTCTAGTTTTCTTGGCTTCCAGGATATTAATAAAATACAAAGGATATATTCTTGTAAGAATATACCTTCCCAGCTCCTAGAAACAGGGGCCCAAAACGAGCCATGAAGCAGGCCCCTCTACTAATTACACCTAAATAACTATAGAGATCACAAATTTAATGTCTACAACAAGGCGCTGGCAAAATGAGAAAGCAGAAAAAGAATATTTGGAGCCTCTCCACTTTGTCGAAGCACAGTGTTAGAACTAGAAGGGACCCAAAAACGCTGAATTCAACCTCTTCAATTTCAGTTTCTGCATTCTCTATCTTCCCTGTCCATTTGGCCCTCGTTCCCACATCCTGATGTCCATGATCCCTCAGAGACATTGGCAGCATCCCATCATTCTCACATGTCTTGTGTTCATTTCCTAAGACTAATGTCATTAAAAAAAAAAAAAGAAATCCTGCAAAGGCATAAAGGAGGATCACACATTCTTCTGTTAGAGATTTACTCAACATCCATTCTCCCTTCTTCCTGATAACAACATCCCAGTTTGTTGGATGAATCATGATTGCATCAGATCACTTTCTTCTCTCATATTCTCAACTTCCCAGATTCTCTTGTGTTTGACTAATTCTACCCCCATGAGAGGTGGGGGCCCTTCTGTTAAAAGGAAATCCCTTTGGTTCTCACTGCTTGGTTTCCTGTCTTTGACATGGTGTGAGAAAGTAATGCTTGAAGTCATGGCCACTATTTCGCAACCATGAGAAAACTGTTATAAAGATAGAAAGCCAATACCATGAGGAGGATAATCCAGAAAGGTGGGAAAAGACTTCACAGCATCTCAGAGCAGGTGAACCAAGCTTCCAGTGACCTAACTTCCAAATCCTTATAAACAATGAATAATTTTTGGTTGAAACCATGGCTAGATGAGTTTCTGATTCTTACAGCTGAATGCATCCCAACTATATACCCTTTCAGGCAACACATGAAATTTTACATGGGTTTCAATACCTAAATCCAAAAGATTGACTAAGACGTTCGTGATGGGTCCCTGGTGCACTGTGGCAGAAGAGGTATCTTTTAAGTAAGACATCACCTAAGTGGCCACAACAAGTGGCCCTGTACTCCTTTCTCTCAGCACTGCCAAGGTTTTTTAAAGGATAGAAAAGGAGACACTTCCCCATTAGAGAAAGTTGTCATCACAATAATTAATATCAAAGCAGCAAAAAAGTTGAGTCCTCCTCTTTATTTTAACCTTCAAGAGACGTGTATGCTAATTTCCCCAAAATAAAGATCTGCTTGTTCCCAAAACAAGTCCTATGTAAAAGCTGAATGGAACACACCCACCACCAACACCAACACCACCAGGACCATCAAAAGGCAAGTCATCAAAAAACAACAGTTCTAGAGAGGTTAAAATGCCTCTTTATTTTTAATGAATTTACCTCAGTATTTTCATCATCTGGACTGTTCACTCCTTGTTGAGTTTTTAAGTGGTACAAGCTGGAAATCTCCCTTTCGTTAATAGATACCCACATTTGTGAGAGGCTCATGTAAAAACCGTGTTCTTACCAAGAGGTAAGCCTCGTGAGAGTAGAGAATTTCAGAATGTTAGGAGGTGCCTATTCAGAACTTCTTCCAGTGGTCACTCAGAACATGATTTATAACTACCCGGGGGGGCTTGAACCTCAGTTTTAGGATTGCCTATTCCTTGTTCATTTTCTTTTTTTTTAATTGAATAAATTTTACATGTAACATTGTGTAGGTTTAAGGTGTACAATAATACATTTATATAATGTAATATGATTGCCAATGTAATGGTATTTATCACATTACATAACTATACTGCAATATATTTGTCTATATTCATTATGTTCATTTTCTTACAATGCAATTGTCCTCCTTTAGGTTTCCCTTAATACTCTTCATGGAATGTGGGTCACTTTCTACCTCTAATTATAGTAATACATGCACATTTCTCACATCACCCTGTACAGAATAAGATTTTTGAGGGTAAGGACTGTGTCGTTTTAATCTACTTAGACCCATCAATACTCAGACAAAAGGCTTTTACTTTTTATTTAAATTTTCTCTCCTACATCACACATTTATATCTACTATAGAGGAGAACATGGCACAATACCTGAGTGCAGTCCGCCCAGTAGCAAATGGAGAGACGATTTTTTAAATAAATATTCACCATTGGTAATTTCTATACTGAGGTCAAATTTCTCTCTTATTTAAAAAATTTACAACAGGTACAACTGTTCAAGGGCTCAAGTTTTACAATCCCATTCCAAAACGAAGTAGTCACAAGTTGGTTTCAGATTTAGATTCTTTTGCTAATCTACAATTTGGGAGTTATGATAGAGCCATATGACCTTTGGACGTTAAACTAGCTGTTTCTTTGCCCTGTCTCTTCATTAAACTCATCCCCTGACTCCATCATTCTAGCCTTCCATGTTCTTTTCTACTTCTGCAGACTCAAACTTTATCCTCTGCCACATATCTTCCCTACTCTCTTGCCACCTTTACCACATGCCATTCCTCCCACCGGGGATACTGTGAAGGGAGTCCCTGCCTCTTGACACAGAGCCTGAGAGCATTCTCCAGCCAGTCTAGTACTCAATCCTCTGTGTTGTATTCATTCCTTTTGAACCCCTGCCTTGAGCTTTTATTCCTCAATTCCTTAGGACATGTGTCTATTTCTCCTCAGTTGCTTAATCACAAATGGACAGCTGTCTGTCGTGTTCTCCTTTGTAAAGGTAGTGTCCATGTCTTCTGAGCTTTTTGTCACTCCCTATCTGACCCCTACAGGCTGCTGACTAAGCAGGTACCATTGTTTAATCTAAAGAAGAAACAGTTATTTATTTATTTTTTTCCCCCCAAAGCCCCAGGAGATAGTTGTATGTCATAGATGCACATCCTTCTAGTTGCTGTATGTGGCACGCGGCCTCAGCATGGCCGGAGAAGCGGTGCGTTGGTGCACGCCTGGGATCCGAACCCCAGCCGCCAGCAGCGGAGCGCACGCGCTTAACCGCTAAGCCACGGGCCGGCCCAAAGAAGAAACAGTTAAACATACACTGTAGGCTATTTTTCCAGTTGCGGGATATATTGGCTGTAATCCAGTCATCCTCCCTCTTTCACATTCACATAATGAAATGATTGCTTAGGGTGTCAATGTATGGCCACGGAAAAATGTGGAGAAGACTAGAATTGTCTGGGCCCCATTGTATGCTAATTAATGGAAGAAATCTCAAAAAGTACCGAATAAATAACTTCTTCCAAACATTCCACAATTAAATTAAGGAAATAAGTCATTTAAGTCATCACCTTTAAAAAACAGAACTAGCTAATGTCGATAAAGAATTTCTTATATGTCCAGCCAAATCTACAAAGGATAAAGAGAAATATAAGAAGACCTCTGACCTTAACTAATTATAAATTATTTGAAGAGATAATGAATGTTTAAAGAGAATTCAAATGAGGACAAATATATTCTGCTTCAACTGTTGGTACCTTTCACCTTTGGTACCAGCCTGTGGCCAGTCTATGTGTACCAGCAGGTTCCATTCTCTTAGACATTCTTCCCTCCTCCTTGAATATTGGGGGAAAATCTGACAGTACTCAGCTTGCTCTCTAAGCAGACATTTTGAACTTCAATCAGAAAGTCAGCTCAGGACTGATGGCGGGCAGTCCTAGTCTCTTATTTAACGGATTTAGTGTTGGACACAGAAATTTTTTTACCTACATGATTTTCAGACTTCCCAGATCCCCCAGTGTATCATGTACGATAGGCCTACATCTCCTCAGAGAAAAAGAACAACTCCCAGATGGCTCAATGGAAAACCAAAAGCAGACTTTACACCCTTGGAATATCAATGGACAGCTTTAGACCTGTGCTTCATGCTCTTGCTCTTTGGGGCTTTATTTTTTGTGCTTTATTCAGGGTACATGGATAGAAGTTGACTTTTTTTTTTTTTTTTGGTGAGGAAGATTGGCCCTGAGCTAAGGTCTGTTTCCAATCTTCCCCTTTTTGCTCGAGGAAGACAGTCCCTGAGCTAACATCTGCGCCAGTCTTCCTCTACTTTGTATATGGGACGCCACCACAGCATGGCTTGATGAACAGTGAGTAGGTCCATGCCCAGGATCCAAACCTGAGAACCCCAGGCCGCCAAAGCAGAGTGCACAAACTTAACCACTACGCCACTGGGCTGGACCCACCACTTGACTTTTATATAGAAAACTTCTAACTCCAATTATCTATGAGTTGAAAAATCCCTTGCTTATTTGCCATAATCCTTCTTTCATTTTGAATACTGTAAACAAAATTAAATGAAGTTATATAAACAACAAAAAACTCTCCAGCTATAACAGATGGACCCAATCCATCTCAGTAGATAATATCTCATAAATGATTCATGGCCATTGCTTTAACCTAGAGCCTTTTGTATTTTGCACATCTAAGTGAACAACCATTAGTGAGCTTTATGCATTGCACTGTGTAAATGATTGTGGGTCTGTCATAATCTAGGGAGTAGCACTGACATTTTGGGGGGAAAGGTCTGTTCTAATTATTTTTAAGCTGAATCTCTTATCCCAACAAGAGCTGCAGGTTATCAAACAACCAAATTCAACTCCAAACCTGATCTGGGCTTTTCCTTTAATATTTACAAATGGAGCGTATGTCTTATTTAACACCTTAACAAATAAAAAGAATTTTTATTCCATAGACCTTATAAATATTTTATATGCTAGACAGGAGAGTTAATTGTAATAAATGCTTAAAATGCAGCCCTAAGAAGATATCTGAGTTTTCAAACACATCCCTCCATTACCTTAGAAATATACCTCAAACTAACAATCCTATTTACCTGGTGCAGATACAAAACAAAAACAAGACTTCTAAGGCGTTCTTGCCTTTACTCAGCTGCTGAATAGAGAAGCAATTGGTTCCAAATAATTCCAGGCCTTACTTCAGCTATCCAAGGCAGTGAGTGGATAAGCCCTTGTTAAGGCAAGTTGTTTTCCCCCCACAGCTGCGTTGTAAAGCAGGCTGTCAGGCTGTCAAATCCCGAGGATACTATAGTAAGGGAGTCACATAAGATGAAGGAAATAAGAAAAGAGGTGGTTGAGAAGAAGTATATGTTGGGCCTGTGGGGGCTAGCACCCACTCTTGGCAGAATGGAGAGTTAAGGTGGGAGGTCTTTGGCTCCCCAACTCGACGTTTCCCCAGTTCCTCCTGGTGCGTCTACATTACCAGGCACTGCTGAGAACGATGCCCATGCCTTAGGCCTCGCCACTTCCATCAAAGCATACCTCTCCCTCTTCCCATTTCCTCCAACACAGCCAGGCCAGTGCTAGCTATTTATTAACCAGTTCATACTGCAGTTAGTGGCTGCTGATTGTTCATGTATTAGACCTCAGCAATAATCTTCTTGCTTCTTAGGGTTCCCTCCACTCTAGGAAATAAGGAATGCAGGGGAAGACATCTTTGATATCTCCCCAAAGATTCTGAGTAGGGCATTGTTAATGCCACGTCATCCCAGACTGCATATTCTGACATCACGTTATTTGTGTTCTAAATTAAGGCTATGTTGGGCATGGTCTGTGGAAGAGAATGTAACCTGGTCATTGTAGTTTCTTCTTAGACTCATAAGGATGAAATTTACAGAGATGTTATGTACAAAATGTACATAAATATGACTAGGGTAAATGACAAAATATTATCAAGAAAGACAAAAGAAAAGTTTTCAAGAAAATGAAAGAAGAGAGGTAAGGGTCTGTAAATTACCCTAGAACAAATGAATAAAGGTTTAAAAACGCAAATGCCAAGAGGAAAAATACAAACATTTTACAGCAGGTTGACTTTTGCCCCAGTTCTGAACCATGTTGATAAATAAAATAAAAGTGGCTAATTAGCATGAGTCGATCCTTAACAGCACACCACCCTATGAGTCATTTTATGGTGTTTTTAACCAGCAAGGTCATTAATACACAACAACACAAACCATATAAATAATTTAGACATCAGCCTACCGCACATGGTTTGGGGTTCTTTTCCATGACCTTTGAAAGAAATGGCTCCTTAACATAATTGATTACCAATAAGAATAAAGGCAGGTGGAAACTCTCTTCCCATTCTGAAAAGGGAAGTAACGCTGTGGGTCAGAACAGAGCCCAAGGTGAAGAGAGGAAGGACATTGGTAGCACTAAACACTCACCCCTTCTCTTCCATTTCCTCAATCCCAGGCTTAACTGCAGAGCCCAGAGCACTGACTAGAATGAAGGGCTTTTTCTGCTCCTCGCTTGGGGCATTGGCAGGAAAAAAGTACCACTGTGCCCATACAATCACAATGCAAAACTTTGCCTGTGATGGTAGAACTTACTGAGGTGTCTTAGGCTCAGTTTAAAAGCTTAACTAAAGAATAACAATTGTGAATGAGTTAACTTTTACTCACTGGCACTGCAGCATGGCAGGTAAGTCACACTCTGGCCTCAGATAGGTCTATGTGTAAATCCAAGTTTTACAGCCATTCATTAGAAACCTTGGGCCTCAGTTCTCCCATCTGTAAAATGGATGTATTAATAGTATCTATGTCACAAGATTGAGAATTAAATAAGATAATTATTGTCAAGCACTTAACCTGAGGCTGGCCTGACATATACTAAGTGTTCGATAAGTCCTGATCATTACTATTGGTATTATTCTTATATCATTACTACAAAAGCAGCAGACCCTGATGAGAATACATACCTTGGCTGCCAGGCACATTTTTCTAGAAAGTGGTGAAAAGGTGACTAATGTCTCCATTCCTACAGCACCTGGATCAAAGCAAAGTTAAGTAGGACAAAAGCCAATGGATGATGTGGTCAATAAAGCAAAGAGACCAAGGATATTATCATAGAAATGATCAGAGGCCAGGTTTCCATATATTATTTAAGCCGGGCAGGTAAACAGAACTGCCTGTGAAAAATGTCTTCAACATTTCATTCCAATAAGTATAGCTCATATTAAAAACTTCACAACTACTCTAGCTTTGAAAGATGTTATTATTTAGAGAAACTGGGTAAAGGGCTCACAGGATCCCTCTGCGTTATTTCTTACAGCTGCATGTGAATATACAATTATTTCAAAATAAACTTCACAATTTCAAAATGCTTGACCTAGAACATGGCATCATAGAATGTTTGATTCAAAAGGGATCTGGGAGACAAACCATATGACCCAGCCCTTCCTTTGATAGATTAAAAAACTAAGAACTACAGAGACTCAGCTTCTCAGATGGTTAGTAGCTTCTAATCAGAGCTTGTTTCGTAGCCCAATGTTGCTTCTACTCCATCCATCTGTATCTATCGTGTGCCCTGCCGTTTGCTCAGCCACTTGACAGAAACCAAGAAGTTGCATGCCACCATCCTTAATTCATACATAAGAGAAGGAAGGTACAAAAGTATAGTATTATTTTAAAAGTTAATGATTCTGATTTTCTACCTGGTTCTAGCATATGGTATATAATAGTTTCCTAGGGCTGCCATAACAAAGTATCACAAACTCAATGGCTTAAAACAACAGAAATTTGTTGTCTCACAGTTCTTGAGGCTGGAAGTCTGAAATCCAGGTGTCAGCAGGGCCATGATGACTCTGATCCCTGTAGGGGAGAAACCTTCCTTGCCTCTTCTAGCTCTGGTAGCCCCAGGTGTTCTTTGGTTGATTCATGCATCACTCCAGTTCTAAGTCTTCACATGGCATTCTTCCTGTGAGTCTTCATATCATCTATGCTCTGCAAGCGTCTGTGTCCAAATTTCCCCCTTTTAGAAGGACACCAGTCATACTGGATTAAGGCTCATCTTAAAGACTTCATTTTAAGTTGATTATCTCTGTAGAGACTGTCGACACAAATAACCCATAATCAATCTATAAATCAAAATTGAGGTAAGTTTATTATGAGCCAAATTTGAGGACCATATAGGCCAGGAAGGGAGAAAGAGCACCAAAGAAGTGGGGTGTACCGGGTGGTTATATACCGTCAAAGAGCATGTATCACATATGATTGCAATGCCCCTGTTACAATAAAAGGCAATAGTTAAGGGATTGCCGTGCCTGCACAGTGATTGATGGACAAAGCAGGTAGCAGGTCTGTTGTCTCAAGTTGGGTGGTCACAAGATGAGCGCAGCAATCAAATCCTAGCCTAGGGAGAAATGCTTATCCTTAAGGAAATGTCAATGTGGGGGAAGTTGCATCCTTATCTTAAGGGCATTTGTTCTTGTCTTTGGGACATGGTAAATGCTTATAGCAGATATACAGTGCATGTTCAAAGGCCTCCTCAGGCCCTTTTGCAAAAACAAGGTCAGGCCAAATTAGTTTTACATCAAATGGCTTTCTCATATACTCCAAAATGTCCTATTGCTTGCATTTATTTATCAAGACCCTATTTCCAAATGAGGTCACATTCAGAGGTACTGGGAGTTAGAACTTCAACATGCGAGATACAATTCAACCCATAGCATAGTCCATGGTAGGTGTGCAATAGATATCTGATTACTAACTTACTAACAAAGGAAGGAAAGTCATTGACATTACAAACCAGGAAAAACAGAGGTACCAAGTTAAGAAGACATGGAACAGATTGTTGGATTCATTGGCTATAACAGAATAGTTTGGAGGGAGCTTAATATACAAAAGAGAGGAGAGATGTCTGAGAGAGGGGCAGGGACCCCTTCCTGAAAGTCTGGGATGGAAGCTCAGATGTTACCCTGTAGGCAGCTCACAGTGACTGACAAGACGTAGTTCTAGAGTTGTTCCAGAGTTGTTTATTGAACTAAGGATGAAAGCCAAACAACACATAGTGCCTGCCCTCAAGGGCCTCATTGTTATGCAGAGGAGATCATGATGTAAGCAAATCAGTTCAGCATGCATTCTTGGAAGTAGAAATAATGCTCTATGCACAATGTCTTGTAGGCATAGCCCACTGCAGATAGTGAAAAATTGTTTGCTGAGTGATTTCAATGTGACAATGGATTTTTTTCATTATTGCAGATATAATAAAAAAATAATAAAAGTAACAGTAACTAGATAGTATGGCAAGCACTATGATAAGCACTTTGGTGTATTATCTCATTTAATCTTCATCACAATGCTCTGAGTTTTGTACTGTTGCATACTGTTGTTATGTCATTCTACGGATGAGGCAAGCAAGGGTTACATGGTTGCCCAAGGTTACAGATCTAGTAAGAGGTAGAAAGGAGATTTGAACCCAGATCCACATGACTCCTAAGCCCTGGATCTTACCTAGTACACTGTGATGTTAATTGGCAAGCTTTCCAATTATCTTTGCTTGTGCTGTGATTCTAGAGGTTAATGATTACTTTTTTAAGTAAATCATTATCCTTTCATCACAGGGGGTAAAGCTTATAAAAATGCTGATTGAGTGAAATTTGAAAGCTGTGTGTTTGTCAGTGGCCATTAATCAATCTATAATCAATGTATAAACTCTGCTAAACAATTAACTTGTCGGAAAATGTGTAAACAAGACAATTCCAGTGATGGTAGATATTAGCCCATAGTTAAGTGTGGAGACACAACAGTAGGGACCAGCACAGTGCCCTCCATTTAGTTACATTCGTAATGTATCTATTGTACAGGTAGTGAACTTCCCTAGAAATCAGCCCTCTGGGACCCTCAGGTAATTGGGAATCATTCCTTTCTGCCTGATTCACAAAACAATCAGTCCCACTAATAATAAATGGAAAATCTAGTTGGAAGTCCAATTGTAAGACAGCAGGTTATAAGAAAACAATTAATAAAATTGTTTTCGGTTCAAATATGTGATTTGTCTTTGATGCCATAGTGGTTTTGGAAGGGAGCAGAATGATCTAGTCCAGAGGCTTTTAACCTCAGAGTCCTAATGGTCTCCGGGGATCTGTGAACCGCTCCAAATCTGTTTGCATATGTGTGTGTTCACATGCGCATACAGGGAGAGGAATCCACAGCTTTATCAAATTCTTTTTAGAGTTCATCCTGAAAGAAAGGTTGAAAACCAAACCCCGCTTAATGCAAATCAGTAAGTCAAGGCTCAGAGATGTTAAGACACCTACACAGTGTCACACAGTCTTTACTGGAAAACCTAGGACAAGAGCCACTGCCTCCCAGCCTGGAGCTCCATCTGCTACACCAAAAGTTTAACGAACTGTGGACCTGACAATGTGAATACGGCCCATAAACTACCGCAGACAAAGATCAATGTCTAGAGAAAGCAAACATCACCCCACCACACCACGCTGCAGTCTGACACTTCCACTAGTCCACAAGATGTAAAAGGGCCACTTGAGGTTACATACTTTGAGGTAAATGTTTACAGTCTAACAAGCATTTATTTATTTGTACTTTAAAAGAAATTCATCCTTCAAATACTCTGGTGGCATTATATTTAAATGGAATATTAAAGCCACTTCCCTTTCCTCCTTCCCTCTATTCTCCACTGCACCCTGCTCTGCGACCATGATTGGCCACATGCTCTAGCAGCAATAAAGTAATCCCCTTCCTTACAAAGAACCCTGCTGCTATTTGGAATGTAATTGCCCAGCACCCCACAGAGAATGCATTCTCTAAAGCACCAGCAAAGCTTTTCCATTGAGACCAGGCAGAGTATTCTGAAGGCTAGTCTGGAGGATGTTAGGATCTGTTAAAACAATGAACTTTATTTTTTCAAGTGAAAATAGAAACCCGCCAAATTAAGGACTTGACTCTCAGCTCCATTTTCATATTATCCCTGGACTAGATCTACCTCTGCAGCCCAGTTAACACAACTATAGGATTCTGTGCAGGACCCAAACATACGATCCAGCCAATTCATTGAGAATATTATAGATACATCACTGGAGTTTCTAAATCCCATTGAACACTAGACATGCAACACTTCCATGCAGCCTACACCCCCACTTTTGGTTTTCCTAAACCCAGTGTTTAGCAGCAGTGAAGGAAACAGAGAGGCCATGTCTCCACTTCCTGGTTCCACCACATCCGCCACTACCACCTTGTGTTGGCCCAGAGGATTATAACAACCGGGAATCAGGCAACAGCATTGGCCAGAGACTGAAAATTTCGTTCACCCTGAGGCGCTTTGCTCCAACTTGTTCTTTCCAATATAATTTCATGGGTTTTACATATTTACCGGGTTGCTTTCACTTGATTATATTGGACAAGGATAGAGCGAGATCTACACTTACTTCCACGGTTGCCAAATACCTATGTTTGTTGCTTAGATGCTGCAAATTGACAAGAGGATGTTCTGTGTGTTTATATTTTAAGTGATAAGGAAATACATGTGCTGTTTGCTGCCATGACAGTGAGGGAGCTTTGATGACATAAATGTCTCCAGAAAGATGAGTGAATTGGCCCTTTCAGAGAGTCGGGCTGCCAAGAAACCAAGGGAGTGGGGGTGGTGTCAGCTTCGGGGAAACACAGTCTGGCCTATAAATTAGGCAAATCACTTTCCCTTATAACTGTACTTTAGAAATTGATTTTTATATTAAAATGGACAGATAGATAGGACATTCAATTAACATGCCTCACCTTTATCTCCTTTGGTTCAAATTAACCCCCTGTTTAAAACCTCTGGGCACCACTGAAAATGAATTTTAACAAATTGTTTAAAAGATCCTAATCCCCGATTAGAATCAAATCATTGTGCCTTTTCTACTGCAAGCATCAAAATATTTTTAAGAGCAATTTTGAAGAGGGGTGGGTGGGTGAGGAGAGGAGTTAATTCATTGGAGAAAACAGTATGTCATTTTCAAAATAACAGAAAAATCTTTATACTGCTGGACACCAAAATCTCATTTCACATTAACAAAACCAAACTCAGGATCTTCCATCCTCACACCAATTTTCTCATTTTCTTGGACAACTTAATTGGTACCCACCAATTGTAATTCATTCACAAATATTTATTTAGCACCTACAAAGTGCCACACAGTAGTAGAAAATATGCAAAGTCTTCCTCATTGAGCTGACACAAGAGATAGACAATAAACAAATGAATATGAGCTGTATTGTCATATGTATTGCTATGTAACTATATAAAGCAGGGTAAGGGGATAGACAGTAACAGATGCTGTCAATTAACATAAGATAATGAGAGAAATCCTCTCTGAAGAAGTAACTTTTGAGTAGAGATCTGTATGGATGAAAAAGCAATACTATGCTAACATTTGGGGCAGATCATTCCAGACAAAGGGTACAAACAACAAGGACAAAGGCCAGTGGGTAAGAAGGCTTCTTGACGAAGACTGATTTGGCTGAGCCACAGGGAGCTTGTGATAGGAAGGAGGTCAGAGAGGCAGCCAGGGGCCCAGTCATGTAGTTTCTTGTAGGCCATGGTAAAGATGGGTTTAGTTCTAAGTATCATTGGAAGCTATTGGAGGGTTTTGAGAAGAGAAATGATATGGTCTGCTTTATATTTTAAAAGAATTTTCCAACCAATAGGAATTAAAATCCCTTTTAATTCTCTCCTATTTGTTTCCTTCATATTTGGTTCAAAAATTCAGTTGATTCTTCTTCACATATCCATTCTCTTATTTCCAGCCCCATCTCAGATCTCACCCACATTTCCTTATATGTGGACCATCACAACAGATATCTAGCTGATATTCCTGCCCCCAGTTTCTCCAAGGTCCAATCCATTTAGCGGAAGTACCAAACTGATCTTCCCAAAATACCGACCTCTCCATGCCATTGTCCTGCTTTAGAAGAGGAAGCGATTTACTCTCTACTGGTTGTAGGACAAAGCCCAAATTTCTCATTCTGTAGCTAAGAACTTCACAATATGGCCCCAATATTATCAACCACTAGAGCCAAAAAAAATCAGCTGATCTCCCCATCTGCCCCTAAACATGCCTGGCTCATTCATGATTCTCAACCACACCCTTCCTAAAATGAGATTCTTTCTCCTTTTATATCAGCCATATATATGATTTGTCTTTTGGTACTTAGCTTAAAGGGGACTCTCTTCTCTGGTCCTTCTCAGTGACTCCAACTCATAATGTCTGCAGTGCACATGTCCAGCGCCCCCCATTTTGGTATATATTTTCATACGCCACCTTGAAATACTCTGTACCTGCTTCATATAATTATATGCTGTCCTCACAATAAAACTGCAAGTTTCTGGGGGCCTTACTACTTCTATAACCAACTCAGCAGCTTGCACACACTTGGCACAGAGTCTATCTTTAAGTAATGTTTAGGATCTTAGACCTTTTAAATGAAAGAAAAGTTAGAGCTTTTCCATTTCTGGTCCCTCATTTTATGGGTAAGAAAATCAAGACGCAGGAATGTGAAGGGCTTTGCCCAGGGCCACATAGCTACTTACTGACAGAAAAAGAACTCAAGCACAGGGGCCCTGACTCTTGCTAAGACATCATGCTGACTAGATCAAAGAATCAATTCTAGTAACGTGTGTGACTATGATCACGTTCTAACCATTAAGGCTACAAATTTTCATTCTCTTTAACACCTTTTTCTTTCACTACAATACTGCTGTGGAGTGATCAGATGACCTCCACCAATTATGAAAAACACATAATTATGATTCTCAGTGACAAACAAGAGAAACTGGCTCTGTACGGCTTTAGCAAAAGGGAACTTATTAGAAGGATGTCAGGGGGCTTGGAAAATTGATGAAGCACAGGTGCTCCAGAAGGCTGGGAGGCAGGCTCCACAGTCATGATTCCAGCACAAGGTGAGTCTGAGCAGCACAGCACCGCCATGATGAATGAACGAACCCAACTGTTCCTTCTATCCAGTGCCACATGTTCCGGATTCAAAGACTCCCACCCACCCATAGAATGGGAGATTGGTCAAGTGTAGGTAGCAGGAGATGGGGAGAGGAAGTCTGGACCCTTCAGCTTCCAAAGTAGAAACCAGGAACCAGAAGTAACACTTCCACCAAGACCACTCATAAAGGGGTTTAATAATCCGAAAAGAAACTGTGTACTATCATGAAGGGACAATGACAGAAATTCAAACAAATTTTAACTGCCCACCACACCAACCATCTCTACTGAGATCAGAGAAAATTGTCGGCCCTTCAGTTCCATTTCTGCATGGAATGATGGAATAGAGTAGGGAGGGGATAAAGGGATGAGGTGATGAGACAAGCGTGGCTGCCTTGCCAGGAGATCCACCACTTGTTTGAAATGGTCAGGATCATTTCATCTTTGATGAAATGCCAAAGCATATGTATAATTACATCCAATTACCCCTTTTCACATAGGAAAACTGACTTAGAGTGCTGGTATAACCAAAAGGAGGCTAAAATCAGAATCCCCCCAAGAGGTATATTTGAATGCAAATACTCATAGTTCTATGTTGATTTCTTAGCCCCTGAGTGCTATCAGTTTAATTATTATTAACATGATAACAAAAGATTATTTTGCCCTACTGTATGCCTGCATTTTAGCAGGGACTTTATATACATTATCTCATTTATCCCTTAGAAAAAATTACATAAATTCAGTATTATTTTTCTACTTTTTTAGGCAGAATAACTGAAGTTCAGAGAGTCCAAGCTAGAATTTGAAACTCAATCTATTTGATCCTGAAGTTTCTGTGCTTTTCATCATCTTATTGAGAAAACAGGGGATACTTGAAAACAGAATATTTAGATGCATGTCCTGGCCCTAGTAGTTATAGGTCTGTAGCTTTGGCCAAACCATTTTAATTTCTCTGGATGGCTTTAGCAAAAGGGAACTAAAGCCTCAGTACCTTTATCCAGAAAATGGGGATAACTAATAATCACTACTCATTCTCCCTTGAAAGGCTGTTAAGAGGAACATATGTGAAAAGGCCTTGAAAACAGTAACTGTAAACCTATAAAGTGCTATTCAAATAAATCTAGTAATTACCATTATTATGATGTGTAAGACAACTGGAGACAAGCAGAATACAGGCTCAGACACAGAAAATAATCGGCTGTACGTGGAATGTTGGTGAGGCAGGGGAAGGGGTCCCAGAATATAATTTTGCTCTGACCAAGTCTACCTGCGTATGAGAAGGAGGAACCAGAAGGATCTTGAAACACTGTACCCAATAGGATTTGAAATTAGGATATCATTTTGCAGCTGTCTTGCTGTTACGGGAATGAATGAAATAAAATCATTGAATTTAAAGACAATCTCATCACTCTTGATAGATTGGTTGCCTGACAATATTTTGGAACTGCCAGAGGAGGTAAAGTTATTTTATATAACTTTAAAACTGTCAGAAAAGTAGGAGAGTAAAATTGAATTTGTTCTTTTTCACAACTACAGGTAGAGGCAAATTGCACTGCTAGATGAAGGAGAAGGCGTGTGACAGCTCTAATATTACAAATGAATATCTTTATGAGCACCAAAATTTGTGTACGGAGAATGATATTTCCTCCCTTCAGTAGGATTATAGAAAATTGATGTATTGCTGATCAGAGCCAAAAGAGAAAAGTGGAACCAACAACAATATAATAACCACTCAACGGAAGTACGGATGCAAGGAAAGATCCATTTGTTTTCATTTGAAGACTTCTGTTTGAAGGAGATGTGAAAATAGGAGCACCCAAACTGACGTTTACATAGAATTACTTCCAACTTACACTTCGCCAGTTTTCCTCCTATTTATTGGAGTTCATGAATCATGATCATAACACGAGTATATATTTATAAATATTACACAATGTGCATTTAAATACACCCTTTTAACACCAAAAGCTATGTCTGCAACCATTCGCCCTTCCCTCCAGTTACAATAAAGAAATGTCCCTTCTGCTTTCAAATGCCAACACTTACACATGGGCCCAGGATCCCAAATCCTCCAATCCTCCAGAAACCCTGTCAACAAGCCCTTCTTTCTGCAGTATCATCAACATTCAAGCTCCTCTCCATCATCACTCAAATATACTGTAGTATCTCTCACCTGGGAGTCTGAGAAAAACTAGGGCCCACATAATTTTTCAGCTATTATCCTTTCTCTCTAGGACCCTGTACAGCCAAGAGTCTCAAGCTTAGACATTTGGCTTCACCTTCTTTACCTCCCATGCACACTGCAATCCACTCCAATCAGAAATCTACCCACACTGAAAACCAACCTCTTGATAAAAATTATTCACATTGCTTGATTAAATGGGATTTTTTTCATCTTCATCATTCTCAGCTTCTCAGCAGCATTTAAGATATTGTGACTACTCGCTCCTTTCTTCTTTCTCTTGGTTTGCTTAGCATTACAATGTGACTGTCAGTTTTGCTATCATCTCTCTGTGGCTATTCCTTAATCTCCTTTCTTGGCTCTTCCTCTTCCACCTGATATTATGTGTCCTGGACCCTTGCAGGATGTTTGGTCCTGTCCGAAACATCCATGAGCATATTTGGCCGTTGCCCAATGGTTTTGGACAGGACCGAATATCAAGGACCTTTTGGAGTGGACCAAACGTCTCCATTGACATTTTAGACCAGGTATCAATAACCTTTTGACATGGAGCAAATGTCTTATGGACCAAATGTCTTATGGATGTTTTAGACAGGACCAAATGTCTGCTAATTGTTCTGTACACTATTCTCTCCTCATATTATATTCTGCCCTAGGCAATCTGATTTATTCCTATTGCTATAAATTCCAAATATGTGAAACGGCTCCCAAATTTATATCTCCAGCCCAGCCTCTTCTTCAAGGCTTTAGAACCACATATCCAACTAACTACTGGGTGTTTTCCCTTGGTTGTCTCACAGGTACCTCAAAATAGTCCAAACTCAACTTTTGATATCCCCTCCCACTTTGTATTGGCCACTCTTTCAATGTACTCCACCTCAGCACTTGACCTCATTATATATACTCATTGTCCACACCGATAACCTCAGAGTTAGCCTTGACTTGAGAAACCCCACATCTAGTCTATGGACTCTATCTCAACAATATATCTGGCTTCTCTCAACAACTACTACCCACCAAGTTCAAATTATTAGCATCCTTCACCCAGGCAGCTACAATGACCTCATAATTGAGCTCCCACTCCCATCCCCCATCCTTTCTATACATGGAGGATGTGTGCTTCTAACTGCAGCTCTAGTTATGCCACTCCCTTACTTAAACACGTTCCATGGGGGGTTAAATTGCACTTAGGATAAAATCTTCATATACCTGAGAGGTCATATATATGACAGCTGTACCATGAGCAAAGTGCTACCCTCCTCTCTGGCTATCACCATATGGATCATGTCAAGAGGTTACAATTTGCAAAACCCATAGAGACTCAACCTGAGACAGCCCTGCCTTCAACGTGCTTGGAAGAACAAATGTCCTGTAAATAACATTTGTCATTAATGTGGGTCTGCTAGAATGAGAAATTATATTTTAATCATTTTTTAATGAATATCATTCATAAAATCACTTTATTAATATATCCTTTTACCTACTATAACTGTCTTTCCGTGATATGATCCAAAATATACTAAATCACTAAAGCCACAATTTTCAGAATTTCTCAAAAGATTTTAAAACTATTAAAATGGAATTATTCTCCTATGCATTAACCAACAAATATTTTTGCTACCTTGGAGTACACTATGTATAAAGAAGGAAAGGAAATTCAAATTTCATGTTCACTTGACAAAAACCTTCCATAAACCTTGAAAATCATTTGTCCTTTGAAGATATATATTTTCAATGTAATGTAAGCTTTGATTTTATCTTCAAAAATATTTATATAGGAAAATAATATACATGCATATTTATAATTTGCATTATTTTCTGGAAGTCTAGCAAAAAGATGCCAAATGTTCTTTAAAATCAAACAATAATTAAACAGGCACAATAAGTGTTATCATTCATGGTTTTCTGAGCTCCAGAATAACTATTTAAAGATTATTTTTGCAGTTGTTAATAACTATACAAACTCAAATGATAGTTCATGATTTATTTACTGCTTTTATTATCCTTCATTCAATTATTACTGCCCCTACAGAGTTATATAAAATTGCTCTGGTGCCCATCTCTACTACCCATCACCATGTGGAGTTGCACTGGTCAGCCAGCCAGGCAAAGAAGCCAGAGAAGCCAGGCTTCTCTGTATTCATATCAGAATGTCAGCTCTGCCACTTGTCTCCAGTTTATGAATCACTCTTTAGCTGTCATACGAGAAAACCTGCCCTCCCAGAAACCGTTGAAATGCTACACCTACTTGACCTGTAGTCAAGGCCTGCCAGAACCAACCAACGTTCCAATGGAGGAGCACATTAACTACCCAATTCTCCAGATTCTCTGAGCTCTATTCCCATAACAAGTCAGAGTATCAACAACCAATGTCCTCAGACTGCACTAACCTACTTCCTGAATTGCAATTTAATGTAATGAGAATTGGCCATTTCAATTTATATTTGCTAGCTCTTTTGCAAAACTGTAGCTGAAAATATGGTCTCCTATGTCTCTTAGAGACAATTCAACAAATTCCTTCTTGATTTTAGCATTGAGAAGTTTGTTCTTTATAGCAAATTGGTATACTTCTACAGGTTAGCCAAAAAGAACTACCTAACTTGTCATGTTTGTTTTTGCTTTGGCAACTAGGAGTCAAAGAACTAAATTTACTATTTAGTTCCCATAACTAGCTCCTGGTATAATTTTCCCCCTTTCTAAATTAATTTTTTTCTAATTTTTTCCTCCCTACCACTCTAGAAAGATATAGCACAGCCCCATCAGCAACACCGATTCACTACAACAGTAAGGCACTGACCCAGAAGCGACTAAAAAGTCAAAAAAAAGGCCTTTGCATTCAGCAAGAATGTCACCTTGAGAGAAGAGCAGATTCTCACCAGTAACTGGTTTGTTACAAAAATGAGGATTCTCACTTGGATTCTTACCTAGATTATCCAGAGTCCACACATTCCCCTCCATTTCTTTGTTCCCTCTCTCACTTCACTTCAGTTAACAATCATTGATCTAAATCAGGGATTGGCAAACTTTGTGTAAAGGGCCAGATAGTAAATATTTGAGACTTTGCAAGTCATATAGTCTCTGTCACAGCTACTCAGCTTTGCCACTGTAGCATGGAAGCAACCATAGACAATATGTAAACAAATACATGTGCCTGTGCTCTAATGAAACTTTATTTACAAAAATGTTATGGGCTGGTTTGGGCCATGGGCTGTAGTTTGCTGACCCCTGATCTAAATGATTTCTAATATTGGTTTTTAATTTTTATTTTAATGTTCTGAGTTGTTTATGTTTAATATGGTAAACCACTTCGAAATATTTTATTGGAGTGGAAGAGGAGTAAATTATAAATAAAGAATGAAATAAAGTTCAGGAACTCTATATTATAGACAGTCAAGACATAATTTACTAAAGTCCTAGGTACTGAAAATCGGGAATGGGATCTCTGCTCTCCAGAAATTTACACTCTGCTATAAGAGAACAGATGCCTCTACAAATGAGTATAACGCAAATGATGAAGGACAATTGCAAACAATGTCCTACAGGAGATCACAAGGACCCCTCTGGTCCTTCAAGTCCCAAAAGCAGGAAGACATCCTGGTAGAAGTGATATTGGTGAGATTTCACCATGTGGAGGTAAAGGAAGTGGGCATTCTATACAGAGGTGTGGTGTGGTCCAACCAGAGGTGAAACAGCCTGAGGATGTTAAGAGAAATTCCTCAGTTTGACTATAATATAGGGTGGGTATAAAAGAGAATTGAGGAGTCATAACTATAAGGTTTGTCAAGGATGCAAGGTTAAGAAGTTTGGAATTTTTAGTAGGCAATAGAGAACCATTGAAGGCTTTTGAGCAGGGAAAGAATTGTATCTTAATCTTTACTATCAAGAAAATTAATCTGTCAGTAGCATATAAAAAAGAACAAAAAGTGAACAAAAAATCTTTAAAAGAATGATGTTCAAGGCAGTAGAGGCAAAGAGGGAGAGGTGTACACCTCTCCTTTAGGGCATATACAAATAACCTACATGTAGGGCTTTTTCAAACTGCATACTCTGATTCCAAAGATTTTGATATGGCTCCTAATGGATAATACCCCCCCATGCTCCATTCACTACTGGTAATTGAGAATCATCGCCTTTACAAGCCATTGTTACAGTGTGCTGTGTGTCTCAGGTGTGATGGGATGGGGCATAAAAGTTGAAAAACCCTGGCAAGAAGGATGCTGCAAAAACTCAGGCAAGAAGTAAAAAGGAGGTGAAATATGGTGATAAGAGTGGGAATAAAAGATGGGGATTTAAGAGACTTTGACCAAACAAGACTTGCTTTCTCATGGAAAGTCTGCTCTGAAGTATCTGGGAGCTGGTGCAGAACCAACAGAAATGGGGAGTCAGAAGGAGCACAGTCAGGGGGAAAGGTGAGTTCAGTGAGAGTCTTGTAAAGTCTGAAGTGTCAAGCAAATTGTACAAGTGAAGAGCAAGCAAAAGATTGAGCGTGTGAGTCCGAAGCTTGAAGGATTTGGGGCTAGAAGTAGAGATGTGGGCATTGTCCAAAGGGAGGTGATAGTTACAACCACTGTTCTGCTTCAGGTCACTGAAAGAGCACGTCCAGAGAAAAGTGCGTGCTTGAGGATCACTCGTATTTTGGTGCCACAAGAAGAAAGAGAACCAAGAAGGAGCAGTTAGAGAAGGAAGGAGAGAAAATGAACTGTCCCAGAAGCCAAGAGTCAGGGTAAAGGAGACCAACAGGGAAAAATCAGTCAAAAAGCCAAGGACTGATAAACAGGCCTTTGGACTGAACAAAGGTGTCACTGTCCACCTATGGGAGGACAGATGGCTTATTGCAGAACACAGGCTGCAAGGGATGGAGGCGTAAACTGGGTGAGGAATCACAAGTAGCAACTGTAAATCCTCTTGAGAAATTTGGGAGTGGTTTGTTCCTGGGATACTATAAATAACAGGAACGCAGGAAGCAGGAAGTCAGGAGATGAAAGGGACATCTTAGTAACAGGAGAGGAGTTTGCAGTGGACTGCGTTTGGGATTAAATAGCCCCGAGGTTACAATCAGCCCGTGGTGTGATGTGCAGGCCTTGACATGTTTGCCACCCAGAATATGATGGGTTCTGGCTTTCAGCAATGAGACAGCTGGCCAACAGTCACCATCATCATCATCGAAAGTAGTTAGAGAGCTCCTGAGTGCAAGTTGAATGCACTTTGCTCAAGACATAAAGGGTCTTAAGCAAACGAGGCTTATATTTTGGAGAAGCTGAGAATCTCAGAGAAAAAACACCAACTTTGACATGCATATAAAAAAACGGCAGTTGAGAAAACACTGAGCTAATTGAAATAATGACTACATATTATGGGCAAATGATGGAGACCATTCATTTTGTGAGGCGGAATGTGAAGACAAAGTTATAATTTGTACATAATTAAGCAGTGTTTTTGTAGGGTGGCTCCACTCCCTTCAGGGAGCCCAGAGAGTATCATAACCACCAGCCACCCACCAATTAACCACAAAGATTCACAGACCAGCTCATCTCAGTAGCTGTGTCAGATTTCCGGGTGTCACTACTGAATTCGCTCCAGCACTTTCAGCTTCCTATTAGTTTCCTCTTCTACCCAAGTTTTCAACCAAAAAAAAAAAAAAATTCATTTTACATCATTATAGGCAGGATGTAGAAAGAAAGATGTCATCAATCATCACCTACACACTTCTTCCAGCTTTCTCTTTGTATGAGGCCCCTGCGCTTTCGCGACTTTCCGTGATCAGAGCCCAGCCCAACAGCGCGATCCGAGTTATGGAAGGTAACACGGACACACGGGAGAAGGACATTTCTAAAATGCGTTTCCACTCCGATGCCATTTCTTCGCAAGCCCCTGGTCCTTGAAGTGCCTGAGAAAAGGAGTGCTTGGGATGCTGGGAATTCCCTTCTGCCCCAGATCAGAGAACAGGCATCACTCTTTTAGGGAAGAGAGAAAGACACTGCTGCCACTTCTCACTGGTCGGGAAAAATATCTTGTGTCGTGAAGGGGGTGAAAGCCAAAAGCACTTTTTCAAATTTTGCCACAGTGTCTGCAAAGCTGAGCTGGGCAGAACTTAACAGCCCAGGCAATGTTGGCTGTGGGCCTGACTTTACAGTGTTCACTTTTCCCCTGCTGAAAGGCTTCTTCTAATTATTTTCTGGATTGAGCCTCCTAGATAGAGAGGCTGCTGGATCTTCCAATCCCACCAGGCCCAGGCTTGGGGGATGACGTCATGCCCCCTGACAGCTGGGTGGGAATCAGTTGCATGATGAGGCAGACTAGATTGAGTGATATGTTGGGATATTCCAAATGGCCATGCAACATATAGCCTTTCTGCCTCAGAAGGAGATCTTTAAGATTCCTTTGTTCCAAACTACATCGTCTGGCACAGCTGTCCCCACCCTAATCCAAACCATATATTTCTAGGCCAGGCCACTGAAAAACTTCCAAATGATGCTCCTAACAACATAGCTACAATCTCTTAGTATCACCACCCATTTCATTGAGATTCTGTCCCTCCTTTGAATAGAAATAATACTAAACTCAAAGCTAATGACCTCGTCTGTACTGGACATAAGCCATATATCCTTGTTGGTCCTACTGGGAGGGCCAGCAGTCTTATATGTGGCCTGTCAAGGGGGTCTTTATATTCTTTGGCAGAAGTGGAGAAGGCAGCAATACGGTGACCACACAGAAACCACTAGGAGACCACCCAGCAAGTAGCTTAGGAGCACAGCTCATCCACAGATGGCTCTAACAGGCTCACGGGCCACTCTCCCATCCTGTGGGAAATCATGGGAGAGGCTAAGAGATACTTTCCATTATAGAATCATTAGCAAATGATCCACATACAGTTCTGTCTCTTGGCTGCTTCTAATCCTCACCAAACTGATCTTGGTACTGAAATAAAACAGAAGCTGAGGCCTAATCTACCGCCCCAGTATCTCTCCAATCCATCACTTCATGGAAAAATGTTAAGCTTCTGCAGAGCAAAAATAGCATAATTTCAGAAAAAAGAAAACAACAGATTGTCATCCATATTTGCTGAAAATATTTTCCCCAAAGAGTTAATATTTATATTACATAAAAACTCATATAAAATGATAAAAAATATCTAACGACTGCCACTTAGCAATTCAACTTTGGACATAAAATTTAATTTCTTCAAGACTCAGTCTTCTCATCCATAAAATGCAGACAGGAATACCAACCCTGCTGAGGTGCTGTGTAGATTATATGAGAAAATGCATTTTAAGTGCCAAGAACAAAGTCTGAGCACAGTAGGCCCCCTTCTTTGACCCTCAAGTGCTCCAACATCAAAGGGAGGAAAGAACAGAACAAATGATTTTCTATTGGAGGGAATACAGTTAGGAAACAAACATGAGAAAATAGTCAACCTTTCTAGCTACCCAAGAAATATAGATTAAAAGATACTTTTTATCTATTACAGAGGAAAAATTAATGATTCTGTCTTAACATTGTTGATGAGATTGTCGGGAGGACTGGACATTCATCCATTCTTTATTAGTAGCTGCACAAACTGGGAAATTCTTTTGGAAAGCCATTCGCCAACACTCTTAACGTCATAAAAAGCTCATTTCTTTTGACCCGGTATCCTTATCCTAGAAACTTCTTCTAAGGAAACACCTGAAAGGTGAGCAAAAGCTACAAACACAAAGATTTTCGTCACCAAAAGATTCATTATAATGAAAAGATCTGGAAACAACTGAGTGTATCAGATAAATGAGTTATTTAATTACATAAGGGAAAAAGCAGAGAATGTAAAATTATATCTGTATCATAATTATGTTTTCATGCGTGCTTGTAAACAAAGAATGGGTAACACGAACAAATTTGAAAGGACTGCTAGAATCTGAGGGAATAATTGTATTGGGATCATTTTTGCTTTGCTTTGATTTCGTATATTATTGTCATAATATTGTTTGTACAAGAAGTAGCTCTTCTTCTAAAAGTACCATCACTCCTATTTCCACAGCCTTCATCTTACCAGGACCCCTTCACCCCTCGGCTAGATCAGGTGCTCACTTCCTAATGTTTCTTCGCTCACTATGTTTCTCCTCCTGCCGACGTAGGCAACAATAACATCCATCACTTACTGGGTGCTGCCTCACTTGTCCCAGGCTCTATGTACAAAACACTTCACATGCTTTTTCGTCTTATGTAAAATTCTCACAACCCCCACATGAGGAAGGTGTAACAAGGATCCTCACTGTTCAGATGAGAAACGTGAGGTTTAACTTCCCTGCCTAAAGTTTGAGAGTCCCTTGTGCTCTAGGATCTAATGTACAACCAATATTTATCCAACCTCCAGTTTGAATACAGATTTTTAGCTTATAAAAATTGTTGGTTTTAAGTAGAAGTGAGCATAAAGGGTTTCTGTTCTTATTTCTATAGAGACAAAAGAGAGACTTACTGCTACAAGGGAGCTCAAGACAGGAGAGTTTCACAGGTTGTTCTCATCCCTTGAATCCACAATCCTCACAATCTTACTTACTTACTCAACAATCTGTACAGTCCAACCAAAGGGAAAATGGCAGATAATGTTGATCACACAACTGAATATAGAGCAGATATTTAATAAATATTCTCTGGTACAATTGGTGACACCAAAGCCCTGCTCAAAGTCCAGGCAGGATCATGAAGTCAGTTTTCAAAGCCCCAGCCTCTCCTCTCTTCCTTTCTCTGCTCATCTCTTTCCACCAGTTCTATTCCACCACCTGTACCCTCGCTATCCACATGCTCTGTCTTCAACCCATAAGCATATACTATAAGAAAAGGGGATATATTAAACTTGTAAGTGTTCATATGTGACTTCTTTTGAGACTGTTATCACTTGAGGTGGGAAGTTCAAGTCAAAGAAACACATCTCTAACTGTGAAATGTTAGATTCCTAGGTATCAGCCACTGGAGAAAGAAATAGCTAGAGAGAGCCAGCTGTCAATAAATCCTTTAAATGATAATTGAAAGTGTCCTACTTTGTCAACAAAAGGTGCAGCAGGCCTACCTATTATCACATGCATGCATTAAATCACTTTCCTCAAACCATAAATAAATATAGCGCCCAACTCTAATTAAATATAAATTGTTGTGTGTGTGTTTTTTTAAATCTTTGTGTGGACATTCATTCTTAAATTTAAAAACATTTAATGCACTAGGGAGCTTTTCTATTATAAGGTACAGATAAATAAAACTAATAGATAAAAACTTCCTTGATTACATAATATCTATGAGGATCACTGTATCTCTGCAAACAGGGTGATGCAACAACTGAAAACAGTAACAAGATATAAAAAAAGGACATTTGTCAACGTCCTGAATGTCTCCAGATTGATTAAACTTGACATCTGTCCAGCTTAATAGGACTGATCTTCAGGAATTCAGCTCTTCTTTCCTCATCCATTGTTGCCCCAGTTGGACCTCGTTAACGGCTTTATTAGTGTCAGACTAGATAAGAGGGATTGGCCTCTCCACCTCCATCCATCGTGTTTCCTGGTGTGTAGATTCAGGTGATGAAAATGACCAAGCACTTTTAGAATCTGCGCTCTCTGAAGAAAAATTTTCTTGAAACCACTTTTGGATTTTAATTGGAAAGACTGACTGACTTTGACCAGGAAGGTAGCCAAGCTCATGGATTAAAATATATTTTTTGAATACAGAGGTTCACCTGGCCAGGATGGCATTCACGTTTCTGGCAGAGGATGGACTAGTCGAAGACTCCAGGTGTGTTTCAGTTATCTTGAGACAACAGTCTGCTTAACAGGATGGGCAGTAATTGACCATCGTGTTACACTAGCAGAATAATCCATACCGACGGACTGAGCCAGCTCTCCTCCCAGGGGGTCAGTGCACAAAGCAGACAGCCTAATTATACACAGCCAGCTGAAACCATACATACTGGGGCCCCTCCCTCAGCCTCCTCAAAACTTTGACTTTGGGAGTAAATCCTGGAATAATGACCAGGATCAACTTAAAAAGTGAAATTGAAAAACCTTGCTAGAAATTCTCTCCATATCAAACTTATTAACAAGTGCTATCAGTATTCTCTCTCCCTCACACAGTGAAGGACTTTGAACTACATATAAGTTATATGGAAGTCAGACTAATAGATAAGCATATGTTGATCTTGAAAGATAAAATGAGAACGCTAGCTTCTCACATAAAATCCTGATTATATTTGGACATTTCCATCCAGTGACTGCAGAAAGCTAAATGTCACAATGCACAATGTTTCTCAAATCGTTATAACCAGGAAAATCTAAGTGATCTGAATATCCTTGCCTGCAAACAAAGACTTACTGTGAGCCTGTTCTCACAGCTGCATTGAGATCTGGTCCCTGTCTTCCTCTCCAGTCTCACTTCTCCTCTCACCTCCCCTAGCCTCAATGCCAGGTTCTCGTGTGCCTGCTGAATGCCCCAAATCAATAGACTTAGAGACAAACAAACACAGAGCTGTGAGAGGGTAAGCACTCACAGGAAGCCCTCCCTGACCTGTTTGCCCTCAGGCTTCTTCTGTGCATTTCCATTATGCCCTGTGCATACCCCTATGATAGCACCTGCCATGTCGGTGCTGGTAATAAGGCTAAATTGTTTGTCCACCCTCCAGTTTACGTTTGAAAAACCTTTCTGTTACAAGTACTCACTCCCATGTCTGGCTCATACCAAAGACTCAATATCTGTTAAATGAATGGATGGATAAATGAACAAACAAACAAATGAATGAATCCTAACCCTTTAGCCTATAATATCCTTTCCCCTCTTCCTTCATCCAGTTATCAAAACCCTTCTTATCTCATAGATAAGCAGGTAATGAACATACCAAAAAAAAACAGAAACATTAAAACAGTGTAAACATGAATAGAGTTCTAAAATTAGATTGTGGTGATGGCTGCAAAACTTTGTAAATTTACTAAAAATTATTGAATTGCATGGGTGCATTTATAGTATGCAAATTATACCCCACCACAGCTGTTTAAAAACATGAACAGAAAATAAAATGTTTACATTATAGAATGGTCCAATGTGAGAACATTTCAGAAGTGGAAAATGGTTTAAAAAGTGGCGTGATAGGTGACAGAAGAACTATGGAAATTCCTCATTGAGTTTTTTTTTTTTTTTTGGTCAAATTGCTTTTTAACTGGACAAGACATTGCGAGGAACTTTGCGTTAAATATGTCTAATGAGTGTGAGAGTTCACATGTTGAAACTGTCCTGTTTCCAAACTGGCAGAAGGGACCCACCAATTTCAGAGTTTGATTCACGGTTTGAAAAACAACAAATTTATTTTTATTAATCCCACTTTTATGGAATTAATGAATTGAGTTCAAATTAAGTCCTTTAACTCTAAAAAAATGTGTTGACAGTAAATTAAAAACAATAAATTTTTGCAATGAAACTTTATTGACTTAATCTTTGTAGTTTGCTATTTCTAAGCAAATAAAGTGTTATCTGTTTTTAATCAGGTTTACTGCCTCTTATTTTCCATTAACATTTTCTTTGGGGTATGTCAGGTCTTGTCTGCAGGGTTGCAAATGAAAGGATTTCTTCTTATAGTCTCTAACATCTAAATTACATGAAAGTAGCCCTGTTTTCCTTTTAAGTTCTTAACTACCATACATTGAGAAGGGGTCTACTTTCAATAGATTCTCTTTCATAAATAATAGTAAATGCTTTCATCTGTCCTTCAAAATCATGTTGAAAATTCCTTTTCAACCTTATTTTTATGAGATCTCCACCTTTTCCGATAGAATTTATTATTAAGAAGGGAAATCACACCACAACAATAACTTCAGACCTCTTTTCTTTGTAGAGATAGCCCGAGGTAGAAATTCAGCATGCAAATAATTCTTTTCATTATCTGCCTGTTAAAACATAGAATAGAAGTTAAAGACAATAAATTCCTGTTGGAAACATCAAAGTTAAACATACTTCTTGACGGACATTTAATAAAATCAGATACGAAGAACAGGAAAGCTAAGTTGTTACAAACGTCAGCTGGTATGTCCTGCAGTTCTTGGTGGACTAAGATCACCGCTTTACATTTCAAAGGATTTGAATAAAGACAGCTTCGCAGTTGCTCTCCAGTCTTCATATCTGAAAGACTCCTTTTACAGATCTAAAATGGACCGATTTGATATGTATTACAGAGCCGTCACGGTCTTGCAAGAAATCAGCGATTTACATCTGTAACCGTATTTCCAATGAGAATATCTTTTTTATTGAGGGGGGAGGATGTGAGGGGCACATAGATCATTCACAGCTGTCCTTGTCAAGCAGTTGCTTTTTATTTGTGAACACTGTCGAATTCAACACCATACTGGTATTTCCATACTTGTTATTAGTAGGTTGTTTTGTTGTTATTGCTGTTTTGATGAAAAGCCTGCATTGCATTCTTTCTAAATTATGTGTCACTTTGTTGTGATTGTTATTTCTGGCAATTTAATAGTCGGTGAACAGGAAAGCTTTGAAACGACTGTCCTCTGTCCTTTGGCATAAACCAATTACCAGGATTTAAACTGATCTGACAAAAACTGTCGTGATACATTTGAGAACAAAGCGGTGTTAAATTGTTATTTTTGAATATTTAACCTTCCCTGTTTTCTATAACTACATGTTTTCAAGTACAGCATGTGATCATGAAAATAGCATCAGCTTTTCTTACTTCCTTAAGCGTGTATTCCAGACATTCCTACACCCTTTAGGGAGGAGCAAGAGCTTAAATTCATTTAAATTCACTACCTCCAACTGTTACAATAGAGATAGGTATGAAAACTTCAGAATCAAAATTGATTCCTAAAAACAGAATTTGATTCCTGAAAAAACATGTGCCATTGTTTCAAGTTTTCTTTAAGGGAAAAGAATTAAAAGCAGAAATATTATTTCTAAACTTAAAACTACATCTGAGAGATATTCAAACCAGGTTTAGAATGTGATACTCTCTGGTATCCTTGCAGAAAGTTAGAATGTTTTGTTAGCTGTGGATGATTATTATTCATGATGCACCTATAGAAGAATTCTTCCTGCTCTCCTCAGTACTGACAGAATACAGGGAAAATGAAGTATGTGCTCACCAGGCAGGCTGTCAGGAGAAGCAGCTCCTGGGCAATTTGACACAGTAACAAAAGTAGCCAAATTCCTTCCCCACCACATATTGCATAGAAGTTGACATCACTTTCCCAAGCCATGAAAGAGTTGAAACACTAAAAGATATGTCTGGCTAATAGGATACGAAGTAAAATAATGAAAAGCACTTTTCTTTAGTTATTCTCAAACAGGTCATAAATATTTACATCCCATTATAAAACACCTTAATAGCTCAGTGAGATTAAATGCAATAGCGCCTAATGCAATATAACTCCAAACGCTTTACAACTCCAATGGACTTTATAACTACACCTTATAGAGTTTACCATGCAGGAAAATCTGTGAGTTGACTGGTTAATGTTCTTTGCCTAAAAAACACGCAAAAGAAACACTATATGCACTATATGGACAGTATTTATTAAAATCACATCTATATTTTATATACAGTTTCATCCGAAAGGCCATGTGAGTCCTCAAGGAATCAGACAAAGGCATCGGGTTTATTTCCTGAGGGTTACTGCATCATTTATCCACACATCTTCTAAAAAGGAAAATGCATATGCTTAAACAAGGCACCTTATGTCTCATGAACCCTACATTTAAATAGTGCTTTATGGTTCACCAAGCATTTTCTCGTTATTTTCTTACTTGATCATCAAAACAATCCTCTGAGGTAAGTAAACAGAAATGGGAAGAAGGGGGTGCAGGAGAGAGGGAATGGATATTCACTGAGCACCAGCTATGTACCAAACGCCATAGGAATGTGAATCTATTCATTGGCTGCATTCTGAAAATCATGTGAGGGTCCATATTTTCATTTACATTTTATAGATGAGGCTCAGAAAGATTAATTGTTTTGGCCAATGTCAGACAGCTAATAACTGACAGAGCTGGGATTGAATCCCAAGTCTTATTCCAAAAAGAAAAGTGTTCTTCCTTTTATTCAATTAATTATCAATATTGACTCGAACAATTCTGCGATTGTGGTCTTCCTAATATTTTGTTGTTAAAATGTCCTTTCTTTTATGAAGTGGTGAACATTTTGAAGTATCCTTTAGTGGCTACTCTTAGAAGTATTGTTTTTTGGCAAAATAAAACACTGGGAAGCCCATATTAGTCTCTCATATTTCTTTTTAATTTCACATGTCCATAAAATACAGAACTCTGTGAACCAGCATATTCTGGTTTTCTCCATGCAATGATCTAGTGCAAGCCTGTCAAGTATGATCACAGTCTAGAGTCCTTTATATCTGTAGATAAATGGGATTGGGGACAAGAAAGTCAAATTCTCTTTGGTTCATGAGTAACGTATGAATGATTCACAATGGATAAGCAAAGGGAAACTCTTTTTATCTGTCGACTCATTTACAACTGGCCCATTACCTACTGCAGTAATCCCTCCTTATCCGTGGAGGAGACACTCCAAGACCCCCAGTGGACACCTGAAACTATGGCTAGTACCGAACCCTATATATACTATGTTTTTTCCTATACCTACATACCTATGATAAAGTGTAATTTATAAATTAGGCACAGCAAGAGATTAACAAAAATAACTAATAATAAAATAGAACAATGACAATATACTGTAATAAAAGTTACCATAGAGCTTAGCAACCTCAGAATACCATTTTTTTTTCTTTCCTTATTAGGTCGAGAACATTTATCTTTTCACTTAAAGGAAGCACTTTGAGGCTTCTCTTCTCTTTGTCATATCTGAATTGCCAGCATCACTACTCGTGCACTTTGAGGCCATTATTGAGTAAAATAAAGGTTACTTGAACACAAGCACTGTGATACCGTGACAGTCGATCTGATAACCTAGTGGGCTACTAAGTGACTATAGGGCGGGTAACACATACAGCGTGGATACGCTGGACAAAGGGACGATTCATGTCCTGGGCTGGACGGAGCAAGACAGCGTGAGATTTCATCATGCTACTCAGTACGGCATGCAATTTAAAACTTACGAATTGTTTATTTCTTGAATTTTCCATTTAATATTTTCAGAATGTGGTTGACTTGGGAAACCACCAGTAAGGAGGGACTACTGTATCTGCATGTGAGAGGAGGACTGAGAACACTGCATCAAGGAGTTGTCAAAAGACCCTTCTTCACTTTTTATCTTTTAGCCCAATGGATCTCAAACTATGTTTCTTAGACCCCAAGTGTTCTGTTGAGGCACCTTAGGAGCTGTTAAGAGACAATGGTAGGAGGCAAAGGGGGAGTGCTCTTCAACCACATCAGCAATAATTTTAGTTCCTTTACATATGGAGGTTTTATTTTATGATTTCTTTTAAGAAAGAGCTTTGTTCTATATAAGCACATGCATATATGAATATAGATAGAGAGAGAGAGAGAGATAGATAGATCGACAGAAAGATATTGAAAACCACTACCCTTAGCCCAGTGCTTATCAGTCTGAGGTCCTCATATGGTAAAAAATATGAAACCTAGTAATAAAGTTTGGGAACTATTTTTAATATTTTTAATGTTACAAAAACACTAACAGCCAATTTTAGCATAGTGAATTAACTTTGGAAAAAAAAAGATACTTGTGATCGAATGTTTGCTTAACTATTCTGCTCTGGAGAAAGTAAATATATCATTTATATCTCAGGGTGTTCAGAACATCAATTACATAGGTCTTTGATAACCAAAAAGAATAAAGGAATTAATTAACACATTAAATAAAAAAGTTAGTTTGAAAGACTAAAATGATTCAATCTATGGAACCTATAATGAAAGAAAGAAAGTTGACAGATTTTCTATATCAGGCTCTTTTCCTTCTCCATCAGGCTTATTTCTACCTTCTCTCTCGATCCTCACTAAACTCCAGTTACCTAGAGCTTGTAGTACTGTTGGATGTGAAAACTGACGTCCAGAGAGTCTTCTGATTGGGTCTCAGAGATAACATTTGGCAGAGCCATGAATCCTAGACTTTTGCTCTGTCTACTTACACTCACTTGTCCAAAGACTGGTAGAAATCTCCCCTTTTGGAGAAGCAATCAAGCATCTAACAGTACTGTTTAGCTGTAGAATGGGATTAAAGATTAATATTAATGAAATCATATTAACAGTGCCAACAGTAACTGTACTACTCAACAGAAATTTAGTATGAGTATCACAAGCCATATGTGAAGAACACTGTCAAAATAATTACCTTAGGATTTCACAGCATCCACCATCAGGTTTTCTCTTCCTCTGACAACAAAAGAAGAAATCTTTTTCACTGTAAGCCAGGTAAATGTCATTGAAGGGTTTGCTCTCTGAATTTGACTTCTGTATGTGACATCCATGATTTGAGAGGCTTAAAAGCATTTTCAATGTGTTTCCTATTTGGAGAAGAAGGGAACTCACATTTTTGAGCTTCCTAATATGTGCCAACCTGACTTAATTTTCAGGTACTCTAATATGCAGGGGAGATTATTGAGTTTTTAACTTAAGGATGCTTTTCTGTTGCTGTTATTGTTGGGGTTGTTTTAGCAAGGTCGACCAGTCGTGCTGTAGTCAAGCAGCCATTGACTGAGGAGGTCTTTTGATTGACTGCTAAAAGACTAACACTACCCACCATTGACATTTTCTCTGTGAGGACCCTCATCCCTCCCACTTCTACTGGACTTCTTCATATACCATCTCACCGATCCTTACAACCACATGAAGACATAGTGTCCAAATCCCTCTTTCCGGAGAGGTGGGCCAGGGGCAATCATTGAGGGTTCCATGGGGTTATGGTAGGGACTCAGTGAAATTAAGAACATATCCAGAACCAAGAGTTGAGCAGACCAGAAACCTAGAAAAGGAAATACAAATAAGTCACCCAATCAAGTGGCGTCTCCCAGCAGAAATCAGAAACAAGGACAGTGGGCCAGGACGATGACAACAGTGAAGCTGGCCGCTTTGATGTCAGGGATATGGTGACATGCAGAATAAAAGGAATATAAGTAAAACTTAAATAGACCCTTCACCCCATCCTCAGTGCTCACTTCCCTACCTCTGCCCTCACGCCAACCTTTACTCTTTTCCTTCTGAGGGTATCATGTTAAAAACTAGGATTGGTTTATCTGGATGTGGCTCTGGGTCAGAAGCAGAAAATACGAAACCATTGCACAGCTTTTCCCTGAGGATGGGCGATAAGGTAAGGACCTCTGTTGCATTAACTTCTTGTTAATGTTTTTCAGCAGAAAGGTCACTGGTTTATTTTTAAGGTCATGAAACACTGTGAAACTCTTGGTTAGTCTCTGCTGTTACTATATGGCCCAATTATATCATTTGCATTTTCCACTTCAAAACGTGGTCCACACTGAAAGAGACAGATCAGGGAGCTTTGGGATGAGGCAGTTAGAAGTGTTCCTGGGCAAAACTTATATAATACAAGCTCTAGCCTTCTCCTTCCTGCTTTACACGGTGTGCCTCTAGTATCCTCTGGAAAGAGGAAATTCCAGAGTATTGGCTGGCCTTACTATTTCTCCAGCTTGGAAAACTACATATTCCCAGGTCCCTGGTTTTTTCATCTTGCAAACTGCACAGCTTCATATATTTACTGAACATCCATGGCTTTTGCCTCTATTCTGCTGGCTTCATCGAAAACTGGTTCTACCATGAGAAAAGTTGAGCTCTGGTCCAGGGAAAATGACAGCAGATGTCACCTTAGCTATGGCTGATTTTCTTCTAAGCTAGGTAAACACACCTTGCCACCACTTGGATTTATTTCTTTCCAAAGACTACCTGTTTGGTCTACATGACAGATTCCTCATTCCCCCCATATGACTGTGACCCAAATTTTTATGAAATAATAACCCTAGCCTTATCATATTTAAGACACAGTTACCTCACTCCCTGCTCTAGATTTTATTATATGGCTTTCTATACTAAACATTTTAGAATGCATGGAAAATTCTCTCCCTATTGCTTTGCCTGGAATAAGGTATTTTTCTCTATAGTTAACATTTTTATACTTCTCACCTGAAAGAATGTTGGAGCTGCCACATTACTTAAACAACAAGGGACAGAGTCACAGATAGGATGGCTAGTTGAAACTCCATTATACAAGTGTCAAAAATGAGGGTCAGAGAAACTAAGTGGCTTTCCCAAGATGAACAACTACCAAGGAGAAGGATTTGGGTCTAACACCCAGATTCCTAACAAGCAATGCAGTCCTCTATCCATTACAGTCTTCCATTTGTTACAGTACACATCTTCACATTCACTTTGCAGAATATCATTGTAAAATTCAGTGCTTTTATGTAGAACAGTTTGATTGGAGAGAGTGGAAGCTACAAAATAAAATTTTTGGAGATATTTAAACCCTTACAAAGACTAGATGCCTCTGCCTCATCCACTCCAATAGCATAACATGATCCTATGAACTCTCTTTGAGACATCAAAGAATCTTCTTTCTGCTGTTTAGAAAAAGGTGATCACACTCGGCCTGGAATCACTGAGCCCTCACTCCAGTCCCAGGGTCAAGCTTCCCAGCAAACCAGCTGAAGCCCCACACTAGTTCTTAGGGCAAAGTTTCACATATGTTACCTCTCTGTTAAAAGAGTTGCTCTCAACTCAAGAACTGAGATAAAAACGTTTCTCCTAGTATAAGTGGCTTGGAATATTCCCTCTTCCATCCCAGAGACACCAAAATGATGGAAACTTATGACCACGAGTAAGCTATACAGTGGGCATCTAAGGCACCTGGTTTTCTCAGCCCCAGGAATGGATTACAATTTTATAGGTTACCTCTAGCAAGATGGTGACTACAAATGTCTAATCTTGACCTATAGGAACACAGATCTTTCAATATTTAAGCCACTTCATTATTCTCCTTAGGATGATAAGATAATTTTCACTTGGCTTGGAGGAATTTTTATTATTTTCCAGGAAATATAAGCAACCCATGATCAATACCATAAGAACAAGAGCAATTGAGAAACAATAATTAACAGAGGAAGAAAAAAGGTTTTGGACTAGCACCAAGAATTCAACAAAAAGTCCAAGAAAGTTTTACTTATCAAAATAAAGTAGACAATTTTCAGGGTTTTATATGCTGTGTAGTCACTTCCCACTTCCTGATAGCTCCCCTTTATCAATGCAATACTTCTGCAGAAGTCATTACATCGTTGCTATGACTAATTCCATAACTATTCTCAAATAATGCTAATTGACTGTTAAACCATGACTGTGGTCTAATTCTCAACTGACTGACAGCTAAAGAAAGGTCATTGGTCACCAAAATACACGCTACAAGTCTGGAAAAATCACTTGACACGCACTGCATCTTTTGGTGATTTACAGTTTCTTTTTTTTTAATTCAAAGGCCATGTATGCAGATAACTATCAGTTGTCCTTGTGTTTCTTGTCTGAAAGAACCCTTTAAGTGCTCTTGAAATGGGTAGATGAGTAGCAGAAACAATTTCATCTTTTCAACCCCAATTACAACCGTTCTAAGATTTTGATGAGTAAAAAGCGTTGGGCAGATTTTCAGTCAATAGTGGCCCTCCAATTTCTAAAGTTCTTTCAGAGTATAAACTATGCTGCTTGTACTCTTCTGGCATGGTTTTGCTCATTTGCAGGAAAACCATATTTTGCCCCACATCCTCACATATTGATATGTTGAGGAAATAAACAGCAACATCACTTCCCCCATCTGTTAAGCTTGTTAGAAAGATGAACACCCAGTGTTCAGATATTTTTCACTCAGATTTGAAACTCCATGCTCACATAGTTTGCTTTTACTCTTCAAGATATATTCTAATCCAATAAGAGGAGATTCTGCTCCTTTGTTGAAAACAAATGATACCAATAAAATAGAAAGGCCAGCCGAGTTGGACATTGTCAAGATACACCTACAACTGGGTTCTATTGAGACTGTAGAAATATAAGCAGCAATTCTAACAAAAGATAATTTTCTCCATTTTCTTATAAGAAAGTCCAGCAGTTATTGTTCATATAGTGATAATGTAAATCAAAGTACCAGATGAAATACTAAAAATGAGGGTAAGGCACTTAATCTACCATTTCTAACAAACTGTTTTAAAAAGATCTTTACACTCATGCATCAGTACCCAGAATTACACAAGCTCTTCTTGGGTTACAAATATTTTAAAAGTGTGAAGCAAAGCAATAAAAGTCAATTGAACAAGCAAAAACCTGGCAGTCATAGTGCCCACTGGAAACTGAGCCAAATGCCCTTGTGGAGAAAACAATGAGAATGGAAGATGCATGCATCCCTAGATTTGTCCTTTCTAATATTTTTGCTTCCTCTTCTATTTGGAATTCCAGCTCTTCAGGGGAAGTTTGCCTGCCTCTCCTGCTTTTGATTTACTCTTCACATCATAAAAGAGGGAACTGGTGATTTTGCAAATTATATGTCAGTGGGAGAGAAAACAGCAACAAAGCTGATGCACAACTGAGAATTTCTAAGTTATACCTAACACAAACCCTTGGGGTCCTATGCAACATAATATATTTATAATATCAGTGTTGGTTTTCTTCGTGTGACTATAAAATGAATATATTATAGATCTTTTAATTTTTCGTAATGACATAAAGAACCGCCATTGAATAAATACCACTTTACCTACTATTTTGCAAAATTCCATATATCAAACCTCATCAACAAGAAACAGTTCCTGGAAGCACCAAAATGACCCTGCAGGAGTCATAGCAAGCTTCTAAGGAAGAAGCAAAGAACAAGAAAATACAGAGTTCTGAACAGGAAAAGATTTCAATAGGTGCCTATAATACAGTCTTTCTCAAACTATAATGTACACTCAAATTACTTGGGAATCTTGTGATAACGCAGATTCTGATCCAGTAGGTCTAGCGTGGAGGCACAATTCTGCACTTCTAACAGCTCCCTCTGACGCTGATGCTGCAACTCTATGGACCACATTTTGAGCCGCAAGTGTCTAGTAGCCTATCCCCCAGGAACCAAGAAATTCAAAACAGGAAACCATTTAACAATAATTATTTATGAAATAATTCTTATGAATTAAACCGAGCAAGCATTGGCACTGTGGGGAAACAGATCAAATATAAGAAAGATAAACAGGTGAGTTTTACACAAAAAAAGCAAACTATTATAACTCAACAGACATTTATTATGGACTTATTATATGTAAGGCAATGTCGTATGAGCAATAAACGACAAAAACATATAAAAAAGAAATAGTCACAACTATCAAACTGCTTAAGTCTAGTACTCTAGTTCATCAATTCTCACCTCTTCTCAAATATGGTGCACCTCTTGAGGCAGAGTCCCTTTTATCTAGTTACTGGCTTCTATGCGCTTCTGCCTAGTCTAAGATTTTTTTCTACCAATTATCCCTCACTTTCCTGTATCATTCATCTATCCTCTCAGCCTTCTTCCCTTCTGGCCATTCACTCTCCCTAAAGTAATCTTATCTACCCTCTACTGCCATGGCTTCAAGGCCAGTGGTTCTCAATTCTTCATCCAAGGCAGAGACTTTTCTCCTAAGATGAAGTTCTTATTTCTACTTGCCTACTGGATAACTCCTCCTGGCACGTACAGTTTAACTGAACTTATTTTCATATCTACAGAAGGTTCTTCTCCTCTTCTTTCTCTGTTTTCCAGAATCCAGCCTTTCCTCTGCATCTCACAGCTACAGTTAGTCTCATAACTGGCCTCTCTCCCACCAATCTCTCTCCACTCTGCCTATAATCCATATCTGTACCAGAATTCTTTTCTTATCAAATAATCTGAATATGTTAGTACTTTTCTTATAAATTTCAGCACTCTGAAAGCTAAACGTACAGACTTCTCAGCTCTACACAGCAGATAAGGACCCTGACAAGCTGGTCCCAGGCTATCACTTTAACCTTCTTTCCCATCCTCCAAACTACACGCACACAACATGTGCTTCAGCTCCACTACTCAGTTTACCAGTCACCAGGGACATCATGCCCTCTTAAGACTCTGCCTCTGCACATTTTGTTCCCTCTGCCTGGAATATCCTCCCTCCTTCTCAGCCTGGAAAATTTCAATCCATTCTTTAAGATCTAGCCCAGTCTCCATGAAGCCTCTTCTGTTGGAGTTAGGCATTCCTTCCTCTAAAATGCCTACAGCACTCACTCCATACTTGTCTTAAGGCACATACCAAATTGGAGAGGGCTTTTAGCATCTGTTTTCTCCGCTAACACAAAAACTCATTGAGATCAGACGCAACGCCTTACTTTTCTTCTTGTGACCAGTGCCAGGCACAGTGCCTGGACTAAAGCAAATAGTCAGTAAATGTTTATTGAATGACTGAATGGACATATAACTAATAATGCAAAGTAATAATGCAAAACTACAGATGACAAGTGACTTGTACACATTAGAAATGTTATAAGCCCACAAAGGAAGGAGAGTTTACTGTGTATAATTAAGTGCTAAAATGCATGCAGTATGACCTTCAGAGAAGACATTCAAGTACAGCCATATGCAGGAAAAGGAAGTATGAGTTGGGCTTTGAAGGATGCATTGCTCTTGGCCAGGTATAGGAGGTGGCATTACCTGTAAGGAAGCTGCAGAGGTAAGGCAGATAGGTAATTATGTGAGGTATGTAATAAGATGATGATCCTGACTAGGGTGGACGGTATTTTTTAAAGAGAAATAAGAGATAAAATTGATTAAGGGGTACAAGGGAGGGAGGAATAGATATCAAACTTAAGAGGAAATTGGCTTGGCTGTGGTTGGATATAGGACTGTGGGTAGCATGCCACACCCTCCTGCAGTACCAAATCACATTTATCATCAGAAGTTGCTCCCAGTTTCTTAGCATCTTTCTTGGGGCAATACAAGTTCATTCTTTCTGGTTCTGCTTCTGCATACCTGCAATCATCAACTCTCTTTGTAATCAACTTCATAATAGTTGAAATCCATTTGAAGTTATTCTCAGCTTTCCTTTCTCAAAACGAATCAACCATACATACAATATCTCTTCGTTGGGCCTTTTCTCCTCTCCTCTTTCTCCAATTTTCCATTCCTCCCTCTAGAACGTGGAAGCCCTATGGAGATTTGAGTAGAGCTGAGGAATGCTGACTCACTCAGATTCTGCCTTTCCAGCCACTTGGTTGATTGTACTGGTATCGAAGACTAATCATGTAAATGGAGCCCCCGCACTACCCCACCTCCACCCCAATGCCTGGAAGGCCATCCTCAACCTGGGAATCTCCACACCTGTCACTCTACTGGATTAAAGCACTGAAAGCAGTTCCCAAATTGCTAATAATACAAGAGAAGGGAAAGAGAGTAAGCCATTATCGATCGCTGCCGCATACCTGATCATTCATTTCTTGGGTTAGTCGCAGCAGAAAGTAAGCCCTGTAGCAACGTGGCACATGAAAAGTCAACTTTAATGCATAAATAATGATAATACTTGGTGTAAAAGGGTGTCTGGATGAAATTAAAAGTCTGCCCTCAGATTATTCTCTCTCTTTTTTAAAAAACTTTGTTATGTAGAGGCTGGAAAACTGCCATTTCAAAACCAAGGCGATTTTCTCTCAAAGAAGCAAGAGGACTGAATTAATCTTTGGGGTAGACTGTTCCTTTGATTTGGGACAATTTCTTGAAATAGACCCCTACTGTAAAGAATGACACAAATGTAAAGGAAGTGCCCACCCATTATTGTTCTCGGGGAAAACTGTGAAGTAAACTGAGTGCAGGTGTTTTCAACTGAGAAAATAACTGTTCTGTGTGGTAACATAAACTGTGGGGTACAGGTTTTAGCCAGATTCTTCATACTTGTTTTTCAGGGAGATGTTTCTTTTACCGTGTTGTTTGATGGAGACGACCTGTCACTTGTCCTTGTGGAGACGTGAGTGCGTGTACATGTGTGTATGTGTGTACGTGTGTGTATGTGTGTGTTTTCTTGACCGCTCAAAGGAGACAACTTGAAGAGGATGAGAGCAAGCTCACACCAGCCTGGTCCTGACCTCCTAATGGATGAGAGACAGTAAGAACTGGACTGGGAAATCACAGAGAAAGTTGGACTGGACCATTGAGGTTCTATATGTAGAATTATTTAAGATTGAAACCTCCGGAAAGAACTAATGTAACATATAAACTTTAGACAATTTATAGTTGTTTTTCTGTTGGAATTAGAGAAGACGCTTATAAATACCTGGAGAGCAGTTTGAGGAGCCTCAGTTCCTTCATGTACAGGTGGGGGCAATGTCATTCTAATTTGCTTATTAATGAAAATGTGACTGAGTTCGAGACACACAGATCAATGAGGGCTAGGCACACAAGCGAATTAGAGGGTTTAATTGTTATTTTTTTCTGATTATATAATTGATGTATGCTCATTGCTGAGAACTTGGAAAAAGATATCAAAAAGAAAATTAAAATAACCCACAAATCTACCAAGAGATAATCATAGTTATTAGTAAATAATACTAATGACTTGATCAGTCATTTACCTCTGGGTTAAAAGAAATCTATAACTATTTTCTAAAGAAATTCTTGATCCCACCCATAAGTACTCCTTTGATTTACCTCTAAGCCAGGGTGAGAGGGTCTTTCATTTAAGCATGCATTCTAGTAAGGCTCCTTAATTTTCAAATAAAGATGTCAAACAACCTCCCCCCTTGGCTCTACCTTACACCTAACCAGCAACATAGAAAGACTGCATTCCAGGTGTTTGTGAAAGAGAGTCACAACCCCCCAGTATTTATCAAAAACTGCACTTAGACAAAAATTATTGACCAAGAGTGTTCTAAGGCATGCAATGTCCAATAATTCCTTTTTATATGCCAAAGTATACCCTAATATGGCCATACCACACACCTAACTATATCCTATTTTTTCATGTGACTTGGTGACATTAACATTTTCTTGGGTTATTAAATAATTTTGAAAACACCACCTATAACAGCTGCATGATGGTCATTTGGGGAATATCTCATAATTTATTTGGATATGTAGATTATTCCACTTTTTCATTATTATATCTAAAACAGCAATGAGCATCTTTGTATACAAATATTATATCAAGACAATTAGAGAGTAGAATAGAGAAAAATGCCACGGATGGGTTGCTATAGTGAAGGGCCCTTGTTGCCCAAGGGCCACATGAAATGTGAAACCCTCACCGAGGGAGAGAGAGCTGCAAAAGAGATGACTAAGAGAAACAGACCTTGCCGCTTCTCAATTTCTTCTAAAGGCAATGTTGTTCTCAGTGTTGCTCAGCTTATAAGGTATTGAGATACCTACCAACAGTGTCACCTAATTCTATAAATTCTCCGTTATTCAGTATAATCAGGAAATGGTATATTTATTTTGATTAATCACATACCCTGGTTAATAGAGAATTGCCACATATACCATACACCAATGACTAATCTTACAAAGATTAGAATGTAATAAAGTTTACTAACACTAAAGCTAAGGTGAATAAAATTTACACTTTTGTTCATAATTCTAAGGATTTGTCAGAATCTGTCCATTAATTCATTCATTTTCCAAACGTTTATTGAAGATCTATAATCATGTAGAACACTATATTACATTAATGATCTAGTGTCTATTTATTCATATCAGTACATTTTTTCATTCTGTCTGACTTTACACAAGATTTGAGGTGGTCATGTCATCTCAGAGGGTAAAAGTCATAATTTATAGAGAATTCAGACTATTAAAAATTGTTATTTAAAAAAATCAGAGACTACTTTATAAAACTGTCAAATTTGTAATCTGATTGGACTTAACATTATATTACTTTGAAAATTCAGCCTCCCTCAAAGCTCTCAAATATTTGAAATAGAGTCAACATCTAAGTGAAATTCCGTGGCAGATTTAATATTTTATGGTATAGATAGTAAGTATGTAAGAAATATCAAAGCTCTTCATTTTCTATAAACCAACTAATTTAGAGTTTTCCTCCTGCCCAGGTGATAGGAAATGCATTTTCAGCCATTCTGAGGGTCCCCAATGTTGGGCTGAGGTTTGGAGTCTTCCAGATTTGCAAAGCATTGTGAAGTCCCTTGGGATTACTGGCCATCTGTCCAGAGTTGTTGGTGCTGAGACACCCTCTGTCCCAGCCTGCACAGTCCCTCTAGATCCACCTCTCCGATGCTTCTGAGGTGTACTTGGGGCCTGGGAATATTGAGCAGGGCCAGCAGGGCCTATGACCCATCCTTCTGGAAGCCTCTGAGCACTTCGTCTGAGATTGTGCTTTCACCTCAGGATACAGCCAGAGAGCGACATACGTGGCCCTTTCTCCCAGGACCCAGAGATCTCCCCTCCCCTCCGCAATCCCAGAGGAAATCCGTTTTGAGTCTCAGATCTCCACATGTCTCTTCAAAAGCAAGTCAAGACTCCTCAGTGGAGTTTACCAGACACTTGCTAAGTACAAGCATGGTTCCAAAAGCTGTGTATGTATCATCACATTGAATTTCATTCAGTCTTCACCACAATCCTGCAAATTGGGCCTTATCCCTAATTTACAGAGAAGGAAACTGGAGTTCAGAGTTCAGGTAACCTTGTCTAAGATCACACTGCTAGTGAGCCAGCGCTGCAGTAGTCGTTCCCCGTTACTGCCAATCTTACATTTCTGTGCCTTATAATGACTCTTCTTATCCTTTTAAAAAGACAGAAAAATTGAGTCACCAAGAGTTTAAGTGATTTATTCCAAGGCACACAATCCAATATTCCTCTGGTCGAACACCAAAAAAAATCATAAGGTTTAGGCTCACGAGCAGATCAAGTTTAAGTGAGACATCGTCATAGTAGTGGCAACAGGATAAATTTAGCCAGACTTGTCGAGAGAATAGGGATTTACCAGAAGAACCTACATGCGTTACTTTAAAAAAAATTATGACTATTTAGCAAGTATCTACCTAGTGCTTTCTACGAGCAAAATTCTGTGGTCAGTGCTCTGTGAGATAAGAAAAAGATATCACCCCTGTCTTCCCAGAGCTTATCAGCCAGTTGAGGACACATAGGTGTACAAATAGATCAAGGAAGTGAGGAAAAACTGGGGAGGAAGAATGCTAAGAGTGGCAGGGTGTAGGCTGAGCGTGGACACAGCCAGTCTCAAGTTTCCAAACCAGAGTGTAGGAGCGTGGGTATCAAGGCAAACAGTGTGGGTTACCCCGCCTTTCTCCTCCTCCCAGGGGATGAGAATGCTGGAAGTTCAGCTGTCGCAGAATGTACACCATACAGATTGCCCAGTGTTACTGACTTGCCTAAAGCCATAAAAAAGATTTTTTTACGAGTTATTTTTCACTTCTTTTTCTGCCAGGATCAAGTATCAGCATTGTTATATTCAGAAACACACCACTTTTAACAGACTAAAGAAGAGCTGGCCCAACCAGGGTAGGCATAAAACAGTTGTCAGAGGCAGGAAGTCTCCCAGACTCCAGCCCCAAGCTACAGCAGAGTAAATTTGAGACATTCAACAGATTTCTAATGCGCTGAGATGCCTGAACTAGCCTTCATATTTACTAGTAAAGAGACAAAGAATGTTGTTTGACAGAGCCAAAAAGAGATTTCAGGCAGATTGGGAATACTCAGATGAGTTTTTCTAAACTCATCTAAAAATCTAAAAATTTTAAAAATCACTGCTCAGAACCTTAAAACCACCACAAAGATTTCTTCTCCATCGTGGGTTCCCTTGAGCCCCTTTAGGTTATACCCAACAGCACCAGGGGCTTTGCACTACTGTAACAAATCATTATGCCCCATCTGTCCCCTCACCATTTGTTGAATTCTTTACCAAAGAGAAAAATGTCAAGAGACTCCAGTTGCTCAGGTTTTAGATTTTGACTGACTCCTACCCCATCAAGGGCCACGATCTCCATTTTCTTTGTCTTTGACTGTTCAGGAGACCCAGAGAATGAAATCCAATACCTTTGTCTGCATCTGCAGCTAAAAGCCTTTTTTCCCCGGCCATGCCACAGCTCCCTCGAGGCTCATTAAACACATTTACATTTGGCTCTTAAAATCCTAAATAGACCATTTCACGCCTAGCAATGGTGCATTGATGAAGGAAGCACTCAAAGATGGCCTGTAGGATGAGAGTGAGGACTCTTGATTGCAGATATCTCCCACAAAGGATTTGTACATGCTGTTAAGGGCTTAAACAGAATCGTGTGAACAACATACTATTGTTAGAATGGCACATACACACAAACACCATCGTTATGTATGGGTATATGTCAAATATACCCACTCATGTGCAGAAAAAATGGCAAGGATCTAAAATTTAGCGGAAATGCATAGAGATGTTAGAGAGAGAGAGAGAAAGAGAGAAGGAGAAAGTGGAAAGAAAGATCAAGGAAAGAGAGAGAGGAAAGTAGAGCAAACAGGAAGGAGTATGAGTAGAAAGGAGAATCTGCACTGGATTTTGGTATAAATCTTCCCCTCCCAGTTGTAAGGATAAAAATGAGGAAATAGGGAAGGGGAGTGGCTAATAAAAGCAGCTGAACCATGTTGGGACTGGATGGCAATGAGAGAGCCATGCTTAGATCACAGCAGGCTAATGAGGGACCAAAGGGCTCACGTGCTCACCTGCCCTTGCGAGTCAGGTGGAGACTCTTGGGAAAGAAACAGGAGCCTCAATGGTTGGGATTTTCTCTTTGACAATCTTCCTTTCCATCTGCACCCCACACTTAATGCCCAGAATAAAGTAATATTTATTTCTGTGACTTCATATCCTCTGGGGCTGGGGCTGGGGGTGAGGAGGTGGGAGACTCTGCACACGACACAAAGTGTCTTTTCACTCCTTCTAGCCCCTCAAGTTGAATATCTATTCAACTCCACACTGGTTTCCTCAAGGATATGCAAGAAACAATTCTCAATATTAGAGGGTTAATGTGGAAAAAAGACCTTTTATTTTTCATTTTGTGAATTTTCATTTTATTTTTTTTGTATTTTTTAAAAATAAAAGTAATAGGGGCCGGCCCCGTGGCTTAGCAGTTAAGCGCGTGCACTCCGCTACTGGCACCCGGGGTTCGGATCCCGGATGCGCACCGACGCACTGCTTCTCCAGCCATGCTGAGGCCGCGTCCCACATACAGCAACTAGAAGGGTGTGCAACTATGATGTACAACTATCTACTGGGGCTTTGGGGGAGAAAATAAATAAATAAATAAATAATAAAAGTAATAGATGTATGTGATTAAAGTTTAAAGACAATAAGGGTTATCTGTGCAGTGGGATAATTTACATCATGGTTTTCTTCATTATATTTTTCTGTATTAAAAAAACTGTTAATAAAAATGTTTTTATGGGTAGAGTAGTGGGAAATGGCTGTCCACTAGATCACCTTTACCTCCCTCTGCTATGTATGTAAGCTGATTAAAATTTTATATACAGGTGAACTTCCCATTACAGAATAGACATGTTCCTGAAGACAAATGCAGAAAGCAACCTTTTGCCTACTGAACCTTAGGTGCCAAGAGCAGTTGCTATTTACAGAAACATTTCATGAAATCCTCCTATAAAAGTGAATAATCTAGCTTTATGTACATAAAGCTGCAGTTGATAATGCGGTTTAAGATGCAGTTCATGCGTGCAGCATAGAGACTTGATTATGAGAGCTGGTTCTGGAGCCAGACCACCTGGGTTGGAATCACAGTGCTGCCACTTACTCCATATATGTGCCCAGGCAAGTTATTTAACATCTGTGCCTTCTCATCTATAAAATGGACGTGATATTGGTAACTCTGTCATCAGGTTCACGTGAGGTTTAAATAACATGATCTATTTAAATCACACAATGAACAATGTTACCCATTATCCTTCTTCGTATTATCACCATGACGATTACTCTTCTGGTTACTCTATTATTATTACAGCACTTGGAAAGGCTGCAAGTCAATCTTCTTTCTCCAACTAGATGGCAAGACTGGTCTCAATCTAGGCTCTTTGTCAGCTCCATTGCTACAACGGAGACACAATGACATTAGACGATGATGACTGAAAATCTTGATCAGTTGGAGCTGCCATGTAACTAACACCTGCGGTCCCTAGCAGAGTGCCTAGGACAGAGTAGGGCCCAATAAAAGAGGTTGAGTGAATGAATGTATGAATGAATTCACATAAATGGAGGGAGCTCCCAAGAGAATCTAAAAAAGATACATATATGTAGTATATTCATATAATTAAAGCCTAATTTTAGTTTTCTTAACAAGGCCTTTAGGAAATTTAGGGCAGTCAAAGCTTAGGCTAAGTGAAGAAAGGCAAAAGCGCAATTAGCAAGCCAAAAACAGATGATGTTTTCAGTGAAGTTTATGTCTTGTTAAAAGGAAACAATTTGTGCAATCCTCGCTAAACACACCTCATCTATCACTCTCCCGAGTCCTGCTCTCCCCAGGGCTCTCAGCGCAGCCCTACCTCCACAGTTCTCCACGTTGAGCTAACAGACCTTAAATGTCTGCCAACTGAGGGTGAAGCCTGGCCGTTGAAACTCACCTCCCCCATGAGATCTGCTACCAAGCGGTCTCTTCAGCCAAAGCACAGGCTCCATAAGATGTGCCCCCAAATCCAGTGTTTCCCACATCAGTAGTCTTGGGCTGCCAAGGCCACAGTTTCTACATTAGTTGAAACTACCAAGATTAAGCCAGGCCCTTCACATTGATTTTTATTGAGGCTGATTGTTTTATGCACTTGTTGGGTTGTGCGTGTGTGTAAATCAGTAATATTGTTAGTCATAACTCTTAAGGTGTATTCTTCAGGTAGCTGGTCTTTGGAAACAATGTGGCTACTTAGAGAGTGTCTGGGGTTCAGGAGAGTGGGGAGCAGAACTTGAGTGGGAAGAACCAGGCTTAGTCAGCCCCCTCCACTGAGGCAGAGCGCTGTGGAAGGTAAACAACAGCCTTTAGTTCATCAAGCCTCTCTCCATCCCCATCTCCATTTTACAGAGGAGGAGCCTGAAGTTCAGAAGGATGGAATAACTTCTCCAAGGACACAAAACCAGTAAGTGACAACCAGGATTTGACCCCAACCCATGCTGTCTCTTGCTTTCCTTACCACAATGTCAGAGTATTACCCAGAAAAACCCAGGAAGGGTTGAGAGGAGAGCCTAAGAGGAGGATACATCCAACTTCATTCATACTCAGTAGGGCTTTAACAAAATTAAAGTAACTTTGTATTTATGTTACTAGCAGTAGCAAATATTTACTGAACAGCTACTACATGGAACTCTCTATACTAGGTAAGATGGTATAAAATATGGTCCTTACCTTCAAAGGCCCTAAGAGGCAGTCTCCAGGTTAAGATACAAAAACAAGGAGAGGATCACAGCTAACATTTATCACTATCTACTGCTAGCCTCTTTACAAGGATTATCTCATTTAAGCCTCACATTACTATCAGGTGGGTATAATTATATCCCCATTTTACATATAAGGAAACTGAGTCTCAGAGAGGTTATGTAACTTGCCCCACACACTAGTAAGATAGTATGTCAAAAGACAGATTTTTAATTTAGGATGTCTGACTTCAGAGCCTGTACTCCTAACCTGGATTAGTTTCCTAGAGCTGCCATAACAAAGTACCACAAATTTTTTAAGGTGGCTTAAAACAACAGAAATTTATTGTCCAAATTCTGAAGGCTAGAAGTTCAAAATCAAGGTGTCAGCCCTTCTAAGGGCTCTGAGGTGGAATCTGTTCCATGCCTCTCTCGTAGCTTCTGGTGATGGCAGGCAACCTTTGGTGTTTCTTGGCTTGTGGATACATCACTCCAACTCCTGCCTTTATCTTCGCTTGGTATGCTCTGTATGTCTGTGTCCAAATTTCCCTCTTCTTATAAGGACACTAGTTATGTTGGATTAAGGCCCCCCCTAATGACTTCATCTTAACTTGAATAAATCTGCAAAGACCCTATTTCCAAATAAGGTCACTGCAATATCGTGATTTATAAGAAATATGTAATTGGTCATTCAGATGACTGAAATATATTTCTCAGATATATTTGGTCTCCATCCACAGTTCTTGGCTCACAGATCCTAAAACCCTCAGAATTTCCTGAGTAACAAGAGCAATGGGAACATCTTTTGTTATAATACTTGGTCTCTTATCCTCAGTTCTGGAAACCCTTCAGAGCCATAAAAGTGAAATGAGTGTCTTGTTTATGTTACTGAGGGTGACTTTTGGACCTCGCTCAAGGATGGGGGCTGGTTGCCAAGAGAACCAACCATGTGATTAGAGGATTGGAACTTTCAGTTCCGCCCCCGGGTTTCCAGGGAGGAGAGAGGGGCTTGAGGTTGAATCAATTGCCATTGGCCAATGACTCAGTCAATCATGCTACATAATGAAGCCTCCATAAAAACCGCAAAAGGACAGCTTGGCCTTTCCTTTTTCAGAGAGCTTCCAGGTCGGAGAACCAGAACACTTCCACGTGCCACTGTGCCAGGCCCCAAGCTCCACAAGAACAGAAGCTCCTTTGTGCCGGACATGCCCTACGTATCTTTTCATCTGGCTGTTGATTTGTATCCTTTAATATCCTTTAATAAATTGGCAGTCTAGTGAGTAAATGGGTTTTCTTGAGTTTTGTGACCTTTTCTAGCAAATTAAACCAAAGGGAGACTTTGGAACCTCTGATTTGTAGTAGGTCAGTGAGAAGTACAGGTAACAGCCTGGGCTTGTGATTGGTGTCTGAAGTGGAGAGTGATCTTGTGGGACTGGGCCCTGTTTCTGTGGAATCTGATCCTATCTCTGGGTAGATAACGTTAGAATTGAGTTGAATTCTCCGACACTCTGCTGGCATCCGAGAACTGCTTGTTGGTGTCGGGAAGCCTCCACACACATGTTGGAATTGGGTCCAGGAGCCCTTCTGCAGTCACATTCACAGGTACTGGGAGTTAAAACTTCAACATATCTTTTTTAGGGGGACATAATTCAGCCCATAACTGCTGCACCGTGCTGCTCCACAAATCCCAATTGGGAAAATATCCCCCACCAAACCCTGTCAAAGAGATATTTTTGCACTGTTTTCATATTCTTTTTTATTTAATAAACATGAAATTGCATCCCACCATCTATACTGGCAACTGCACAATCTGAAGGAAAAAAAAACAGAAACAAGGAACTTCTCTGACCCAGGCCACTACGATCCAAACCCTGATTCTGGTAGTGGTTGTTTGGAAATAAATATCTATAGAGGCCTGAACTTCATTTGGCACCAAGTTGACTTTCTGAAGCAGATTTAGCCCAAAGCTACTATAAGATAGCCAAAGCAAGTCATACATAGAATTCTAGAATATCCCAGCAGAAAAGGTCCTGATGGGTACACCCACCACATTTTACAGGTGATTGACATGAGGCTCAGAGTCAGTGACCTGTGTGAAGTCACGTGGCTAATTCTGGCAGCAGCAGGAGGAGAATGCAGGTCTCCTGTCCTGCATCTGAAATCTCTCTTCAGGACTCCTAGAGCCGTTGATCTTCTGTGTGTTCCAGATGTGCCCAGAGGTGTTCCTGGTACTTTGCACTACTTTGGAGCCCCAAAGAGGTGGATAGATCCATTCATGGGCACACACATGTTCCAAGACAGGCGGGCTCCTCCTCCTCGTGCTTTCTGAAATATCTCCTTTGACATGAGAAGCTGAGCAACATTAGTCTGGGTAGCTCTAACGTTCCGAGTGCCAGTGTCTTGCTCTTTGTCCCTGGAGCCTACTTTCACTCTAGAATCCTCGGCTGTAAATAACACCTTAACAGCACTTCCTTTCTTCATTCCTTTCAGTTTGACAATTCAGATATGAAAACATTTGCCAAAGATAAGCATAAAGTAAAAGACTCCAAATAGAAAAGTTACATAGGTTCACCTCGGAGAATCTGATTCTCTTCATTCGGCCCAGTTAGCAGCATCTGATCGGAAGGCTGAGCAGAAGAGATCCTCATTAAGTATCACGTTCCAAGATTTCCCAGGTCAGAGCAGTGGGAAGGAGAAATTTGTTCCCTCCAAGATTGTCCGTACAAGGCAAGATGTGACCTGTAGCAATTCCAGTGTCTTTTACAAATGATTCTGTTTCCCAAGTGGCCTTTCCACCAAGAGTTTATTTAAATAAATCAATACTTAAAAGCTCTAGTGTGCGTCACAATGGAACTCTAGTTAATGGTCCCTCAATGGATTAATTTAGATAAAAATGACTATCTCTACAGTTCTCTTCTGAGAAGCTAAATCACAATCCCATCTCACCACATATTTGAATTCTGTCCTGTTGGGGCCAGGATGGCAGATATATTTATGCTCAGGTAGTAAACTGGGGTATGAGATATGGGGAGGATCAGGCAACTGGGGTGTCCCGAGTCTGGATTTCTGACACCCAGCTTAGTAAAGTTTTTCTACTTTGCCATTTAAAGAGTAAGCAATTTGCTCCTGGGTAGATAGCATGTATTAGAGCACCTTTGGGTTGCTCTCCTGCCTGAATTCCCTCCCAGCCCTTCTCCCTCTGAAGAACTCCTGCTCAACCCCATTGCTTCACCTTCAAGGCAGCCTGGACGCCCCCACAGCTCTCAAATGACTCTTTCAGCACATATGGGCCATCTCTCCCCAGTAGAAAGATGACAGGGAGCTGACCTGCGGGGAAGCTGGGGGCTGAGTGTGTAGGAGGAGTTAGAGGAACTAGGAGTAAAAGAAGGAGAATGCATTGTGCCCAGAGACAGTGTCTAGAGGAAAAAACCAAACCTGCCTTGATCCAACGAGCTGGCACAGGATTAAGAACAGATTTGTAGTTAGAGATTAAGGGCCAGGTCAATGGAGAACCATAAAAAGCAGAAAAGAGCAGCTAGTGGGGACTGAGGGGGAAGCAAAGCTGAAGGGCTACACTAGTGCCTATAACCAGGCTGTGCGGGTGAAACTCAGCCTAGGCGGTGTTAGCTGCAGGTGCAGGTTAGGACATTTTTGGTGGAGTGGCATTTGGGTTGGGTTGGGTTGGGCAAGAGATCCTCTTAGGTTAAAAGCACAGCATGTGCAAGAAGGTTTTCCCCATTGCATCGTATTTTTCCTGCTACTCGACATGAGGGGGTGCTCTTTATCACCTTTATGTTCATGGTACCTAAACAAATAATGCCTACCTCAGAGTAGGTGCTCAATAATTGAGTATTATTGTATGCTGTCCAACTTCCCAAATGTACTCTCTTCTTATAACCCTGAAAGGTGCTCATTGGCCTCCACATGACCCTTTCATACTAATTAAGGTAAAGCAGCTCTCTTCTCCCAGGCAGGCCTTTCCATCACTGGGCAGCTCTAGCTGTTAGAAGGACCTCTCATACGTTTCACATCCCTGTAACATGCACACTTGAGTCTCAGCTCTGCCCTCTGGAGCCACTCAAAATAATTCTTGCCCTAGTCCTTTTCCACATGGCAGTGCCCACCCCAAGGATAGAAGCCTGTGGAATGCCCCCACAGACATCTTCTGACGCTATGACCTTGTAACCTCATTGCTTTAAAGAGATTAATTTGGAATAATGTAGACTTAGAAACCCATGATAAAGCCTTATCTCCCACACTGTTCTCCTCGGTCCCTACCCTTCACATAGACCCAACCTCCCTACCATGTTCCATCTTAGGGTCTTCTCACCAAGTAAATTCTTCCAATAGCAGCACAAACGTCATTTCCCTCAGGAAGTCCTCCCTGACCTTCCCTGCCCCCAACTATGGCAGGCCCCCTATTTTGTCTAACATCACCTTGTATTTCTCTTTTGTGATATGTCTTACAATTGAATTGATTTAAATAATGGAATCAGTGATTTAAATCTGTATCCTTCACTAGAAGGCAAACCTCATGTCTGCCTTACTCATCTTTGTAAACCCATCTAATGCATAGCTCATTTTATTAGATAGTTAACATTTTTTACTGAATTGAAGTGTCTCAATTTTTCTCCAAGAGATCAGCATTAGGTTCATAGATCTATAGTTTATGACTTCCAATAAATGATACTGTCCTTGAGGCAATTTATCAAATTCTCAGCTTTTAGCAGAAGGAAAGGTCAACAGAGGTTAGGATGGTAGAACATGCCCATGACATTGCCATGTTTGACTCTGTTTCAGTTATCACATCAGCATTTGCATTTTTCACCTGGCCAGGTAACTTACAGTATGCCCTCACCCCTAGCCCCCAAATCACGTGTGTTCTCTCTTCTTTTATGTTCAATAATGTTCCCTACTGTGCAATTTACGCGTCAGTTTTGTAGATGTCCATAAATAGTTGAGGCTTTGGGGCATGCCCATCATTTGTATTTCATTGGTTCCCTTTGAACAAGACAAACCTTTGCATGTTGTTCTAAATTCTAGCCCATAAAGTCCCAGTGTTTTCTATGTCATTGGATTTAGTTCTTAGTATTAAAACTCCAGGTTGACTTATTTATTACTTATGATGTGAGATCATAAATATAGTTCTCAAACATCTCCCCTGTTATTTTCTTAAGTAAATTACTGGGCACCTCCCTCATCACTGTTCTTTCTGTACCATGCCGGCCGTCTTCCCAATATCTACTTTATAGGCCTTTTTTCTCCTCCCTCTCACATTTCAGTTTAAAGCTTTCTTAATTAGATTGGTGGGTCTTCTTGCCCTTTTACTTTATTCTTTATTTTTCCTGGTGTTTTTCGTGTATACTCTGCCTCTTGTCATTTTGCTTTCATGAGCCATATTTGAGAAAACTCAGTCTTTCACAGCATTTCTGGAGCTAGGTGATACTTTCTCAGATTTTCTTTTCTCTTTCAAAATTATGATCATTGACTTAGGAGGAGAATTGAAAATAGCATCCATGTCTAGGAGTTCTTGAAATTCCTGACCCTGATTTTTGTAGATAATGGAGAAACTTTGGGATGGAAAAGTGCAAGGGAGGGTTACAGGTGGAGCCTACCAACAGAGAGATGATGGGTTTGTTGAGTCTCTCAGGCTCTGCCTCACATTCTAGATGTGAGTGAAAAAAAACGATAATAATGAAAATAGTCAACACTTACTGAAGACCCACCATGTGCCAAACACAGCTTTAAATACTTTTATTCATTAACACGTTTAATGCAAGTCATGGGAGACAGGGTAGTTTTCAATTAACCATTTTAGGCCCTCCATGAAGCATGTCCCATATCCCTTTCAGACCAGTAATGATAGTCCGAAAACCCGCTACTTACTATTAACCCTCTCCATTGCTCTGTGAGGCACAGAGTGCTAGTTCTTACAGAGGATGTCCAGCTTTCTCCCCTCGAGGCGATAAACTCAGCCTTTTCCCAGAACTCCAGGGATGTAGATTTTAATCTTCTTCACCTTTCTCCTCCGTATCATGTTCTTCTAATCACCAACATCTTGAATGCTTTTAATTCTCTCCTATAGCCTTCAATATCTTTTTCCTTCTGGTGTCCTCTTTGGATAAAACTTCCTGCCTGTCCAGAAATGTTTCTTCAGCCCTTCCAAGAAGCCAGGTTTCAGAGCAACTTTCTTCATGGTCTTTGATGGTACATTCAAGCAGGATATGGACCTGCATTGGTAGCACAAAAAGGTCCATCCCCTAAACACACAGAGATGCAAAGAGTTGACATAATTTCTCATACCCAAGAATAAAGATATCCTTCTTTCAGTTTATCTTTCTGGGATAAGCTATATAGACATTAAGTTACAGCTAGAAGGAAGGAAAGAAAGCAAGAAGGGAGGGAGGGAAGGAAATGTTCAAGATTTAAAAATCATATTTCTTCTATTTTTACAAGAGAAATGTCTCAACTTAATCTTCTCCTCAACAAAATCAATTCTCCAGATACTTGTATACCTCATTACCACTTTCCCAGACTACGCCTCAGTTATTATTTAATTGTTAATGATTATCTCCTTTAAGGTTTACTATAATTAGACACACCCAGAGTCAAAGATGTTCTGGAGGCTCTGTTATTTCCTCTTGCTATTCCCTTCCTCAAAGATTACTAGGGGGAGGGAGGAAGAGGCCACTATGTGCTTCTGAGAGGGGAAACGGTAACAGGTGGCATGGAGGCTCCCTGCTTATATACTACCTTGATCATTCTCCATTGCAGAGCAGAGTTACATTTAATAACTAATTCATTCAGCAAACATTTCTTATAAGCCTACTCCATGCCAGACTGTACCTAGGTGCTGGGCACAAGAATGAATATTGCAGGTGAGTAAGGACATCAGCAAATGAACCTAGAATGTAAAAAATTTGGCTGAAGAATAAGACTATGAATGTGCAACAAAATTTAAAATATTTAAAACTCTGAGGCAGCGTCCCACATACAGCAAAATTTTAAAAATTTTGAAGGACCTATTGTAGAGTCTAAAACAGTATAGCTCCTCAATGAATATTTGTTGTATAGATGAATGAATTGTTGTTGTAATGTTGAGAAATGACTCTCTTCAGCCTCCTGACACTGCCTACTGGATAAGAATAGTAGTGGGGCCGGCCCCATGGCTTGGCGGTTAGGTGTGCGCGCTCTGCTACTGGCGGCCCGGGGTTCGGATCCCGGGCGCGCACCAACGTACCGCTTGTCCAGCCATGCTGAGGCGGCGTCCCACATACAGCAACTAGAAGGATGTGCAACTATGACGTACAACTATCTACTGGGGCCTTGGGGAGAAAAAGGGAAAAAAAAAGGAGGAGAATTGGCAATAGATGTTAGCTCAGGGCCGGTCTTCCTCAGCAAAAAGAGGAGGATTGGCATGGATGTTAACTCCGGGCTGATCTCCCTCACAAAAAAAAAAAAAAAGAATAGTAGTGACGTTAGTCTAGGAGGGCTAAATTGGCTTACACTGATGTGTTTCTAGATATGTATTGTTTGCAGGTCTTCATCTCTGTCAGGGAAACGTCTTTTCAAAACCCAACAACAGTTTTCCTATTAAGGCCTGTACCACTGCTGACATATGCAGACTCTGATCTGTGCAACTACCCACATCTTATTGTGTCATTTCCTGTTCAACATCCTCGTTAATCTGCCCTGCATCCCACCATCACCATCACATACCAACCCCATATCATTCTGGGTAGAGTCCAAGGCTTAACAAAGGTCACAGGGTCTATTGGAGGGAGCTGCTGAATACCCCTCAAGCCTCATATTGCCTCCCTTACAATTATCCTACACTTCTTATCGATTAGTAGTTCTTAGAGGCAAAAATATGTTCTCACTTCTCTCTGTGTCTTTGCACAGGCTGTTTCCTTTTTCTCCTGGGTAACACCCACTGTCCTTGAGAATTCAACTCAAGCATCCTCCCACTCAGGAAGCTTTTCTAGAAAAAACACCATAGCATCCTGAACACACAGTGTCCTGAAATTGTCAGCATTTTTTTATATATATCTCACCAATTACACTAGCTGCTTGAGGGCAGGAACTGTGTCTTTTTCTTCACTGTACCTCTAATGTCCATCCCAGTGGCTGGAACACAGTAGGGGTGTGTGTGTGTGTGTGTGTGTGTGTGTGTGTGTGTTTGTGTGTTTGCGTGTGTATCCTCACACACAGATATATGGTAGAGAAAGATAATGGGACAGAAACATAAAAGAAAACTAAAAGCACCTAGCTTTGGAATCTTTGCCTCCCAGAGGTAGCTGGCAGGCAGGCAGGAAGGAAGTTGCCAATGTTGACTGAGTTCTCTCTCTAAAGACTGGAGAGAAGCCAAAGGAATAGAATATTCTACCACTTAGAGATTTTGCAGCCTAAGAAGGAAAAAAAAGCAAGCATTTAGAAAAGGACATAAACCTTTGGGGAATTACAGGGATGGAAAAATATAAATGAACAGCATGAAAATTTCGTTCTTGTTTTGTTACTGGGTTTTTAGAAGATGCTTGGTGATACAACCTTTTGGCATTATTTCCATGTTTGGAAATAAGGAACTGTAAGAAATATAGACCATCACCTGGGTCTACCTGAGACATCATTAAGAGAGAAGCCAAGTCTGTTTTCAGAGCCACCAGCACCTTCTGTCTGCATCCTTTCCCCTTACTTAGTGAGTTGGTTTGGGGAGACGGATCATGTGTAACCAGATCTTCTGCCCTGATCACTCCATGGTCAAGACTGCCCCAAGTGGTATTCCATTGAGAGAGAAAGTCTTCTTTGTGCCACCATATTCCTGATCCCCTGACCTCTCTGCCCATAAAATAACTTACATGTCCAAGCTCACACCGCATGGGCCCTGCTCTCTGAAGGGAAAGGGAACATTTGTCAAGCACTTTCTATGTGCCATGCACATCTGACTTAATCTCTAAACATTGGTATGGAAGAATATGACTGTTTTATGATGATGAAACTTAGACTCTGAAAGATGAATAATGTATCTGTGATCACATGGTTAGTAAGCAGTAGAGGCAGGATTTGAACCCCAGACCACTTGATTCTAAGGACCAGACTCCTTTCATTACAATACACTATTTGTACTAAGGTAGCTTTAACTTGTCTCTTTCCCCTGTTAAAAGGTACACTGGGGCCTTTGATTCCTTACCCCAAAAAAGTGCCCACCAAGGCCATGAGAGCTACCATAGCAGTGTTGGAAAATGGGAGAATTTTGGCTATAAGGGTCTTGCAGCACTCCCTCCAATTACATTAGGCAGGTACCACAGTACTCCTCCTACACTGTCCTAACAATCACTGTACTGAGTTTCTTAAAATTGCTCAGCATGTGCCATCAAAAGCAAAATTATGTGGAAATCCATAGTGAGGTAAAATAGAACACCTCACATATCCACAAAACTGCCTTTGTATTTATAATTTCATCAGGAAGGGCAAGCTTAGAGAAAGATAATGGCACCATTTATCCTCAAAAGCAGGTTTATACCTGTGACTACATATGAGTTAAGGTTAGTTTAAACACTGTAATCTCTTTTCATGCATTTTTAAAACTTTAATTTGTGTTTAAAATATTTAGATGGCTTCTTTGTACCCATGAATAAATAATTCTATATACGCTTTTTTGGCCCACTTAGAAGAAAATGACTGATCTATATTTTAATCCTTTCTTATAATATCATTGAAATCACAGCTTTCTTAGGCACTCAGGAGAGGAAATATGGGCTCTGCCTTTGCCTTCCATTTCTCCCTGCCCTGACTCCAGACCTGTGAAGCAATAAAAGAGTGATCCTTCTGGAAGGGGAGGGGAGTTTGGTATTGTGGGAGCCTCTGGAAGGATAATGTCATGAAAGGGAAGAGATGCTTCCAGGTCTCCTATCCACAGTAGTCAGTTGCTGTGCAGATATTATCATGGAACATCCATAGAAACCTACATCACCTCCTCCCTCTAGGGCATGGGTCTAAATTGCTGTAAAAATTCTTCCAAGACGCATCTATTGGTACCGTGCTGAGGACTGAGGTGGTTCATTATGACTGAAAGCTCAGAATAAACAAGAAAGAAGAGTGAGATATGGAGAGAGGTGTTAATTTGAGGCCTGGAGCTGGCATAGAATTATTTAGAAAAGCAGTTAGCTTCCAGTGTACAAGCCAGATTTATTTTTGCACACAATTAGCTTAGTCAACCAACATCAGATGCCCAGAAGACAGCCTTCCCCATCCCTACCACCCAATCCAAAACTCGGATTTTCAAGAATTAATAGCAATAAAAAAAATTAACTCATGAACACGTTGAAGCAATTTTCCCTTTTTTCTGAGATTCTCTAAACACTTTGGCAAAATAAATCTATATGGCAATTTGTGCAGCTTAAACTGTACACTCAGGGAACCTGTCTATATTAGAAGTGTTCATAATCATAGGTATTATGATATTCACAATTTTCATTTTATATATTAAGATTCTTGAGTCTGGCACTCAAGAATTTACTTGTTGGGAGTCACATGCCCAGCACTAAGGGCATGCCCCTTCTATTAGCGGTGGTACCTTTGTAAGAAGTTGTGGTTTGATGACAAGCCTAAGATTCAATATTCCAATCAATATCTTTTATCAAAATAAAACTCTTTATTAAAGCAGTTAAGTCTAATAATATTAAAGAGTACTTTATTTAAGAAAATAATATATAAGTAGCATAAGATATAAAGAAATATTTTTTTAACTCTGGGACAGGTTATTACTTTTCTCAGTAATATTTCATTGATGTTGAACAAAAATATAGAGAAAAGTAAAAAATGGTTTCAGTAAGAGCCTCTGACCAAAAAAAAAAAGTTGCACAGGTCCTGAGGGAATGTGTTTCACATAAGTAGGAATTATAATTAAAATTGTCAATATGCATGACAAAATGAAAACATGGGTCTCAGGCTAATAATAGCTGGTATTTAAATAAAATAAATGTTATGGAAGCACATTGGCTTTGATAAAAATATATCTCATCTGTTATTTCTTAATATTTTCTCAAAATTTCAAGTTATATATTGAGCAAATATTATCTTTTTCAATCTTACAAATAAGAGTTATGAGGTAATGGAAGAAAAATTTGCAATGCATAATACCATTAAAATGAAAATGCCTGCACAAAATTACACAATTATTATAAAAGCTGGGACAAGCTTCCAGGTCTCCTAATTCTCATTCATTGCTATTTCCTCCAGACCAGTCCAGAGTCTGTACCTCTAATGCTCATGGTTATCATAGGGCCCCAGGGAAATATTAGTGAGATGAGGCTGAATAGTGTTAAAGTGATGTTTCTAAGTGTGTATAGACTCTTGCACACTAAAATTGCATTTGACATGAGGCAGAGAGAGGATAATTGAAAAATAGATGATAGAATTATGATCCAAAAAAGATCCTGACAGGTCACAACATGGACCATGTTGAATACACACTCTGATGGAAGTCTATCCATCCTCGAAAAGCTCTAATTTTCAGTTAGTGATCCATAGTCATTCTTTCAGGTATGTTCTTACTCAAAAAAGTGCTTACTCTGTGACAGGTAGGCATTTGTGCTAGGTCCTAGAATTACAGTGGTATTTTAGTTAGCAGTTGCTGTATAACAAACCACCCCAAAACTCAGTGACTTAAAACAATAAACATTTGTTATTGATCACAAGACCACATGTCAGCTGGGTGGGCCTACTGATCTGAGCCAGCCTCAACCACTTGTCTGGTCAACTGGTAGGTTGGTTGGTTAAGCTAGTATAAGAAGGCCTAATTCACATGTCAGGCAGTAAACTGACTATTGGCTAGGGCAACAGAGTAACTGGACCACATACCTTTTATCCTCCAGCAGGTAGTTGCAGGGGACCAAGAGAACAAGTAGAAGCATGCAATAGTTCTTAAGGTCCAGTCCTAGAAGTTGCAATTGTCACCTCCACTGCATTCTGTCAGCCAAAGCAAGGACAAGTTCAGCTCACAAACAAGAGATGAGGTAATAGAATCCATATCTTGATGGGAGGAATTGAAAAGTCACATTGCAAAGGGTGTGGGAGCAGGAAGCCATGAACAACTGGGATAATTTTTGTAATCAATCTACTACAAATGATGAGTCAGACAAGCATTGACTCTACCTAACAGAACTCAAGAACTTTGTTGATATAACTTCTACCCATGAATTCTGGTTAATGGAACAAATCTAATCGCTTTCCACATGACTAGTTCTTTAAAGACTTGAATTCATCTCTCATACCTCATGTGAGTTTTCTTTTAAGGCTAATATGTCAAGTTCCTTCCAACCATCACAATGCGGTCTGTAAGATGCGCCTCTGCACTAGTGAGAATGTGTATTTCATTAGGCTTCTGAGAGCAAAGAGGGAAAAATTATGACCAGGATGTATTGCAACCTGTTTCAGCTTAGAGATACCCTCTCAAAGTGACACATAGCTGCCTGACAGAATAGCTCTGGTACATATACTTGCATATTGCGGATTTTCAAATGAAAACTATTAATGTCAACTATGGGGTGAAATTAAATAAATCTTAGAGTGAGTCAGTAGAAATTGTCAAAAAATATGTCATGGGGATAAAGTAAAATCAAGAGAAAGATTTTTATAGGGAAGATGTACGTGATATTGATCTAAGACATTTGTACATAGGACATATGAAAAGTGGCTAAAAGGTAAGAGATTTGGGATCATTCAAATAGAAACCTGAACATGAGAATTTGAGCAGAATAAGTTAAAGTAGATAAAGAAATAGGTTCACTGTGGGGAAAAAATGACTTGATTTTTTGTAAAGATTGTACCACGCATTAATAGGACCAGTCAGAGATGACAGCATGTGTTTTTATCAGTCAGGGAAGTTTAATAACAACACCCTGTTTTTAAGGACAGCAAGAGATGGTGATGAAACATTGAGTTTCCAGCATGATCAGAAAATAAATCACAAAAATATCCAGTGGGAAGCCCTAAGAGCCCTTCAAAATAAAACAACAACAAAAATATATGCCCAAATCACAAATACAGATGACATTGAATTTGTTTCTCTAGTATCAGTGGCATTATTTGAAGGAAAATCCATCCCTAAAACCAGATTGACTATCAGATTTAGCTTGAAACTATTTGGAGGATTTGAAAACATCTGCTTCATAGAAGAGAATGAAGAGTAGCCTGTTATGGGATCTAGTTTACAATAAGCTTTCCCTGAAAATGTTTTTGACCAAACATACCATCACCCAGTTTGATCACCCATCTTATCCATCAACTTAGGCTCTGAGTGACTAGTACAGGTATTTCCAAAACTCAGATTAAATTTAAAAGGCACATTCATGCCACCACTGCCATCTCATCTCCGAAGGCAATTTTGAAAGATAAGACTTTAAAAGCATGTTGGAAGAGAAAGCAATATTAAAATAAGTGGGCAGCCCCCTCTAGTAACTACTTTGAAGGAAGTTTTTAATACAGGCTGGGCTGATTTTTATCTAGTAGATACTGGGAAGACATGCCAGACAGCACTCTGATTTAAAATTTTAAATTAGGGGTCAGGCAACCATCACTCTTAGGCCAAATCCAGTCCTCAGACTGTTTTTATAAATTAAGTTCTATTGGAACACAGCCCTGCCCATTTTTTACACATTATCCATGGCTGCTTTCGCCTATAATGGCAGAGTCAAAATAGTTGAGACAGAGACCATATGGCCCACAAAGCCTAAAATATGTATTATCTGGCCCTTTATAAAAGTTTTCTCACTCCTGATTTAGACTATCACCAGTGTACATACTTATCGATGTTTGTGGGTTTTCAACCATCTCTCTAATTTTGTATTTATAGCTCTATATTGTTATTATTTGCTGATTGGCTTGGTTATTTATTTGTCTTGTTTTATTGTTTATGTTTAAAGCATTTTATTGAAAAACAAAGCAGAAATAAAGAAAAATACACAAATAAATATAAAGCATAATGATTCATTATGAGACAAAAACTCTTGAACCACCACCGAGGTCAAGAAATAGAACATTGCCAGCCAACCCAGACGCCCTTTCATGTGTCATCTCCCCAAATGCATTACCAATATCCTAACTTTTCTGGTAATGATTTTCTTGCACTTTCATAGGTTTATCACCCAAGTGTGCATCCCTGGACACCAATTTTACCTGGCTCATTTAAAAAAAGAATTGATATATCTTTTAATCTACAGTTCCCACCACCACCACCTCTTTGTTTCCGTACAATTTGCCTGTTGAAGGCTCTAGGTCATTTGAGCCAGAGAATTTCCCACAGTCTGGATCTTTCTCACTGCATACTCATGGTGCAGTTCAACATGTTTCTGTATCTTATGTATTTCCTGCAATCTAGAAGCTGGATCCAGAAGCTTGATCAGACTGCTTTGATTTATTTTTCTTATGCAGATTTCATATGAACAGGCTTCAGAAAGCAAATGGAGTCAAATATGCCATTTCAATAAACATGAAAAAATCATGATGACCAATAAAATGGTAGGAAGAGTGGGCTCATGAGTGCTGCCCTCCCCTTTCATTTGGTCGTCATAATACCTTTTAGGGTGGAGATGCAGCTGTTTGGGCCCCTATTTTACTGATGAGGAAAGGAAGTCTAGGAGGGTGAGGGGCTTTCTCAATACTGTCAGACCAGTCAGAGAGGGAGGCAGGACCAGCAACCAGGCCTCCTGGCTTCCGGGCATCAGTGTTCATTCCATGAGCCCACGGAGTCTCCATGCTTGTCTGTCCCCAGTCTGATGGTGTATTTAACCTCTGAACTGTAGTATACGTTAATTTAGCACCTACAATGGGCTGGGTACTGTACCAGGTGCTGAGAACACAAGTGGACATGGTCCCTACCCTCAAGTTACATAATGGTCTAGTGGAAACGAAAAATATTGTCATTATTCAAATAATTATTTAATCAACAACGTGTTAACATGAAATAAGAGAAAAATATGGAGTGTGCTTTGGAGTGAGTAGTATGGTCAGTAACTCAGTTTGGGGTAATGATTAGGGAAAAGTGCTATTTAAACTGAGAGCTAAAAGAGGATGCTAGAGGTACGCAGACTGGAAGGGAAAAGGGTGGTGATGGAGGCAGAGTAGGCAGGGCCTTGAATTTCAGGTAGAAGGAACGTATTTGTGAAGTCCTGAAAGAAATGGTGTGGTGCACTGGCTGAGAGAGCAGACTCTGGAGCCAGGCTGCCTGGGCCAGGCTACATGGTCTATGTGGTCTGCCACCCTACCAGCTGCCTGATCTTAAGCAAGTTACTAATCTGTGCTACAGTTTCCCCATCTGTAAAGGGGGAATGAGAACATAACAACCCTATAGGATTATTATGGGGCCTAAAGGAATAACTAATACAAAACACTTAGAACAGTGCCTGGCACATAATCAGCAGTCTGTATGTAATTGATAAATAAAAGAAGGTGAGTGTACCGAGCAAACAGAGAGGCTGGTGATGGTTACATTGTCATTTTTGGACTTTATCCTAAGAACAGTGGCAGACCTTGGAGGCGTTAACAGGAGAGTGTCAGGATCAAAGGGTTGGAAAAATAAATGCCTGAAATAGTAACAACGGCTAAGTGAACACAGGACAGTGATAACACTAATATTTTGATCTGCTGCAAACTTCTGAGGAAAAGAGTCACCATCAATTAAATAAACAAATGACTAGATTAAAAATGAACGTATCCGCATAAGCACCATCTCTTTCTCCACAGCTAATGAATCATCTGCTATGAATTCAACATTCAAAGAAGGATGATTTAGATGCTGGACAAGCCTGATAATTGAAATGCAATGTTTCTGTCCTTGACAAAGTTATTTGTATATGTGTCTCAAAGCCAGGATAAATCATAACCCCCTTTCAGGGCAAGCATAAAGTCTTACTCGTCTTTGCAACCTCTGTCCTCCATCTTGGCTCAGAGTAGGCACCCAGGAAATTCTTATTGCAGTGGGTTGAACAATTCTGTGACATTTCTCCTCAGAACTGTCTCCATTCATGCTGCTCCAAGTCAGGAGAATAACCTACACAATGCCCAGCTGGGAAATTCAACCACAGTTCAAGGATGTGATCAGGCTAGAGGCCTTGGTTATTAACTCATGAATGATTGCACCAAATAACATGAATTTCCAACAGGAGCTGCTGCTTAGGGAAGTTCTAGGCTTATAATATGCTGTCAGACTGCCTCGACACATTATAGTCTACCCAGAAGACTTTAGAGAATTAGCCTACCATTTGGTTGTGCCCTTGTGTCTAGCATAACTGCAAAATGATGAACACTTTCTTGACGAGTCCAATAACTTCCATACCTTCCAAAAGTGTTCTTTCAGTAGCTGTGCTTGGTCCCAGCAGTCCTAATGCCATTAGGAAGAGAGGACAATCACAGAAAGCATATTATCTGGTGACCTCCCAAATAGCCACCACAAAAGACCATGAGATAACCTCTCTCATGGGTGTCAAACACAGCAGGGGCTTCCTCTCCCCGCCTGAAGTAGGGCCAGATTCATTCTTCCTAGGGTCAGGTTCAACCTCCACCACCACTACCTGCTGGGTGACCTTGGCAATGGACCTTACTTCTTTCCGCCTCAGTTTATCTTCTCTACAACACTGCTCATAACAAGACCTACCTCATAGGGTTGTAGAGGATATAAAGCGCTTTGCCCAGTGCCAGGCGCACAGGCAATAAGTCAATTGATGTAAGTTGCTATCACCTTCCCAGAATCTTTAGAGCAATAAATTCCAGCCCTAGTTTTACACTGTCCCAAATTCTGAAACAAACTGTGTTAATTCACTTTAATTTTAAAAATGCCACACAGCACTTTTAAGAGGTGTGGGAGAGTGCCGTGAAGTCAAAAGTTCTGGTGTTTGCAAGTCCGAAAAAGGTCAGGAATCACAGCCTGGGAATGGACTATTTTGGTCTGGCCCTGCTGCCCCAACCATACACTGCAGAAATTGTCCTTCTGTGTCATCGCAAAATTTGAGGGGACCCACAGAGAAAGGGACCTCTTCCAAGATACACAGCAAGGACATCACAGGAGATGGAATTCCGGAAGCTCTGGATCAAACTTTGATCAACAAAACCCCAAACTTAGTTTGTCTATAAGCCATTTTCCAATGTAAACTTAACACACCTCACAAAGGAAGATAAACCTAACAAGCACAGGCGCTAGTGATGTAGTTTCTCTGTCTCAATAGCTCTCTCTCTCCAACAGTTTAGGTTGAAGAATATAAGATCAATTCTTATGTCTCCTGCAAATAAACAGCAACGCACTCGGCTTTCGAAATCGTGGGCAGCGGACAAGCCCTGTAAAAGCTGTCATGCAAGAACATTTACTTGCATTCTGTCCTTAATAAATGAAATCTCTCTGTTCCTTGTTTGTAAAGGTACAAACGTGGCCAGTGACTCATGGAACAATTATTGCCTTTTGATTACAGATAAATTGTCACCTCTGACCAGGCTCAGATCGTTTAAGCCTAGAAACTCAGGTTGTTTTATTTTTAATATTTTATAGAAGAGAAAATTTTATATTTAATAAACTTTAAAGCCTTCATAGATTCATTCTTAACAATAAAGCAGCCTAATCTGCTACATCAACCAACAGTGATTATTAGCATAGTGATATTGTTTTTCATCTAAACACACAAATTATCAGCCATCCTTGCTGTTATTGCTTAGAAATCAAATCAGCGAAGAGCTAAGTATAGAGGAGAAATTTGGACACAAAAGCCTCTTCTCTCGCCCCACCTATTTTCAAATTTCCTGTAAATGCAAATTTTGGCCTTGAGAATTTCAAAAGTCCCTCACAATTTCATGCTATTTTACATCAACAAATCAGTATGAGCAAGCCTACAAAAGTCTTGCCAATATTTAGCAAGAGAGTTGATCATAAACAAATGTAGTTACAGATTGAAAGTAGATTAGGGAAGGGGAAGGACTAAATACACTTACAATCCTAAGTGTAAGTCCTAAGAACAAATTAATCCCCTTTATTTGTGGATGGATGGATAGATAGATTAGAGAAATGACAGATAGATAGATAGATGGATAGATAGATAGATAGATAGATAGATAGATAGATAGATAGATAGATAAAAGAATCATTACTGTCACTTGGCCAATGTGATACATTGAGGCTGAAGATCCCTTTCCTATTCAAGGAAATAAGATTGTCTTAGCCACGGTCTTCCACAAGGTAGGGTATCTCTGTCCATCACCACAGGGCCTAGAACAACCTTGAATCTGATGAGAGCCTGGTGCTTCTAAGAGATTGACAAATGTGTTGGGTAGAAGATCAGCCTGAAGCAACGAGACCTAAGAAGGAAAACGTGTTTCCAACATCTCAATCACTGCCTTTTCTGGGCAGCTTACCATCAGAATGTGAGGAGTCAGCTACTGGGTACAGCCACCATTTTGCACAACTGCAAAGTTGCCATACACATCAGAGTCTATTACGCAGTGTACAGCCTACACAGCAGGATACAACAGCTCTGAACAGCAGTCTGTCCTCTGTCCAGGTAACTGAGTGACAAGAATGAAGCTCAACAATGAGAAAAACCACTCCAGAAAACCACAGCCTCTTCTGCAAGAAAAGAAACGAGGTGGTCCAGTAAATGCTCACCACATCACTCCGTCAAGGACAATATTTCACTAAGCACATTCCTAGCTTGAGTAGGAACTGAGACAAGAAGTTGCCAGGCGGGACTCTGACAACTTAGGTGGCTAGTCTTCAGATATCCCAAGTAACATAAGACTAAAGAATAATTTCCTGAAATGATCGCCAGGCCCCTAGAACCTGGTTCTGAATCTGATCTAAACTTTCTGTGTGATTTTAGGCAAATCACTCAGCTTCTCCTTATCTCATTTATACCTACCTTATTTAGATGAGGAAGTAAACAGGAAAAGTTTTGAATGTTAAAAGTGCTAAATATGTTAGCTATTATTATGATGATGATGTTATTGCAATGGTGCAGTATTAGAGAGAACATGAGATTCAGAATATTTGCTTCAATTCAGATCTTCCTACTCACCCCTGGACAATTTACTTTAACCACTCTTTGACTCAATTTCTTCATTCTGAAAAAATGGAGACAACAAACTACTCTATATATTATATCTCATTCAATCTCTATGTACTAAATTCATGATACATTGTAGGTGCTCAACAAAGATGAGGTTCCTTCTCTTCTTTTTGTCAATAGTGTCCCAATAAGGACCTCTATTTAACAAGGATGATCATTCACTCCCCAAGAATCCTGTTCCAGGGAGCCCAGAGAAATCTCCCACAAAGGGCTGAGTCCAGCTGCATGAAAAGAAATTTCCCAGAACTTGGCTCTTCGTCCACAGCCTTCTTACTTAGTTGTGTTTTCTATCCCAGACATATTTAACACAAGCAGCTCAAGGGAATTGAAGGATATCTCTGGCCTGGTCTGAGACATGAAGCCATCTGGAGAACATAACTTCCAACACTCATTCCTGGTTGCATCACATCTAACCACAAAACCCCATCCAAGCTCAGAGTTTCCCCACCACTTTCTTCTCTCCACAGACTTAAATTCATGTGCCTGCAAATGACCTTTTAAAGCTTACAAAAGGCAACCCATTCTCCCTTTAGTCTCCTCTGGGCTGTTTTCCTCATTAGGGAACAGAAATGTGAAGGCAATTTAGGAATAAAGCCAAATGATCCAAAGTAAGTCATTTCTGCATTATTCTGGAATGTATAGCACATGTTTTCCTGAGAAATTTGTCTCCTTAATTGGATTTTATTTAGTCAACTATTGAAATTAATTTCCATTCCCTGAGCATATTCCATTTGATAGCAACGGCAGGCAGCCTGAGATTAAATTTTCACTATGAATAAGCTACAGAAGAGTCTGTGTGGCTAATCAAGAACAACACATCTTTGATATAGATCTAAAGATTTCAAAGCTCTAGCTCAGAAACAGCACTCAGCGCTGAACAACCAACAATCTAATAAAGTCTGCTTTCCTCCCCACACATTTGGTCTTAATTCTTATCCTGGTACCATTCCCAAACTTTCCAAGCCCATTGGGCTAAAGATACTTCAGAAATCCTTCCACACGAGATACAGTCATTATGGTGCTCTCTGCCATGTTGGCCCAAGCCAAGGAAATTTGGCCACTTCAAATGCCTCGAGGTGGCTTATTGTTACTAAGATACGTTTTCCAGCATAGAGAATGGCTGAGTCTCCTGCAGTCCTGAGGTTTGGCACTATTTGGTGGGTTGACTCTGCCTGTGACCAAAAAAACAGCTGAGTAGCAAGGTGGTGAGTGTTCTGAATCAACATAAGGCAACCAGACACTTAGAAAAAGGCGGTTGTGAAATATATTCAATAAACATCCACATCCAGTTGTGGTCTCTTTAGTTGTGACAGAGGGAATACAAACAAATCAACAGCACACAATTAGCTCTCCATCCATGGAATGGAATTTCTCAAAATTTCCACTCGCAACCTTCTAAGACTGCCACGTAAACCCTGACACTTGCAAGAACATTGCCTGGGATTTAACAAGGTATTCCTTTGGTTGCCTTTGCCTATTGTCGCAATTGTATTCTCAGACTCTGAATTTGATAAGCCTCCTTTGCCCTGCTAGTTGACAAAGGACCAGACCTGCATTCAGTCAGTTGTTTGAAACTAATTGATTAGAACATCAGGGATGTTTTCTCAGAGCAGGAGGAAAGAAGTAGCCCTGATTGTACCAGCATTTATCAAGAGAAACGTGTAACACAAATAGGTAGAGATAGAACCAACACAACAATAAATTCAGCAGTCTAATTATCACCAGGCAATTTGATCCAATGCAACCCAAGTGATTTTATTTGAGATTAAACGTTGGGTGCAGAAATACCAGGAAGGCAGTACAGACAGTGGTTAAGATCTGGGTTGTGAGGTCAGACCTGTATTTAAATTGCAGCTCTACTATTTATCAACTGTGTGGTCCTGAGCAACTAATTTAATGTCTAAGCCTCAGTTTCCCCTTTTTATGTGCTTAGTGGAGTGTAACTCACCCTAAGAACCCAATAAAAGTGAGCAATAACAAGCTCCAAATGCCAGAATGTTATGAAACTGTTTTAGTCTCAGTTTTAACTGAGCCCACTAGAGTGGTGCCAATTATTCCCAAATTTCAAAGTGAGATACCAAACAACCTGAGTAGGGTTTACAAAGGAGGTGTTCTCAAACTGTTTTGTAACCGTTGTCGTCACAGCTACTAATGGGAATATAAAGAAGTCTTTCGATGAGGCTGGGAGAATTGAAGCTTGAAACAAGAAATTTTGTTTGGAAATTTCTACCCTCGTATCAGTACTAACGAGAGTGACTTCAAGGTGATCACTTGGTGAGCTTGTTAGATGTCTCCTGGATGTTGAGTGACGTAGTAAATGGAAACTGGGCCATACTTGAGAGATATAAAGGGCCAGAGCTGGCTAAAGTGGCCTGTGGAAGAAGAGTTGAGTGTTGTAGCTGAGAAGTAATTGCACGCCCACAGAAAGAGAGTCTCAGACATGGGCCACATGAGAGAGATGACGGGGGTAGGGAGGACTTGTAGACCCCTCCCAAGAGAGATATGGTAGGCAGAATTCTCAGATAGCACTCGAGATTCCAGCCCCCTTACACACACTTGTGTACAATCCCCTCCCCTTGTATAATCGCCTCCATAGAGTGAGACCTGGAGTATGATAGGATATCACCCCCATGATTTGGCTACTAATCCTCTGAGCTGATCAAAGGAGAAGTTTTCTGAATGGGCCTGACCTAATTAGATGAGCCTTTAAAAAAAGGCGAAGTGTCACAGAGACACTCTCCTGCTGGCCTAGAAGATGCAGCATCTGTGAGTTCTAGAGCTGCAAGGAAATAAATTTTGCCAACAACCATGTGAGATTGGAAGAGGACCCCATCTGCACTTGAGATCACCGTTCTGGCCAACACCTTGATTTCAGCCTGGTGAGACTCTGAGCAGAGGACCCAGTTATGCTGTGCCTGGACTTCTGACCTACAGAAACTGTGAAAAAATAAATTTACATTGTTTTAAGCCACTAAGTTTGTAGTAATTTGTTCCACAGCAACAGAAAACTAATACAAGGACCCTCTGGAGGAGCAAGGAAACCTCAGCATAAATGTGCAGGAGATAAATCACCAGATGCCCAGAGCTGAGGAAAGTAACATAGGCAGCCAGCCAGAATGGACCTCACTTGTGCCAGAACACAGCAGGTCAAAGATCCTCGGTGACGGGCTGCTGAGGGAGGGGTGCTCCAAAAACTCAAAAGCCCTCCACAAGAGAATCAGCTTCAATCTTCTGCCACGCCCTCAGTGCTCCAGTGCCAGCTCACAATAGTTCCAGTCATGAGACCACTCCTAGCCCCTGACCTTTCCTTTCATACCCATCCCCAATTTTAAGCTGCCATTGTAGGGATGAGAGTCAGAAACCATGGTTAGCTAGCTGGGGGAAGAAGGGTAGAAATAGAACACTAAGAAATGTAGAAGCAGCCAATTCAGTACCCCCTCCTCCACCTCCTTGCCCACTTCCAGCCTTCCACCTGAATAGGCCTAAAATTTGACCTTTGAGGGAGTTTCCTACTTTCATTACACAAAACTGGACCTAATAAAAGGAACTGAGTCTAGGTTTTTTCTTTCCAGCTAAAGTGACTAGAGAACAATTTATTATTTGAAAAGAAGAGGATAACTTCTGAGCTTAGCCAAGATTTTATCCAAGGGTAGGGAAAGAACCAACTGGGTTTACAGAAGTATTATTTAAAAAAATAGAGTTGCTTTACAGTGGCACCATACTAGTCTGTTCTTTGAACATAAGAGTTACTGGAATTTTAATGATGACTCAACACACCAAGAAAAATCTTTTTGCTCTGTTTCTAGGAAGAAACCACCAGGTTGGGAGGATGAAGTAAGAAAATTATGTCCTTGTTAGCTGAGGAGAATCTTGAAATGGACCAGCCTAATGCCTGATAATACTGATCAGGCCATGATCAAAAATTTTGCCATCGGGTTGTGCTGAATTCTGCTCCAACAGGGATCTGAGACTTGGTTCCATCTTAGTGGGGAAAGGCAAGCAGATTGGAGTACTCAATTCAGCTCTCAGATTCAAGTCTAACATGGTGTAACAGCTCTCCTAGCAACTCTGCTGCCCTACCGAAGTGGAAAGGATTTCTTGCACACTAAGAATTGAAAATTCTTCCATGGTAACTCATTATTAATTCAGTGTAGATACACTTGAGAACTGTCCTAGGCAAGGTCCATAATTTACCTAAAAGTCATGGTCCTCACTCCTGAAAAGACTGCCATCTAATAGAGTGTTTTTAACACAAATTCCTGTCCTAAAATAAAGGTGAGCATGAACGGTAAGTACCTACAAACACACACCTACAGACACTCTCCCTTTTTAAAAGATGTCCGTTTTCTTAAAGTGTGAGAAAGTGGCAAAATTGCATTTGTATTTTTACTCCTATAGAGGAAATAGCAGGAAAAAGATGTTGGGCCACAGAAAGATAGAGGAGTCTCAAGCAGTAAGCAAAGAGAATGAAGATGAGAAAAGTGGGGTAAGAAGATGGTCTGAGGTTTGAGAGAGAGCAGGCACAGAGAATGCACCAAGCCAGGAGCAAAGGGACGGTGTGAGGACCCCAGTGTCCCTTCAATTTCTATGACTTACTCCTGGTGAGGACTGGACCTGGAGGGTGAGGGCCTGGTGGGAAGGTCATGTTACCACATTTCTCTTCTCAGCATAAAATAAATGAGGTGGCTAGTGAGAAAGTCTCCTCCTTCTGAGCAGTTTTATCTCTTGTCTGAAGGAGTTGGGGCTGACCACTGCATATTTCTAACAGTAAGTCATCTGAAGGCTCACTCTAGGTCTCTGGCCATAACCATGCTTACTCCCACCTACATTCCCCGCCTGGAATGTCTTTCTGTGATACCCTTTCATCTCTCTGTTGAAATCTTGTCCTACCTTTAAGACCTAACTCAAAACCTACCACTCCATAAAGTCCGTAGGCATGTCTCTCTTCTCTAACATCCTATTAAATTTAGAAGGAAAGGAGAAGGGAAGTGACATGCTGACATCATCTCTTTTATACAAAGGAATGTGTTGGATGGTTTCCATTCTGTTCTAGTTATCTATCACTGTGTAACAAACCATCCCCAAAACGTAGTGACTTGAAACAACAGCTATTTTATTATGCTCATGAATTCTGTATGTCGGGTTTTTGGACAGGGTACAGCGGGAGCAGTTCTCTGCTCACCTTGTTTGGGGCTGTGGCCAAGGTGACTCTCAGGGCTGGGAGTGACTCAACAACTGAGAGCTGGAAGAGCTGGAGGATCCACATCCAAGATGGCTTCTTCACTCACGTATCTATTGCCTGAGCTGAGGTGGCTGAAGAAGAGCTCAACTAGAACTCAACCAGAAGGCCTACATATGGCTACTCCAGCACGCTGGCCTCAGGATAGTCAGACTTCTTACTTGTTGACTCCAAGTTCCAAGAATGAGAACTCTGCCCGACTGTTTATGACCTAGCGTTGGAGGTCACATAGTGTCACTTCTGCTGTACTCTTTTGGTCCAAGCAAACACGATCCGTCCAAATTCAAGGGGAAGGTACATAAGCCCCCACCTTGCAATGGAAGGAGTGACAAATAATTTGCAGTCGTGTTTTAAACTCACTGCAGATAGAATGACACATCTAATTCTCATAGAAAGGTTTAGAGAATATTAGTATTTATCCTTCACAGATGAAGAAAGTCAGAGCTCAGAGAAGTCAAGGAAGTTGATTATTAGGTCTTACACCTAGAGAAAGGAGAGAGGAGAATCTTTTCATTTAGACTTTCTGCCATCCTTGAGTAATCATCACAATGACATTTCTCTAATCCCAAACTCTTTGAGAGCACAGGTTGTATTATTTGTTTCTTATTGCATGCACATGGCCTAAATACCTAAGTTAATAGTGGAACTTCTCATTACTACTAGCCAACTGATTTCCACCCCTTTCTTCTGCCAAAATCATTATATCTTTCATGTTGCTTTCTCTTCTTATACTGCATAGGTAAATAAACTTGATTGACACCAAGACTACTCCCTTTCCAAGGAAGGACTATGGCAGAAAGTCAAGTTCACAAAACAGAAGCTTTTCTCCTGGCAGAGAAAAAAATGAAAAAAGTACCATTTGTTAATTCAACAAATATTTATAGAGCACCCACTATGTGCTAAACACTAGGCACTGGAGATAAGGGATTAACTGAAGTCCTTGCCCTCATGGACTCACATTCTAGGGCTGAGTTGGACAAATCAATAGATAAAAATATGCTATGTCAGGTAATGATAAGTGCATGAAGAAAATTGATGCAGGGCAAGGATGTAGAAAGTAACAGGGTACTGTTTTAGATAGGGTGTCAGAGAATACAATTTGAAAAGGTGATAAAGGAAATGATGTTAGAAAGTCAACCAAGGGCCTGATGTGTAGGAGCCCATGGGCCATAGTAAAGAGTCTGAACTGTATCCTGAGTGTGATGGGTAGACATATAAGAGGTGTAAAACAATGAGGAGTGACATGATCCGATTTACATTTTTTAAAGTTGGCTTGTGATACTCTGAAAGTATCTGATTATAGAAGGCCGTGGAACATTAAAGACAGTCATAAATTTTTTGACACTCCTCTCATGGAAGGCTGGGGTCTATTTTTCCTTCACTTGAATCTGGGCTGGCTCTGTGATTGTTTTGACCAACAGATTATAGTGAAAGTGATGCTTTGCCAGTCTTCCAGACCAAGGCACTCAGAAACTGGAAGCTTCCACCTCCAGCATCTTGGAACATTCATTTGTGTAACCCAGCCACCATACTGTGGGAAAGCCCAAGTAGCCTCAAGAGAAGGCCCTTATGGAGAGGAATTGAGATCCTCAGATGGCAGCTCTGGCTAAGCTCATCGCCAAGAACCAGCACCAACTTGCCAGCCATATGAGTGGGCCATCTTGGAGGTGGATCCTCCAGCCTCAGTCAAGCTGCCCTTGGTGACAATGCAAGGAGTAGAGACACACCATCCTGCTGAGCAATTCTGAATTCCTGACCCACAAAATTGTGAGCAAACATTTTTGTTTAGTTTGTTACTCAACAATCAATAACTAGAACAAAGGATGAGAGAGGAAGCAGGAGGACCAATGAGGAAACCATTGCAGTAATCTAGGTGAGAGAGATTGGGGCTTAGTCTGGGTTGTTGTCAGTGGAAGAGCTGAAGATTATTAAGGGTCAGGATGTGTTTTTACATAGAAGGAATCAGTGACTATATATGGTTGCCTAAAATCTTGTGCCCAGACTGAAAGAACTATCATCTAAAATTAATGGTAATAGATTACATTATTAAGTGTTTAACTAAATGTCAGGCATTGTCCTAAAAGTCTTTTATATGTTTTACCTGATTTAAACCTCATGACAACCTATGAGATAGTTACCATTATTACTCATGGTTACATAGGAGGATACTGAGGCACAGAGGAGTTAATTAACTCTTCTAAGTTCCTTGTTTGGGAAGAGTTGTTACTGGTAACTTGAACACAGGCTGTCTGACTCCAGAATCCATTTTCTTAACCAATCTTAACCACTGTATTATACAAGCTACACTATAATCTGAGTTATTCCAGTAACTAGCTTTATGTCCTTTGACAAGTTACTTGACCTTCCTGGGACTCAGTTTTGTAATCTGTAAACTGTGGAGGCTGGAGAAGATGATCTTTAAGGTCTCTGCTGTAACATCCTGTGACAACTGTAACATCCTGTGATTTTAAATGCCAGAATTCTTAGAACTGGGTCTGTTTGTTTCTGGAATTCAGAATGGATAACCTCAAGTGTAGTCACAAGGAATAAGAGACAGAAAGTTTATTACAGACCCTAGAGATACTCCAGGCCTGTGCACTAGATGGAAGATTAGATGCTTTAAAACCAACCCCCTCAAGACAAAAATCACGCACCCGAGCCAGCTGCAGCTCGTCTCCCCGTCTTCTCTCCTGGCTCTGCAGCCCAGTGTGACCAGCAAGATCGCCCCAAAGTTCAGACAGTGCTCACTACAAAACTGCAAATTCGCTCTGGCGCCCAAAGACCAGCCCAGCCCATCACGGATGGGGCAGGGAAAGAGAAGGCAGCACTTCTGGGTTCTAACAGTAAGGCATTGCTAACCATAATGCATTGCACACATCACCTCAGTCATGTTTCAGAACACATACTGAGCTTAGTTCTGAGTTCCAAATGTCTCCATTTATCTCAAATTATTTCAAATCACCGAGATACTATGAAGACAACTATAATACAAGTAGGAAAGCATTTTGATCTCCTTAGAGGAAGTTTACATACTTGAGGAAACTGGAGGATCATTTTCTACCAATATGATATGGTTATTTTTCCCTGTAAAACGAAACCAAACAGCTAACTTTTTGAGTGCTTATTATGCCCGAGTCTGGTATTTTGTGTGCATTCTCTGCTTTGATATTTATATTAATATCATCATCCCATTTTACAAATGAGGAAACTGACACTCAGAAGAAGGAAAGGGCAGAACTGAGATCTGAGTTCAGACAGTCCAACTTCAGAGCACAGGCTCTTAACTCTACACAATACAGCTGCTCCTCTGTTTCTTATAACACGAAGCCAGATTGACCTTTCCCGTAGATGTTGCATGTTAATATAACACAAGAATGAAGCTTTCAAGACCAAAGATAACAACCATAGGCCCCCAGCAACCTCAAAGTCAAATTTTCCGTACTTTTAAGATACTAGGAGTCCTTTTATAAATTATTCCATTCCATGTAGCATCAATATTTTAGTAGAGAATGGAAAGATCCCAAGCCCTCCCTACCTACCCACTCCCATTCACATATCAGGAGAAAAGGTTCCTAATATTAATGGGCAGATTTCAGGATGCTGATGGAACCACACTGGGTAGGGGCTTTGTGCATTAAAAGATCCCACCAGAGAAACTCACATTTTTCTACTTCCAGCTTCCATGCCTTTGGTTGGTTAAGACCTGCACTCACTTGGTCATCTTGCTGTGGCCTCTGCCATTATCATGTTATATGGCCAGCTTGGTGAGCTGAGACAAATCTCCCTAGAAACCTGGCCATCTTGCTGTCTGTCATCCTATTTCCACGTGGCTAAATGGCCAGGTAGGCAAGCCAAGATCTACCTCAGACCCATCTATTTTACTCTTTGCCACTGTCCTCATGCAGTGGGTTTTACTGGATGAGCCAAGATCTACTTGGGCTCATCCTGATGCTTTTCTCCTCTTCTGTTCACAGAGCTGCAGCATTCTCGTTCCTCCAGACAAGGTCCCAGGTGGCAGTCGTGGAGCCATGTTTCAGAGGGTAGAATCATGTACATTTAAAGCTCACCCAGTTATGCATGGCTTTCTTTCACTACTCCCAGCTTCTGTCCTCCTGGATGAGTCACGGACCCTCACCTGAGCACGCCAGTCATCTTGCTTTCCTTTGTGGCACTTGTGTCTCTTCTCCGAGGATCATGGGGTAAGCTGTACCAGGATATCCTGAGGCCCAGATTCTTCTCTCTTCTCAAACATAGTCATAAATGCATGTAATGTTGCATGTGTCTCTGTATCTAATGGCTTGTCAAAAGGGGTTAAGATTCAAAGATTTGGGGCTTGTGGAAGAACAGCCCTTGTGGGACTTTGGTTGGGCCACCTGCGCCAAGCCAGCTTTCACTAGACAGTCCTACATTAGTGAAAGGGATACTCAGCCAGTCACTAACAAAGTAAAACTTGGTTTCCCATTGGTCATTTTTGCTCATGGGTGGAGCTTCCTGGGAAACTTCCTACAATAGAAATGACAAAGGCAAAATTCGCACATTCTTTGGTGCCCTGACTGTCTACATCATAATACCATCAAAATGTCACCCCAAATTCCTAACATACTAACTCAGCTTTTACTAGAGAGTTTTTACCAGCTTATTTAAAAAGTGGTACTTTATTTTCTATCTGTCTTTGTTCCTTGTGTGTATATCTGCCTCAGAAACCTTACAGGAAAGAATGCTTAGACCAACACCAGATCCAGGCATTCTTCTTTCTCTGCTCGTGATAGCATCAAACCTTCACCCAATTTCTAATAATTCTCTTCTCCTTCTTAGAGACGAAAACCAAGAACAATGTTATCTCTCTACTGCTAGGGAGAAGCAGAAAAATGGGAATAACATTGCCCAGCTACACTCAATGGCCATCAACCAAATTGAGAGGGGGAGGATAAAGTTATGCTTTAAGAAAGTCACTCTCTTTATAAGTCTGCCCCTGCAAGCAGCACATAATTGGGTTTTTATAGCACTGTTTCCATAGTGTAGATGAAAACACTGAAGCCTATGGGTCCAAAATCACCTGACACATTCTCAACAGCATCAGCAGGAACAGAAGTGCCATGGTGCATCCTGTTAAGTCACGCAGCCCCTCAGCCCAACTATAGAATCTTCCAGTAATGTGGGACTATATAGGTCACGTAATTTAACTACTTCCTGATAGAGAAATACTGCTCACAATCACCTCCAGATCTGGTCACCAGCCCCTACTCTTCCCACATCTGGATGTTTCTGAGCATGGAAACATCTTTCACCCTGATCTGTCTCTTACTACTGTCCTCATTTTGCTCTCTAAGGCATTAAATAATAAGTCTATATCTTCTTACATTTTTTATCTCCTGAGTACTTTAAATTAATTATCATGCCCTTCTTGACCCATCACCCTGAACTACCACCAAGTCTTCTCTTCAGAAAAATTAAACTTCTCAATTTGACTGAATGGTTTCCAGACCTTGTGCCATTTTGTTCACTCGCCTCTGGATGTGCTCCAGATTGTCAAAGCTCTTGTTTAGGTGGGGGGTGGGTTTCCACAGGGAAGGCAATTGCAGATATGCTGTGGCCACCACGGAGTGGAGCAGGACTCTCCTCTTTGTTGATATGAATTCTAATATCTCTTTAGTGCAGTCCATGGGTGTGTTAAGTTTTTTGCAGCTACATCACACAGTGGCTCCCCAGCTATAGGTAACCAAGGATTTGGCTTTAAAACATTTTTAAAAATTATCAGGTCACTGACACCTTCCTTCACTGAGTCTAAACTCTTTCCTGGTTCTAAAAGCCAATTTTTCAGTCTTCATGTGTGGAGGTATCACTCCTTCTTGAGAAACATACCATAGCTGCCTAGAGTGGGAGTCCAGCTGCAGTAGTGGAGCAAGACCACTGAAGGTGCAGGGAGGGGCCTCTAGAAGCAAAGCAAGTGGAGCATTACAGGAGCTTCTAGTAGTATTTCATTGGCCTTCATCCCACCACTCAGAGAGTTTAAGAAACTTGCCCATTAGCAGAGCTATTCAGTAGTAGCCCTGAATAAATTTGTCTGAATAGTGCTCTTGCCCACCGCTCTATACTCTCTAACCTGCCAGTTTAGTATTGCTCAAATCATAACCCATGAACAATTACTTCAGCACCATAAAAATATAGATTCTTAGATGTAACACCAGGCTTATTGAATCAGATTCTCTGATGGATCCCTGAAATCTTCTTTTTCACAAACTTCCCCAAGTGATTCCTAAGTACATCAATATTTGGGAACCAGTATCTTAGGTAACTCCAGTTAAACCATTCTCTACCTAGGAGAATAAGAAGATAAAGACCAGAGAGCCCTTTAGGAAAGTAACAAATTCTCCCAGGTGTATAAATGGAAACTCCTTCTCTCCTAGTCTTTAAATTTTGCTGGGATACGAAATAACAACTTATCCCACAGAACATCAAACACTGGTTAAGCAATAGTGCTCACAATACTCTGTCTTTTTTGTTTGGTGGGAAAAGTGTTGATAAAAGCTTGTTGGTCTCATGGCACTAAAGATAAGATCAAAAGATTTGAATAATTGCTAGTCACTGTTCTACTGGAAAACAATGTTATTACATGAGCTATGAACACCTTAGGGATCTCTGTGATTTAGTGACCTGAAATGGAATAGAATTCAAGAGGCAAGATGAGGCTCTAGAGATAAAAAGGAACCAACCATAAATGACCTTATAGTCCTTGATAAAGACTTTAGACTTTATCTCCTTTGAGATAAAGAATTGTGACAGAAACTGGTTAATTGTTCCCCAATTGTCTTTCCTTTCCTCCTATATAAGAGACTGCAGCTGGACAACATTTCCCAGACTCTCTTTGGTTAGGTGTGGTCATGTGACTAATGTCTGGCCAATGGGCTATGGGTGAAAGTTTTATATTCCACTTCTAGGCCTGGGCCATAAAAATCTCCCATTATCTCCTGCACATTCTCCTCACCCACCAGCTAGCAGTTAAGGACTACAAAGATCTAAAAGTTGATAGAGTAAAATGAAGGACGGGGCCTGGGTCCCCAACTCACCACAATAAAAGCTGCCCATTTGAACACTCATATTACACTATGGCTTGAGCCAGGTATATATTTTTATTCCATTAAGATATTGAAATTTGGGGATTTATTTATTACAACGGGTTGCATTACATTAACTAAAACAGGAATTATTTCAGGACTTAAGTTAACATGATGAGTTCTTTGTATGGAAGAGCCACCCTGATGCCATGGCACAGCACTTGGCAAAAACTAGATGCCAAAGGTAAACAAGAATCTTCTCTGTTTAAAACAAAAAAGGAGGATTTGACTATTTATTGATAAATAATTATTATTTATTATTTTCCTAATAATAAAATCAAGGATGCTAACAATCATATAACTCAAAATGAATTCTATGGGTCATTTAATTCAGTAATGCGCCTGTGGGAAGATGAATATCCATCAACCACTCAAATGAAAGGGTTGTTTACAAATTTTTAAAAAGCTCCAACAATTATTCTACCTCCCATAGTAATCGAGAACTGTCCTTTGGTCAAGATATTTTTCTTCATGTATAAATGAAGTTTTGCTGCACTTGAAAAATATTCTCTGAACAACTGGTATGGCAGCCTGCTAGATTCTCCCTAAATCCACTCTTTCCTTCTTCTGAACTGTCATAGTTCTTGAGCACACACGGCTAACCAGTTAGAAATTATGTTTTCCAGCCTCTCTTGCAGCTAGGTATGACTATTTGACTAAGTTCTCTCCAATAGAATGTGAATGGAGGTGTTCAATGTAACCAACCCCAGCCAGGAAGAACATTTGTTAACATAATTGGCAGGGCCTTGCTCTTTCAGAGTTCTAGGCAACCAGGTGCACTCAATAAATTTTAAATTACTTTCTACCCAATGTTATCTCTGTCATGAACTCAAAATAATATGTTTAATGTGATATTTTCTGAGTGGAAGAAAATGGAAGTAGAAGAAAAGGAATTGACCTTTCTGGTTCATAGTCCCTTCAGTCTTCTTTTTTTAAAATAACAGCTTTATTGAGATATAATTCATATAACATAAAATTCAAACTTTTAAAGTATACAATATACTATTTTTTAGCATGTTAAGAGCTTGCAACCATCTAATTGCAGAAAATTTTCACCACGCCAAAAAGAAGCTCGCTATCCGTTAGTGGTCACTCCCCATTCCTCCTCTGCCTAGCCTCTGGCAACCACTAATCTACTTTCTGTCTCTATGTATTTGCCTGTTCTGGACATTACATATAAATGGAATCATATAGTATGTGACCCTTTGTGTCTGTCTTCTTTCACTTAAAATAATGTTTTCAAGGTTCATCCATATTGTATCAGTACTTTTCTCCTTTTTAAGGCTGAATAATTTTCCATTTTATGGACATGTCACATTTTATTTATCCATTCATTAGTTCACAGACATTTGCGTTGGTAACTTGTTTCTTTGTCTATCACATTTTTATTGACATGGAATTAAAAATCATGTTTAATGCCTGTGGAGTATTCCACTGAATAAGAAGAACCATTCCATTGAATGAGATGTACCACATTGCTTAATCCAACTCCCTATTAACAAACTTTCTTGCAATAAACATCCCTATAGACAAATCTTAGCAATTCTGTCTTTAAGTTAGAGTTGGGTGGTGATAATGGGACTGACTTTTTCCTAAATGCCATTGCATTCTGGGAGGAAAAGTGTGTGCAAATATGGGCTGGAGTAGGGCAGTGGGGGGAGGAGGGAGGCCACCTTCTTAAGCTATTTACCATCAAGGAAAGCAAATTCAGGACTGTGCCACTGAAAATGTCTGTAATCCTACAAATAAAATGATTTGCCTGACCCAGCGCGAATGTAGGTCACAGACTGCCAAGGTGTTGTCCTAGCCTCTTTCAGACCTGAAGCGGCCTGAGGCAGTACTCTCCCAGCCCTAAAAGGATGAATACAAATCGTGCTGGTTGGCAATTTCTGCTGACGGGCTGCCTGACACATGGCTAAAAGCCTTTCTCAGAGCTGAGAATAAATTCCAAGACAGCAATGACAGCTATAACAATGATGCCACATGTTAAAGTGTTTAAAAGCCCTCATCAGGAGTAGTCATCCAACACAACATCCTTTACTTCGATAGATTCTTCACACTGGAAGACAATGGGGAGGGGGGGTGCTATGCTAAAGAAGAAAGGGAGAAGAAAGATTGTTCTGCAAAAGACCAAAGGAGTGAGGTTAATAAGCAATATTTTGATGAAGTAGCCCCTATTCCACCCTCACCTCTGCAAGCCCAAAGGGATCAAGTTCTTCTAAGGCATTTCAGTCGTGAGCAGATGTCTACTGTGCAACAAGAAAATGAGACAAAGGGGGATACGGCATCGCTTGAAAGAGCATAATAAACACAAATTATGCTGCCTCCAATAGACCACACGGCTTTCATTTGCAATCTGGCTTATTCCACGTGATTTGTTTCAAAAGGACTCAGGTTTGTTCTGGGATAGGGTGGAGGGAGGTGGTTAGACTTACATTGTGTCCTGGGGATCAGCCTCCGTGGGGTGTCCACACCGGAACATGTGCTCCAAGAGCATTTCTGGGGGTCAAGGGTTTTGCTTAAGAAGCAAAGTAACAAACGGGGGAAGATTTGCCAGCCTCTTTGAAGAGAGAAAATTTATCCCTTTTTAGCAGTTTGCCTTTGCAAACAGACTAATTTACCACAGACTAATTTTTTAATCAGTAAAACTGTATGTGTGTGCATGTGTGTGTATGTGTGTGTTTTCAGAGACTTGTTTTGCAAAGGGAACATGCCTTGCGATTTACAAGAAGAATTGGCAACATAGAGCAAACTGAGGGACCTTCTTGAGTCAAAAGAAAAAAAAATTCCCGGTGGTTTCTGGCTCACAGATACTTTGCAAAATGTCCTGGGATGGGGACCATCTGGACAAAGATATTACCACCCCACCAAACAAAATGTGAGTTAGAAAACAGGAAAAACACACCCCCACACACAAAGCCGAGCCAAGAAGCCAATGATTGAAGGGCGGCAACTTTGCACAATGCAGAAGGAAGTGGAGTTACACAGGCACCTCAGAAATCAGGGCTGCTCAGAATCCTGGGGGAATGCCCCCCAGAACGTTCCAGGAGAGGGAAAGAGCCTAGGTCCTCCTGAGTGTGGGCTACAGAAGACTGCCTGGCCAAAGGGAAAAGGGAAGACAGGAAATGGAGACATTTCCATTTTCATAACCATTTTCCATGCTTTCTCCAAGCACTCAAAAGCTGTCCAAAATAAAGGCTACTTCCTGGGTGGCTTTAGACGGCCATTTCTTAAGATTCCTTAATATGTTTAAACTCTTATGAGGTCTAAAAAGGTGCAAGATTTCATCTGCTAAATCAGATGGACAGTCAAGGTATAAACATAAATAAACACATAAGATAGTCACAGACAGACAAGTAAATTTCATCTATGTGAGATACTATCTGCAAACTTCACCAAACTTTTTTAGTTTACTATTGTTTAAAATAATACTTTTTAAATTCTCCTATTGGACTAGGTTCTCTAAATTTATAGGTTAGTTTGAAAAAAACTTTCATCATAGTCATTAGTGGTCCACAGGAATAATACAAATATGTGTGCTGTGCTACCGTTGTTGCTTTCATGGTGTTGGTTTTCCAAGTACAGTAAGATGTCAGGCTGTCCACTCTTTACACAGAAAAATTACCAGTGATTTTATTTGGAGCAGATTCTAAACATATAAGACATTGTTTTCCCTTCAGAGTAGAGAGGGCATGCTTTTTCCTTCATCTCATACCTGAACACCCCACTCTTCCCCACTCCCCGTAAATCACTTCAACATCTATTTCTTTTCACTATATCTTTGAACTATGTAATCAGAGTCTTTTCTGCCAATCAACAGCCCATCCTTCTCCATTTAAGAAACCTCTTGGTTATGGACTTCTGCTTTCCGGAACAGCTGTCCACAACTTGTGGTCTACAGTTCTGTGCTGGTCAAAGATTTGGCAAGTGATCCAAAGTGCCCTCCCTAGATGGAGGTGAAGTAAAAGGAAAGTGGACTGCTGCCTGTCAAACAAAATAACCTCACAAAGGCACACAGGGACTCACTAATCCAGACCACAGGATAGTCTCCAGCTATTATCAGAGCTTCGAAAAAGTAAAATCAATCCATGTGGCCAGGCCAGAAACACTGTGGTCCTGGTTGCTAAGCACCCACTTTCTAGTCAGGAATTTCGCTTCACCATCCAGCTTTCACTGCTTTGCAATTTTTTCTAAAACGCTTTTGCATGTGTGTGTATCTCACCATCTTCACTTCTGAAATAGGAGATAAAGAGATAGAGGCACTTTAAGATTAGACTATTTAGAAAAAAAGAAATTAGAGTGAAGAAAAGATAGGCCTGTGGTAGTCTTCCTTCCTTCCTTTCTTCCTTCCATCATTTTTTCTTTTTTTGCACAATGGGATGCTTTTCCCTAGAAGAATATTAAAATTAACCCCATTATATAAAAAGATAAAAGTGAAGCTGTTCTGGTCAAAGACAGGGTAAAGGACCCTGACTCTTGCTCCTTCTCCCCTTCCAGTTCTGCTTTCCTCTTTCAACCACAGGGCCCATTCCACTGTGTCCTAGGGATCTGCAAAAGGTCTGAAAACCATTGGTGTACTAGAAAGACCATTGGCTGGATGTCAGGAGACCCAGATTCCCATTTAGAAATGGAGCTCAGGCCATGCAGTGCCATGGCAGGAACCAGAAAGACGACAATGATCTAGGAGCTCAGAGACAGTCTCAAGACGAGCAAGTCAACCTGGTGGTGGAGGGGAGTTGGCATAGCTACCATGCTTCAACCAGAGTAGTGTCTCTTACAACTAGTTCCTATATCAGGGTTCCATTAGGGTTCCAGAATTTGTAAAATTACTTGAACAGGTTATCTCTAAAGTCTTTTTCAATCACGAAGTTCTATATGAAGGTTCTAACTCTGTTGTAGTCCACCTAGATTTTCTTTAAAGAAAATACTTCCTGAGAGGTCATAGAATATAGCCAATTAATTCATTTGTCAGCCGTTGAGTGAATGTTACTAGTATTTTCCAGTATTACCCCCTATGTGGTGCTTCAAGTCACGTAGTAAAAATACCTGGCTACTCTCCTTTCAGAAAAGAAAGAAGATCATCATGACAGTTCAGGAAGGAAGGTATTCAGTTCTGTTCTTTTAAAATGGTTTGTGACAGCCATGTACAGAAGATATAATCACTGTAACCAAGTTAACTTTATGAGTTTGACCCAATTCAAGTCTTTTAGCCTCAATGATGTTCCCAAGCATACACATTTTAGAAATTCATCTTCTCCATAGTTCCCCAAATTATAGAAAGCATCAGTTGGTTGTTTGCATAAAAATCACATATTGAAGAAATGATGGAACTACAGTAAATAACTTTTTATAAAAAGGAAAAAATTTAATCCCCAAATAACCAACTTTACCTCTATTCTCTGTTCTCTATATTACCTTCCAGTTCTTACATATACTTCACATAGCTATTACCATGGTGTCCATATTAATCTGCAATATGATTTTCAATTATTTTGTAAACAGTTTGTAGGTTTCTACATATTCTTTCTAATTATAATTGGTAGAGGCTATGTAATACCCCACTGTGTTGATGTATTATAGTTTGTTAACCATTTCCTGTTTGTACTTCAATCACAGATCAAGCAGTAAGAAAAGCTCAGAATTTTAATGCTAGAGATTGCAGCTCTGTTTTGTGAAGGCTTGTCTCTGAACCACCAAAATACTCTGCTTCTCTCACATTACATCTGGGTCAAGGGTCAGCAGATTACAGGGCCTGCTCTGAGGTTCTCAAGGTTGGAAAATATATGTGGCCAGTGGCATGCAAAATGCGTACTATACAAGGACTTCTCAGCCCACCTTGGTCTCCAAATACAGAGAAAACAGAAAATGTTAATCTACGCAGTCCCATCAGGTTTCAATCGAGGCTCCCAGATTGTAGACATGGCCATACCCAAATCACTCTTGTTTATCTCCAGTTCTGCTTTCCAGGAAAATCTAAGTCAGAAATTTCTATGGAAGTGACTCAGTTGGGAAGTAACTTCTTCTTTTAAAGAATATTTAAGTTAGAAATAAACTCATGAGCTTCGGAGCTGGAAATTTTTGAGGATGGACCCATGGGTGGGATCTAGGAAATATGTCCTCATCTAAAATGACACATTTCTTCTGCTTGGCATTCTGTGAGCATTCAGATATTTTGAATAAAGCTTTTGTCATCTTCCAAAAAATCAGGCAACTCTGGGCCTTCAGTTGTGTATTTCAGAATGGATAGCCTTCAACTTCTTCTTCACCCAGAATTTGGTTTTCAGATGCAGTGGGTGGTTATTTTGATTAACTTCCACGTATGTTCAGAGGGTTTTGTCAACAGGAGCCTAAAAATGTCACTTCTTAGAAATGTTCCTTTTTGTTCCCCTCTTACTGTTCGTCCTTGTCATTCTTGCTCTAAAACATGTTAAAAAATTCCAACCTTCCAATGCTGTTTGCACCTTTCCAATGCTCGTATCGGGTACATGGGGCTGTATAAATACTAAAGAGGAAATCAGTCTCTGAAAAGTGCTAAATAATCACATTGTTCGAGCTATAACAGCAATACAAAGCACTTTCATTTTCACAAGTACATTTTGAATGTAATAAAATAAAGAATGTTAGTTAAACAGAGACATTTGCACCATGGGAGGTTGTAGAACTACTCAAAGGTAACATTCACAGAGGTTAACATATGAAAGGGGCTGTTGAGAACAGATTATTATCATTATTATTTTAAGTGGAAATATACTTAAAGCATTCAAAAGGAATAGGACTGCAAACTTATTACAATAGGTCCTCAAGTTCTTGACTTTTTTAAAAATACATATTTGCATGTCATTAGTATATATCATTCAATGAAAGCTGAAATGCTTTCAGCATTTCCCCATTTTCTTCCTTTTTTTTCTGAAAGCTTTCCAATTCAGTATGTCTAGTTAGTATAATCCAAGTGGGATAAACAACTAGCTTGAAATGAACCTAGATTCTCAGCAGCCACAGTCATGCAAAGAATAACGACCACTTTCCTCAGCAGTCACCAGAGCTCACGTGTCATTAAGGGAATGGAATCATAGCCTTTGTCTCCACCTAAGATCCCTACTGTTAGGACTTTGAAGACGGGAACTCCATTGCAATCATCAACACCCACCAACTGGAAGCATTTTGTGCCAAAAATAAGTACATTTTAGGCCTTCTTCCTCACCCCTTCCGAAAAAAGTTCTGAAACTACAGTTTGACAATTACTAATTTTTTGGAGAATTTTATCGACTTGTACAGTCACAGCCAAAGAGATATATGTGGTTAAAGCAGTACTTAACTTTGCAGAATTGTCCTAAATGCATTTGAAAATGTTCTTTTTAATTTCCCCTGCCCCCCAACCTCATGTTTTGTACAAAATTTAAAGATACACTGGAACCCTTTGGTACCTTGGACCACCATGATCAGGCCTCAACGAACAGTACTTCATCAAATATGCTTTTAAAATATTCTACTTGCCAAAGTCATTGTATAATAGAAAGGCAGGAAATGTCTCTGTCATTTTCTCTACTTCTCCTTTGCAGCCCTCACAACTCCTTAGTCTGTCAATGACCGCCATCTAAGTGCACAAAACTCTGCCTGAGAAACTTAAAAAAAGAACTCCCTCAAAAAAATAGCCATAGTCGTTGACCTGATGGAGCTTACAAAGATGTCTATTACTCTAACTCATAGGGTATGCGTTGATCGGCAAGAATCCCTAACTCTCCATCATTTTGTGTGTAGCTCCTCCACCCCAACTGTAAAAATTTTGTGTCTCTAAGAAACATCTCACCAGACCTAGGAAAACAGCCGAGCATATTGGCCTAAAACAGACATCAAATCAAATTGCACCTCTGCCACCCCTTAGCTGTCTGATATGTGACAATAACTTAACTTCTCTAAGACTCAGTGTCCTCATCTGTAAAAATAGGGTTATCGTGTTTATGAGATTTTTGTAAGGATTTAATAAAATGCTTGTGAAGTAGCTATCTCAAGACTTGACACAAAATAAACCAAAAAACAAAGTTAGTTGTTTTTTCCTTAGCTTTGCTTTTATTTTACCCTCCTCATTTTGTTCAGTGATGGCCACTTACCCAGGATCAAATGAATATACTCTCTACCCATGTTGCATAGGGTGAATCCATCTGTACTGTTTTACCTTCCTTCTTATGGTCTGGTGCCTTATAATTTATCCCTAAATTACTTCTTGTTTAACTTTTCACCTGGATTATAAATGCTTTTAGGAAAAGGATTGTATCCTATGCTTTTCTGTTGGATTGAATTCTTTGGGAAGGAAATCACTTATGGAGCACCTCTTAGGTACAAAGCACTCCATACACTGTCAATCAGTCAGCAAGCTTTATTGAGTGCCTGCTGTCTACATACAAATATCATCAAAATGGTTCATAGACCTCCAAAGGTTTATGTTGGGTGCAATTATCTTTGCGTAATTTGGTCCTTATTTTGCAGAAGGCTCATGTTTAAAATAATGGAATCACTCCTCTTGGCGTAGATTTACACTGATACAAATCTTCCGTTTTGAGTAAGTGTAAACATCTCAATGTGAGCAAGAAGTTCAATCTCTTAGAAAACGTTCATGTATGATAAACACAAAGCAATAAAGATAACACAATTTCAGAGCAATTCTGCAGGGATCCTGAGAACCCCACAATCATATAACATTATAATTTCAAAATACTTTTAATGAACATCTGTAGGAATTGAGTTATAATGCCTTTTTTCAAAAGATTTGCAACATGACATGAATTCCCCATCGAAGTGAACCTCACATTAGCATCCAATTTAAAATGTTACAAAAACGACATTATTGCCCAACATCTGTTTTATCATCTGATGATTTTGTTGTACGATTATGATGGTGAAGTCATTTCAGCAGAAGTCAAGAGAGACCCTTACACTGCCATTATCCTTAGACTGCTTTCCTATTACTCCCACATCAGGCTCATGGCTGGGAAGGTAGAGGATCGCCTGGTTAGAGGAGACCATAGCATGTAACTTTAGCCCATTCTCAGATTCTGTTCAGGGCCCCACTTTATCTGCTCCAGAGAAATGATAGTCTATTTGTCAAGCAATATAGTTATTGCTATGGTCTGAATGTTTGTGTCCCTCAAAATTCTTACACTGAAATCCTAATGCCCAATGTGACGCTATTAGGAGCTGGTACCTTTGGGAGGTGCATGGGTCATGAGCTCCTAAGGATAGAGCCCTCACGAATGGGATTAGTTCTCTTATAAAAGAAACCTCCCTTGTCCCTCCCACCATGTGAGGACACAGGGAGAGGGCTCCAGCTATGAATGAGGAAGAGGACCCTCCCCAGAAGACGACTATTCTGGTGGCTTGATCTTGGACATCTCAGCCTCCAGAACTGTGAGAAATAAATGTTTGTTGTTTATAAGCCACCCAGTCTGTGGTGTATTGTTATAGCAGCCCAAATGGACTAAAACAGTTGTTGATTACCAAAACACAATTTCTAGAAATTCAGGAAGGAAACATTCTAATTTCAGTTCTATTTAGATAAATTATTTTTTTCTTTGACCTAAGAGTGTCTTAAGTTGGCAGATCTGCAACAAATGTGATGATCTGTGTACTGGTAAGAAATGTAGATATTATTTCATGGATAGAGATTACTAATAAAAGCCATCATACTGCTCTTTGCAAGAATAACTACTATACATATGATCAGTAGAAAATTATTTTTATACATAAAGCTGTTTGAAATAATCTGCTCAGACTAAATTCATTATCAAAAGTCTCCAGTTCCATACTCCCACACGTAACAGTCATTCAATTACATGCGGAAAAAATAAAATAAGGAAAGTAACTTACAGATACACGAAACTTTTATAATAGCTTTGAACTTAATATCCTGGACATTAACAAACCAAACCTCACTAACTTTCATGGTGACACTAAATATTACACACATATTTGCTCATATATATTTTTGAAAGAAATGTTGTGTGGGCAAGAGAGTAGATTCCATGAATTTCTCAGAAGACACAAGGCTGAAGTATAAGCTTGGTTTTTCCAGAATGAACAAAAAGACAGAAGAAACTTTTAAGATAACATGAACACGCTACAATCACCATTCCTAGAGAGAATAGAGTCGCTCAAATAGAGGGACTGATTTTTCACGTCAGTTGTCATTTTTAAGTTGAATCTATTCAATTATTACGTAGAGGGAAAACCTCTAGCACAGTGCTGAGACACAATAGAGACAAGCAATAAATGATAATATCATCTTTCTACAACATTCAAAGTTAAAATAAGAATAGGAGCAGCAAAATTTTCATGCTACTGATCTCCCACATCTGGCCCCCACTTTTCCAGTTAAGAAAAGCAGAGGGCTGGAGGGCAGGGATTGCCTTTTTGATTCACTGCTGTATCTCCAGGATGCAGAAGAGTGCCTGGCACATAACAGGCACTCAATAAATAGTTGTTGACCAACTAACTGGCTCTTCCCCTTCCTCTCCAATCACCTCTGTCCCTCCCTCTCCTCCTCCAGTATCACTGGGTCCTAAACCCGGGAGGAGAGAGTAGGGCAAGTAACAGAGAGGAAGGTGGGTAGGGACTGGGTCCCTGGATGATGAAGGAGGCCTCAAGGTTTGGGACCACATACTCTGGCTTGGACTGCATGGTCTTTTTTTAGCTCTCACTAAGTCTCCTGTAAAAGCATTAAAGATTAATGCAGTAATGCACTATTAGGACTTGACTGTTCATTATGGTAAATAATGCTCGGTTTGAAATTTGCAAATAAAAAATAATTTCTTAGAACTTCACAGAGGTTTCCATCTAAATCAATAAAACCCTTGGAATCATTCAGAGTGGCAGGAGATTCAGATGGGAACAACATTTTAAAATGCAAATCAATACAGGAATCCCATAAAAAGATTGAAAAGCAGTATCAATAAAATGAGCAACTAAGTTCTTATTTTATTTTCTGAAACAAAAATTAAACTAGGCATGGTGTATTGAATCACTTCGAAGGGTCATCAATCTCCAGATTAGAAAAATATCACATTCTGGGATGCCATGATATTGGCAGGTTTATAAATCAGCCTTGTTTTGCTCAATCATTTCAGAAAATATAAGATTTGAGCCTCTAGTCTTTACAGAGGTAGGCTGCTCCAGAATAAAAAATAATATATACATATATTGTTATTTACACATGCTTATATAGAAGAGATATATGCACGCATATATTAGAAAAAAAACTTGCCTACATTTGATCCGTATTCTTAAAAAAGCCAAAACATTCAAAAAGATTAAAGTTGAATTCTAGACTATTCAGTATGGTTTTACTTCCTATTAGTCCCCCTTTCAACCACTGGATAAAGTACTTTTTTTCCTACAAATAATGTGGCATAAATATTCTGTTGACAATGTGGGAATAATGCTAAATACAATAGTGGAAAGGTATTAGAACTCTATTAAAATACACACTTAAGCTTAATAACATATAGGCCAGAGATTATTTTCTTCATTGCTTGAATTGAAAAAGATTCAGAGATTATTTTCTTCATTGCTTGAATTGAAAAAGATTTAATTTATTTTACAATGTTATATGTACAGTCATGCACTGCATAACAACATTTTGGTTTACAACAAACCGCATATACGACGGTGATCCCATAAGATTAGTACCATGTAGCCTAGGTATGTAGTAGGCTACATCATCTAGGTTTGTGCAAGTACACTCTACGAGGTTCACACAATGACAAAGTCCCCTAACGATGTATTTCTCAGAATGTATCCCCATAGTTAAGAAACACATGCCTGTATATTTATAGGAGATGTATAGAATTTCTGGCCAAAATAAAGTTTATATTCTAACAGTCGTAGGTTGAATTTTTAAAAGTTAGTTTAATATGAAAACTACATTTCTGGAAACATTTAGGTCCTTAACAGCCTGATATTGGGGGTAGGGAGTAGGATTTTAGACTGCTATAATGAATTACAGATATTCTCCATTGAATTGAAATTTCACTGCTGTTAGTAAAATCGGATATAATTCTGAAAGTATTGTTGGCATACTCTTGAACATACGGGGAAAATTATAAGTAAGATAAAACAAGTAAAATAGGAGATGTACCATTAAATGTAGAAAGAATTTGCTGACTTCAAGAGGTATAATTCTCTAAGTCAAAAGCCAAAGGTCACTTTCCTCACATGTATGTACTCAATAAATGTTAGATTAAATAATGAATAATTGTTGGTTTAAAGAATGAATCTCCATTGCACAGAATAACAAATAGTGGCTCAAAAAATGTAAATATCTTGGCCAGATCACACCTTTAGAAGATACTACTTGAACCCAGATCTCTGAGTTTCCATCAACACAAGCACAGCTCCACAAATGCAGACAGCTCAAGTTCACACCCAATCTTGCAATGGGAAGAGGAGAAGGGGATGTAAGAAAGAGGAGGGAGAAAGAGAAAGAAAATGTAGTGGGATCCTGTAGTGGGAGAAGGGGAGCAGTCGGAGTTCAAAATCACAAGTCCAAAGGATAGAAGCCAAACTCAAGTCCATCTCAAGTATGAATGCATTCCAGGCAGGAGCCAGGCAGGAAATAGGGGACTTCAAGACTTCTGCAAGGCTGTAGTTCATGTCAGGAAGCAGAGTTATCAATTACAAAGTAAACAGGTGGAACCAAAGTAAACGAGAGTCACCTGGCCTACTGACAGGGTGTCCAGAGTAAACACTGGAGTGCACTCACCTTCCACATAGGGGGAATGTGGCAGAGAGAACAGAGGCCAGGACTTCGATCAGAAGATCTGCTGGGATTGCCTGACTACACGTGGATGGGAAGGCCTTTGCATGAGCCTGTCACTAGATCAATACTACAAGAGCCTCTAGACACTTGGATAGCCAAGCGTTATTTCCAAACCGTACCTCTAGCAGGAATGTGGCTACAGATACCATATCTACTTGGAGCCTACTGGTTCTGTGAATGGAAGGGTTGAGATTGCAAGGGACAGGTAGGTGGGCCCAGGGCAGGCAAAGACTAATGCAACCCATCCAGAGCTGTTCCTATAAGTCACACGGCGTCCAATGTCCCCATGTCACAAAAACTGGCATAAATGCGGTCTTGGTGATTTCAAGGCCACATAATAATGGGCCAAAAGGTAGATAAACTAAGAATGCAGCAAAAATTTAGTCACATTATAGAAGCCAACTAAAAGGGGCAAAATGATGGACATGCTGCCATGGAAGATGGCATGAGGTTAAAAACACAAAAAAAGTTTAAGCTCACTATTATTCATGTGAAATATCAATACAAAATTTTAATCAAAAATTGGCAAGGGATTTTTAATATTAATATTATATGCAATGAGTGATACCGGTACTCTCCTATATTGAAAATAAGTGTATGAATTGGGGAATGCAACTTGGCTATGAATATATAGAGCCATAAAACTTGTGCTTATACCCAGTAATTCTACTTTTAAGTATCCCTCATGAGGAAATAATCTGAGATTCGGATACTTTTTTTTTTTTTTTTGGTGAGGAAGATTGGCCCTGAGCTAACATCTGTTGCCAATCCTCCTCTTTTTGCTTGAGGATGACTGTCCCTGAGCTAACACTCATGCCAATCTTCCTCTATTTTGTATGTGGGATGCCACCACAGCATGGATTGATAAGTGGTGCATATGTCCATGCCCAGGACCTGAACCCATGAACCCCAGGCCACCAAAGTGGAGCATACAAACCCAACCACTATGCCACCAGGCTGGCCCCTGAGATTCAGATAGTTTTAAATCACAATCTTTATCATATTTATAATACTAACAAAAGTTGGAACCACCTAAATATCCAAAAATAGGTAAATTACAGTACACATATTCCATGGAACATTAAGTAATCATTACGCATGTTGATTGTGAAGAATTTTTAATACTGTATTGTTTGTTAAAGTAGAGCATAAAATTATTATGTGCCATATGATCCTAATTATGTGTGCATATGTATACAGAGAGAAATATGTGTCCCTATGTATTTGTTCATATGTATGTTCCCATATATATCTACATAGATATAGATATAAAGATAGGTATAGATGAAAAATATATTGATATAAGATACAGAGAGAACAAGACTAAAAGGAAATTGAACAGAACTTCACCAAAACACAGTACTGGGGGTGATTTTTATTTTATCATTTATTTTGAACTCTCTAAGTTTCCTTCAATGAACCTATATTGCTTTTATTTTTGTTTTTGAGGAAGATCAGCCCTGAGCTAACATCCATGCCAATCCTCCTCTTTTTGCTGAGGAAGACCGGCTCTGAGCTAACATCTATTGCCAATCCTCCTCCTTTTTTCCCTTTTTCTCCCCAAAGCGCCAGTAGATAGTTGTATGTCATAGTTGCACATCCTTCTAGTTGCTGTATGTGGGACATGGCCTCAGCATGGCCAAAGAAGCGGTGCGTCTGTGCACGCCCGGGATCCGAACCCAGGCTGCCAATAGCGGAGCACGCACACTTAACCACTAAGCCACGGGACCAGCCCTATATTACTTTTTATAATCAGAAAAATATAATAAATAGTTCCTTTGTATTGGCCTGTTTTTCATTTTAAGAAGAAAAACATAACTTGGACTTTGGAGCCATGCAGCTTTGTGCTAGAATCCTCTTTCACCCCTTATACCAGCTCTGCGGTCTTGGGCAGATTATTTATCTTCTCTGAGATGAATTTTCCTCGTACATAAAAGAAAGAGAATATCACTTGAAAGAGTTATGAAGATTAAAAATAAGAACACAAAGGTGCCGGCCCCGTGGTATAGCGGTAAAGTGCACGCGCTCCGCTGCTGGCGGCTCGGGTTTGGATCCCGGGCCACACCGACGCACCGCTTGTCAGGCCATGCTGCGGCAGCTCCCATATAAAGTGGAGGAAGATGGGCACAGATGTTAGCCCAGGGCCAGTCTTCCTCAGCAAAAAGAAGAGGATTGGCATGGATGTTAGCTCAGGGCTGATCTTCCTCACAAAAAATAAACGAATAAATAAGAACATAAAAATAAAACATTTACCATGATACCTGAAAATGGTTTAGAGACTCAATAAATGGCAGCTGTTATAATATTATTTCCAGTAACTTTGGACCCCTAGCTCTACTACCCTACCCCATACACTCCCCCAAATGCATACATGCAATCTTCAGACAACAAGTTTATAATGACATTCAGTTAGCATCCTATACCACACAGTACACTACCTCTGGTGTTATGAGGGACTCACCCCGAGGATTAGAAAACTATTTTGAACCACATAGTTCATGCAATTAAGTCCCAGCAGCTTCCCTGGCAATTCATTCCAGCCCCACAATTACTTCCTTTCATATCTGAAGAGCGTTAAAGTCCCTGCTACTTATAAATCTCCTTTGTTGAATTGCACAATGTCCTATACTCCCATACTCTATAAGATTAATTTCATGTGCTATAACTTGACCTCCATGCTAAAAACGTAGTCTCCTTCATCTTTATTTACTTTTTGGACATTCATTTGCTTTTCACACAATTCTGCGCATATGTTGGGTTTAACAATTTGCTGAATACACAGAGTCCCAATTGCACTCTCCTCAAAGTAATATATTCAACCACTACTTCCCCGCGAAAAAGAAATGTGCAGATAAAGACTAAAGACAGTTCAACAGTTGTAAATTAATATTCAGCAAAAAAGAGTGATGTACATTGTTTTGCCTGGGAAAGTGAAGACTATAGCTTGCTAGTCTAAGAAGTTTTCATGTATAGAACTATTGTTTACCCTGGTACTATATGAAACGAAGGAAGGAAGGAAGGGAAGAAGGAAGGAAAGGAGGAAGAAATATTGAAAGAGAAGGAGAGAGGGAGGAAGGGAGGGACAGTAAAAGAAAGGAAGGAAAAAAGAGGGAGGGAGGAAAGGAGGGAGGAAGGAAGAGAGGAAGGAGGGAGAGAGAGGAAAAACTTAACATATAGTAAAAGTTCCCACCAAAAAAAGGAAAAAAGATTTTTCAGATGATAGGGCTCAATAAATGTTGACATAATACTTGGGAAAATTGTAGGTTCTTCTCAATCTTCTTAACTTGTAGGTAGAAGCAGGAGATGGGCTGAAAATTTGGAGATAAATTTTTATCTGCCTAAGTTGATGGCTAAGGTGGGGTCCACTGATTCCATAGATCAAAATTATTTTATTATTCTACTTTAATCCTTTTCTTTGAAGATTGTGTGTGAAAAATTATGTACATGGTAGAGACATTTTCAGATTTATGAGATGTTCCTACTTGAGGTCAATACAAGAGAAAGAAAACCATACTATTCTGTGCAACAAGTGCCATTTGCAAATCACTCATTGATTCACTCAATAAATATTTATTGAGAATTTGTCCTGTGTCTTGCCCTGTTCTGGGCTGGGAATACGGCAGTGAACAAGACCTTCAAGTCCTTGATCTCAGGACTGCATATTTTAAACAATCTTAAAACTAGGATGACATATGTCACATTTGCAACATAGATTACCCCAAAAAAGTGATCAGAAACTCTCAATATGCTTCATGTCCTGAAAATGGGTGAAAGGATGGATGGATGGATGGATAGATAGAATCAATCCTCATTATTCGTAGATTCTGTATTTCCAAATTCACCTGCTCACTAAAATTTATTGCCCCAAATTCAATACTCGAGGTGCTTTCACAATTATTCATGGACACGCCAAAAGCAGCAAAAAATTTGATTCACCTGACACGCATGTTCCCAGCTAAGGCTGAACAAGGCAATGCTCTACTTTCTTGTTCCAGTTCTCATACTGTAAACAAGTGATCTTTTTGTATTCCGAGTGCCATATTTTGTGCTTTTCACATTTTTGTGCTTTCTGTTGATGATTTCTGTGTTTAAAATGGCCCCCATGCTTAGTGCTGAAGTGCTGTCTATGATTCCTACGCACAAGAAGGCTGCGACGTGCCTTATGGAGAAAATACACGTTAGACACACTTATTTCAGGCATGCGTTATAGTGCTGCTGGCTGTGAGTTCAATTGTCAATGGATCAACAATACGTATTAAATAAGGTGTCTTTAAACATAAACACACATGAAACAAGGTATGTATTGATGAGTTGGTGAAAATGTTGTAACCAGGGTCTCACAGGAAACTAAACTCTGTATTTACACTAGGGGCAATGGTTCATATTCACTAACTCAGTGTTCACAGTGACTTTATAGAACATAACTACCATGAATGATGAAGATTGACTATAGACAGGTAGGTAGATGAATAAACAGACAGTATATAAATGGCTTTTAGAGGCATAAGGGAGATCATATACAATGGAGTAAAGATAGATGGTTTTTGTTTTGTAGTGAAATATCTTGCTTCCGAAATAGAAGTTTGCCTTGAATTCTTCTGAAGCAATCAGCTCCAGTTAGGAGGTTGAGCTTTCTGAAGGAACGTTCTGAAAAAGGAGGCTAACCCTTAAAGACCTCCACGTGTACCAGCCGTTGGCCTTTCCCGCCTGCCCCATCAGAAAGGAATCTTTTCCCAGGCATATGTTTGATTTCAACTCTCAATTATTTTCTTGAGCCTCACCCACATGCTAGTACATGTCCAATAAATTGTTAAATTTTTTTCTCTTTAGCTGTAAACACAATACAAATCCAAGTCCCACATAAACAGTATCTGCTGCAAAATCATGTAGCACCCACATATTTGTTTAATGAAACAAGGCCCAAATGGAAAAGTTACAATCTCATTTAAAGTTTAGATGCCTGGAGACAATTCTGATCATGTTTAGAGGTAGATAATTGTGGGAAACAGAAGAAATGAAAGATAAATATTGGCAGCGCCTGAAAGAAAAGGAAAAGGCTGTATTCAGATGTGTGAGCAACACTAATAAATGGCATGATGGAAAAGACCAAGGATTTCATTAGTATTTGATGTCTAGGTATGCATTTCCTCAAGTGCCAGGAGCCTTCTGATTCCACAAGGACAATTGCTTATTATTATCGCAAAGCGTTCAGCAATGACTTTGCATTTACAAAATTTAACTAGAAGTCCTACTATTTTTAGAGACTAAGGACTTCTAGGTAGATAAAGAACTCTCTAAGAAATTTTGGTTTTGGTAGCTGGAGAATGCCATGAGGTAAAAACATGGGAAGAAAGATGCCTTGGAAGCCCTCCCTCATTCCCAGAGGAAAGGGTATCACATTGCACAAACATTAAAGAGAGTCACTGAAAAGCTGACACTTGGTAAGTGGATGAAGTACAGGGACTAATCACAAGGATCTCCTTTTTGCTTTGTTTTGTTTTTCAAGAAAAAAAATTAGAAATTATATAATTGGGACTCAATGTTTGTATAGCTTTGAAGGTGACTTATTGCAACCTTTTGACTGGTGTTTACAAGAAACCTTTCAATTACCTTATTTTCATTGAAGGATCCAAAACATTCAAAATTTACTTGAAGGGGAACAGTTTCTTAGGAGCATCTGATGAACAGATTTGGCTTTAGCTAAAATTACACACTTTTATTCTTACTTTTGCATCTGGTGAATGTATAGTGACTGACATTGATGTTTTTCTCCCAGAAAAGAGCCTCTAAATATCCTCTTGGGATATCCTCAGTGACCAGGAAGAACATCACAGAAAAGCCAGTCACAGGGGGAGCAGGAAGTTAGGGGTCCAGGAGTGAGGATGGAAAGGGCAAAGATCTAGAGGAAATAGATCAGCAGAGACCATGGGTGCCAGGAATCAATCTCAGGGACATTGGCCATGGTGCTGAGGTTAAGTTGGCTGAACTAGACGCTCTGAACTGAGCAAGCACTTCGCTTGTTCTGTTCCTGACTGTAGCTACAACAACCTGTGTCCCCCAGGTGATGTCATGAGTGCTAATAAGACCAATGAGATTGACTCCTGTACAGGCCCATGACTTTCACTCTGTTTCACACCCAAAGACTTCCTTATTCTCTCTAGTACATCATTAACACCCATGCGCACACTTTATCAAAATCTTTATCACCTTACAGTTTAATTATAGGACGTAGTGGCTAAGAGCATGAGCTCTGGAATCAGACTTCCTGGATTCAGGTCTTTCCTCCACTACTTTACATCACTGTGGCCTTGGACAAGTTACTTTCCTCATCCATAAAAGGTGGTCTAGTGAACATTTGCTGGTTTTTTTTCTTTTTTAGTTGATGGTTATTTGCAGTCCTACTTATGATTGGTGAAGCTCTCCCTTTAGCGATCTTGGTGCAAGGCAGAGACAGCCTCCCAGTATGGAAACTGGAAATGTGGGACATTCATCAGCCCCAGTTCCCTTGGAGCTAGGATGCAGTCACATGACCAAACCTAGCCAATCAGACTCACCCACCTGGGAGTATGACTCAAAGAAGCAGGGATGATGGAAAATCATTCCAGGGCTAGGTGGCACAGCTCTGGTATGAAGGTCCACTTTCTCAGGCAGCAGAGGCAGAAGGGCCAGTGCGGACATCAGAGTTGGCAGCATCAGCAGTGCAAGTTAAGGCATCTGGAGTTTAGTGGCATCAATTCTGAGGCATAATTTTGGCTGAGGTGAAAAGTAGTTACTTAACAGAAATTTATTAAGAAGGAAATATATTTCTAACCTATAGAATAATATGTAAATTGTTAGCTTGACCTATAAATCTCTTCAGAATTTAATCAAGCCAAACTTTCCAAACTGAAACCCTGCTGCTAGATCCACACAACTTAGTCTCCAACCACAACAGACTCGTCTCCAGGTTGTAAACATTATCATTCACTTCCATGCTTTTACCACCTACTCCTACTCACCCTTAAGGACCCTTCTCAAAAATCCTTTCCTTGGTGCAGTCTTTTCTAACTCCTTTACCAAGGTGGAATCAATTGCTCCCTTCCTCTCTGTTCCTCTAATCTTTGATAAGTACTTATTGAGAGCATTTACCACAAGGAATTGTGATTTGCATGCCTTTCCTCAGGAAGATTAGTTTTTTAATTTCCTGATTCCTAGCATCTAGCACATTGCCAGTCAGTTGATGAGCACTCAACAAATAATTAAATGTAAGCATGAAAGTCAAGAACCTAGTTTGGGGAGAAATCAATTTAAAAAAACCTTAATAATTAAGGCACAGTTTGGTTTCATCTAGGAAATACATTTGGGTCTAAAGGGTGTATACAGTAAAAGCAAAGAAATGTGATTTTTGCACAGAGTCTGCTGGTGGGGGAACCACGTAAATTCAGGCACCTAACTAGAAGCAGAATTAAGTGAACACACCCTGACATTCCAATAAACATTTTTCTCCAGCAAACACATATAAATGATCAATGTTTCTCAGGCCAAAAAGAAGTTTGTTAAGACAAGAATCAAGACTATGCGAAATCTAAGATAGGCTGACTCGTTTCCTTCTTCTACTTTAGTTTGTAAGCATGGGAATTTTTGTGTTCTAAGGATATTTTGCAATACATAATGCAAAAAAGGAGGTAGGACAGTTGAAAAACAAAAAAGAACCTAGATATGCATGGGTGAAGCCAATGTCCAATGTAGGGACTCTTGTCCAATGCACTCACCATAGCAGTTCATTGCTTTTACCAAGTCTTCAAATTCACTGACTTCTCCCCACCTCTCTGTTCGTTAAGCCCCTCACGTTCACACTTCCTTTCTTACCCAGATTAAAATCTTCTATCTATCATTAAAATTACTCCCTGGCAATTACCTGCAAATCCCTTGCCCCTCTGTGCTTCTATAACCCATGCCTAGCAAAATCCCAACCCTGTTCATTGTGGCATTTTGGCATGTCTCAACCTTGATCTACCAACCCCACCTACGTTCTCAGAGAGGCTGCTCCATCACTAAGGCCCCTCTCCTGCATCCTCAAACACTTCTTCTCTCCTGCTCATTCCTATCAGCACTCAAACAAGCTCTCGTATCTCCCATCTTTTAAAAAGTCCTCCCTTGACTCACAATCTCCACCAGAGACTGCTCCACTCTCTGCTTACCTTCACAGCCAATCTTTCCCTAAAGGTTTTCAACACATTCTATATCCACTTTCTCACTGCCCATTTACTGTTCAGCCTACTGTAATCTAAGTCTTGCCTCTACTTCCAAAATTATTCTTACTAAAGTCACTAATGACTTGTAAGTTATTAAGTTCTCATCTTACTAAACTACCAACCACATTCAACAAAGTTGACCATTCTCTTCTTGTTGAAACGTTCTCTTCAGTTCCTTCTAAGACACCATATTTTCCTGAATGTCTTCTTATTTCTCCTACTTATACCTTCATAAGCTCATTAACAGGCCATCCTCTATGTGACCTTTAAATTTTAGAGCTCCTCAGGGCTCAGTCCTGGGCTTCTTCCTTTTTTACTATATGCTATTTATCAGTAAAATATTATATACTCCCTGGCTTTAAGTGGCACCTATGTACTGATGAATTTTCAACTTGTATCTCTAAACAGAGACGCTTATATCCAACTAATTCTTTAACATTGCCACTATAATGTCTCAAATACATTTCAACCATAATTTATTAAAACTAAATTTTGATTTCCCCCTCCAATTTGCTCCAACTTAAATGGCACATTTTCCACCCACCTAATTGCACTAGCCAAAAATATGGAATTCACACTCATCATTTCCTTCTTCCTCATCTAAGCTATTTTACTGACAAAATATATCTGAATCTACTAATTCCTGCCCATCTTCGTACCATCCCTGGAGTCCCAGCTGCCATGATCTTGTCTTGGGTTAAATCCATAATACTCCATTTTTCATTCTTGCCTCCTCCTCCAATTGGTTTTCCACACACAGCCAGAGTGGTCTTTGGCTACTTAAATCCCATTGTGTAATTCCTTTGCTTAAAAGCTTGCAATGATTTCATGTTCTTTGGATAAATACATAGAAGTGGAACAGCTGGATCATATGGTATTTCTATTTTTAACTTTTTGAGAAATCTCCATACTGTTTTCCATAGTTGCTGCACCAGTTTGCACTCCCACCAGCAGTGTATGAGTGTTCGCTTTTCTCCACATCCTCTCCAACTATGGTGATGGATAAAAACTAGACTATTGGTGGGCCGGCCCTGTGGCATAGTGGTTAAGTGTACACACTCTGCTGTTGGTGGCCCAAGTTCGGATCCCGGGCGCACACCAAGGCACCAATTGTCAAGCCATGCTGTGGCAGTGTCCCATATAAAGTGGAGGAAGATGGGCACAGATGTTAGCCCAGGGCCAGTCTTCCTCAGCAAAAAGAGGAGCATTGGCATGGATGTTAGCTCAGGGCTGATCTTCCTCACAAAAAAAAAAAAAAGTACTAGACTATTGGTGGTGAATGTGATGCAGTCTCAACAGAAACTGAAATATAGTAATGTACACTTGAAATTTACACAATGTTATAAGCCAAAATGACCTCGATAAAATAAGTTTTTAAAAAGTTGGAAAAATCTGAGCAACAAAATAAAGTAGTAATGATTTCTAACCACCCCTACTCCAATCCAACAAAAAAGCTTGCAATGGCTTGTCATTCTTCTTAGAACAAAATCCAAAGTCCTGGGCCAGTCCTGGTGGTCTAGTGGTTAAGTTCAGTGTGCTCCTTTTCAGCAGCCCAGATTCGGTTCCTGGGCGTGGACCTACACCACTCGTCTGTCAGTGGCCATGCTATGGTGGTTGCTCATACACACACACACAAAAAAAGAGGAAGATTGGCAGTGGATGTTAGCTCAGGGCAAATCTTCCTCAGCAAAAAAAAATCCAAAATCCTTAAAATGGACCACACACCTTGCATGATCTGGTCTTTGCCCACAGCTCTAGACTTATCCCATAACCCTCACTCCCACACACACACCATGCTCCAGCCACACTGGCTGCCTTTCTGTTCCTTGAATACTCCCAGTTCTTCCCCTCCTCAGGGCGTTCATACTTGTGCTTCTATCTGCCTGGAACAATCTCCTCTCCGACTCACTCCTTGGCTAATTCTTACTCATCCTTCAAATCATCTTAGTGTCATTCTCAGAAAGGTTTTTCCTGACTTCCCCAACTAACATCAATTATAATCTTCAATCAAAGATTGTACCTTATATTTTTCTACCATAGTTCCTACAATATGAAGTTACATAACTTTTCATTTAATTATAGTCTGTTTCCCAAGTAGATCATAAGTTCTATGAGCACAGGTATTATGCCCATTTTGTTCACTACTGCATTCTCAGCACATATATCAGTATCTAGCCCATTGACAAACATTTGTTGAATGGATGGGAAATTAGCATTTTTTATAAAGCTGCATTTGGCTGTCCTCATCTGATTTAAGGAGGGTAGGAAGTTGCTGATTTCCAAAGGAGGCAGAAAGAACTATACACCTTCAAGACACAGAAGGACAACACACAGAGCAAGGGACATGGCCAAGATACTATGGAATAAAATCCCAGCACAGTTCTCTGGATGACTCACATAGAACAAGGGGTCAGAATGTGAGATTAGAGCTTATTAAAGTTATACACTCTATTAGACAGAATTGCAACTATTCATTTTAATTTCTGCATCTCATGCCTCTCTTCATATTGTTCATGAACTTAAAGGCTCTATTAAACCACCAGACTTAAAGCTTCAAGTGCATTTACAAAAGTACGTACCTGTGTACATTTTGCACAAAAGTATGAGGCTCATTGTCTCATTTCACTGAGCTGCACACTGGTTCCTCTATCCAGGGATGCAAACAAGAACATTTTGCATTTGATTTTATGACTCATCTTGTTATAGACATAAAATAATGAGGCTGAAAGAGATGCTACATGGATGGAAAAAGAAAGTCCAGAGCTGTGAATAATATTCCTGCAGATTCTCAAGTAAAATGAAATAATAAACAAATCACATACCACTCCTGGTTCAGTCCAGATCTAGTGATTAAAGTGTTATATTCCAGAAATCCTATCAGTGATCATGGGAACTGCATGCACCAATAATCAGAAGAGTCCTCTCAGCCCACCGTTGCTGCCCCCAAAAGAATGAGGTCAGATACTTAAAATCATAAAATGTTTGCTTCACTCTCTTGTTTCCTTTTCAGAAACTTTCTCATTCTGAAGCTAAAAAACTATGCTAACGGTTCTTCCTTTAACAAGTTGGATATTTCCTACACACAATTTTCCTCTATTCTACAGAATAAGCGAACCAAATAAATTAAGAATAAAGTGGATATTAGTTCCTTAGCTACATTGGTGACTAAGTCTAAATTTATATTATAGGCTGCAAAATATTCCTAAAGCTTAAATATACTGTCTTCCATGCTAAATGGGAGGTCAGATACCATTCCATTCAAGCACCTAGCTTAGCAAGATTTAGCTCTTTTTCTAAAGGGTAGTAAATCTTAAATCAATAAGAATATTCAATATGAGATTTAATAGTGAGGGTTGTTAAGCAAGAAAAAATTGAGTTTCAAACTTTGCTGTTCTTAAACCTTTCTGGATCTTTAATAATTTGAGGTTTTTGCAAATCAATCAACATGATACACCACATTAACCAAATGAAGAATAAAAATCACATAATAATCTCAATAGAGGTAGAGAAAGCATTTGACAAGACACAGCATCCATTTATGATAAAAACTCTGAATAAAATGGGGATAGAAGGAAAGTACCGTGACATAATAAAGGCCACATATGACAAACCCACAGCTAATATCATCCTCAATGGTGAAAAACTGAAAGCTATCCCTCTAAGAACAGGAACCAGACAAGGATGCCCACTTCCACCACTCCTATTTAACATAGTATTGGAAGTCCTAGCCAGAGCAATCAGGCAAGAAAGAGAAATAAAAGGGATCCAAATTGGAAAGGAAAAAGTGAAACTGTCACTATTTGCAGATGACATGATTTTATATGTAGAAAACCCTAAAGAATCCACCAAAAACTTTTAGAAACAATAAATGAATATGGTAAAGTTGCAGGATATAAAACCAACATACAAAAATCAGTTGCATTTCTATACACTAAAACAAAGTAGCAGAAAGAGAAATTAAGAATACAATCCCATTTACAGTTGCAACAAAAAGAATAAAATACCTGGGAATAAACTTCACCAAAGAGATGAAAGATCTGTACACTGAAAACTATGAAACATTGTTGAAAGAAATTGAAGAAGATACAAACAAGTAGAAAGATAGTCTGTGCTCTTAGATTGGAAAAATTAACATAGCTAAAATGTCCATACTTCCTAAAGTAATCTACAGATTCAATGCAATCCCTATCAAAGTTAAGTTACAACAACATTTTTCACAGAAATAGAACAAAGAATCCTAAAATTTATATGGAACAACAAAAGACCCTGAATAGTCAAAGGAATTCTGAGAAAAAAGAACAAAGCTGGAGGTATCACACTCCCTGATTTCAAAATATACTGCAAAGCTATAGTAACCAAAACAGCATGGTACTGGCACAAAAACAGACACACAGACCAACAGGACAGAATCAAAAGCCCATAAATAAACCCACACATCTATGGACAGCTAATTTTCTACAAGGGAGCCAAGAACATACACTGGAGAAAGGAAAGTCTCTTCAAAAAATGGTGTTGGAAAAACTGGACAGCCACATGCAAAAGAATGAAAGTAGACCATTACCTTATACCATACACAAAAATTAGCTCAGAATGGATTAAAGACTTGAAGGTAAGACCTGAAACCATGAAACTTCTAAAAGAAAACATAGGTAGTATGCTCTTTGACATTGGTGTTAGCAACATATTTTCAAGTACCATGTCTGACCAGGCAAGGGAAATAATAGAAAAAGTAAACAAATGGGACTACATCAAACTAAAAAGCTCTGCACGGCAAAGGAAAACATCAACAAAATGAAAAAACAACCTAACAATTAGGAGAAGATATTTGCAAACCATACATCTGATAAGGAGTTAATATCCAAAATATATAAAGAACTCATACATCTCAACAACAAAAAAATTAACAACCCAATTGAAAAATGGGCAAAAGACTTGAGCAGACATTTCTCCAAAGAAGATATATAGATGGCCAACAGGCACATGAAAAGATATTCAACATCATTAACTGTTAGGGAAATGCAAATGCAAACTACAATGAGATATCACCTCACTCCTGTCAGAGTGGCTATAATTAACAAGACAGGAAAGAACAATTGTTGGAGAGGATGTGGAGAAAAGGGAACTCTCATACACTGCTGGTGGGAGTGCAAACTTGTGCAGCCACTATGGAAAACAGTATGGAGATTCCTCAAAAACTTAAGAATAGAACAACCATACACGATCCAGCTATTCCACTGCTGGGTGTTTATCCAAAGAACATGCATACGTGCATAAAGATACATGCACCCTTGTATTCACTGTAGCGTTATTCACAGTAGCCAAGACTTGGAAGCAACCTAAGAGCCCATCAAGGGATGAATGGATAAAGAAGATATGGTATATATACACAATGGACTACTACTCAGCCATTAAGAAACGATGAAATCCAGCCATTTGTGACAACATGGATGGACACTGAGGGTATTATGCTAAGCAAAATAAGTCAGAGAGAGAAGGTCAAATACCATATGATCTCACTCATAAGTAGAAGATAAAAACAACGACAAACAAACACATAGAGACAGAGATTGGATTGGTGGTTACCAGAGGGAAAGTGGGGAGGGAGGAGGGTGAAAGGGATGATTAGGCACATGTGTGTGGTGATGGATTATAATTAGTCTTTAGGTGGTGAACATGATGCAATCTGTGCAGAAATGGAAATATAATGATGGACACCTGAAACTTATATAATGTTATAAACCAAAGTTACTGCAATAAAAAAAAAAATAACAAAAATGTTGATCTGATAAAAAAATAACATTGCAAAAGTAAAATAAAATAATTTGGGGTTTTGCTGTGCCTTTAGTCATTTATGAATGTTAATCATAGTCCTAAAGTTTGTCATAAGATAGCAGGTACAGGAGGTTAAACAAATTTTTCACTAATCCCAAATCATAATATGAAAGGTGGTTTCTGAACAAAGCACCAGTAGTTTTTCCATTGGCATTTACCATTTTCTCCTAAAAAATGGTAACCATCTAAAGATTCTGGTAAATTAAGGCCTTTGTGCTTTAAGAAGAAACAAACTGTTCGTGAGTGAAGTCCCGTAGAACTAGGGAAATTCTCATAGAGTAAACTTCGGCTGCATTAAAACCAGCCCAAGAGTTCACAGCCGTTCTCTCTCTTGGAATTCAAAAGCAGACATGCAGTTGTTAGAAAGAGGGATAGGTGGCTGGCATAGTGGTGAAGTTCGAGCGCTTGGCTTTGGTGGCCCAGGTTCATGGGTTCGGAACCCAGGCATGGACCTATACCACTCATCAAGCCATGCTGTGGTGGCGACCCACATACAAAATGGAGGAAGATTGGTACAGATGTTAGCTCAGGGCCAATCTTCCTCAAGCAAAAAAAGAGGAAGATTGGCAACAGATGTTAGCATAGGGCCAATCTTCCTCACCAAATAAAAGGAAAGAGGGGTGGACTTCATGTTTGGAAAGGAACTAAAACTATTTGCTCAAACCACTGTGATCTATGACTACTGAGTCAAGGTGTCTCAGTAGTAGTAATGAAACATTTTACTGTAAGTATTTTAATACTGTAATGAAATGATATGCAGCTTGAGAAACCACACATATTCACAATTATGCGCAATAAACTGGGAGCTTACACTTCAAATGTCGTACATTTTTTCTTTGCACCCTGACTACTTGCCCAACTTAGGCCATGAAAACTTTATCTCCAAGGCTTATTTTCATCTCAAAGTTGAATGCGTGAGAACAAGCAATTTTTAAAATTAGCAGAAGTGATGCAAAAATAAATAAATAAATAAAGGAGATGGGCTATGGAAAGTAAAGTAAGCATTAGGGAAAATAATGACCATTTGAACCAGGCTTATTCTTGGGCCCAAATAACCTACTCTTAGACTCAGACAGACACAGACCAGCCATCCAAACGCATGATTGGCCAAGAGTCCGCTTTCCAAAGGGCTTTGTGAAATGGAATCTGCACTGCCTCACTGGTGACATCATTCAACTTTTCACCTTTGAAGACCCAAGGCAGCTAGTGCCAAAGAGCCTCCGTGTGCTCTCTTCTCACAGAGCAGACCCTGAGCATTCTGTATCAGCTTCCAAGAGTCTCCTGAGAAGCTGAGTTCCAGCCATTCTCTTCATTCCTCTTATCGCATCCTGGGCTGTCAGAGGGTCAGAGCCACAAGAGCAAAATCTTGAGCCCTGAAGGACTGCTCCATCCTGACCAGCCCTCAACACCCAGTTACAATCAGCTACAATCTCATTTTAATGCAAGGACACTGCAGTCCAGAGACGATGTGTTACTTATCCAAGGTCATACGGCCAATGAGGTCTCATGTTGGAAGATGAAATGACCATTTGGCCCCAACCACCTGTTTTTCCTTTTCCACTCAACTACCATCCCTCAACCAAACCAGATAGCTGGAAGAATAGCTGGCTCATGCATCTCTGTCTTTTGTTAGTTTATTTGTTTACAATTTTTGTTAATATGTTGTGAATCCAGAGGCAGAATAGCCAAGGAGGAAAGGCAGCAGTCTGCAACATAATACAGTTTTACAGAAGTCACTTCTCCTTGTAAGATGGTCCAGCCATCAGCTCTCTGTTTCTCCATGTTTCCCAACCATTTTGGCAGAATGTCATCTCTCCAGCCTTTAGAGTTACATATGGTGTAAGATCTCACTGTGTAAACTGACAGCAGAACATTCCAAGTTCTCCCCCATAGAAAGGGACTGGTGGGATCCCCCTGTGTCAGAAAAACAGGAAGAATTTGTATTGCAAATAGTAACATTTCCATAAGGGAAAAAAAGGCTCCTTATTCTAAGTAAGGGTCCCTAATTTTTATGTGCATGGACCTCTTTTTAGTTAGGTAAAGTTTATGATGCATTCTCACAAAAATATTTTTAAAAGCATAAAGTAAAATGCATAGGAATACAAAGAAAACCAATTATATTTAAATACTAATATCAAAAGGTTAAAATAACAAATTAGCGATATAGTAATATACTCTTTATTAATGCATGAAATAACAAGATCTATTTGCAGATCTAATTATCATATTTTCAAAGTAATGTTGAATGTAAACAATATCTTATGATATAGGAAATACCTGTAATGTGATACAAACGTATCCGTTGTTTCTATTAACGAATAAGTCACAGGTACCTTGAATACTACTGTAATTAGTTGTCTATATTCATAATGAAAGAAAATGCTAAATTTCCTTAGAAATTAGGTAAAATCAAAGTGTACTCTCTTTTCAATACAAGTCCACAGAATTCCTGAATTCTATCCATGGACCCCAAGTGAAGAACCTCTGCTCTGAACAATCATTATGAATTTTTGATGGCCGTTTGCATCGCCTAATGAGTATATATCATGTACACTTGAGCATACTGAGTTTAACATTTCTTAATGTCATTATCTTTAAATTGAAGGTTATCCAGGAGCCAGTAGGAATTCGATTACTTTGCCATCACTTTCACTAGACCAATAGCTAATATATTCTCATTAGCTCAATTAGCTCATAAGCATTATTTCTCAGAATGAGATCATCGCACCAGCAAATATTGATTATTCACAAGGATTATAGCGGGTCTTAGGTATGGGTCTGTCTGTCTCTGGGGTTGTATACGCAGGCCAACATCTCAACTGAGAATGTGGTGGTGAAGCACTGGTTAAATGAGTTTAGGGGTCTCCATTTACCATAGGGAAGTAAAGAAAGATCCACTACACAGCAAGTGGGGACCAGCTATTGTCTGCCTCCATTTTATGCAGTTAGACAAAATCACAACATTGACAGAAATTCAATTTAGTTCATAAAATTCTCATTGCCTTCTATTCTGCTTACTAATATTCCTATCCCATTTTCTTACTCTCATGTCTAAGCATCAGTAGGTGGTAAACACATTCTTGACTAAACGCTATCTCTAATCATACTCTCTTTTACTCCTGCATATTAGTTTTTGCTACACAACTAAATTATAAGTTGTGTGTAAGGCAGAATACACACTTTACTTGCCAAAGTACTGAGTGCAATGCTGGACACATTAGAGGAATTTTTATAAACACTTGCCCATTGACCAGAAGTAAACAAGAAATATCGAAAAACAGAGAAGCAAGTATATTAACTTCTTTGCTGACCACTCTTTGTTTTCATGGGTGTTCTGTTTCTGAAAAAAATAAACACATAGGACATGTCAGAGGGAATTGGTGCATTGGGATTGTTTAAATAACAGTTGCCAAGGATGGATAACATTTTCTTTTGGGAAGCCACCTAAGTAAAAATGTTATTTAGAAAGGATGTATGTAATGGTTCTTGGCAACAGCAGCATCACCGAAGCCTAGTGTTCATTTGTTCATTCATTCATTCATTCAACAAACATGTAATGAGGGCTCACTAGGTGTGAAAGAGACAAAAAACATGGTAGGCCTCAAGGAAATCAAATCTTGGGAAGGTAACAATAATCCATCTGACTTCCTCCATTCCTTTCCTTTGCTGCCACCCAATTTAGGCCTGGAATCATTGAAACTTCTTCCTGTTGTTGGCTCTCATCTCCAATCATGTGTTATTTGTGTAACATAACCTTCTTCTCCAAATCATACTGCTGCCAAATGAATCTTAATAAAATAATTATAACACTATTTAATAATAAATAGATAATAAACCCAAATGTTCAGCAATAAGGAAATGGTTGAGGAAAAATAGTATTTCTACAAAATATTGTATGATCAATAAAAACTATGTTCATGAAGAGTTTTTAATAATGTGGGGCATTAATGTTGTTATACTAAGTAAAAAAAGGAAAATAAATTGTACATACAGTGTGATCTCAACCATATAAGTACACACACAAAGAAATAGAACTAGACAGAAACATAGAAAAATATTAACCATAGTTATGACTAAGTGATTATAGAAATTTTTGAAATGTAGAAATTTATAAAGAAAAATGAGAATGCATAACTTTTATACATCTTTAAGTCCAGTATTTCCTTTTATTAACGAAAAAACAGAATTCCAAAACTACAAATCTGATTATGCAAAGCATAATCCTGCCTCGTTATCCCTCATTGCCTTCCGATGACTTAGTGAACGGAGGCCAATTCTCTTAGACTAGACTAGCCTTCAGAGGCCTCTGCAAGCTGATGCCCCTTCCTTTGCAGCAGTTTCTCCCACTGCTTTTCTACAGATGATCTCTCACATTCCGGTAAGTCACCCCCAAGTTCTCTAGTCTGAACCTTTGCTCAGGCTGTTGCTTCATCTCAGAGCTAGTTCAGGGAGAGGGCCAGATGGCAGCTACTCTAGCAGTGCTCAAGAATGTAGTGAAATGGAGCAAACTGTGTTTACTAGGACTCCATTTAGAAATAGTTCTGTAGGTGTTAGGAAGGAATAATTTAATAAAGTCACTTGAAGGTGGGGAGGATTGGCAGGGGTAAGTGTGAATAACCACAGATGGCAGGTGGCTAGACTGCCTTCCAGAGGGAGTGGGTCCAGGTAACTGCAGGGCTTTTCTCCTGCTAAATAGGGTACAGAAGCTTGGGACCAGAGCTGAATGACTTGGGGCAGTAGAGAAGAGGCTTCCATGGGTCTTATTCTCTCCACTAAATAAATGCTAAGCAAATATTTTAAAACCATCAGTTTGAAAGACCACCAAACCATAAACCTGGTCAGAGGGCTCACACGTTGGTCCTGCTTCTACTGTAAGATTCTCAAACATCTCCTCCTCTTTTATCATCTCCTTACCTCTCCCACCCACCCACCACCTTCTGAACGTCACCCTTCTCTGAACTCCTCTTGCTCTTGGTTGATGTGGTACTTCTTGTTCTGTTTGAAGATTATTTGAGGACGTTCCTTGTCTCCTTCATTAGATGAAAAACTTCTTATTCATTTTTAACTGCACCTGGCATACTATTCAATACATATTAAATAAGTGAATGACTGAATCAATCGGAGAACAAGTAAACCTTCTGGATGCTAAACCAAGAAGACAGAGATTAAGAATAAAAAGAGGTCCTACAGATACATTACAAAAGGCAATTTATTTGGGCCAATTTGACATAGGACAGAGTCTTGGCATAGGGCAGACACTTGGCATAGGGCAGACACTCGCTAAAGATTCTACCTTGGTGTGGCCATAACCTAGAGAAATAAAACCCTAAGTATCCAGGGCCCTCCTCAGAGCACATTTCAGTGTCATTCTCTGTCTGACAGCTGGCTATAAGCAGTCCTATATCTTTCATGAGAAAACGTCATTGAAATGTGAATCATTTGAAGCTCCATTGGAATCCCCTAAATAATTTCACCTAGATGAGCGGCTTTCCAGCCTGATGTCACATTGAGTTCTTTGGGTGGAGGTGGGAGTTGAACAAATGCTCAGAACAGCGTGCTATAAATAGAAGACTGCCTCACACATTCTAATAACAATAACCATCCTTGAACTATTTAGCCATCGCCTGCTATATTTCACACTCCTTGTATTTCCCGACTCGTTTGCAAGAGTCAGGCCTATGTCGTGAATCACCCTATGTTGCTAGCTCAATCCATTCTTCCAGAATTAACCTCCAGACTCAGCAGAACATCACAAGTCTCAAAGTCAGTCATCCCTCATACGGGTAAATTGGACCATCTCCTTTTTCAATCTTCTGGGGGTCGCATCTCTCCTGGAAAGCTGTTCCCAAAGAAGCGCCTCACCAGCTCCTCTTGCAATCTTTCCACAACAGCGTTAGTGCTCTGTCTAGCCATGACTGCCAAGACCCAATTTTATTACTTCCTATGGCTTATTTGGTAGAAATCTCATTTGTATGGGCTCTAGCTATCCAGTTAGACTGGGATTTCCTTAAGGTCCTTGTCAGATCTTCACTTCTCCTCTCCACCCATAGCTCTGCAAATAATGTCTGCTTAAAAGACTTAGCTGCTAATTTATTGTGTCATTCGTTTTCAGTCTTGTGAGACTCACATTAAGGAGTCGGCCAGGTGGCATAGTGGTTAAGTTCGTGCGCTCCGCTTTGGCAGCCTGGGGTTCACAGGTTCGGATCCCCGGTGGGGACATATGCACCGCTCATCAAGCCATGCTGTGGCAGCGTCCCATAGGCAAAAATGGAGGAAGATGAGCACAGATGTTATCTCAGGGCTAATCTTCCTCAGCAAAAAGAGGAAGATTGGCAACAGATGTTAGCCCAGGACCAATCTTCCTCACCAAAAAAAAAAAATCTACTTTGAAAGCAATTCAAAAATAAGAGTACAACTCAGAGAAGATGCTTTTATACACTAGTTGACGTGCTGCCTACCAGCTACAATTTACATGCCTGAATCCATTTTGTCCATGTCTAATTGACCGTTCCAACTTTCACAGTGCTGGTGAAAAATAGCCACATGGCCCCTCTTAGAGTGGCTGGATAGAAGGCAGTATTTGCAGCTCTGCTGAGGTGAATATTCCGCCAGATAAAAATCTTCCTTCATTAAGCACTAGAAGTCAGTCTTTTGTGAACCTAATCAGGTACTGGGATTTATAGGGGTTCTAAAGAAATCCAGAGTCCCCATGTCTCTTCCCCAACAGGCTGCCATGGGACCTGAAGCTGCTCTAAGCACATTTACTCCTTCCAGTAAAGGCAGTGGGTCTCCCAGAAGCCCCACACTGGGTGCTTGAATGTCCCCTACAATACCCCGGACACTGCAAGTAAAGGAAAACAGGCTGTCTTTTGACTCATTTCATCCTCTTTTGGACAACTCTAGTTAAAAAAATAATTCATTAAGATATAATAGTAAAATAGACACCCGAGTACCTACCATTTAGAATTTACAATTTTGACACTTTGTGTTTTTTTCATGTCTATTAAAGAAATTAAATATTAGAGATAAAGTTGAAGTCCCTTCTCGTTGGTCAGCCTATCTCCTCCCCCAGAGGAATTTAGTGTGATAAATTAAAGACTATTTCTTAAACTTCCATATATTTAGTTTGAATAATATGAATTTGCTGATTTGCAACTATTTTTTGACCCAAAGAATGCAATTTCATGTGGTTCAACCTAACATATATGTTTTGTGGATGTGGCTTTTAAAACATATATAAATGAGGGCCGGCCCCGTGGCTTAGCGGTTAAGTGCGCGCGCTCCACTGTTGGAGGCCCAGGTTAGGATCCTGGGCGCGCACCAACGCACCACTTCTCCAGCCATGCTGAGGCTACGTCCCACATACAGCAACTAGAAGGAAGTGCAGCTATGACATACAACTCTCTACTGTGGCTTTGGGGGAAAAAATGAATAAATAAAATTATTAAAAAAATAATAAAATAAAATAAAATGTACATAAATGATATTATACCGTACATATCACCCTGTGATTTGCTGTTTTCACTTAATATTATATTTTAACGGTCTATGAATACATTTAGAGACCTAGTGCATTCACTTTAACAGCTATGTGGGATCCCATGTGCTGGTGCTGCTTTGCATTTGCTTCTTTGCTATTATAAAGAAGGCTAACAATGGACGTCATTCTATTCTCCTGCACAAGAGTGAGAGATTCTCAAGAAAATATAATAAAAAGTAGAATTGCTGGGCTATAGAATATATTTTCAATTAAACAAGAGATTGCCAATTTGCTGTCACCAGTGATTATACCACTCAAACTTCCACCAATAATAAATAAGAGTTCTTACTTTCACACACTCTCACCAAACTTGACACTATCAGATTTTTAACTTTTTGCCAGTGTCGAGGGTAAGAAATTATTTCTCTCTGGTATTTTAACTTTCATTTTTCTGATTACTAATGGGACTGCGACAGCTCTAATTTTCAGACAGTACTTCTTTACCTTAAGCTAAAACTTACAACTTCCACCCATTTATTTTCTGTCATCAGTTCTCAACCCTTTGTCCTCAGGAACCCTTATGATCTCTAAAAATTGTTAGTGCTCCAGAGAGCTTTTGTGTATGTGAGTTCTATCTATTAATACCTACTGTATAAGAAATTTTAATGGAGAATTATTTAAATATTTAGTAATTAATCTAAAATATAATAAACTAATTACACATTAACATAAATAAAATACTTTTATTAAAAATAACCATATTTTCTCAAACAAAAAATTTAAGGAGAAGAGTGGCATTATTTGGCATCTTTGCAAATAACTTTAATTAGTCTCTGACTTAATAGAAGACGGCTGGATTCTCATACCTGCTTCTGCACTCAGTCTGTCGTTACATGTTGGTTGGAGTATGTGAAGAAAATCCAGCCTCACACAGTAGTTGGAAAAGGGAAGAGAACTTTAATAGCTTTTTCAGATAACTAGAAATTCTTCTTTGACACTACCCAAAACTCACTTTGTGGTAGTGTCTTAAAGGTTAGCTGCCATATGGAATCTGAAACCATCTCAATAACCATTTGTCTTCTGTTGCATTAAAATCCATTGGCCTATCTTACATAGGCCAATGGGAAAGATTCACCCTGAGCTAACATCTATTGCCAATCTTCTTCTCTTTTTTTTTTTCCCTCCCCAAAGCCCCAGTACACAGTTGTATATTCTAGTTGTAAGTCCTTCTAGTTCTTCTACGTGAGCTGCCGCCACAGCATAGCTGCTGACAGACAAGTGGTGTGGTTCCACGCCCGGGAACCGAACCCAGTCCGCCGAAGCAGAGCATGCCAAACTTTAACTGCTAGGCCATCAGGGCTGGCTCCTATCTTACTTTAAATGGATCTTTGATACATGAGTGATTTTGCAACAGCATGCATTGGTCATTTAGAAAATATTAATTCATTGGATTATCAGATTTTCTAAATGTTGATACATTTCATTATGCAATATCAAAAAATCACATTAGTGATATTGCTACCAATCTCATCAGAAAAGTCTTTAAGGATTAGGCAGCTGTCAAGCTCATGGTAGCAGATACAAGTTGTCCAAAATTCTAATTTCCTCTTGAAAGCTTGAATTTTGTCATTGGCAACAAAGGCTCAGAGTTTCTTTGGATTAACAGGCTCACTTTGTTCATTTTCAAGAAAATGTGTACCAAATACCCAAGTCTGCATAACCATAGTTTGTCAGTCATTCTTTCAATTTGAAATTCCATCCTGTAAAAAAAAAATGGCTAGTTCAGCTTTCAACTCAAACAATTGTACACTTGCTTTTCCTCAGAACAATCATCCTATTTGGATACACAGCAGAACTGCATTAGGCATCCTTCCCATTTCATCACACAGAATATTAAAAAGCCATGTATTCAAGGTTTGAAATTTTGCAAAATTAATAATTTCTACTGCTTCATCAAGGAGATTCTTAAAAGAAATTGTTTGTTTACAATGTGTGTGCTGGTGAAGAATACAATGACTATTAGCACAGTTTGGTGCCACTGCTTTCCTTTCTGCTAAGCTGCCAGCAGTTTTACTACCATTGTTTTGGTACCATGACTGTCAACACAGTAAACAGACTAATAATATTTTAATATTATCATAAAAATAGTTTTGACCTCACAGATTCCCTGGAAGGATCTCAGGGAACCCAGAAATCCACAGATCTCACTTTGAGAACCACTGCACCACATTATACGCCCTTTGGGACCATTTGCCAGTTATCAATTTATCGCCTCTCAGCTCCCAATTCACCCTTCATTGCCTGCTCTGTGAATGGAGATGAACCCTGTGAATATTTTTTCTCTGTCAGTGGACATGATGTCAAGCTTTGTGAGTAGACGGTACTGGAGAGACACTGCAGGAGGAAGGGGGTCTTCCTTCTTGGTTCCGGGTCCAGTATGCATGGCTTCCCCAGCACCCAGCTCCTGCAGTACATACAGCTTCCCCAGCATCTGGCTTCTGTGCGCACAGAGGAGCCCAGCAGCTTCCCCAGCATCCCCTCAGGTAGTTTCACAGCAGAGAGCCTCAAGCAAGACACCTTCCTGAAAAGAGCTTTCCTTTGCATCCTAGAGAGTGGGCTTCTGTTAAGTTCTAGAGGACAGATTTGCAGCAAGCTTCACCCACAAGGCACCACAACAAGTTCTCCACCACTCAGTGAGCCAAGCTCATGCCTTCCAGCAAGGTCTGAATCTCAGCCCTGAGGGACTCTTCCTCCCCACCTCCCTCCCCACCCCAACCCCCTGCCCCCTTGCTCTATTTAAGCCCTAGGGGTAGTGGATGCTCCTTATACATGCTTTTTTCTATATTCTTTAGAGTTCTCTTTAGTTCTTAACTTCTGGTTCCTCAAAACTCCAATCCCCTTGCTATAGTTAATAATTCTTTATATACAACTCTCCTTGTTCAAGCAACTATGTGGGTTATGTCTCCTGATTGCATCCTGACTGACACAGACAAAATAAAACAAAACTTAATTTTCCCATTTCAAAAAGATAATCTTCAAGAGTTGTTATCAGAGATGTTCTCATATGCAGAAAGAAGCCCAAAGCAATGAGACACAGGTAAGTTTTGGAGAAGAAAATAGAAGATATGGAGAAATGAAAAGTCCATGCCATAGAGTTTGAAATGGGGAGGATACGAATGAGGGCTAAGAAGACAACAGTCTCAGGAAATTCAGGCAATTTAAGGGATCTGATCAGCCAGGAGGGGAATTAGCTGAGTAATCTATTAGGGTGACCTATTTTGTGTTCACCTTGTGTATTAGTTTTCTATTGTTTCAATGTATTACTACAAACTTAGTGACTGAAAACAACAAAATATGATGATCTTATAGTTCTAGTGGTCAGAAGTCCAAATGGGTCTCACTCGGCTAAAATCAAGGTCTTGGCAGGGCCATGTTCCTTTCTTGAGGCTGTAGAGGAGAATCTGTTTCCTTGCCTTTTCTAGCATCTGGAGGCCACCCATATTCCTTGGCTTGTGGCCCCTTTTTCCATCTTCAAAGCTAGCAATGGAGGGTATGTCCTCATGTCACATCTCTCTGACCTCTTCTGCTTTCCTCTTCTGCTCTTAAGGACTTTTGTGATTATTTTGGACCCAACTAGATAAAACAGGATAATCTCCTTATTATAAGATCAGCTGATTAACAACCTTAATTCGCCTTTGCCATGTAAGGTAACATATTTACAAGTTCCAGGGATTAGAATGTGGACATCTTTGAGGGACCATTATATTGCCTTTCTCACCTTGGTACAGGTTGCCTTCTGGAGCTCACTCAATCGGGCTTAAAGGAAGGAATGCTGAAGGGAAAAAATTAATGATACCAGAGAAAGTCACCATTTTTGAAGACATAATCTTTTATGAGACCGTGCCCTGTTTTGCTTTTGTTAAGTCCATTTATGCATATAATGCCAGGTTTTACCCTCAAGGAGGTTAAAATCTAACATAGAAAAATAAAACAAACCAAATGTTTCCCCAAGAGAAGAGAAACTTGCTGTTAAGCACATAGAATGTTTTATTCTTCTTTGTTTTTCTGAAGCCAAAGCACAGTGCTTTGTAGATAGGAATGAATATTTGTTTAGTAGAGAGGAGGTAGAGAGAAACCTGATATAAAGAATAATATACTTTATACACACACGCACGCACACATTCTGGAAGGCAAAGAAGAGGATGTAAGTTAAGACAATATTTAAAAATAAAAGGGAGCTGTGGAAATAGAAAAAGTTTTCATTCCAAGCCCATATTATATTATCTTATTTCAGAGATGTCTCAAAAATAGCCCAATGAAGTAGGCTTTCTATGTTTCTCTTCTAATTTTAACATGGTGGGGAGGGGAGAGCAACCCTCTCCCTCTTTCAAAAAAAAATGTAAAATATCAGCAAAATAACTTCCAAGGTGATAAGTTTCAATTCAAAGGGTAAATTTTTATAGTTGCATTAAATTAAAGCCCCTTAAGGTCTCAGTAATGAAAATGTTGACAGACCCTGAAATATAACAGCACTACCCAGGGACTCCCACCCTCTCTCTCTTTCTCACTCTCGCCCACCTTCTCCATCGCTCCTCCCATTTCCACGAACAAAAGGGAATTGGGCTATTTTTTGACCAGGCTTTGATTTCCGTACTCAAAGAAAACTCTACCTATATCATAAAAGCTCTTAAAAGTGTTATTATTTATTTGCCAAAAGCCATGGTATCTTTGATTGGCAAGTCTGTCCTGGAACATGTTGTCTAAAAATGTCTACTTTGTGTGACCCCGACACACCCAATTAGGGGTTCTGAAGAGCAAAAACAAGCAATAGCCGCAAACCCTTTATATCTGAGTCCCTTGCTAACTGTGTAAAGGGCTGTGAAAAATGGCAAAGGAGAAGTAGCAGAAGGGGGGTCACGGGGGACGCAGCGGGGAGGTGTCCTGGGACACGTTGCCTCTGACTGTTGCCAGAGCTTCCTTCCTCTTCGGAAAGCTCTAGGATTGTTACGGTCCCCCAGGATCACCCTCTGGGCTTACATCCTGCTGAAGTCTTTTGGAGGGTTTTAAAGGAAATGAATGCTTTTGGAAAGTCCTCCTATGTACAGAATCAACTCTTGCTGATCTGGAGAGGATGCATGTCCTCACCTGGCCTGACTACAGCTATCTACAGGTCGGAGGACAGCAGTCGTTGGGGCTGCACAGAGAAGTAGGTGCACACACTTAGCAGTCTAGGTTGTGAGCTGGCAGTTCTGAATGGAGGCCTCAGATTGCGTTGCAAAACCTAACAGGCAAGATTTGCTCGTTGCCCGATGTTTTTAAAATCTCCATATCTCATGTTGGGAATCTTATGAAAGATGCAAAATACACCTTTTTTGAGACTCTTATTGTGTCTCAGCCGGGTCTTCTCCCATGTGCCCTCTGCCTGGGACCATCCCTGCCAGCATCACCTCTACTTCACCTCCTTCCCGCCCGCCTTCCTCATTCGAAATGCATCTACCTGTGTCCCATGCCCTCCAGGCTCTATTTCTGGGTAAAACTTTTGTCTTAACAGATGCTTTCTGGGAAAAAAAAAAAAAAAAAAAAAAACTATTAACCTTAAAACAAGCGAAAATAAACGAAGAAATTTCAAATCTGAGAAAATATATTTGAGGACAGGGGGTTTTTGGTATCCCTCAAATCAAACCATATAGTTTATTAGCAGGGCAGCCTATGTGATTTTTCCCTTCTATCTTTCATTCAAAAGAAACATTTATTAGCTGTTGCCAATAGCAAGCCACAGCTGAAGATGTCGAAGAGGACAGAGAGCTGTTGCCTTTAAGGAGTTTACAATATGATATAGAAGAAATGGAAGTAAATAAATACAATCCTAGGCAGAAACACGTAAACAGAGTATCACAGGACTTCTAAGAGGAAAGCACTACTTCCTCCTGAGAAACAGAGTATCTGCATATATTAAGGGTCAGTTTCAGACACAATATACATATAGTTATGATTCTGCTTTTTCAACTATGCATATGGTCTCACTGGAACCCCAGCAAGGCTTCACTCCCTGTCTCTGTTTATGGTTTAATAGCAAACGGAAGAAGAAAGTTATCTGATGAGGGAAGAAAAGCAATTATACAGCTTATAAAAATACCCAGGATGATTTTTTTTTTCCTTCCTAGTTGTCACTGATTTCAAAAACAAAAGACAAATCTGAAAAAGAAAGCAGAGAATTGGGCACTGATTTGATTTTGTAGGAGATGAAGAATGTTTTTAAATGCATTGCAGCCCTTTATACTTAGCGTACTTTGGGCAGCTTGAACAGTGAAGGGCATTAGAAGATTGTCTTCCTCAGTTCTGCTTATCTATATGTTGCTAGGACAAAATTTAAAACATTCATCAAAAGTCCATTTGAAAATATTTGCTGGTAGAGGGATAGCTTCCCAGGCTTCTGGATATTTTGTTATTATCATTTCAGAAATCTCACCTGCCTAGCAGATTGCTTCGCTTAAAGTGAGAAAAAAAAAAAAATAGTGGTGTCTATTTTAAGCATCATGATCCTTAATTTCTTAATCTTCTGTTCTTGAGCTCCATAATAAATCCATTCAAAGCTACACATATGCATTAAGAAGCACACAAAAGTCACCTTTTCTTTTCTCTCCAAAACATTAAAGGTTTTTTATTCTGTCTTAAAAGACTCTTTTAAAGCAAGTTCTCTAAGCCAACTTTCTAACCCACACATCACAGCACACTAGGACCCAGTTTTTCTGGATGCAGTAACTAGCATCCTGGTAGAGTTGATACCTGGTAGAGTTATTTCACCCATCAGCATCTCAAAAAAGAGTAGCTTCTGAGCAGGGCCAGGGCCGGCTCTAGGAAAAAGAGTGGGATTATTGTGTTCAGGGGCCCTCCCCCTCCCCTCTCCCTGGAAAAAAAAATAATAAATAATGAACATCTTGGCAATAAGAAACAGAAAGAAAGAAATGGCTCCCTATTTCTGTATATTAATACACTTGCCTGTCTCAGAAATTCAGAGGTAAATTTTCCAAAAAAAAATTGGCCTCTTTTTGTAACTACAGTGTTTGTACTGACATAATGCACTGTCCTTCAACGGTTCTTGGGGTCAATAGGCTGCCTACCATCAAAACAAGCCCCTTAATGCAATCTATATTAATAAGTAACACACACATTTGCACAATTGATAATTACAAAGTGCAACAATTACATAGTGAGATAAGTTCTAAGCAACCCTCTACGGCTTGTCTCATGCTTTGCCTCATCCATGCTTCTGCTCCATCAGTTCACAGCCCTCCTCTCAGGCCAGTCCATCAAGAATCTCTCCTGCTTTCAGGCTCAGCTCAAGTACCACATCTTCTATAAATCTTTCCCTAACCATGGTATTTCCTGCCTCTTACTACCGCTATCACTTCCTAATTGCCCATTGATCACAGCTTGCTGTGTGAAAGGTACTTCAGAACATCTCAGATCACACTGCTTCTACCCACTCCAGGACACTTCTAGGAGGCCTCTAGCACCGCCGACAGACTCAGTGACCTCAACATTCACGTAATGATTCCTTCAACACCTTCGTCTCTCAACCCCTCACTGATGAACTCCAACTGTTTGCTTGGGCCACTTTCAGTCATCCACAAGCTTTGCTGCAGCCAGCACCTCCCAGCTTCCAAACTCACCACTGTGATGCTGTTTGTCCTCCATCTGACACCGACCTGCGTATTTCCCAGCCCTCTAGTCTTGCAGCTTCACTTTTCTCCACATCCAACCTCAAGGTCAGGCATTGCACCATATCCTTGCCAGCGCCCTGGGGTTCCTCAGAATTCTTACCTTTTCCACCTACACAGCCCACGTTGCCAACCCTTGCTCCTGGGTAAAGTGGACCACGCCTCTCTGTTCCTGCCCTGAGCTGCTGACACTGGTCCGCAAAACTAGCAGCTGAACAAGGGCGAACTGGCTCCTATACAAATGCACCCCTGAGTCCCACCGAGAGAGGCCACAGGTAAAAGAAAAGCGCTGAAGTGTTTTGCTGCCTTTGTTAGCTCTGGAAGTCTCAACTTATTCCGGTTCCCTTCGTCTTCTCTCATCTTCGTCATATGGACCTTCTTAACAGTTACAGGACTCCCTCGCCTCCCCCAGGATACCAGCATGAGATTTTTCTGCAGAAACCTGGAGAGAAGAGAGAGCACAGCAGGGTGGGCACTGCACCTGCCTCCAATGAGCTCCCTGAGCTGAGGGACAGAACTGCATAGCGCAAAATCTCCAGAAGTGGGGCTTTTGAAATTCGAATCCTGAGTCTCCTGCTTATTTGCCGTGTAACATTGGGCAATTGACAACTTCCTTGTGCCTCAGTTTTCTCATCTGGAAAATGGGGAGAGTGATACCACCTAACTCATCGTGTTGCTGTGAGGATGAAAGGAGATTAACATTTACAGCTGTTAAAAGAGTGCCCAAGGCACGTGCTCACTGAGCGTTTATTATTTTTAGCTAGTGGAGAGGAACACTCATTTTACTTCATGGACCTTCAAAAAAAGGCTGTGTCTCTATCAGTGAGTATCCTCCTCAACTCACTTCACCCTCTCCCCCAGGATTCTCCAACGGAGTGCTGGAACCTCCCCTTAGGAAGGCTGGACTTGGACAAAGTCTTTCTCATCGTCCATGGGTGTCTGCCCAAGGCAGCACTCTCCAGGTTCTCCCCAACTGCAGCCGAGGGGGGCTGGGCCGGGTTCGCCGGCTCCTGCTGGTTCTGTAGCCTGTACCAAGGTAGGTCTGTCTGCGTATTACCGGATGCACAGGTGGACAAGACTCCTCTTGGGTCTCTGGGCGTACAGTGCTGGATCGCTCAACTCCCACAGAGGCACTTTTGTTCATGGATGGATGCCTAATTAGACAAAAAGGAGGGACTGGCTTACGCAGTCATGGTGCTGACGTCACTCCCCAGGATTCTCAGCTGCACATTTAAATACCCCTATACAAGATGATGTTCTCCATACTCCCTCCTCCCCAAGGGCAGGCATTCTCTAAGGTTTTACTTATTTTTTATCCTTTGGGTTACACCAGTAAGTCTTATGTCTACTGCTAAATGGAAGGCAAGAGCTTGCCTTAGACTCCTCCTTCATCCCCCAACGCACCATGACCATAGTAGGTATCAAATGTTTCTCGATCTGAGGTTGAGTTAATTTTGGTATTCGAATTAATAAAAAATTCCCTAAGTGGCCTCAGATATTCATCCCTCACACCTATAGAAGCCCAGCCAATCTCTCACAAGCCCCCGCAGCTCCCAAGTCAAAGATTCTGTCCCCTCAGGTATCAGGATCTCAGCAGGGTTTGTCCCCAGCCAGGACACACAAGTGTCCCTCCACTTCTAATCAGGGGCCCTCCAAGACTCTCTCACTCACCTTCCCTCAAACTTTAGAGGATTAATCTGAGAGGCTTGTTTCAGTAGCAGATCCCTGGCCCCAACCCCCAGAGATTCCCATTCACCAGGCTTGGAGTTTTATCGAGTCTCCAGGTGATGCTGATGAAAGTGAGGACCTCTTTGGAGGACAGGGGAATGGGTCTCATCCTTGACAGTGTTTTCCAGCACCTGGCACAATGTCTGGACCACATTTGTTGCTCTGACCCCAAAGCAGCCAGTCCTGTCTAGGTGCAAACCAAGCTGACACTGAATTAAAGTAGAGGCGTTAGAGATGAGATTGGAGATTCTGCTGGTCCTGTGCTTTACCCACACCTTTCTTTTCCCTGCTGGGAGCCACTCTCAGCCTTACTTTGCACCTTGTTTACAACCATCTGGCTGGTTCTGGGAGCATCCAGCTCTCTTACATCACCATCTTGGCCCCTGCAGTTACACGTGGGCACATGGTTCTGTGTTCTACCATCCGCACCAGCCTCAAAAATAAGCTCAGGTGACTAAAGAACTACGAGCAATCTGGAGGAAAGAGACGAAACCTGGGCCGAATTCCAAGAATAAACTGAGCTGAGAGTGCTCAGCCCTCCTGTCTGTTCCCCTTTGGCTTTACGAGAACTGGTGGCTTCGGGAAAATTGAGGCTGTGGCTGCCGGCATTTGTCCGTGTTGTCTGATGGGGAATAAGATGATGATTAGGTGGGCAGGGAGTGAAGCCAATGCAAATGTTGTGGGCTGAAAAAATGCTTAAGGAGTTTTGAAATCTTTTACAAGGCTGACTCCCATTGTGTCCTGATTTCCGCATACCACCATCCCTTACGTAGTCCAGCTCCTCCATCCAGAAGGCAGAGCAGAGGCCAGGAGAGCAGCTTCCCTGATAATGTAGCGCTTGGTGTGGCTCACTGCAAGGCACACTAGCGCTAAACTTCAAGAAACAGGGTACCAGAGTTCAAGTCACAGCTCCTTCACCCACCAGTTTGTTCATGGCCTCAGTTGTCTCCTTTGAAAAATGAGGTAGTGGGAGGCGATGGACTAGGGGCTACTGCGTGTTGGACACCTAAATCCAAGTCCCTTCATCCACACTTTCCTCAAAGAACTGCATCATAGGAACCTCACCTCTGTACACTGTAGAATTCCAGAATCCATTAAATATTTTGATAGCCTCCATTTTGCAGATATTGATGCACAGAAAACTAATAAACAAAAGTAAGCACCTAGAAATGATAAATTATTATAAATTTGTACAATCATCTCAAGAATGATGGTGTTCTGCTATCTTCATTATTAATGAACTAGACAACCTTATTTAAAATAGACAATGGCAAATAGCTAGAAGATAAATATTTTACATTTTGCATTCAGAACCTTCTCTCTACAAAGAGAAATTTCACCTTATAAATATCTCATGTTATTTATTCAATTACTTCATTGTATACTGCTCTTTCCTACCTGAATTTATATTTATATGGGGAGAAGAACCTGGGTTGTTTTTCTTTTGTACTTGAAACTCAGGGTCATTCCTACCTTTTGCACTAAATAATCATCTTAACACGTTTTCCTTTGCCTCTTTTGGATTTTAATACTTGAAAATGGGCAACTGCTTTTCTTCTACAAAGGTGGCAATTTGCTACTCAGCTCAGCTCTAGTAGTGTGGGAGCACAGAACTCACGCAAACAATGATACCTTTTTGCAGTGCCAATTCCAGCCAGCTCTAATACTCATTACTCTCCAATTCTCAAGAGGTAACACAAAAGCACGAGGTGGAAATCCCATCATAGCCTAAACTCTGCAAACATTCAGTGCAAAACGTGCATTGGACACAACCATAACCCACGACATATTCCTTAACTAAGATGACCACTCTTGAAGCAGCTTCTAAATGAAATACGAGCATAATGCCTTATATTTTATTTATTTATTTATTTATTTATTTATTTATTTATTTATTTTGTGAGGAAGATCAGCCCTGAGCTAACATCCATGCTAATCCTCCTCTTTTTGCTGAGGAAGACCAGCTCTGAGCTAACATCTATTGCCAATCCTCCTCCTTTTTTTTTCCCCAAAGCCCCAGTAGATAGTTGTATGTCATAGTTGCACATGCTTCCAGTTGCTGTACATTGGACGCGGCCTCAGCATGGCTGGAAAAGGGGTGCGTCGGTGCGCACCCGGGATCTGAACCCGGGCCGCTGGTAGCGGAGCATGCGCACTTAACTGCTAAGCCACGGGGCCGGCCCCATGCCTTATATTTAAATTGTCCTTTGCGGTTTAAGAAATGCTTTAACATGTCTCATTTGATCCCTACAGTAATCCAGCCCATTTTGCAGATTAAAACTCAGAAAAGGCAAGACGTCATTTCACTGCTTTCCAGAAAAGCCTAAAACCATCCCACATAGGAAGTGGGAGCTTTTTGTAACCCTCCCACTTTAAGCAACATTTATAGCTATAAGGCAAAGCAGAGTACACAGAGCTCTGGAAGCTCATGGGTCTGAATTTAAGTTCTGCTTCGGCCACTTATGAGCTGTGTGACCTTGGGCAAGTTACCTAACCCACCTGAAACTCAAATTTTTCACCTATAAAAAATAAAGCTAATAATAAGCTACCTCTCTGAGTTGTTATAATGGTTGAATAGAATAACGCAAGTAACAGGCCTTGCTTTGATGTTTGGCACTCAGTAACCACTCAGAAAAGGATGCTTTATAACAAAACTACACAGTGCCACCTGCTCTTCCTAATTAACATCCCTCACAAACACACCCAAATGCAATAACAAACCAAGTAAGATTCCATCCGTGTCCGTAGGAAGACATAAAAACATGCCACTTTATAATCAGCAACACTGTTCCTATAGCACTTATAATAATGAGGTCTTTATTCCAAGGGGCCTACAAAAGCAGGTCTTCCTCAGACTAGACAAAGAGGGGAGGGTTTGGAAAATGAGCCTCCTCCTAGGGCAATTTCCTTTGCATATTTGACCCACACAGAGAAGCTTTCTTCTTCCTCTTTGCCATTGATTAATGGCATATTTCACAGGTGATTTACAAGCCTTTAACTCGTGATGTCCTGAGTGAAGCGTGACAAAGCCATAATCTTTGGTTTATCCATCCGTCACACTGCACTAACCTAACCTGGGAAACAGATATCATTCTTTGTCAAAAGGAATTGCTTCATGCACTTGGGCAGTCCATGCCTCGTTCCAGGCTTCCTTCCTCCCTTCCTGTCCCTGCTCAGACACCAGGCAAATGGGATTCCTTCAGGGAGGGCTTGGATGGAATCCAATTCAAAGACATATAATTGGCAGTTTTTTCATCTTTCAAAGGCCTTTTCAATACTCATGCTGCTACAGTCAGACTTGCTTTGATTCTCACAAAGCATTGCCTCACCTCCAAGACTGTTGCTAGGATATAGGGGATATCACAACTCCTGAATACATAGGCGGAAGGAAAAGATTTTCCTCCTCCTTACAAATGTCATTCCAATTCTTGCTCTGCTTTTCTTCAAGGCAGAACTCAGGACAAAGAATAGGATTACCAGGATGAAATATTCAAAATAAAAGTCAGAAACCAGAGACACCAGCGCCTAACTGGGAATGGAGGTGGGGAAAGCCTGCGAGAGAGAAAGTTTTGCTTGCAACAGTGGTCAGATGATTCACTAGATGTGGACCAGATCCAGAACTAGCAAGGGTGATTGCGTATGTGTGTGTGTGTGTGTGTGTGTGTGTGTGTGTCTACATCACACACAGGGGAGGGTATTAAAAATCAACCAGAGACTGAAATGTCCCCATTATTCCCTCTCTAAAGTCAATAGGTCAGAAAAGGGAGCTCTTGAATTTATTAAGCATTGAACAGTTTGAGGCCTTCTTAATATGCAAATATGGTACACGGAAGGGTTAGCATATTAAAGGGTTATCCACTGTGGTAGTTTTAAAATACGTCCATAAATTCTTTGAGACTCTTTCCTTCAAAAGGTGGAGCCCAATTTCCCTTGCTTAAGTGTGGACTGTACTTAATGACTCACTTCTAACTGAAAGAATGTGGTGGAAGTGACTGTGATACTGTGTGGCTTCTGAGATTGGGACATACAAGGTGGTGTGCCTTCTTCCTTACACGCTTCTGTATCACCCACGCTGAGGGAAGCCAGCTGCCACACCATGAAGGCACTCAAGTAGCCCTGTGGAAAAGGAGAGGAACCAAGGCCTCCAGCCAACTGCCATGTGAGTGAGCCATCATGTAAGCTGATCCTCCAGCTGCTGTGTAGCCTTGAGGTGACAACATAGTCAATATCTTCTCTGCCACTGCATAAAAGACCCCAAGCCAAAACCATCGAACTAAACTCCTCCCAATTTTCTGGCCCAAAGAATCTATGAGATAATAAGTGTTTGTTGTTTTAAGCCACTCGGTCTTGGGTTAGTTTGTTTTGCAGCATGGATCTCTGATATATCCACCTTTCCTCCACGAACGTATTAGTTCAGATTGGCTAACCACCCAGCCCCCAAGGAAATCAAGCCCAGGACTAAAGTTTAAAGAAAGGAACAAGTCAGATATCTTATATCCTTTTATCATTTAGAGACCAATTCATGCTAACAGAGGGGACAAGCCAGGGTAGAGCACAGTGGGAAATCTTATGACAGCAGAGCTGGCAGGGCCCAAAAGGAGATGGGAGGGATCCAGAGAGGAGCTTTGACCTTGTCCCACTGTTACCCTGAACATGCCTCTTGGTCATCACAGTTTTGGGCCCACCTTCTGGTTCCAAAATATGAACTCACCTGCACCCAATGAGGCATGGCAACAAGCAAAGAAAACCATCTATACAGAAAAAGAAGCGGGAAGAAGACCAATCATGGCCAAGAAACGCCTGAATATCTCCAATTGAACCACCCTAAGATTGAAGGACTGATATTTCAAAGAACATAAAAATTTTACAAAGACCAGCACGTGGCATGCACCACATGGGTTTAAATAACTAGACTAGTCCGTGTGACTATCACAAGGTTACTCCTACAGTTTCCAAACCTGGCTACACACCAACAACAGAGGAGCTTGGGGGAAATGCAGATTACTTGGCCCCACCCCAGAACCTATGGAATCAGAATCTCTGGGAGTCAGGCCCAGGGCCACCGTTGAGAAATCAGAAACTACTCAGAGTCAGAAAGTATCAGGAAGTGTTGGATCAGTGGCTTTGGTCACACAGTTACCTCACTGGCCCCAGATTCCTTCTACAAAGAAGGAATAAAAACAACTTCCCCACTTCCCCACTTCCCCGCTTCCTCACAAGAATGAAGAAACAATGAGTTAAACAATGCCAGAACACCTTGAACTCACGAGAAGAAAGGAACATATAAACACAGGGTTTGCTATTGCTATTATTCTGCTCAAGGAACACATTTGTTTGTAGGCCTCCCTGAGTTGCTGCAGAGGCCTGCTTTCCTTCAGAAAGATACCTTTGAAGCTGGTCGTTACCATTCTGCAGTGGACAATATGCAGAATGGGACTTCTTCCAAGGACATTTACCCTGGGGGTGGCCTTCAGGACAACTGGGTCTGGTAGTGGTGGTGGTGGCGTGTGTGTATGTGTGTATTTTGGTAGAGAGTCAGAGTGCCATATCCATGGCTTGCTGTATCTTGGCATTTGTGCCCAGCATCCTGGGAACTGGACTGGTATTCTGATACACAGGCTTTTATCACAGAAGCTCATCCACAAATTATAGCCCTAAGAAGCCACTAATAGCATCGAGTAGATGTTTCCAAAAGCATTCCAGTTTATAAGTATTCATAACAGAAAAACACAGGAAGGAAATATACTAATATATTTCTTATGGTTATTGCTGGATAGTGGGATGTCAGGTAATTCAACATTTTTCTTTTTATAGTTTTATTTTGTTTATTTTTATTTTTTTTACAATGGTCATGCAACATGTATAATAAGCAAATAATGGTGGTGTTGGTGGTGGTGGTGTTGATTACTACAATTGGAGGGAGGAGGGTGGGAGGTGGTAGTAACAGACCCCAGAGGCTAGGGGGGCCTGGAGACAGCTGGATCCAGGCAAGCCTGCCTGGGGGAAGGTGGGACCACAAAGAGAGGGGCTGTTTGGGAGGTGGAAGCACTACTAGAGTTGCTACCTGAGACAGAAGGAGGACAGAATACCCAGGTCTCTCCCCTCCTCCACCCTCCAATTTCCTTCCCTTTTCTCTCTTTGGCTGACCCTGACTATGCAGAGCAGAGCCTGAGAAGGGCTAAGAATCAGTCTGACAGCAAACAGGGAAATAATCAGCACCATCACTTTTCATAATTATTTTCCATTTGATCTTTGGACATTTGGGACATGGGGAGGGATAAGCCCACGCAACCCTACAGTGCTCCTGGCACCACCACACCAAAAAGAGAATGCATTTTTAAAGCACTGTGTAAACCACCTAGCTGGATTGCACAAGTTCATTTTTTATGGAAAAGGCCCTAAGGCATCAAAACCAGAGGTGGGAGGAAGGAGTACGGCTCACAAAACAAGCTATATTGCTCATTGGAAATGTTTTGTACATAGCTTTAGACATTTAGGCCTATTCATAAAATTTATAGAGAGAGATCTCTTATGTATAAGGTTTCATCACTTGCTTGCAAGAGAAAAAAGACAGTTACACAAGGCTAGGTTTCCTAGGTAAGTCATCACTTTCTTCATCCTCTTTGCTCTTTGTGTAATCAGGCAGTGCTCTGAAACATGGAGACCCCATTACAACAGCAATAATAATCCCCTTGAAAGAAGGAGACAATCAAATACTCGCCAAAACAACTAAGAATTTGTGGACTTTTGGGGTTGTAATAGTTCTGAAAGAGAGGCATAATCTATTTCTCCAGTACCTACCTAGTCATGCACTTCACCTTTGAAAACAACATCAGATTCTATCATGTTTTATGAAATACTCTAAGTGTGAGTTAACTAGGTTTCAGTTTTGGTTCTCTTTATACACATCTTCCATTCATTTATTAGAATTTTTTAAACTGCAGCCTTTGCTAAAAGCCAGTCCACAAACACAATAAAAATTTTCATTAAAATATTTAAAACCCAGAACAGCAGCAATAACATCAAAACTAAAGGCTGGCAGCCTGCAACCGCAGATCTCAAGAGGCCCTTCCACCAGGCAGCACTGTTGAAAGAGGCAGCGTTTCACACTTTGTCCTAAAAGTTATTAAGCCCAGCCTCTTGAGGGGGCAAGGTAAGAAGAGCTATCCAACATCTTGAACTGTCCAAAGAAAATGTCTGGAAGCCTTCCACCTCCCCCTTCCATTTTCTTTATGATGGATAGTTGGATAGATAGATCGATAGATCGATAAACAGATAGATAAAATTACTGCATGGAGTTGAGCCTGCTGTGAATATGCTTAGCAAGCTACAATGCCCAAACTGTGGATGCCTCAACAGGGTCAGGAACCGTTGATACCCCCGGAAGGGTACGGGGTCAACTTAGCACCAAAAGATAGAGGCACTTGCATACGTTGCCTGAATACACTGCCATCAAATGAAACCATTAAAATAAGAATTAAGTGCCTACTGTACACCAGACGTAATTGTGTTTCCCGACCAAACCCAGCAAACCAAGAAAATGGTTTGAATCACAGAATAGAATACCTGAAATAAGGACTGATCTGGGAAACACTGGCCTTGAAAACTGTGAGGATAGGCCCAGAGAGCCAGCCCGTGAGCCCTCAGGACGTGGCTCTCTTCCAGGATTCTGTCTATAAGACCCTGCCTCCGTGGGCCCTTTTCCAGAAAATTCTGGAATTGTCTGTAATCCCTTTAATAGGGGCAGGGTTCCACAACTTGCAATAAAAATCTCAAATTGCAAACACACCTGGGAAACGTAATACTGTTAACTCGATTTCACACCAAGTCTAAATAGCTGCTTTCTTGAGAGTGGGTTTGATGAAGGGTGAAGGTTGAGTGATAATGGGGAGGAGATATAAGACAAGGATCCTATGTACCTGAAAAGGAGTTGTCCTGCAGAGGAAGAAAATAGGGCAAAAAGGATTTCTGAAATAAAATTCTCTTGTGCCACACTTTAGCCCAGGGAAGACCTTACTTCTCTCGCTCACTTTTATGTTCACTGACACACGATGTACACATCATTGCAACTGTCTCAATGACCCCATCTCAACTCAGCTTAAGCCTAAAGTCAACCCCTGGACGGTGGCCAGAAGCAGTTTCCGGAGCCTGGTGTCATGACTCACAGTGGTAGCAGCAGGCTGCCTGTTCTGCAACCAGGGAGAGAGCATTGTCAACAAGAAATAGAGGGCTGCTGAGGAAAAGAGCATAGAAATCCACCTTCCATCATACTATTTGTTGGCTTCTTAAAGAGACCTTTTCCCTGGTTTGCTTTTGGGTTTGGTGATGCCAGCTCTCCAATGCCCTTGTTAGTTGTGTTGTAATAGAGTTCCTATTTTCCCATAATAACCAACTATCATTTAATCCTCCCAATCCTGTAGGGCAGATACTATAATTGCATTTCAGAGCAAAATGTTAGTGACTTGCCCAAAGTGACAAAGCTAATTCCAGGAACCAGAATTTGAGCCCAGATCTGCCTTTCTGAGCGCAAACATTATCAGGATATATATTATCTGTATTTTAACATACTTAAAAACGCTTTTGTTAAAATCAAGTACTCCGTAAACAAACGTTAATTCACAATGTGTTGTTACATTCTTCTCTATTTCCCTCCTCTGATCTTGTTGGACTCCTCCTTCACTTTTTCTTCTTCTCCGCCATTTCTACACACCATCCTTTCTCTCCACCCTCTGTCCTCTTTTTTCTTACCTCCCTCTGATGTTTCTTCCCCCTCTTTACATGACTGGATGTTCTCAAAGCAGAGAGAATTAAGCTAATAAGTTTGACTTGACAAAAAAACTTCAAAAACCTTTCTCAGCCAGGATTCCTTATCTGAATCACAGAACACAGAGCAACTCTTCCCAATTCTCCCAAGAATGGTACATGGAGAGTACTGTTCTAAATGCATAAGGGAAAAGTTCATTCATTACATACAGTGGATACTTAACTCTGTCGCAGAACCTTGACTGAGAAAGAGACACCCCCATATCCACACAGTAAGAAATTAGTGGAAAATAATGGTTTTTGCCATTCATAAACATATAATCTAGGGGTAGTGAGAAGTGAAACAAATAATAAGCAACTCCAATTAAAAATATGAGGAGGTGAGAACAAGTATTAGGTTTAGGAATAAGCCCAAATAGTAAGGGAATTTAGTCATTCTTATACACCAATTTTTGTGACAAACACACACCACTTGTGCTATTGTTTATTTAACGTTTTTCTTTAAATATCTTCATTTTTTCCTACTTAAATTTATTTCAAAAGATATCTTACATCATTACCAAAAATTGAAAACTAGTATCATTTACACCCACAAACTAAACAATGTCATATTTAAGTCTCTCTGTATGCTATTGCCAGTCAAAGCTGAGACACTCTTCTTGTTTAAAAGGTAACAGTGTTAAAGACATACCAGTACCCGGCTAAGCCTGCCTCCTTGATATAATCAGAAAAATGGAAGGAGAATTAGAAAAAGAATAACTTTCTGTGAGATTCAGTTTTATGAAATGTAGAGTCCCAGCTCCACCTAAAGCCATCCTGACCATAACAGTGCTACTCATCTCACTCTGGGGAACTCTGTATTAAGAAAATCATTCAACAAACTCCTACTGAACCCAGTAATTTTCATTGCACTGTACTTGGAATTACAAAGTCTCCTTGAATGAAGAGCTAACATTATAATTTTGGAAGACCCCCTTCACTACAATATGGCACATGTTCTAAGTCAACTTCATCTGCCTCTTTAGAAGATACATAAAACCTTGCTAGGTGTAACACATTTCAAGTCGCCAGGATCCCAGAAAAGGAAAGCGGTTGCCTAGACAAAATCCAGCTCCACAAAAAAGCAAGTCTTGTAAGTCCAAGCGCTGAGAAATGAGTTACAAAGCAAGGGCTGCAGCAGCCTACAGGTCACAGATTTGAAGATTAAGTTCACACAACTAATCAGTCTTTGACAGCATGGATCATTTGCATGATTCTCATTAGTAACCAAAATTCTAAAATTTCATCACAGGGTACATTTCTTGTTCATGTTTGAAAGCTCTTATTGTAAGGGCTCCTCCATGAAATGATACCCTAATTGCTATGAAAATAATCAAGCTACCACTTTACACTTTTGTCCCAAGATATTTATTTTTAGCCTTTTATCCTTATCTATCCTATGGAAACCTGTACTTCCCGAGCTCTTTTTATTGCTCAGAGATTATACATATTAAAGAGAAACAAGAAAAATTCAATAAACAAAACAAAGCAAAATTTACTCTCCCTCCTCACAGTTATTCCTATAATAACTAGAAACACTAACATAGGGATCATTATGTTTCAGCAATTGTCATGGTGACAAAGTATTGCCAGACAGCTGCATCTGATCTTTTTTACTGTTTTCATTTGTTAAAATATTTTAAACATTGTTTGGATCCTTACACCAGCTGGCCAGAAATGAATTTCAGTTCACTTAATGTTATAAGGTCTCTAAGGCCAAAGGGCCTCAGACTTTTTGAAGTCCCCATACTAACAGGGTCCACATGTGTAACTAAGGAAAGCAAGCTTTACAGCTTGCGGGTTTGTAGCCCTGGATCTCACTCCCACAGTGATTGAGAAATTCCCAACTTGATTAACTTTCAGAGCCCGTAAAGTGCTTTGAGCCCCTCCAAGAAAGATGCTATATAAATACAAAGTATTATTATTAGGCGGCACTGGAATTTATTAACAGTTTAGTTACACCATCAGTTTCTTGGCCTGTGGCTTTTGTCCTGGCTTGCACAGATCCACCTGTAGGGCTAGAACAAAATTCAGTCCAATGATTCAAAAAGCCGCCCTCCCTCAGATAATAAAGAAAGCGAAGATAGTCTCATTAGCCAGTAGTTAACCCTGCGTGCTGTTGCAGCCTCATGTCCCAAACTACCCGTAAGTAAAGTCATGCTAAGCTATCCCTGTGTCAGCCAGTTATTCTGTTCATTTCAGGTGGCACCTTTGGCGAACCATCACAATTACCCTCCATGATATCTACTGCAAAAATAAATGCATCCAACAGACTCTTTTATTTCCCTAACTTGTTGTTTTCTCACTCAAAAATTTAGCTAAATTTTCACAGCCCATCCTTTTTAAACATCTATTTCTAGATATAATAATTTTCATAATTTTAGTATCAGCTATCAAAATTCATATTTTATTTGCCAAATAAGTAAGAAATATTTATTGATTTTCTATAATAATTTAAAGGAAATTTCCCACATGCACAGCTCTGTGTGTAAGGCAGTGTATTGGAGAGGAAGAAATATGAAATATAAAACACATCAGCTGAAGAAGTGAGATGTATGCACCCTGAAAGATGATTAACAGTATAAAGCAGGTAGTTTTTTCTTGTTGAATGAATTCAATCAGACATTATATTAATTACAAGTAAGTGTCCCAGCAGGAGGTCAGAGGAACAAGCGAAATCATGTAAGGCATCACTAAACTAAACTGGTGGTCCTTAACACCAGGTTTCTATTAAAATCACCTGGACAGCTTTAAAATAATACTGATGCCTGGGCCCCACCCCAAACCAATTAAATTAGAACCTCTGGAAGTGGAGCCTAGGCACAGTATTTTTAAAAGCTCTCTAGGTAATTTTAATATGCAGCCAAGGTTGAGAAGCACTGGGCAAGACTTGGAAGGATTCAGCTGAACAGAAAAGCAGGGGGGACAGCATACAGATGAGGGGAGACCCTCCAGGTGACTAGGAAGGTGCACCTGGGGAACAGTGAGGCAACCCAGTGTGGATGGGCAAAGGATTGTGATAAGGGAGCAGCGAAGAACAGTGTGAGGGAGAAGGTCTGGGTCAACGTATGGAGGGCTTTCAAGTCCAGAACCATAACTCGACTGATCATTTTTTCCTTGACCACAGTCATTCTAGCGCTAATCTCTCCTCCAGATGTTAGGCTTTTTAATATTTAAAAAAAAAAAAATTTTTAACTTAAAATGGCATCCTGTCTCTAGAATTTACTTTTCTAGGCTAAATCCCTCCCAGTTCAACCATTCCTCATAAGACGCTCAAGTATTTTCAAAATTCAAAGCCCGGGAAAACTCAGTCCTTGGGATGTGGTCTCACCAAGCCAGAATGGGCCCCTTCAGCTTCAGTGCTGGACACTTGCCACATGAAGCTGAGGCCTTAGCACTTGGGCATTCAGGTCACATGGCTGTATGCGCATGGACCTTTCATCAATCAAAGCCTTTAAAGTTGGGTAGATGCTGTTTTGTCTTGCTTTGTTTTAGTAAAACACATAGTTATTCTATGTATGTGCACTTGATTTTTTTTTAACTGCAGGACTTTGCATTCATCTCTGTTCTATTTCAGCATATTTGTTTTGGCCCACTCTTCCAGCCTCCTTCCTTGAAAGTTAATTATGTTTGATTAACATGATCTGAATGTGTCTACTTCCAAGTGCCAAAGTGAAGTGTTCATTAGCCCTTCGGTGAGATGCCCAAATTACTCCACCAAACACTAAGAAACAAATTTCGACTCTCGGGAAGAATTTAACTCAATTCCAAGACACTTCCATGCCATTTCCCTGGTATTACCCCCAACCCAAACAATTTATGTGCAAGAAAGGGAGCAAGGAATCCATGGGCTAAATAAAAAAACGAGGAACCATGAGGTGAGTTTCCTCTATGACTTTCCATGACCTTGGACCACTCAAATATCATCTACATTTCCGTTGAAGAAGTCCAGCACGAGATGGAACTACAGGCCCTGAACGCTCTTTCCCTCCCTTAGTCTCTCTACCACCATATACTGATTTATTTCATTCCAAGATCCCAAACTTTAACCTATTGTTCATTATAAGCCCCTTCAAAATTAAATCTACCAGGAATGTAAGTTTTGTTTGGAGGAAGGCACTGCCTCTAACTAGCGCTCCTCCTGAAAGAGCAACCTTCATCCTCAACTGGACTTAGTTCTAGCCAGGGCCAGCTTTCCTCCTCTGCACACCAGAAATTATATTGACCTACTTTCCTCAGCATAGCTAATAAAAAGTTGTGTGAAGCGCCATCCAGATATAACACGGCCTATAAATGCTTTCCATTCTGCAAGTTGCATGGGACAGCCACGCATTTCTAAAGCTTAGGAGTCATGTGCCTCCCATTGCTGCATCTTAGTTACAATTAAAACAATTCCCTGTGTTTGCAAGTAAGAGATGCTACTTTTTACATGGCAGGTTCGTTTTCTTAAATAAATTAGATAATCAAAGAACAGTGGGTCTTTTTGTTCTTGTTAATTTTTTGTTTTCTTCTGAAAAATGAAACTATAAAGATTAAAGAAAATACAAAGAGTTGAAGCTTATGGAACATCTCAGAGTTCAGAAATAAACCTGAGCATGACCTCACATTGAAGGCTGAGTCATGTGTGTGTGAATATACATGCATGTGGGTATATGTTCTTGAGAATATATATTTGGGGGAGTGTTTAGCTTGAGATTGACTCTCTCACCTCCTTGAGCAGTGACGGCATAAGACAGGGAAGGAGGATAGGAGCTCTGGACTCCAAAACAATGAAGACAAAAGGCTGCTTCAGGAAAAGATGAGAAGGTGGGACTGGAGAGTCACATGGCACCAAGCACTTCACGTTCAAGTTCTGCATTTCTAAAACTGTTCATCATGCTTAATTCTTCCCCTTTGCTGATATTAATAATGATAGCACTCAGCATTTCTAAAACACTTTTCATCTTCAAAGCACGATATGAACATTACCTAATTAACTAACATTAACTAATTATAATTAAACTTGCCCTGGGCTCACAAATCAGAAGAACTTTAAGAAGGGAGAGGGAGAGGGAGGAGAAAAGAAGAAAAGCTTTCTAGCCAGAGAGGGTTTCCAAGTTTTCTCAGAATGAATTTTGATTGAAATTATCACAGATTTTTAAACAATCCTTGAGATAATCTAATAGGCTTCCCTTGCTTCCCAATGGTTAAATATTGATGAGAACAATAGTAAACAGTCTCCAGGAAAGAAAATTGTCTATTCTTATACCAACTTGTATTAATAGAAGAGTTTAAATGCCAATTAAAAGGTGTTTCTCTGAAGCAACATGCTCTAAAATATTGAGCCAAAGAAATTTCTTTTCCTGGAGCAACCTCTCACTTCACACACACACACACACACACACACACACACACACACACTCACACACTCACACACACACAGACTCACTTCTGAGTGGCGTCAGAATTCTGACTTCCAAGCTTTAAGTGCAGTGAGCCTATTTCAGACATTTTAATGTATCTATTGAATTTCCTTTTTATTAACCTTAGCAAAAACTTGCAGTAATATTATATCCCAAGATCAAATAAAGCATCCTGTTTCCATAATTCCTGGACAGAAAAGCCATATAATCAAATGAGTCTATTTGGATGCTTATTTTCTGTACACTACACTTATCTAAATTTATACTTGAAGGAGCGGGTGGGGAGATAGGGTTTAAGGCCTCTTAAAATTTCCCTCTCGTTTTCATTCTAGAAATGTCTAAATGAAATATGTAGCTATGCTTGACTGGAAGCCATCACTAAGACTTTGTTCTAGTCAGAACATGCTCATACTGTTCTAAAGTATTCACTTTAGTAACCTGCAAGTTCAGTATTATATCAAAAATAATGTTCCTCTTTAAATAAACTCCTCTTAAAACGTTAGTGTTTAGTACAGCGGCTGTGAAAAACGTGGCAATAACAGCATAATTTATCTTGGTGTTTGTTTTTTTTTTAATTCATGCTGCTTGCATTGGTGAAATTATTCTATTTCCATCAATAAAGCAGAACACGGAAATGTTACAGAGAAATCATTGCAACACGCCTGTATCCCTGTAGGTTTGCTAACTTTAAAGGCCTCCAAGCTTGAAAGGGATGTGATCTTCACTCCTCGGTGAGTCTCCAGGAGAGACTGATACAGCTCAGCTGACAGTGGTTACTCTCAGAAGCTAGTTATCGATCAGCTAAGATGATGTGTGCCGTTTATCTCTGCTGAATTTGATCTTTTTATTGCGCTCCTCCAACCTGTATGTAATGAGAGCCTGCGGGCCAGAGCTTGGCGGATCTTTATCCACTGAAGTCACTTCCACCGTCTTATTACCCGTGTGCCTCACTCTGAAGCTACACTTCATCTTTCTCCTCTGAAGACTGAAGATCAAGGATAACAGAGGGCACGGGCATGAACGAAAGATGGAAGCACCATTGAAACGTCATCCACGAAGAGGCCCAAGCCTCTCATCTAGCGCTAAATATTTTTAGCGTTTCAAATATGATCCTTAGGCTTCTGCTTTGCAAAGACATACAGCCATATTTGAGATTTTTGCTCTCCTACGAAGATTGTTTTGTTTTGGTTTGTTTTTTTAAAAGAGCAGAATTAATTCGGTGCTTGGAAAGTGTCTGATATCAAAGAAAAAATGTGTGGATTATACAGAGTTCAACATGTCAGATTACAAGAGTGTTGATCCCTTGGGCACCCCTGTCACAGGCCTCTTTCAGAAATATGAGACAAATAAAAGGGACCACAGAATAAATCAAAAGAGGACATAATTTTGAAGAAAGATATTTAAAACCCTCTCTCCATAAGGCTAATGACATGTGCCGTTTTTATTTGATAGCCTAAAGCAAAGTCACCTAACAACACATAACAGCTCCCAGAATCCCATCTTTATTTCTTAGGTTCTGCCAGGGAAGTTCTAAAACTCCTTATGGCATCTTATGAAAGCTTAGTACACAGTGAATACAAATCTGCCAAACCTTGCTCTGCTACCTTAATCCTTTAGAGAGATTTATTCACTACTGATGAAAACCTAATTTCTGAGCCCCGCCTATGTGCTGAATCCAAAATCTCTCTTACAGTCTTGATAATTGTTCTACATAATTCCACTTTCAATTGGCATAAAATCTTTCTAAGTAACAAACAGCTTTATACAGTGAGACCTTTCTCAAACATTCTTCTAAGTAGAGAAAAAAGGAAATATTTTGTACACCATGTGTACCAAGTTTGACAATATATAATAAGCCAGAAAGATTTGATGTGCAAAGCTAACACAAATCCGATAGAAATATTTGGAGGCCAAAACTTTCTGGACATAGGTTCAGTACAGAGCCTCTTACACAGTGTTTTCACGTTATTTAAATTCATATGCTCAACGCTGTGTAATTCCTGCTCGAAGCTCACGGAGCTGTGACACGCAGAACCTCTTCCCTAGTTCCTTTGATCTGTTCTGCTTGAGAGAGTGAGGACTCTAATTGGAAGTTGAGTTTTGAATAACTTTTTCTGAATAGAGGTAAAATAACTTCAAAAAAGGAAACCATCATCTTCCAAAGAGAAAAGGTCTCAAGATCAAGGCTGTTTGGGGGATTTGAAGCAAAGAAGGGGTTCACATGTAAAGGGGTTGGGAATGGAGGAGGGATCAATTTAGAAATTTGGTTTTTTAGAACTATCTAAAATATACAGAATATCTGAATAACACACATGCTTGCACATGCATGCACACACGTGCCCTCTGATAGAATTGTCCCTAAAAGGGACCTCATGCTGGGAGCGTCCTTCAACCTGCAATTTGCATCAAAGCAGAGAACAGAAGCCAAGCTGAAAGTCATGCACAGAATAAGGGAAATGGAGGACATGGATTCATGTTTAGTAAATGAACTAAGACAATCTCTGTAATGACTGTTACATTTCATTTGTGTACTCCAAGCAAAATCTGTTAAAAATAAATTCTATATGTTTAAACTGGAAGTGTGCCTAGCATAACGGTATAAGGTACCCAGGGCTAAATTGAAATGATCATTCTAAAACTACAAAAATCTCAGGAACATAAATTATAATTTCACGGTATGCCTTGAAATGGTAGTTTTGCAATAAAATTAAAATATATATTCTCAGTGTTTGTCTGGCAAATGCAAATACATGAAACAAACATGGTTAGTAAATGAACCAACAATTTGCTACATTTGGAGAAATCTGTTTTTTATGTTGAATACTTCAATTGGCAAAAACCTGAAAATTTCATCTTTCTAAAGGAATTACCATTGGTATAATTCATATGATGGTTCCAAAATGATCAGTGATTGTAACAATAGAGATTTGCTGTTCTTAAAAAAAAAAAAAAAAGAATTTTAAGCAACAGGAAATACTCTTTGCTACATTAATTTTCTTTGTTGTATGTACATAGACTTCAAACAAGGGCAAATGCTAACCAATTCAAGTTCCCTTACTGAAGGATCAAATAGAGGTAAAACTAGAGGGTGGAAATACAAAACAAACAAAAACCAACCTTAAATTAAGAAGACATGTTGCCCAGATGGTTTTTGCTTGCGTCTTACCTATCTTGTCTGCAAGAGTAAGTAGCCAGCCCAAGGTCTGGAAAAATCTCAAAATGGGGCTGCTAGTGTTTCAGCAACTCACCCATTCAACAAACCTGCCACCAAAAGAGCTTACTGAATGCTGGTATCATGAATTCTAATTTTTTTTTTAATGTAAACAAACATTCTTGATTTACTAATTTTTAGAGTAATGATGCAAATTTAGCATTCTCCTTGCTATGGAAAATTTGCTTAGAAGTTACTTCATTCTTTTTCCCGTTTTCAAAAGTGCATCTTATAGTGCCAGCTGCTTTTCTCTGAAGGAATGTTTATTTTTTGACCAGACATACCAGCCATACCACACCATCATCAATTCTATTTTTTAAAAAAGATATTCGTTTATTTGAAAGATGCCAATTTATTTTTGTTGTTGATATTTCCTGAATTCTGCACCAATCAAGTAGAGATGTTATGACACAGACATGCTAGAAATCTACACTATTTGATCGCATAGCTCTGTATAGTCGTGGAGAAAAAAGAGGACTTAATTAGCATACTTATTTGATCTTTTCCCTGACAGGTCTTAGAACATTGTGTTTAGAACTCTGTTCAATGGGGTTGCTTGTTTTTTGGTTTTTGAGTTGTATGTATTCTTTATATATTTTGGATATTAACCACTTACCAGATGTATGATTTGCAAATGTCTTTTTCCAATTGTTAGGTTGTCTTTTTGTTTTATTGATGGTTTCCTTTGCTGTGCAATATAGAGATTCCTCAAATAAGAATAGAATTACCATCGGGGCCGGCCCAGTGGCATAGTGGTTAAGTTCGTGCACTCCACTTTGGCAGGCCAGGGCCCACAGGTTTGGATCCCAGGCATGGACCTACTCACCGCTTACCAAGTCATGCTGTGGCAGGTGTCCCACATATAAAGTAGAGGAAGATGGGCACAGATGTTAGCCCAGGGCCAATCTTCCTCAGCAAAAAGAGGAAGATTGGCAACAGATGTTAGCTCAGGGCTAATATTCCTCACCAAAAAAAAAAAAAAAGAATAGAACACCATATGATCCAGCTATTCCACATCTGGGTATTTATCCAAAGAACACAAAAACATGAATGCGAAAAGATATTTGCATCCCTATGTTCATTGCAGCATTATTCACAATAGCCAAGACTTCAAAACAAGTAAGTGTCCATCAATGGATGAATGGATAAAGATGTGGTATATATATATATACAATGGAATACTACTTAGCCATAAAAAAGATAAAATCTTGCCATTCGCTAGAACATGGATGGACCTCGAGGGTATTATGCTAAGCGAAATAAGTCAGACAGAGAAAGCCAAATACCGTATGATTTCACTCATAAGTGGAAAATAAAAACCACAACAAACATATAGACACAGAGATTAGATTGATGGTTACCAGAGGGGAAGGGGGTGGGAAGGAGAGTGAAAGGAGTAATAGGGCACATGTGTACAGTGATAGATGGTAATTAGACTTTGGGTGGTAAACATGGTGTAGTCTACACAGAAATCAAAATATAATGATGTACATCTGAAATTTATATAATATTATAAACCAATATTACCTCAACAAATAAAAAATAAAAAAATAATTAAAAACTCTATTCAATTCTATCTGTTGAAGCACTCTGCAAGAGGCAACAGTGCAGAGTGAAGAGCCAGGAAGCTGCTAAGTTAGAGAACAACATTCAAGGTCCCAGCTCTTCTACTGACTATCAGTGGAGCTTTGGCCATCAAGCTCCCACCTGTTTCACCTCAGGATCGTCATCTATAAAATGAGGAGGTTTGGCTTGTTATGAATACTGAAGGCATTATCAGAGCCTCTGAGGATACAGTGAAGTGAGGAAAGCAACTATATAGGTTCTTTTTTAAGACAATTTTTTAGAGCAGTTTTAGGTTCACAGCAAAATTGAGAAGAAGATGCAGAGATTTCCCATATATTCCTTGCCCCTACACCTGTATAGCCTCCCCCATTATTAACCTCCCCCACCAGAGTGGTATATTTGTTACAACTGATGAACCTACATTGACAAATCATAATCACTCAAAGTCCATAGTTTACCTTAGGGTTCACTCTTGGTGTTGCACATTCTGTGGGTTTGGACAAATATATAATGACATGTATCCATCATTATAATATCATACAGAATATCTTCATTGCCCTTAAAATCCCTTGGCAACCACTGATCCTCTCACTGTCTCCATAGTTTTGCCTTTTCCAGAATGTCATATAGTTGGAATCATATAGTATGTAGCCTTTTCAGATTGGCTTCTTTCACTTAGTAATACGCATTTAAGTTTCCTCCATGTCCTTTCATGGCTCCATAGCTCATTTCTTTTTAGCTTTAAATAATATTCTACTGTCTGGATGTACCACAGTTTATTTATCCAATCACCTACTGAAGGACATCTTGGTTGCTTCCAAGTTTTGGCGATTAAGAATAAAGCTACTATAAACATCTGTGTATGGGTTTTTGTGTGGACATGTTTTCAACTCCTTGGTGTAAATACCAAAGAGCGTGTTTACTGGATTGTATGGTAAGAGTATGTTTAGTTTTGTAAGAAACCACCAAACTGTCTTCAAATGTAGCTATATCACTTTGGATTTCCACCAACAATGAATGCGAGTTCCTGTTGTTTCACATCCTCACCAACATTTAGTGTTGTCAGTGTTCTGGACTTTGGCCATTCTAATAGATATGTAGTGGTATCTCATTGTTTTAATTTGCACTTCCCTGATGACATATGATGTGAAGCATCTTTTCATATGCTTTTTTACCATCTGTTTATCTTCTTTGATGAGGTGTCTATTAGGATCTTTGGCCCATTTTATAATCAGGTTGTTTGTTTTCTTCTTGTTGAGTTTTAAGAATTCTTTGTATATTTTGGATAACAGTCCTTTATCAGGCGTGTCTTTTGCAGCATTTTCTCCCAGTCTGTGGATTGTCTTCTCATTCTCTTGGCATTATCTTTTGCAGAGAAGAAGTTTTCCATTTTAATGAAGTCTAGCTTATCGATTATTTATTTCATGGATCATGCCTTTGTTGTTATATCTAAAAAGTCATCACCATACCCAAGGTCATCTAAGTTTTCTCCTACGTTATCTTCTAAGAGTTTTATTGTTTTGCATTTTACATTTAGATCCGTGATCCACTTTGAGTTAACTTTTGTGAAGGGTGTAAGGTCTATGTCTAGCTTCATTTTTTTGCATGTGGATAGCCAATTGTTACAGCACCATTTGTCGAAAAGACCATCTTTGCTCCATTGTATTGCCTTTGCTTCCTTATCAAAAATTAGTTGACTACATTTATGTGGTTCTTGATATTGTTTAAGTCTTTTTTGAAAAGGTTCATTGATTTTTTTTCAGAAGTCATTAATGTTTTAGGCTACTTAGAAATGCCAGTGTGTAATATAAGTGGTGCTCTAATAGTCTGGAAGAGTTTATATACATCAGAGGGTGAGTGGTTTACTCTTAAGGAGAGCCATATAATTCAATGTGCACTACATTTGCAAACTCAAATTTTGCGACATTGAGAATGTACAACTTTCTGTTTTCATTCAATAGATTTTTCCTTGGGTTTCTAGTGTTTGAATTAAATACTAACTTGATTAATGATTAACTTGATAGTTTAAATTTTGTTGCAGTTTGAAGAGGAGGGGAGAAGTGTCATTCAGGACAACCCTACCATAGACTACCTCTCCCCAACCATTACCCCATCACTCTCCATCCCCTCACCCTAGCCTAATTTTCTGCATAGCACTTATTGCCATCTGGCATTATTTTGTACGTTAATTTATTAGTCAGTAATTGTCTGCATCTCCCAATAGAATGAAATCTCCGTGAGGGTACGGATTTTGTCTTTTTTACTCCTATATGCTCAGTATGTAGAAAAAGACCTAGCACACTGTGGATGCTTAATAAATGTTTTTTGACTGAATGATGCCATTTGATCACTTTAAAGGGATTATCATATGAAATGTCACAATTACTAGTACCAATAACATTAAATGTGCCATAAACTATATCTATACAAACTTCGTCTTAGGAAAAAGAGAAGTAAATCAAAAAGAGACAAGGAGATTTGCAAGAGTAGAACCCTCCAGATCCTTGCTACTCGAGTGGTGTGGTCTAGGAACCAAGCACATTAGCATCACGTGGGAAATTGTTAGAAATGTAGAATCTCAGGCCCCATCCAAAATCTACGGAATCAGAGTAATACTTTAAGAAGATGTCGGGTGATTCACATGCACATTAAAGTCTGAGAAGCACTACCCTGGAGACCTTTATAAGAGACTTATCTTTAGTGGAAAACATCAAAACATGTTGTTCCTCACCTGGTACAGTCTTCCAGCAGCCATAGCTAAATGGAAGGTGATTCCTGATGATTGTCTTTTGGATCCTTCCAGTGTGATTAAATCAGGCTACCTCCAGTGCCTGTCTTACAAGAAGATCTAGAATATCAGAAGACTGTCTTACTCATTCCAGAAAGACCTCCTTGCTGCTTAATGATGCTTGAAATTCCTTTAGCAGAGGAGAAGAAACTTTGACTTCCCAACCAGAAATAAAAAGCCTAAAGTGCAAATACCTGGAAAAGGTAAAATAGACAGAAATTTAATAATACTAGGGCAAAATCCGAAAACAAGAATAAAAGACTGATAGCAGATTTCTGTAAGTTTTGCTAGAGAAGGAGGGGTCAAGAGAGGAGGAAAGTATTCAATGCTTGTGGGTGTTACAGTTGTTCACTAGGGAGATAACATGACAGAAAGAGGAGAATGTAGGAACCAGAAAAACAAAATTTAAGGCATGACAATTTTTGTAGGGCAAACACTATCTACTTTGAATTGAAAAAAATGTCTTTCACATAAAATTATGAAGATTTTTAAAATTCTAACTTTATCATCAAAGTACTTTATTCTCACAGTTTTGATAATCCACGTATTGTTCAGGTAACCCAAAATAAACTTACAGCACAGTGAACTACAATCTTAGCATCAGCAATCCTATCTGTAGGCAGTATATCCAACAAAAGGAAGAGATAGCCCCAGGAGGCCATGTTGAAGAGGAATAGCCTAGTGGGTTTGCCATTTGGAGAAATCAGGACAATGAAAGCACGCTTTTTCTGGAAACTCAACCTACAACCAACTGATAGTCATCTTAAGAGGCACTTTTCTATAAATCACTACAATTTAAAAACCAAATGCTTTGAAATTCCTTTTGCCAGATCAAATCATACTGACTCTCAGTTGGTGGAAGGCCCAGACGTGAGTTTCGTAACACACATCAATTACTATCTAATCCATCACTTGCAGTGGCTAAATGTGCTCAGCGCCATTCCCAGAACTAGTGTCATGGAAACAAATAACAGCGTCAAGATAAGAGTGGAATTTAAAAATACTCTAGTCGCTGTCTGCAAAGGATAAGTGGAGCATGTGTAAGTACATGCTCAGTTTGGCCTTTTAATCTCAAGTCATATCATCTCTTGAGCTATTTAAAGCCCAAGTTGTAAGCAGCAATGTTGTTATGTAAAGAAAATGTCAATTTCTCTAATAGGAATTCTATAATAGCTCCTCAAACACTTTTTCTGGTAATAACCAAAGTTTTCCAGGCAACGGTATGGTCACTAACAAGATCATTAACTTCAGTGATAGACACGTGGTTTCCCCTCCACATGAGATGTGTCAGTTTATTTGTATCCTTCACATTGCCATGGGGGCATTCAACAGAAAATAGCACTGCAAGTCTACACAGTGTGAATAAGCTGACATAAACATGAGATAGTAAACAGGCCATTTGAACAACCAAAGCATCCTCACAGCTGAATTTCCAATTCAACACAACTTGGTAGGATTGTGTCAGCTATAACTTCATTTTCTGCTTGAATTGGCTAATTTAACCAAGGTCAATTATCCTAATCAGAGATCATCATCATCACCCTCACTAAAATTTATTTAGTGCTTAGTATGTACCAGGTACTGCTCTGTATATTTTACATGTATTAATTCATTTCTTCCTCATAAAAATTATATGTGGTAAATATTGTTACTGTCCTCATTTTGCAAATGAGGAATCTGAGGGCAGTGTGGTTAAGGAACTTGTACAGGGTCATACAACTAACTGTGCTGGCTGTTTGACAAAGTACAGGTCCCGTCCTTCCTTGTTGTATTTCCCACAGCTCCGTATTTTGACCACCTTCCCCCAGTCTCCCTGACCAGCTAGAATGTTATGAAGAAGAGAGCCAGACAAAAAAATCATGGAGACAGAAAGTAGAATGGTAGTTGTCAGGGGCTGAAGGGAGAAAAGAATTGGAAGTTATTGTTTAATGGGTATGAAGTTTCAGTTGTACGAGATGAAAACAGCTATGGAGATGGATAGTGGTGATGGTTGCACATTACGAATGTATTTAATACTACTAAACTGTACACTTAAAAATGGTTAAGATGGGGGGCCGGCCCGGTGGCGCAAGCGGTTAGGTGCGCGTGCTCCGCTGCGGCGGCCTGGAGTTCGCTGGTTCGGATCCCGGGCGCGCACCGACGCACTGCTTGGTAAGCCATGCTGTGGCGGCGTCCCATATAAAGTGGAGGAAGATGGGCACGGATGTTAGCCCAGGGCCGTCTTCCTCAGCAAAAAAAAAGGAGGATTGGCGGATGTTAGCTCAGGGCTGATCTCCTCACAAAAAAAAAAAAAAAAGCAAATACAGAAAAAAATTAAAAAAAAAAAAAGGTTAAGATGGTAAATTTTATGTTATGTATATATTACCACAATAAAACAAAATTGAAGAAAAAGAAAAGAGGAGAGCCAGATGAATAGATGAGGTGCAGAAGTACCACTAGGGACAATTCCTTGCACCAATCAGTTTAGCCATTTTAAAAGGGCATCATCCGTGGGGTTGGCGTTGTACATGCCCAGGTCTGTGGCTTTGGAGATACAATGTATGGCCTGAAGCCTAGGACCTTCTTGAATACACTGCTTGGAAAGATGGCCCAGGTAGTGAAATCTCATGGAAATCACCTCAACGAGAGCATCATTCCACCAAGGATGTACTCCTCTTGTCCGCCCATACTGGGCATCAGGGTTTTAACTGTACCACTTAGGAGAGGTGCACCAGGCTAACGATTTCATGAAAACAACAAATGATTAACTACAATGATAGGTTCCTGTCTATGGAATAAGAACTATAAACAGTGTTCTATACATTTAATGTAAGCAAAAATCATATGAAAGAAAATATAAAATTCATCTGACCTTGGACTACCTAACATAGTACATGACCAATAGTACTCTACAAATATTTTTCCATCACAATTCCACTCATTAAAGAATTGGTGAAGACTCAGCCAGGCAGGGCTGAGGGAAATGTCTCTGCTCTAAATGTCTCTGTCTAGGTCTCTCCTTACACTGTCTATCATAATCTGTGCACTCCACACTATCCTTGTCATGCCCGTATCCTGTGCTTTAGTGTCAGTTCCTCACATAAGTTCCCTTATTACTAACTCCCCCAGGCAATTTTTAGTCTTTGCTTTCGCCTTGCGAAGGACATGGTTTAAGTATAGAGTTTATAGCAAAGGTATTTCTAAGAACATTTGCTTCCTCCAGTACATTTTACAGTGTCTCAGCTCAGGAAAGACTCCTCTTTCAATGTGCATGGTCCTACAGAGCTGTTTCTGTCTGCACGTCCCTGCTTCAGGTGACTCCCAGTCTTGTCCCCGTGTTTGGCCACTCTGACACCATTGGAGAAATATTTTTTGTTTTGTTTTGTTTTGTGGCTCCTTTTGTTGAGAAAAATATTTTTCAGATTGGGGTTTAAACAGGATGACTTGCCCTCCCCTAGCCCTGTTTGGGGGAAAATATGCTGTCTTCCCCCACCCACCCTTATACTTTATTTATAAAATAATTAAACATTCTTATTGACTTTTATAACACAGTTAACACATGATCTATCTCAGCTCAGAAAAAAGAATATTAATTTCCAAAGCCTACTTTAGGTGCCTGAAGCAAGACACAATAAAGGGCAAGCTAAGAAATCGCTTGTGATTCACATGAATTGTTCCCCAAAGAAGGAACCTGGCTTCAGTTAGTGCCATCAGTAGCTTGTGCTGTATTCTCAGCCCCCAGGGCAGTATTTAATGTGCTGGGGTAATAAGCTTCTGTATGCTATTATCTGAAGAACTAGAAACATTAAAAAATCCCCTAAAGTTAACTTTAACCAAGGAGGAAGGAAACTCAGATGCCAACATTTGACCTAAAAACATACTAAACAAACTCACTAGAAAAACAAGGGAGACTAACTTTTTAGATTTGTGGAACTGCCAAAGAGAAGCTCATCTCTTGGCTCCTATGTTTATTTTTTTAATCTAATTAATACTTTGCTTTGGAAATAGCTTTAAAATATCTTTGGTTATGCAGTGAAACAGTGAAGCCACTGAAAAATCATACAAATAATGCAAGAGAAAAATCAAAACAATGAAAAAACCCAAATCAGTTAGGATTCATTTGTTGTAAGTAAAAGAAGTTGTTCAACTCAAAATGACTGAAGTTAAAAATGAGGACGAGGAGGGAAATTATTTGCTCACAACATGGTAAAGTCCATGGAAATCTGAACCAGGGGCTCAGATGGTATCCTCAGGTCTCAGTTTCTCTCTACCTCTTGGCTCTGCAAACCTCTGGGTTGGCTTCATTCTCGGGTAGACCTAGTCATCCCCGCTATAATGGGGACCTTGCAGCTCAGGCTGACCTCAGCCTAGACCTAACAATCACAGCAGAAACAGATTATCTCTTCCCCGTAATTCTAACAAATGTCCCAGAGTTGAGTGTCATTGTCCTGGAGTAGATTACATACCCATCCCTGAACCAACCATATGCCAAGGGAACATATATACTAGATCTGGGAGTGGAGGGAGTTGCTGCACTTGAACCCCATCCTCATGAACTGAAGGAGCTGGGAGGGAGGTCCCCCACAGTAAAATCAAGGTGCCATTACTAGAAAAAGGGAAATGGATGCCAGACAAGCTAAAGGCTGCCCAGTCCAGTACCCAAATTAACTAACTCCCCCACCTCAGCTTGTGAGATATTGACAAGAATTTTTTTAAAGGGAAATTAAGTCCAGTGATGCAATGTCACAATTCCAACTCTTGACTAATCAGCAAACACAGACACACGTAAATAAATACATTAGGACAGTAGCTATTCCCTTTCAACAACAAGAAAATATGTGGGTCACTCAGATGGAAATTAAAATCTGAATCTATTCAGAAACAATTGTTAACTTGGTTGTAAAGCCACAAGCGTCCAGGTACATAATACACTCGCATGTCAAAGAGGTCTTGTTCCTTTTCACTTGAATTTGCATCTTGTTCTGACATTATACCATATGGCGTGGGCCAAGCGCTCTTGTATGCAAAGCGAGTTCAGAGTAAATGAGCTAAAAATGTCTTACACATATAATGTCTCTTGTTTCAGCTTAGCTGTGACTACTAGATTACTGCAAACACCAAAATGATAGTGCTGCTAGTGAGGAGATTTGTTCATAACTTACTACACTGTCAACCCTAATGTTCAACCGTAATGGTTATTATTTATTGATAAGTTGTGTGGATACAAAGCGGTGACTGAGGCTAAAAGCAGCCTCTTAACAGATCCCAAGCCTATTAGATTGTGAATAATCTCCTAAAGATAGCTATTAAAAAAAAATCGCCCAAAGTCTCTGTTGTTTGAGACATCTTAATTGAAAAGACAGAAGCCTAGTTTTAAAGTCAGAATACCAGGGTTCCTCCTGTGAGAGACTGAAGCGACAACTCCCAGTGCTGGTGAGGGTGCAGACAAGCAGGCTCTTCCAGACACTGTCAGTGGGAAAGTGTTTGACCCAGCCTTTTGGAGAGGAATCTGACACGATATACTAAAATTTTAAAAGCACATATCCTTTGACTTAGCAATTTTATTTCTGAGAATCAACCCTGTAAAAATTAAAGTACCAGTACATGAGGACATACGTACAACAATGTTTATTACAGTTGTGTTTGTGATGGCAAAAACTTGAAACAACCTACATGTCCACAAGAATGGAATGGTTGAATAGACTGAGTCACCTCCATATGGTGCAGGTTATCATGCAACTACTAAAAGAACAAGTCGGATTTACATCTTAGCTTGGAGAGATGTATACCATACAGTATTAGGTGAGAAAAGCAGGTGGTAGGGAACGTAGATAGATGATAGACACATACATACATACACACATATAAAGATACAGATAGATACACACACATACATAGTGTGATCACATCTTTGCATAAAAGCATAGAATAGTAGGGTTTGGATTCAGGCATTGCAATTTGAGTGCTCTTTGAGCCTCACTTTCTTCATCTGCAAAATAAAGGTAATCTTGTGAAGATCAATTGAGATGGTAATGAAAATGATTTGTGAACTGTAAACAGCAATCAAATGTCGTATAATAATGTTATTGCAAAATAGTCTCATGTGAGTCTGAAGTTAGGCTCCACAAAGTCCTCCAAGGGTAGTATCAACTTGCAGAGTTGTATTTGGCTCTGTCCACGCCAATATCAGCCATCTCTTTTGGTCTATAATTGTGAGTAACTGGACTCACAAGAGAGAAAACAAATGGTGAAATATGGTTAATGCCACTACAGATGACCCATCTAGAGCCAGGAAAACCACTGCCCACGTTCCCAAAAGGAGTCACACAATCAATTCGGTACTTTCAGCCCCAACAAGATCATCTTTATGCAGGTGGCTAGTTAAGAAGAGGACCATAGAAGATGACAGCCTTGCAGAAATATGGTTAAATGTAAGTGTTTTCACTTTTTAGAATCAACATATTTCTTCTTCATATATGCCTTATAAATAGTTTTAATCATATAATAAACACAAATTTGTATCCTGTCTCTGGGGCAGATGGCTCTACTTCTTTCTAGCTGTGTAACCTTGGAAAATTACTTAATCTCTCTCTGTCTCAGTTCCTTCATTTGCAAAATGGGGGTGATAATACTACCACTTAAGATTGTTGTGGGGCCGGCCCCGTGGCTCAGCGGTTAAGTGCGTGTGCTCCGCTACTGGCGGCCTGGGTTCGGATCCCCGGTGCACACCAACGCACCGCTTCTCCGGCCATGCTGAGGCCGCGTCCCACATACACCAACTAGAAGGATGTGCGGCTATGACATACAACTATCTACCGGGGCTTTGGGTGAAAAAATTAAAAATTAAAGAAAAAAAAAGATTGTTGTGATAATTAAATGAGTTAACGTATTTAAAGGACCTAAAACAGAGATATTACCTAATAGGTGCTTAATAAATGCAAGTTATTATTATCCTAATCTTTCCATTTAAAATAACTGTATATGCCTTTTCCATATTCATTGTATAGTCTTCATAACCATCATTTTATTAATGCTTAATAGTATATAATAGCATGCTCTATCAAATGGGTGTGTTGTAATTTATTTGGACATTATTATGTTTACTTCTTGTTTTTCAAATTTTTTTCTATTTCAAATCACAAATAATATCTTAATCAATATCTTTGAATACTGACTTTTTCCATATTCTGGATTATCCCCATAAGATAGACCCCTAGAAAGAGTTTAAATGAAGAAAGAGTATAGCAATCTTTAGGTATTTTGATATATCTTGAATGTAGGACTTTAGGTTATGAATATATCTTTACTTATTCCTTTCTGAAGCCCCTTCAGAAATTGACATGTAGTTCTTCATCCAGCCATTCAATACCTGCTGAAAGTTCATTATAAGAAATTAGAAAGTTCATTATAAGAAATTACCATATTAAAATTCAGCTACAAAATTATTTCAGTTTCAAACCTTTAAAACATAGTTCTCTAAATATAATCACATCATATTAGAGCTTTGCTACTAATAAGGCAAATTTGAACTCCAAAAAACAAACCAAAAATAAAACAGGAAAGCCCACTTCCTCAATGACATTTTTAGCACATAAAATTCCCCCTATGAAACATACACTCACACACCATGCACCCCTAAACAGTTAGCTCCTTCTGACTCATTCTGAAACACTCTGACAACTTCTCCATTGAAATTCAAAATGTCCCAATACTGTAAGATCCTCTTTTCCTCTAATTAATTAGTTCCCTTTCCCACTGGCAAAATGCAAGAGTGATAATATCTACATTTACAGACTGTGGAATGAAGCACACAGCTGGAATCTTCCACTGCCCGCTAGTCTAAGCCTTCCCATCTTCCAAGCGTGCCTCTCTCTGACCTAATACCGGACTTTCTTTATCCTCCCTCCCTGCCACCCCACCACCACTGCCCACAAGTGACATCTTATCCTTCAAAATCCTGGATGTTTCCTAAACCCCGCTTCCATCTGCAGACCCTATAGTTTCTGTGCCCCTCTGCACAGTTTGCCTAAGAAGACACACTGTCCTCACTAATTGATGTGGATTGATCCAAGCTTCCTAAGCACAGTTAGCTCTCTCATGACAATCTGTTTACTTTCCTCCTCTATTAACTCACCCTGAGTGTGCCATCTTGTGTGGGGGTCACTCTACACAGAGAGCTCCCATCATGCAAGAGAAAAATTGAATCCGTAATGTTTGCTCTCATTGGCCCCTTTCTGTTATTGCCAATTATTACAGTACCCAAAAAATAAACATGAAACTCATTCGTCAGGTATTTTTCTGTTCTGTTGCTACAAAATCACACTAGACTGCTATTCTGGCAAGCTTTCAAGTTCCTTTGCCACCAATTATTGTATTAATTAATTTTCCGGCAATCTTGCTCTTTGTTCTGTATGGCATGTGAGCGACACACAGGGATGGCACGTTTATATGAAGAAAGTAAGACAAGTGCTAATTTAAGTCATCATGAGAAGCACTTAAAACCCCCACACCTTCCAAGTAGACCCTTACTAACCATTATGTGCCTCCTAGGCAGACCAAGTGAGTGACTTCAGAGCCCTGGAGATTATACCTAAGAGGCCTTGCATGAACCCAGACTAAATTTGAAATTAAAGTCATCCTTTGATACTCCACTGGAAATTGTAGCAATATGGCAGGGGTGATGCTACTGGTTGGCAAAATGGCAAGTCATTTATCCTCTCTGCCCTTGTTTCCTCACACATGAAATGAGGAACACTACCTCAGTTCCCAGGAAGGATGCATGCATTTAATTAATTAACAACACACATCAAAAAGGAGCAGAACCCCTTTGCTCAGCCCCCAAGCTCAGTAAATCTGCCAATAGTATTTGTTGTTTAGTTGATCTAACCTAGATCTTTCCTTAAGTTGTGTCTATGGTCTGGCCCATAAACACGTTTTTGTCTAAACTTATACTTACAGATACATATGTGGATTTTAGTTTTCTATTTTAATGTTTTCTTTTCATTGCTCCAATTGTTGAGGTCTTATGTTTTCTTCATCAAATGCTCACTGAGATCCCCATTTACTACAGAAAACACTAGACACCCACGCCAAAAAATGCATATCCATAGCAATTATCTAGCCAAATGAGCCCACATCAAACTCAGTTTTACTTTTCTTACTCCAAAGTACCTTCTGTGACTAGACAAAAGATGATGGAAACTTCATCTTAGAACATCAAACTCTGCCAGGCACATTTCCATCTGTCCTATTAAAGATTGCCAAAAGCATTTTTTTTTGAGTTTTTTTTTCCATAAAGTTAGTCAATCAAAAATTCTCTGCTGCAGAAGTTATTTGAGGAGTAGGAAATGTGATGGTTCCTACCCTGACTGACCTCTTGGACTTGGGAAGACACACCTGACCAAAACAGAAGGAGGAAAAACAAGCACAGAAGTAGTACCTTCAGAATCTGTTTACTTCCTTCCTTTAGCCACACAAAACACCCAAAGACATTCAGCCTAAGTGATAAAGAATCATATTGATAAGGAGAGAGAGGAAATCAGATGTCTTAGACCCTGAAGAGATAGGAAGCTTCACAGCTAGAGCCTGGAGTCAAGAAGGTTAGAAGATGAATCAAATTGCTGCCAAGGAGGGAATGTTGAGGCCAACGACTTGAGGTTGAATGGATCAATGTCTAGTCATCCAAGTCAAAAAGTAGACTTCCCATTCTGACATTGGAGCAAGGGAAAGTCTTACTGAAAAACAGGGCAGAGAGAGAAAGCATGCATGTTAAATGTGTTTGTTCTCTTCCTTAGAGAAGACCACATAGTTAAAGGGGAAATCTTTCTTAACCCCTCTCCTTGGACTAGCACTGTGTTAATTTGCTAACCTGTGCCAAATTAGCAGTCATCTCCCAGTAGTCAACTCTTGTCAGTCCTACTTTTCAACTTTCCGCAAAGATTCTCAGGACCACCGGTATCCCCAAGACCAGTTCCCATCCTTACTTAGGCCTTTATTGCTTCAGGCTGTTCTGTCAGTCTTTTTTCATATTTCGCCTAAATAACCATGACAAGATTATGCAGGGATATTAGAGTTTCTAGATGCACAAATACATTAATGAGTCTTTATGAAGAAACCATAGAGTGTTGATCACTGTGTTAAGCGCTATGAGAATGTTTCTTTTTTTTAAATGAGGTCTTTCCTTCCACTAATAAAATTTGCTCTCTAATTAGAGTCCATACTCCCACGAATACAACGGCACTGAAAACATGCATTAACAAAGCGATTTATGGTCAAATGGACGTCAAGATAGTACCAAAAAAGCAGAATCCAGAGGTCTTGAATGAGCACCCTCCAACCACAACCCCAGGAAATGAGGTCAGACCTAACTGGCGAAAGTGACCACCCCAGCTGTCTTCCTTTCTTACTTCCCATTCACTCCTTAACCCTCTGGCATCTGTCTTCCTTCCACCACATGCTTGCTATATGGAAGCTGGTTGTTCCCAAATTTAGTGTGCATCAGATTTACCTGGAGAGTTTGTTAGAACACAGATTGCTGGGCTCCACCCCCAGTGTATCTGATTCAGGAGATCTCGGGTGGGACCTGAAAATTTGCATTTCCAACAAGTTCTCAGGTGAGGCTGCTGCTTCTGCTGCTCTGAGAACCTCACTTTGAGAACCTCTGCTCTATGGAAACTGCCATGTGACCCTGAGCAAGTCTATTTTCTGAAAGTGAGAATACCTATCCTCTCCCTACCTCAGAGAATTACTGAGAGGACCTAAAATTGGTAAATGAAGTGAAACACTGTGAAAGCACTTTGTAAACTAAGCAGATATAGCTTTAGTGATCTTCAATAGTGGCCTAGTCACCTCTCCTTGTTGCATTTGACCCCAAGGGACACTTTCTTGAAACTCTTTTCTTTCTTCTACTGCTCTTCTCTGTCTCCTTCACTTGTTCCTCTTTCTCCTCTATACCCTGCTCTTCTTTCTCCATACTTTCTCTCTGCAAATTCATCTAGTCTCACTGGCTCAGAAACCACCTGTAAGAAAATCACCCTCAAAGCTCAAGGTCCACATCTCTAACTTATCCTGTTCTGTTCACAACTTCTCAAGGTTTAAAATATACAGTCAAATTTTACCCTTCCTAACTCTGCCTCCTAGATATCAACAGTTTCAGATGTTTCCTCTTATGGCCTTTAATGTCATCTGCCACATTGCCTCCCTTCCTCTCCAATCTTAATGCTGCCACCCTTGTTGGCCTCTGTCCCACATGCCTCCCACCTGGCCTCTCTACTTCCACAGCCTCCCTGTTCCAATCATCCTAAATGCTCCCTCCTGGTGAAGCTGCTTAAAATACTGCTTTCAAGTCCTTCCTGCCATAAAATCCATCCTGGCTTCTCACGGCCTAAATAATGAATTCCCAAAGCTAACTCAGATATAAGCCCTTTGCAATCTGCCCTCATCTTTGAGCAGAGGCTGGATGGGTGCCTGTCAGGGCAGTGGTAGAACAGACTTCGCACTGAGCGAACTTTCCTTCCAACTCTCCAATTGTATTAGGTATTTCCAATCTTTAGTTCTACCATTTCCCTAATAAAGCAATGGCTTCAATCAATCCATCCTACTAATTTTTTTGGACCAAAATACCATCTTAACTACCACAAATATATTTTTTCTTATGATGTTCCCACTCCTTTCTGCCCACACAAATCCTAATCACCCATAAAAGTTAAAGTCAATGCCTTCTCTTCTATCAGTGTTCGTAATTCCATATGCTCTCAAGCACTTTGTACTTACAGTCTTCCCCTTCTTCTTCCTCCTCTCCCTCTCCTTCCTCCTCCTCCCTCCTTTCCTTCCTCTCTCTCTTTCCCTCTTTCCTCCGAATCATTCCCATCACCACACAACATGCTTTAGAACCCCTTATCCTCATCCACTCTCATGACTATAAATACTATCTGTTTGCTGGTGACTCTTTATTTTACCTCCAGGCTTAAGATCTACTTTGAGCCCCAGACTCTGTCCTGATATCTTAACTTTGATGTCTAATACAATATGCACACTAAACTTATCTAAACAGAACTCTTAGTTCACCTCTCCAATCACCTTCCAATTTCTACTCTCATCCTCCCTCTCTCAATAAATGACACTATTCATTTAACTCAAACCAAAAATTTAGACATCATCCTTAAATCCACCCACATTCAATCCATCAGCAATTCTTGTGTGTTATACCAGCAAAATATATCTTGAATATGCCAATTCTCTTCATCTCCGCTGCTGCCACCCTAGACCAAGTCACCAAAATCTTTCCTGGAATATTGTAATAGTCCCTTAAGTGGGCTTCCTGCATCCATGCTTGGCTTTCTCCCGCAACAAACAAGTGATCTTTTACAAAATACAAATAATGTCACATCACTCTCTTGCTTGACATATTGCAATGACCACCCATTTTACCTAAAATAAAATTCAGACTTCTTACCACAGCCTACAACATTGGGCTCTTGCCTCTCTGGTCTCAATCAATACCACATTTGCCTCCCTACAAACACTTATTCAGACCACACTGGTCTTCTTTTGTTCCGCACACAAGCCAAGCTCTTTCTTGACCACACGGTTTTTACTGTTCCCTGTTTCAGGAACACTCTGCTATGTTTTCACATGGTTGATTCTTTCTCATCCTTCAGATTTTAGCTACAAACATCACCTTCTCAGAGAGGTCTTTTTTGACTACCCTGTCTAAAATATTCCTTATTAAAAAGGTACTCTCTATCTCACAAAGAGTTATCATAATCTAAAATCTTATTAATTATGTTTCCATTTGTTTACTTGTTTATCCGTCTCCAGCTTCATCTCCTTAATTCTCTGCAACTAGAATATAAGCTCTAAAAGAACAAGAAACCTATCTGTATTTTTCTATGATTTATTCCTAGCACCTAAGAATAGTGCTTAGCATTCCTCAATAAATATTCATGAAAAAATTTAAATGAATGGCAGGCCCACTCATGAGTCAGGATGGGCTATAGAAATATACAATTCCAAAAGCTTAGTGGGCTAAAATCACAATGATGTATATCTTGTAAATGCTAGAGGGCTTTGCTCGTAGTGGTCCTTTGGGGACCATGACTGACAGAGGCTTCCTTCCTCTCAACATATGTGTCCATGAGGATCAGTACACCAGTGGGACAAGATGTGGTTAATTGCATGTGGCTCTTAAAGCTTCCAGCAAGAAGTGACATATCAATTTTGCTTGCTTTGGCCAAAATGAGTTATATAGCCAGGCCTAACTTCAAAGAAGGTAGGAAAGCATAATCCTCCATGGACCCACAAGGACGAAATATAGAAATACTTGGTCAGCAGCACTTATGATTCCACACCCACCTTCTACTAGAAGATCCTTCCACCCAGAAGTAAGATGATAAAAATATTTGGTCATGTGGCCTCTTGACTTTCATATTCATCCTCCACTTAAAGTTTTCTTCCACCAACCTAGCCCAACATAACTTCTCTGAATACTCTAGCAGTTATTTCTGTAATTTTCACTTAGTGTAACTGTTCGATTATCTATCCCCCATCTACACTGTAAATAAGGAGGGCAGGGACCCACATCTCTTCTCCTCTGAACCTTGTATTCTGAGAACCCAGCTCAGTGCCTTTCACACAATAGATTCTGAACAAACATTTGTTGAAGGAATGTCTTGTAGCTTTTCATGTGTATGATGTGCTTTTATCTGCACAATTAGACTAAATATTCCTCTGCATACAGTACATAAAGACAAGAATTTATATTTCATGTATCTTACAGCTGACTCATCATGGATCTGTTCCCATTTTGGCAGGAACACAGAAAATAATTGTTGAACTAAGCTAATTAACAGTACTGAGGCCACTCATCCAGGTGCAATGTGCAAAATACTCCTGTTAAACAGGTACTCTCAAAGCCCCAGCACCACCATCTTTTGAACACAAACTCACAGAAGACACATATTGCCATCTCTGGCTTCCTGCGCAAGTTCTATGGCCAGTTTTCTTCAGTAGGGAAAAACCAACAGATGATTGCATGGGTTTTTTTGGTTCTGTTGGTGGTCAATCTGTATCTGGAAATGAAACTCCCCTTTAATCACAGGATTTCATCATAGCAGTAACCACAGGACTCGAATTTTGGTCATTGATAGTGTCTCAGCTCAGCTGTGTATCTTCATGTGAAAATGAAACTGTGTTCCACTCCCTTATGTTCTCTTTCTTTAAATTGCCAATTCCTAAAATGATGCTGAGATTAAAATCTGTTTCTTCTTGAGCAGGGTCATCATGTGTGATGACAGATCCGTCTCTAAGACCCTCACTATATGAGAGAGAACAGCAATGTTGTTGAGGTTTTTACATCAGAAAATATCCTTTGATTACCAGTTTCTATTTCTGCTGACAAGTTCAAAGTACATATATTTGGACAACTTCCCTGCTGCAATACCATTGGACTCATAACCTTCTTCTTTAGAAAATGTCATTTCAATTGACTGAGTGTTCTTAATCTTCCAAATCACACAAGCCAGTACGGCATAGCAGAAAGAGTCAGAGAGGCCTTCTTTAATTCCATAATACATCTCAGGCAAATTGCTTAACTGAATTTCAGTTTCCTCATCAAAACAAATGAGGAAAATAATACCTACCTCATAGAATTAAATAACATGGCACTGGAAGTATTTAATCTCTGTTCCTGCCACGCAGGAGATAGTCAAAAATATTTGTTCTTTTCTAATAGCTACTTCACTGTTAAGCAAGGTACAAAAGTCCCTTCAAATAAAATCACCTAACAATCACAGAATTGTTTTGATCTAACGGCTCTAAGAGCCCACAACAGAGCCTGGTATGCAGTAAGCTCTATACATGAAAGACCCATGATCACATAGGTTTTCTTGGTTCTTTTGGTGGTCAATCTGTGTCTGGAAGTGAAACTTCCATCAGCTTCTACAGTAGGACTTGCTACTACGCTATGATATGATTTTTGCACCTTTCCAACATTTTCATCTCTTACATACAACTTTTCTAAAGTGTATCATGCTCTCTCCCATTGTGGTAGAGAGTGCATACTGGAACAACTTTTTTCTATGAAGAGCAATTTAGCAAATATCCATCAAAGTTTTGAGTGCACAAATTCTTTGAACTTCTAGGAACTTGCACCTATGCAATGTGATATTTGTAGAAAAACATCCATTGTAGCATTGTTTGTAATAGCAAAAGATGAAAAATAACCTAATGTTCATTAGTACAAGAGTAGTTAAGCAAATAATGGTATAGCCATATAAAGATATACTAGGAACGAGGCAACTATAAATACTGACATGGAACAATCTCCAAGATAAGTCATTAAGCAAAAAGAGCAAGGTGTAGAGCAATGCCTATGACATGTTACCATTTGTGTTAAAAAATTATGTACATGTGCATATGTGTGTAAGCATAGTACAACCCTACAAGGACACAAGAGACTGGTAATGGCAATTGTCTCTGGGAAGGGGACACAGGTGGCCCTGAGAAAGGGTAGAGGGATAGTTATTTTTCACAGAATATCCTCTTATAATACCTTTTGAATTTTGTCACTATGCACATTAATTTGTACTACGTACGTTTCTTTTCCAAAAATATATTACTAAAAATTCTCCTTAATCCTATCATAAATAAGTGAGTAAATCTGGCAAGAGTACGGTAGACAAAAGGACCTTCTACGATGCTTTAATTTTGTTTTGCAAAAACAAGTTATTAATATTACTTGTAATTATTTAAAAATTTGTATAGAAAAAGGCAAATGACTGGAAGGGAAATTATAGCTAGTTAAACCACTGTTACTTTCACACCACATTAACTGTCCATCAATCAACAAGCACTTATTGAATACTTAGAAAGTCCCTGATGTTCTCTTTTGGACTCAGTGAGAGCGAGAGATGCAAAAGAAATAGAGGGCCCCAGCTCGCCCCTCAAGGAGCTCACAGTCTGTTTGGGTGGATGAGACTAACCGGTGTAATGGTGAACAGCATTCAGCAATAAAGAAGCCTCATGCAGCGGTGAGGCTGGCCTGTGTGAAGAGACATCATAGAGGAGGGATTTGCAGGGCCCCTGCAAGAGAGATAATGATGACTTTAGGGGCAAGTTATATCTCCTCCTTTCTGCATTTCTTTGTCTTTAAAATGGAATAATCTGCCTTGGCTCTCCTCTCACAGGGATGCTGTTAGGATTAATGAGGTAAAGTTTGTGCTTATGTAGCGTCTTTCTTCTGAGAACTCAGAGTGCCTTGCAAAGTATTCTTATTAGTATTCATAGGGTGGTTTATATATTTTTCCACCTTTCCCTTTGGAAGTTGCACGTCTATACCTCAAGACTCCAGTTCTTCTCTCACACTTCCTCAACATCACTTTCTCTTTTACACCAAAATAGTGCAGGTTCAAACCTTAAAGTCTTGCTGGTTTTATATAGCTTGGGGCTAATAACATCACACAGCTTGCCTGCAGGAGAACCCACCTGTACATTCTAAATTTTCTACAGTTTCTATTGTATACATATGCATGATAAACCTGAGCTCATGGTAAGATATCAAATATGTAACGGGGGGGAAAAACTGTCTATAACCGAGACTGTTCCTTAGGAAGGGTGAATCACGAGGGCAGTAAGTCGTTTGCGGTTGTGTTCTCAAGTTTAATGATAGAAGCTGAACCTCACGGTCTTCCACTGTCCGCAGAGACCAAACTACTCTGCATAACAGGGGTGATTTGGGGTTGGAGATGGAAGACAGGGAGTGCAGAAAGAGAGAGGAACTGGGAGCAGAAATGGGAGGAAGGAAACGGACCCAGGAAGGTGGCAGGAGGTCATGCATAGCAGGCAGTGACTCCTCTCTGTATCCCCCCTCCCCAGTTATGAATAAATTCCACTAAAGCTGACAAACGCTAGGAGTGAGTGTATTTCTCATGTAAACTGGGCTGAGTTTTCACCCAGGAAGACAAGGGCAGTGAAACAGAAACAAGGCAATGAGTCTGGGAAATGACAGAAATCATGGGAGAACCCTGGACTTTCCATGCCTTGGGACTGACTAGGATCCAAGTTAATTAGACTAAATCTCTGAGGGAAAAGAGGAATTCAACTGACATGATATAGTTAAGTGATGTCTATTAATGCTTGTTATTTACACACATATACCAATATTAAAGTTCTTAAGAAGTAAAATTTAGGTTTAGAAAAGATGGCCTAGTTCAGCTCTTCTCTTGGACCTAGTGGCGAATGGGAGGCAGAGAGCTAATGGAATTCCTCCCTGTGCCACAGCCAAGCCCACGTCCAAGGTCTCCTACCTTCCGGTCAGGTGCTGGCTACACGTAACCAAACCGTGCTGCTTCCCAACGCGTCTCTCTTCAGACTTCTTTCTGTCCTGTTGGGATGTTGGAGAACAGCACTGGCTGAAGCCTGCAACTTGAGGTAGTAGGAGGGCTGCCTACTCACATCACGCTACCTGTTTGGCCCCGGGCCAGTATCACAAAACAAAGCTTCTTGCAGCAACTGAGAAGAAACAATTTGCATAACTTAAAGCTGTGTTAGAGTGTTGTGCTTCATGTCTGAGCAGCATAAGTCTCCAGCTTTAAATAGCCCAACCCTAACATATATTTAAGAGCAATGTTCTCAAGGCTGTGTTACATAAAGTAGAACACTCAGTGACACCACAGCAAAGTGCCAGGTCCTCTTTCTTGCAAATTGACAGAAGCCAGCCTCAGTTAGTCAGCTGGGAGGAAAACATTCCCATGATATGAATCCCAAAAGAGGTCAGCCCTGTTTTTAATTTGGAGAGCCCTCCAGTATTCCACCAACCTCAACTATCTCCTTCCCTGCTCTGCTGCAGCCTCGCCGACCCTCTGACAGGGCCACCATGAAGTCACTCCTCTGGATTAGACAATAAAAGGACAGTCATAATTCCTGGAAGGACACTTAGGAATGCCTAAATGTGCCATAGGTACAACTAAGGGCATAGGCCTGAGTTGGCGGACAGAAGTTGTAGACGACATCTTTCTCCTTTCGGACTTATCCCACTAACATACAGATCCAGATGAGTTTTCATTACTCTCTTTGATTTTCTAGTAGTCACTTCATACATTTGGAAAGCATGAAAGACCAAGTCGTACACTAGAATCGTTTATGGAACTTTTATAAAATATAAATACCAAAGATCCACCCCAAACTTACCAACTCAGAATTTGGAAAGAGGTAGAGGTTTGAATAAGTATGTTTTGAAAATGTCCCCAGAGGCATTCTGCTACAAGCTCCCATCTAACAACCATGGGAGAAAGGATGGGATGTAGGTCAAGGTCAGGATTGGGAAAGGGGTATCCTGAAGACCTGGTGACTGGAGAAACACAGCAGCTGGGAAGGATGGGTCTCAAAGACTGCACCCCAGGGCTAGTGTCTGATATGAAGGGAGCACAATCATTGACAGATAATCACTCTGGAAAGAGGCTGAGAATTCCAGACCACACCGAGGACAGTACCTCAAAATGCACTGCCAAAAAAAATAAGAACCTTACTCAGTGTATACTACCATATGTATATACATCTGCTTATGCATTCAGTTTAATATTTATTAACTACTAAATACCAGGCACAAAGGTAGGTATTGGGGATAGAATATGGAGCAAAACCAGACACAATTCCTGACCTCATGTAGCTTACATTCTAATGGAGAAGGCAAAAGATTAAAGAAGTAATTATAATTAAATGTGATGCGTGGTATGGGAAGTACAAGATGCTATAGAAATACATAATGAGGGAACTAACCTAGTCTAAGGGTAATCAAGGAAGGTTTCTGGAGCAAATGTTCATTAAATGGAGACCAGAAGATTATAATATCCAGTGAATATTAGCCTGATAAACAGAATAGAGGATGAGAGTCCAGAATCATATGCAAAGCCTTTGGTGGTTCTTAGCCTAAGTTGGACGTTAGAATCACCTGGGAAGATTTTTAAATTCCCCATTGCATGCCCACATGTTGAATAATAATCTCTAGGGGTGGGACCCAGAAAACAATCATTTCTAAAGCTCCCCATGTTATTCCAGTGTGCAGCCAAGGAGGAGAACCACTGGTTTAGAGAGAGGACTTTCCATTCAGAGTACTGAAAGAAATTCAGAGCATTTAATGTAGGTGAGAGAAAGGCAAGAGGTGAAGCTGGAGTGACCAGACCATGTAAGCAATGTGCTTTAGAATTCTCCAGAGAATCAGAATCAATAGGAGATGATAGATAGATAGATAGATAGATAGATAGATAGATAGATAGATAGTTATTATAAGGAATTGGTTCTCATGATTTTGGAAGCTGAGAAGTCCCACAGTCTGCAAGCTGGAGACCCAGAAGAGCTGGTGGTGTAGCTCCAGTCTGAGTGCAAGGAAAACTCAAAAATAGGCAGATAAAAAGTGAATTTGTCACGGTTTATTCTATTCAGGCCTTCAAATGATTGGAAGAGGCATACCCACACTAGGGAGGGCAATCTACTTTACTCGGTCTACCGATTCAAATGTAAATCTTATCCAGAAATACCCTGACAGACACACCCAGAATGTTTAACCAAATATCTGGGTACCCTGTGGCCAGGTCAAGTTCACACACAAATATAAACCATCCAACCATTCTTAAATAGTTCATATTTTATCTTAAAGTCATGGGAATCTTTTAAGCAAGGGAATATGATCTAGTTCATGTTTAGTATGGTCAATCTGGCTGTGGTTGTGAGAAAGGAGTAAAGGGGGAGATGTCCTTTACAATGTGGTGAGGACATTGGGAGGTTGTTGCAATAATCTAGGCAAGAATGATTGATGGCACCCTGGACTAGGGTGTGACAGAAGGGGTGGAGATAGATGAAGAGATCTGGATCCATCTGCAAAAAGCAAGAATCAATAGCACATGGTGATTGATTGGATATGAGGAATGATGAAGAACAAAGAGTTAAGAGTGATTTCCAGGTTTTAACTTGAGCAGCTGGGTAGATTGGAATTCTATTTACCAAAATGGGAAACTTAGGAAAATGTTCTTAATCCCTTCTGAGAGTTGCAGATATCAATATATGAGAGAGCTTTCCATCCTTCAAAAACCACACTCCTCCAAAGAGACTGTACCTCAACTATCCAAATGAGTAGTCCAACTAAATTTCTCCAGGCCTTAAGGAAGTCCTCCCTCCACCCACTTTCAAGGCAGTCCTAAACTGAGAAAATCTGAGGATGAAGAGATCATGAAAAGGGGCTGGGAAGTCAGGTAAATAGAGGATACATGTACTTGCATTGAAGGGAAAATCCTAAAACTTTTTCTCTGGAAACACAAAATTTGCCCTTTGATTCTGATCTTAAAGCTGTAGTTCTACTTAGGAGCAAACTGAAGGAGTCTTGGACCATAACCACGCATTAATGGCAATAGGATGCTTTCACCTGGAAGTGCTCCTCTGGGAGATGCAGCCCATAGTTTATCCACACATCATGTCTTCTAACCCAGAGGCCTAGTCAGATGACTACCAAGGCCTTCCATCTCTAGAATAATTGTCTACTTTGATTCTCTATTTCCTCTCCACTGAACAAGGATCATGGGTCCTCTATCTAGAGAACAAAACCACACCGACTGGTTCCATCATTCTTCTGCACTAGGGATGGTATAGGACTTGGTACATGGGCACTGCACATTTGGGAACACTGTGGGCCCCTGTGCCATGACCTTATCACAGAAAACTTAGGAGCACTTTTTGCAAATTCTTTTCATACAAGATTCCCATAAGTTTCAACAGTGGCTTGAAAGGTTAGGCTCAGGAAAACTATTGTGTTTGGTATGTTAAAGTACCTAAAACTATGGTTATTAACTATTAGAATAAAATTGTTGAGCAACTGTATTAGTTTCCTAGGGCTTCCATAAAAAATTACTGAAAATTTGGTGGCTTAAAATAAGGGAAATTTATTTTCTCTCAGTTCTGGAGGCCAAAAGTCCAACACCAAGGTGTCAGCAGGGTTGGCTTCTTCTGGAGGCTCTGAGGGAGAATATGATCCATGCTTCTCTCCTAGTTTCTGATGGTTGCCAGCAATCCTTAGCATTCCTTGGCTTTTAGATGGCCTACTCCAACCTCTGCCTCAGTCTTCACATTGCATTCTTCTCTGTGACCCTGTGTCCTCTCTTCTTCTTATAAGGACACCAATCATTGAATTTAGGGCCCACTCTAATCCAGTATGGTCTCATCTTGATCCTTAATTAATTACATCCCAAAAAATCCAATTTCCAAATAAGGTAACATTTTGAGGTTCCAGGTTCCAGGTTCCAGACATGAATTTTGGAGGGATACTACTCAACCCACTGCAGCAACATATCAAATTTAGGTATTACTGAATGATGGCTACAACCAGTTGCAAGATCTGAAGTTTTTCTAAAAATATGTCAATCCTATGCATAGTGGGTATCAAACAGGGAATTTCAAAGGGCCTATATAGCGTTTATTTCCAGGACTGGGATAAAACCAACAGCTCCCTTTTCTCGTAAGCCACTATCTTGGCCCCCCCCATCCTTTTTCCCAGTCTGTCTTTTTTTATGAATTAGAAACTTACTTATTCTACCCACCCCACCCATCATCATCTTTCTTCCCCTGCCCTAAATCCCAGCTTCAAAGAAACAAAACATCACTGAAGTCAGGGTCTGATCATTTCTGAACATATCAAATGAAATTGATTGCCATAGTTTCCTATTTCTCATATGATTGAAAGTATCTTAACATCTTACTCTTTTTTAAAGTGAGAAGATCTGAAGACTTGTGGGGGTCACAGGACTTCTGGGGTGAGAAGGGTGTTCAAGATCAAAAAGTGTGATTATCTGTTTTAGAAATTATGACCCTCCTGTGTTAGTACCTTCAGATACAGATAGCAATGTTATCTGAAGCTATTCTGGTTTATGATGTTTAAACAGTCTAATCTATCACAGTCTAATGTATCACAGTCTGTTTTAAATGTAGTACATTAAAACACACCTCAACACAAGCCCATAAATGAAACAAAGATGTCTTAGAGCACTAGTTTAGCTGTACTTCTTTGCAGCCTAAATGTAAACTCTCCTTTAGTCTAAAAGCATTAAGATCATAATAATGAAATTTTGCCATTTAGAGTTAGAAAGCACTTTTCTCTTTCAAAAAGACAGATGCATTAAAATTTAATTATTGTCTCCCTATCTAATTATCAGACAAGAATAAAGCACATTTGGGGAGAAACTACACATATGTTCACCCAGTATATGAATGTTTTTAAAGACTCTTCAAAGAATTGTTCCCTAATACCGACCCAAGTGGAAAAAAGCCATAAATGACTAGACATGTATGTGTTGAAACAAGCCAACTTACCAACTGTATAAGCAAACAGATAGAAATCAGGTGTTTAGAAAATGATTTTGGGTTCCTAATCCTGTGCATGTTCTCACTGTCTCTGAACAGTATATGTGCATTTGACTTGGTGTGGCATCCCATCAGATCGTCCTTGGTCCCCTTTTTCTTCTTCTTCTTCAGGATAGGTAAGTAGAGATTCCTTTCTGGAGTGTGAAAGCTCGCAGCAGCAGGAACACAGCATATCTCATCTCTAATTTATGACTGACTAACTGAAACTCCTCACTGTCAGCAAACTCTGCCGTGTTTACTGGTTTGACAGCATACACACATATGGCAGAAGCCAGATGGACCTTCTCCCCCAGCTTCAAGCTAAGGGTGCTTCATTAGGAAAGAGATGCAGCCAGTCTTTGAGATCTTTGAACAAGGCTTTCCAGCACCACAAGAAGGAAGTCAGTCAGCAATCAGAAAAGAAAATAACCTTCCCTAGGCAAGGGATTACATCAGAAGAGAATTTATAGTTGCCCCATTGAAGCTCATCAAGTTTTAAAGAACAAATGGCCTGTCCTCCCAACCACAGAAATTGGGGAGCTGCTTCCAAGGAACTCAGTTGAAATGAAGTTTGCATTTCATCTACCCAAACAAAGGTAAAGAGGACAACAAATCCACTTCCTAAACTCTGATTCATAGTTAAGAGTTAATAGTGTCAAAATGTTCTGGTAAATTCCAAGAAAACAGCAGTGTCTTTTGCAACTACAAAGACTGCCGTGAAGAACCTTCCTGCTACAATGAAATGTTGCTTATAAGTTTTAAAATAAAATGTTAACTCTCTAAACCCAGGCTTTCATTCTAAAATTTTAACAAAAACAATGTTTTCTTCAGTTTACCTAACATTATTGTGTTTTGTTTCTGTTTTTGTTTTTTTCCTGGTATGTGATATCCTCTGAACCTTTTCTGACCTCTTAGCCTGAGTTCTTTCTCTTTCTCCTCTGGCCTCCAAGTTTTTGGGTGTGTCTCTAGAGCAAGGGGCTTAGATTCCTATCAGAGTCCTTATTATCCATGCTTGAACCATCTGGACACGAGATCTCTATAAAGTCATCTGAGATCTTCCCCTCTTCCTAAACCCAGAAAGCAGGGTTCCTGGAGTAGGGAAGGAGTGACAAGAAGAATTGAGGGAGAACGGATCCTTAGCCAGGGAATAAACTATCCCACTCTCCAAACTGTCAAACTGACCCTCCGATTCAGATAAATCCATTAACGCCCTAGGTCTCAGAGCATAGTTCCAAACAAAGAAAAGTCTAATCCTGGGGTGGGAAGGGATCACGGGGAGGGAAGAGTTCATGGTTTAAGGGAACAGCCCTTTCTCTGGAACCTGGTAGATTTCACAGGAACCCCCTACCCCACCCCCCACACTGCCCCCAAGGTCCTTCTGGTGATTAAGTTCTGAGAAAGAGAAACAATGAGGAGAGATTGCTGGACTTTGTTGAAAACTAGGTCTGTGTACCCTACAATTAGTTCACACTGACTTGAAATTCTCCTTTCTCTCAGAGAGGCAAAAAAATTACATATTGCTACCGAATGGGCTATAGAAGCAACTAACAATTTTCTCAACATTCTACAACGTGGTGAAAAGAAAATCTACTTCTCAAGAACAGCCCTTTAATTGAATGTTGGAATATATAGGGCCACTTCTAGTCTTTGCCTTTCTACAAAGAATCATTAGAACTAATACTTTTCGTAGGCACATCAGGACTCCAGGTTTAGCGTAAGGCATTAATCTTCTGTTTAAATGTTATTTCACAGCACTAAAGAGAAGCCCCTAGGGTGAGCCTGTGGGTGGGTTTTACCCTGGTCCTTTTCCCCTTGCTAATGTGAAACTTTGATACGATTTGAAATGCAGTGGTCATTGTTGGGAAAATTCTGTGGAACCGAAGCTCCATCATCAACCAAACAAGCTGAACAGAGTGCTTGAGGGCAGTCCTGCTGGGGTCCTCAGGGCACTGTATTTTATGTTGGTCCAGAATACCACACTCCTCCAAGGGTTCCACACCCATCCTACCACTGACACCTCAGAAGAACTCTGAAATAGCCAGAAACATTATTAGCCCCCTTTTACAGACAAAGAAACTGAGGACAAAGGACAAAGAAACTGGTTAGTGGTAGGGACAGAATTAAATCCTTAGCTTTCTATACTCAAGAATGTAATAGTATGCTCTTACATAGGGTTTCTTCTCTCGATAAGGGAACTGCTGTTTAAAGGTCTAACATTCGTTAATGGGATTAAGTAACCAATGGAAGAGAAAGCAGAGGCTACGTATGATTACAGTTCAGAGCATCTGAATATACTAAGACAACGGGGAGTAGGGGGAGGGGGATAAGATGAAACCAGCAGAGCCAAGTTTACCGCCTAGCAAACATGCCCCTGAATCTCTCCGTGGTTTACACCTCAGACAGCCCCAGTCCATGAGAATGGAAGTGAAAAGAAAATGCTAATTCAGCTGCATGCTACATCCACAGTAAATGCAAAGACAAATTAAGAATTAAAGACAAATGCAAATTATCCTGCTCATAAAAGAAACCTATACAAAAGACAGGGAATGAAAAGGCTCTGACAGTTATAGATGAATCTCTGAAGAGGCGCACAGCAACCGTATTTCCAAATTCAAGCCTTTTAAAAACTGGTTAGAAGAATGGGAACAGCTGCTGCAAAAAAGTGGGGGGGGGGGGGGGAGGGACTGCAGTTCACAGTAAACTAAGCTACAGTCAGACTGAGAATCGTGTCCTCATTGTCAAGGTGAGGATGAAAAGAAACAAAGGTACGAAGCCAAGGAATGCTGTCTCCAGAAACTCTACGGCAGACTTTAAAAGCTAAGCCCCTGGCAAGACTTTGGCTGGGAGAGATGGAGACAGGAAGAGAACAAAAGAGAGACAAGATGGAAGAAGAGAGTGTTAGAAGAGAGAGAAAAACCACAGGGCATCCTAGCAGGAAAGGGGCCTAGAGATCAGGAGACATTCGTGAACTCAAATGACTGACAGGCCAGGCAGATAATGGAGAGCCTGCTTGGCAAGGAGCGATGGGGACTGTGGGGAACTGACCAAAGATGTTCAAATTCACCCATTTTAAAAAAAGATGTTAGACATCAACACAGAGCACGTCTGCACAACATCAGTTTGTGTCCTTTTATAATTGAGTCCTTTGGTGCATCTCCAACTCTGTGGAACAGAGTAGATGTGTTTTAAATGTTAGTTGAAAGAATCAATGAATCGATGAACCCCTCATTGTACAGGTGAAGAAACTGAGACTTACTCAAAGATTAAGTGGCTTTCCTGAATTCACTCAATTAGATAAAAGGAATTCTCACTAGAGCCAACTCCCCGCGGGTGGAGTCAGGGCTCCTTCATCTATGCTGTGATGCCTCCAAAAGAAGAAAAAGAAAACAAATGTCTTCATTTGTTTGTGGAAGAGAGACTCACAATTTTCACAGGTGGCACCTATGGGCCTTCCTGCCATGGACTGCCACCTCTGTGCTAGAGGGAAGCATTCAGCCTCTGATTTTGGTCAAAAACCAAAGACCTACAGGGGTCAAGGAGGCAACATACACAAAGGAGCAGAGTGGGCCTCAGCCCCCCTGTGCCAAACTGGAAAGTATGTCCCCTATACAAGGGGCAACATCTGCCCAGTTCCAGCCAATCAAGACCAAGTAAGAATGTGGCCAATCCTTTTAATAATTTTTATTTATTTATTTTTTTCCCCCAAAGCCCCAGTGGATAGTCGTATGTCATAGTTGCACATCCTTCTAGTTGATGTATGTGGGACGCGGCCTTAGCATGGCCCGAGAAGCTGTGAGTCAATGCGCGCCCGGGATCCGAACCCCGGGCCGCCAGCAGCGGAGCGCACGCACTTAACCGCTAAGCCACGGGGCTGGCCCGCCAATCCTTTTAGAACCTACCTATTTTTCAAAAAAGTCCGTAATTCTGTATTTTTATTTGAAATATCCTCATTTTAAGATGTTGCGACTAATTCATTCCTAAACACAGTGAGGGCCAAACAAAATATAACTTTCAGGTCAAAGGTGACCTAGAGCACTGCCAGTTGACAGCCTCTGACTTTAGCCCTGGCATTCATTTTAAGACAAGATACAGTGTGTTAACACTGTACAGATACAGTTCTAAAACACTAACACTTCAGCTGTTTAGAGGCTCTCAGTCTAAAGATGTGTCTACTTTTATTAAAGGATCGAATATATGAAACCAGCATTTTAGTTGAAACAAGTGCTTTCAATGAGGTCTCAGCATTTACAGACTTGTCTATCAGATTTCCTGGAGGTTCATGTTCTCTTTATCCCTGGGTGGTATTAACCTGTGTTTGCTTTTCTTATCTACCTACAGTTAGTAAGTTTGTCAAAACGAGACTCTGTGGCTTCCTCCTTTCTAGAATTTATAAAATACTTACTGGCCTTCGCATAGCAACTCAGTCAGTCAAGTTCAGGCCTCTAGTGGTTACGCAAGCAAGACAATAGAAACTTAATTTGAGTCCATTCTTTGTAAAAAGTGCAATTTTTATTTAATAAGATTGGATTCCAAAATGAAAACTCGTGGCATCTATTATGACACAGACTGAAAGAATTCCAAAACTTCTATTCAACAGATAGCAACTTGTCTTTTAGGGCTGGTAATTTATTTAATTTAGGGGGGGAAATTTTTTTCTCTTCTGAAGCTATTAGAAAACCAGTTTCGTGAATTATCCAAGAAATAGAATTCAAGTTGCTTACGAGGCAATCAGCCCCCGAAGAAGGATGTCCATACAATAAGCTTAGCCCTCAGAGAGGAGAGGCTGCAATTTAAAACCTGGAGGAATGCAGTGTAGCTTAAGGTACCTGTTCCTTTCTCCTCACAAAATCTTAGGCTGCGGAAAATAAAAGTGGTAAATGTTATATAAATAGCGAGTGACATTTGCAAAGGTTCAGAAGAGTCTCTTCACTCCATTTCTTCTTTTCCCAAGTATTATATTTGAGCAGTGAACCCCAAGGTTTCAGCATTCAGGTACAAGCCTGCAGGTCAGATTACTGGTGATACCAAGGTAGATCAGAAATTTCCACCCTGTTTGTTCCTTGGAAGAAAGCAAGCCCTCACCAAGTAAGATTTTGCACAAACATCACCCAAGCAAGGGGTGATGTGGCATTCTGCCAAAGGGTCCCGGTGCTGCTGAATTTGCACAAAGCAAACTTAGTTTTGTCTACAGTCTCCATAAGGAATACAGGCACGATTTAGAGGCACTGCTTTACAAAACAAGCTCCATTCCATCTATTCGTGGCAAGTCTCTGATTTTTTTTTTCCTTTAATCCTCCTTTTCAAGTAGCTAAACAAAGAGGTAGGGTGTTCCTGCTACCAAATCTGTGAAAAACATTCAGTGTCTAGGATATCTGAGCAGTTAAGGTGTTAGGTTTTCCAAGCCATAAGCACTGAACTAAACTTGGAGCAGGAAGACCATCCTGAGAGGCCATCTGAGTCCTATCCTGCCTCCAGGCCAAGCAGAACTTAAATCTGAAAGAAAACTGCGAAATTTGCAGAGATTAAGGTTCTACATTTCCTTCATCAGTGGTTTCTCAAACTTTGGAGGAGGAAATTCTCCCTAATGTCTAATTCACTTAAATATGCTTTCTGCTCTTTCCCTATAAAGGGACAAATCTCCCTCTCATTGGTAATATGAACACCAAACATTCTGAACTGCATCCATATTCATGCAGGAATGTGTCAATGGAGTTCCAGGAGATTGCTCCACCAAGATGTAACAGTTGTTAATAATAAATCACTCATGGGTCTCCACTATGATGTGCTTTTGCGAATTGACTGAGAACTCCGAGCCTGGCTCCCTGACGGAAACAGAGCCATTGCAAGCCAGGTTTCTTTGACTCACATTTACTCGACTCATTTATCCCACACACACACCCTCCCACACAACATACACCCAGCACAGAGTTGGTAGGTAGTAGATTGTGAATAGCTGAATACTGGTTGATTAATGATCATTGGCAGCTTAGCCTCATGGGAAGACACCTTGGTTTTTTCTAAACCCTTGGCTCAACTTTATTTAACAGTTCCCTCATCCCTCGCCCTCACCCTCCTTTGTCCTCCTAATGCACCCCTTACTATATTAGCCTCTAGACTGCAAACATCCTTCCCACACCCTCCATTGTAGCCCACTTTGGATTCCCTGGTGTTTGGGTTGGTACTCTCTGCTCCCCTGTTTGCCAGCCTAAGGTCCTCTTTCAACCGTGCCCCAAGCTAGGTCTTGTCCTACTCTGCTTTGTAATCTCCATAAAGCTAGTGAGAGATGAACCAGAGCCAATTACCACACCTAGCAGTAAAGATGATGGTGGTCAGGGCCTCTCAGGGTCAAAGACTGTAGGTCTATGGAAGCTGAATTGTATGGACAAGGGAAGTTGCATTTGTCTACGTAGAGGAGGTGATAGCAACAAGTATCTTTGGATGATTTAGATTTGGTCATATAGGATGCAGGCTCCCTACCCTAAGTCTTGCTACTCAAAGTGTAGTCTGAAAACCAGCAGCATCAGCCACACCTGAAAGGCTGCTAGAATTGCAGAATCTAGAGCCCCACTTCGAACCTACTGAATCAGAATCTTCATTTAACGAGATCTCCAGATGAGTTATATGCATATTAAAGCTTGAGAAGTACTGAGCCAGAGCAATACTTCTTAGTTCTGGTTGCACATTAGAATCACTTGGGGAGCTTTGAAAAAGCTCCCCCCCACACCAATAATATCAGAATCTCTGGTTGAAGGAGATACACATCAGTAGTTCATAGAGGCTTTGCAGGTGATACTAATGGGCAATCAGGATTTGAGAACCATTTCCTTAGAGTTTGGTTTGCTTTACAGATGTGAAAACTGACCATCATGAACATTAAATGAAGTACTTTAGGTCACATAGCTCATTAGTAGCAGACAAAGGTTAGATTCACACAGATACTGTAGTTAAAAGAGCACAGGCTTTAGAGCTAGGTTCAAATCTTGGTTCTGCTGCTTTCTAGAAGCGTGACTTTGGGGGAGTTTTTTAACATCTCTGAGCTATGGTTTCCTAATCTGTAAAATGGGATGGATAATCAAAATCTCATGGGCACAGGGCTGACTCCATGGCCTAATGGTTAAGTTCGGCACGCTCTACTTCGGTGGCCCAGGTTTGGTTCCCGGACCTACACTGCTCGTCAGGGGTCATGCTGTGGCATCAACCCACATATAAAATAGAAGATGATTGGCACAGATGTTAGCTCAGGGCGAATCTTCCTCAGCAAAAAAAAAAAAAAAATCTCATGGCTATTGGGGGGATTCAAGGAGATAATGTCTGTAAAGCCTCTATTCCAGGTTATCGTCACATTTTCCCTTTCGGTTTAATCCACTGTACCTTCCAACACACAGTCTTTGCAGGAGTCCCAAGTAGAAATTATTTATTCATTTAAGAAACATTTATTGAGCACCTATTAGTTACCTATTAGGTAATGAAACTTGAGGATTCAGAAACAATGAAACAGTTCTTGCCCTCAAGGAGATAGTTCTTGCCCTCTAGGAGGAGAGACAGCATGTACACAAACAAGGGACTATGTGGCTTTGAAGAAGCAATAATAGGAGTGCTTGAAGGCACATATGTACACAGAGAATAAAGTCTCCATTTGAAATTTCAAGGAAAACTACTCAAAAGATGTGACATCCAAGCAGAGGAAGGAAGAGAAGGTTTCCAAGCAGACAAGGGAGGAGAGGGGCATTCCAGAAGGAAGGAAGAGCATGTAAAAATGCAAGAAGTATGAAATGCCATGGTGTGTTAAGAGAACTACAAGCAATTCAGTGTTGCTGTAGGTGAAGTGAGAGGGGTAACAGCAGGGGATGAGACAGCAAGTAGCGGCGAGCCAGGGCACTGAGGGCTTTCTTTGCTATTCTAAGCGGTGTGGACTTGATCCTCTGGATGATGGGAGCCAGAGAAAGGCTCTAAGAACCAGCTCGCTCAGGTGGTGTCTTGTAGAGGAAGAGAAACCTACAAGGTTCACTCTGATGTCTTCCAAGAGGGCACAAGTCAGGGAACAGATGGAACTCAGGATCTCAACTTTATCACCTGGATGTCACTGAGCAGTCAGTCTGACAACATGGGGTGCTGTAGGACTGACTGAATCTTAGACAACACACAGTTGTGCAAGTAAAACAAGAAAGAGAAAGAAAATCCAGAGAACTGAGGAGCATGTCATTATTATTTGCAAATTCTTTTCCTATGATGGTACTGACAACTACCTTAGGATGTTTTCTTGAAAACAATTAAATAAATGTAGAAATAAAGAGCCAGTCCCGCTCTGTGTGTGAAGTCTTTCCTGCTACCTTCTCCAAGGCAATTGACACCACTGTCTGTAAGCCCTCCCTCCCTGCACCCTAGATCTGGCACATACCTGTTCCTTTGTTGGGTTCAGTCCTAGACCAATTGGATTCACTACACGTATTTCATTTCATCTTTTTCTTCAATAATTTTTTCACAATTACAAAAATACTGTATGGTAATGATGGAATAGTACAGACATACTCAAAGAAAAAAACTAAACTCACCCATAATCTTATCACTTAGACATAACCATTAAAAACACTTTAGTGCATTTCTTTCCTGTTCTTTTTTCTAAGCATACATACACATACTGAAACTGTTTATAGAGTCGGATTACACCACGTATAACTTTCTTTTTACCCATAATTATTCATTGGATAGGACTAGTTCTAGTGAGTCTCTTGTTAAGAATGAAAAAGGAAGTAATGTAGAGACAGAAGATGGAGGAGCCATGTGCTCAGAGAAACCTAGAAAGCCACTCTTCAGAAAGAGATAAATGAAGCAGATGAGCAGAGAGAGGCAGAGACAAGAAACCATGAGATTCTAGAGAGCTGGAGAAAGTAATTCCCATTCTTTATGATTTTCTAGTTGGGGCTCCAGTATCTTGTAAGCCTTAACTGACTTCCTTCCCTTAGGTTCCGTGCAATTGCCTTGTATCTCCCTAATAAATTTCTCCAGTTTTTCCTAAGATTGTTTGAATGGGTTCTGTTTCCTACAGACAAAAAAAAAAATTCCCAACCCAGGCAAAATCTGAAATATACTAGAGAAGATTCAGGCATAAGAAGGCAGATGGATAATGGCTTGCTTAAGTAAACAAGTGATTTTGTCTTGAAGGTAAAACTTCCCCCAAATAGCCAATTCTATTCGTGCTGAAGCTTCTCTGCCATGTTACTTCTCACCCTCAGATGTGTAGATGAGAGATTTTATTTAACACACCGTGACAACCTGTCAAAAAGAATGACTACAGTGAGTTGTGTGGTCCAAGCATCTTGATTTGTTTTTCCCTGGAGTAGGATAATTGCCTTGCTTGCTCCTGTCGTCACTGGGCACCAGGTGCAATGATAAACTAAATCAGTGTCCAAACTGGGATTGTTCAGTGGTGCTTACCATCACAGATTCATATTATTAGCAAGGCTATAGAACTCTGCAGAGTTTCAAGGCCAGGATATGACAGCTTTCTGGCAATAAGACTCTGAGAGCTCAAGGATCTTTTCTAAATACCCATTGAATAGTGCAGCCAAAGACATTGTTGGAGTTCAAATGAAATTCTATGAACTGTCTCTCTTAGCCATCCCGTGACCTAGGTTCACAAGTACGTTGTACTTGTTATTTTTTACTCCATTAAATTTTGGTACAGACCAGTCCTTTATTCAAATAGTACCATTTCAGAGAGTTCTTCCCTAATCACTGTGTAAAAAAGCACCTCTTCCATCAAAATCTATCTCCCTTAGCCTGCTTCTCTCTCTCTCTCTCTCTCTTTTAATAGCATGTAGCACCAGCTGACATAATACTCTATTTATCTGTTGGTTGTCAGTCTATCCCAACAGAATATTAGTTTCTTGAGGACAGGAACTCTACTTGATTCACTACTGACTGCCCACTGCATACCACAGAGCCTGGAATCTAATAGGCCACTAATAAACACTTGTTGAATGCATAAACTCCTAGACCTAGCATCCTAAGACTTGGGCAGGGATTAAATTCTTGACATAGTGGGACGCCATAGTCTTTTCGCTTCCTGTGATTAGAACACTAGTTCCTACTTAGATTTGGGCAAGGATCTCAAAGGTCACCACCCCTTCCACCTCTCTTTTCAGACCAGTTCTTTGGATCACTGAGTTTCCTTTCTTTTTAGCCTCAGCTGTTAAACACTACATCCAGCTGTTCCTTTTAAATTAAAAATGGAAGGAGGTAGCACTTGGGTTTCATTTCCATAATGCCATAATTCCCAGCCCTGGGACGCCTCCCACCACAAAGTGCCTCTAATTACCTCAAGGGAGCATCATTATAACTTCAGAGAAAGAATCATTTTAATTCATTTGAAGTTTTACATAAACATAGACCACATATGACAAAATCAAGCAAACAACAACACAAGTATTAAAATGGGAAAAATGCTAGGGAGCCCTGCTCTAATGGATTTCAGGGGTAAGATACACAATTCTGAGCTGCAGTTAGTGTAATATATGCCTACTATACATTTCCAAAATGACTCACCTTTGAATTTTCTCTAATTTACACACTTCACCTACTCTCCTTCCGAATTACCAGGTCAAGAAATGCTTCTCATTTTCCTCCGTTAATATGCTGCTTCGCCCATTAAGCTTCACATATTAAGTTTTAACTTATTGGCTTCAGTGACACTCAATGATCCCAAAGGGGCGGTGGGATAAAATATGTGTTTTTCCAAGGTGCCTTCACGCCTGGATTGCAATTTCTAATCTCTGAACTATTGCTTGCTATCTATCTGTGTCTTGGGGAAGAGATATTGATCTGTAATCTCACCAGTACTTTTCCCCTCCTCATAAAATCCCAGGGACATTCTAATTAAGGACAGACTCTGGCTCCAAATTACAGAAAAGGAGGCGCCCAGGCATCCAAATAGAATTCAGACCTTTGGCCGATCTCACCCTGGGCAATTGAGAAGCAGGTCTATGCTGAAATTCTCCTTAATCAGTCAGCCAGGTTCCACTGTGTCCCAAAGACAATAAGAATAAATAAATAATAAACAAACAAATAAATAAATGCAAATTAGGCTCTTGTGTTATTGCAGACAACACTATTGATCCCATGGTATACAATTTGTGAATTATGAGAGGCAGCAGAAGGTAGCAGGAGAACACATGCTCTGGTATCAGAACAACCTGGGTATCTTTGAATCCAGGCTCCTCCTTTACCAACTGTATGTTAATTTTCTCTCTGAGCCTCAGTTTCTTTATCTGCACAATAAAAATAGTACTACTTAGCTCATAGACTTGTTGTGGTGAAAACTGATTACATTGTATATAAAGAAGTATGGCAACATAGGTTGATAGTTACCGCCCCAGCTTCAGATTCCTATATTCTGGACTACAAATCAGAGACTGTAGAAGTACTTATGTTCTTATCATTCAAAGGAACAGGAAAAAAATTTTTTGAAACAATGGAGACACAGGAAATTGGCCATAGGAATAGGAATGTGCTACTGTAAATGCCGAGGAAAGTTGAGGGGAGGAGTCGGACTTGGCCCGAGAGTGAGCAGGTTACCTGAGGCCAAGCTTGATAAAAGGTGGGAGTCTCCTCCTCTAGGCCAAGATTATCTGGGCAGGGAGGAAAGTATTTTAGTAAATGAATAACCACAGCTCTTGAACACCAAGCAATGAGGACCGAATAGAGTCCACTAGATGTGACCATCCCAGGTCACTGCTGACCTTGACCAAGGTAAGGGTTGGGAGTCAGGCTGCAGGGGGCTAAAGCAGTAGGAGAGGAGGAAGCAAAGTCAACAATGGAGACTATTCTTTCGAGTATCTGAGTTGTGAAGGGAAAGTAATTCTCACCTTCCTCTTTTTGAGGACTAGATATTTTAATAGCAGAAATAGTGCAAATGGGAGTTCTGAGCTATGTAGAAGGTCTCAATTATTAAGACAATCCTCCCCCTGCCCCTGCCCCCAGCAGTTCCTTAGCTATGGTTCCTTGGGTACCACAAATAGTCTGCTTGAATCTTCCCTGACTCTCTGGAAACTTCTGGACCTCACTTGCCAGACACTGGCTCCCTCGTGGGATCTTCCCACAGTATAGTGAGGGCGCTAGGAGCTTGGAGTAGAGTGAGACAGACCTGGCTGGTATCCCAGCTCACCACTCATGGGCTGTGTGGCCTTGGGCAATGTGCTAAAATCTCTTTGTACCTCAATTTCCCCGACCATAAAATGGGGATAACAAAAACACCTAGATAGGGGTATTATGAGAATTAAATGAGTTAAGACTTATAAAGCACTTAGAGCAGTGCTTGGCACATTGTAAGTGCCCAAAGAATGTTAACTATTACTGTTATCAGTAGAAGACCCATGTGCCAAGAGCTATGCTGACTCCCCAGTCTGTCTCACTCTGAATTCTGTCTTGCCCCATTCCACAACATAATCCTGTTGGAACTCTCTTTTCTCGCTGCCAACTTCTCTCTTCCCCAACCCTCCATCTTCAGTCCCGGTAAATCCTGTCACCAACTCAGGCCCTATGCTGCAGCAGTATCCCATAAAAATAACAACTCTAGGGGCCGGCCCGATGGCCTAGCGGTTAAGTTCGTGAACTCTGCTTTGGTAGCCCAGGGTTCGCAGGTTCAGATCCTGGGTGCAGACTGACGCAGGTCTTGTCAAGCCATGCTGCAGTGGCATCTCATATAAAGTAGAGGGAAATGGGCACGGATATTAGCCCAGGGCCAGTCTTTCTCAGCAAAAAGAGGAGGATTGGCAGCAGATGTTGGCTCAGGGTTTATCTTCCTCACAAAAATAAATAAATAAATAACAACACTAAGAACTAGCTTCTATTATTGCTTAGCACATGCCAGGCACCGTGCTAAGAGCTTTAGGTACATATAATCCTTACAAACCCATAAGATAGTTATTATAAACAAAGAACCCAGCCAGTCAACAACACAGTCCGGATCTGAATCCAGTTCTGTCTAATTGCACAACCACACTCCTGACCCTTGGATTACATCTCCTACAGAGGTTGTTCGGATATCTTACTCTCACTAGAAGCTGTATTCCTCCATCATTTCTTCTTTAAATTACATCTTTATGTGTCTATGTAGTAGATTGCAAAAACAGCCATAAATTCTCCCTCAATTTCTAGAATTCCATTAAGAAATAAAATTAATTTTTTCACCCCTTGAATCTAGTCTGGCCTTGTGGCTTAGCTTTGGCCAATAGATGGGTGCAGATGCAACCTTATGCTAGTTCCAAGCCTGGGCCTCAAGAAGCCTTACACAGTTCCACTCACTTTTTGGGACCCCTACCACCGCCACCATGTGAACAAATCCTGGAGAATAAGAGACTGTATAGAAGAAAACCAAGGAACCCCAGCCAAAAGTCAGGCAGCCCTCAGCTGACCTGGCAGCTGATCACAGATGCCTGAATGAGCTCCAGCCAAGAGTAGCCAAGACTGGCCCAGACCTTCAGAGCTGCCCAGCTGGGCCCAGCCCAAATTACCAATCTGCAAAAGCATAAACTAATTAAATGGTTATTGTTTTAAATCACTAAGTTTTGAAGTGGTTTGTTACGCAGCAAAAGCTCACTGATACAATCTGCAAACAATTTTAAAAAATCATTAACTAATTCATTTCCTTGTCTTCCTTTGGAGTTCCATTTGCCATTCAATCTCAGTGGCTGATCTTCCTGGTCCCTGCCTTTACACCACTCTTGATCAGCCCTTAAGCAAGAGATAAACAGTATTAAAACAAGATTCCACTAGTACTCCATTTGTAAACTTCTTTGGATGAAATCCAAACCTATTCTCTTTATACCAAACTTCATGCTATAATAGGTTGCATTATACTAAAATACCCAGGTAGTTGCCAAACATGGAGTAAAAGAATTGAATTTAAATGCTAATAACAGAGATCCAACTGTAACTTAAACGCACATAGATTTCCACCCCCTTTTTAGGTAAAAGAAGACATACTTTAGTCAACCTAAGATTAATATCAGGGTTCCACAAAGTCTTCAAGGACCCAGGCTCCTTCTATATTTCTGTTCTGCCTCTCATGACTTTCATAATCCAAAATAGCAGCTGGTTTTCTAGCCATTGCATCTGAATTCCAAGCAGCAGGCAGGAGGACATGAGCTTCTCCCCCTCCTGCCTCCCACCCATTAAGGGCTCTGCCCACACAGTACTAGTCTTCACATCTCACTGGCAAGCACTTCAGTCACAGGGCCTCACATCATTCCAAAGGAGGCTAGGAAATGTAGCCCGGTTTCTGTTACTAAGGAGGAAAGGTGAAGGGACATTGAGAGGCAACTAGCAATATCTGAAACAGACAAGATATCATAGGTATCAGGTTGTTGGCAGTACACACCACCTTGGCATCCTACACCTAAAGTCTGAAGTTTAACATGGAGGCATTATAAAAGTCTAATAACCTGTCAAGAGGCATTGAAAATAACGTTAATTGGAACACTTATTTCATAGAGAGGGCTAATACGATGCTTTTGCCATCAGTCAAGATCTGAATTATTAGTACCAAGATCTGAAGTGTTTATCCAGCAATGATTGAGGTAGTTATAAACAGCAATTTGCAGCCCAATCTTCACCTGTGACTTCCAGACCTGTATATTCAGCTACCTACTCAATATCTCCTTCTGGATGTTTAAAGACAGCACAAAAACATATTCAAAACTAAAGTCATTTTGTCCCCCAAACCCAGTCCTCCCAGTGTATCTCATTTCAGTGAACAATACCACCATTCACCCAGATGTTCAAACCAAAATCTTGGGTGTCATCCTTAATTATTCCTTTTCCTTAGCTCCAATATTCACTCAGTTACCACATCCACCCAATTTTCACTCCCTAATCCCTGTTAAAACCACCCATTTCTCTCCACCTCCAAGGTGTCACCCTAATCCAAGCTAACTTCATCCCTTGTCTGGACAGTTGTAATAGCTTTCCAGTTGGTGTCTCCGCATCCATTCTTGCTACACCTCCAACCCATTGTCTACATTGTAGCTAAAATGTTTACTTGGAAATGTAAATGAGATCATATCAAACCACAGCATAAAATTCTTCAATGGTTTTCTATACCTTTAGGATAAACACTCAAATCCTTTAGATGGCCTACAAGATCATATACATCTCCAGCTCATCCTGTTCTCTGGTTCCACTCACTCTCTATGATTCAATAATACCAACATTTTCCACTTCCTCAAAAATGCCAAGTTCTTTCCTGCCTCAGAGTCTTTCTACATAGTACTTCTCTGCATAGAATGTTCTTACTTCCCCCCTTCACCTACTAATACACCCCTACCCTCAATTATCCAGAACTCAGTTCAAATGTCTTCCTCAAGGATGTGAACTAATAAGCCTAGTCTAAGTATCCCTATCAGACACCCTACTAGTATGGCACACTTTTCCTCTGTAGTCCTCATCACAGTTGTAAATGAGTAATTAATTGTGTCAGCTGGCTCCCCTGCTAGAAAAGAGCTCTGTGAAGATAGCATCGTTCTCTGTCTTGCTCATAGCTGTAGCCTCAGTTCCTAGCATAGTGACTAACATAGTGCTCTCAATATGTATTAGTTAAAGGAATGAGTGAACAAATGAATAAGTGAAGAAATGAAGAAATACTATGCAAGCAGAAGGTCTCTTTATCCCAGGAGATCGGCAGTAAATTTAACCTAGTCATGAGAGAAGACTGAATCATTGGAGAGAGTAACATGAAGAGGATACCTAGAAATGGGTGAATATGCAATACTTTTATGTACTGTAAAATCAGAGCCAGAAAAATAGCGATTATAACCAGCAGACAACTGAAACAGGGCTCTTCATACTCATCCCACCTAGGACCATCTGGGTTCCATGTCCTTGGGCAAAGCAGATGGATATTGTATAGACTTAAGTCCTGCTACATCAACTTGGCCTTACTAAAATTTAAACTTTGGGAGAACAGGAGTTTTGAGTCTATTCTGTTCACTGAGTATCCCAAACACTTAGAATGGTGCCTAGTATAGCATCAGAGCTCAGTAAATATTTGTTGAATGAATCTCAATATGAATGGCCACAAGTTAGAAAGAAGTGAGTATTAGCAGCCACAAATTCAAAATAGGCTGAAAAGGAAGGGAAGTGGTTGAAAGATGTATAGGCTATCATTAAAAAAAAAAAAAAAAAACAAGGGTTTACAAGAGGACACTGTGCAGTCTTTAGTTCTTTTTGACCCAAGCACAGAAGCTGCAGAGCATCTCACTTCAATCACACTTTTGACACCTTTCACTTTCCCCCACAGTTTCGCCATTTTACTTTGCCGTAAGTATAGTTTTTCAACACCAGTTAGTTCCTTTAACTTTGTAGAGAACATTCTTATACCTTCTGAACCACACCACAAACCAATGAGTAAGGAGTTTTCAGTCCCATCTGGCACAGGAAATAACCGAGTGTCAGAGCATTAAGGCACTGGTCCAAGTCAGCACAGCTCACAGAACGGCATTTCGTGGGACTTGACATGGTCTTCTGCTTCCAGATTCTATGCTTCTTCCACTATTCTCACTTTTCAGTAATGGTCACAGTGAAGGGAATAACACATCCAAAGTCAATGATTAGGTCTGGGAGGGAAACTATTAAAAAAATTAAAGAGATTATCATTAGAAACTTGTGTATAACATTCGCACAATTTCTGTCTCTCTGACAGCTTCTTCTGTTGTGGTTTAAAAAAACAGTGCATGTGAATCTCACCTGAAGTTTACTGGTATGGAAAGGTTATGGTGATCAAACGTCCTGCACTGGCTGATACAAGATCTGGTCACTTTGGAAAAGTTATTTACTTTCCCACAACATGCTTCAATACATTTCAAAGACCCAGTCCTCTAGGGCTCAGCTTCCAGCTACCCCAACACAGCCAACAGAGAAGCAGTTTTCTGGCTCTTCTACTTTAGTTATCCCAATCTCCACCCTCTGTCTTGCATTGGCCCTAGAGTCTGGCCAGCGGTGTTTGGTCAGGCAGGATCAAGAAGCAGGCATCACAAGGTTTCCTCATTTGAATGGAACTGAGATTCAAGGCCACCATCGATTCTGTGCAATCCCAATAGACCAGAGCTGGGAGGACTGAACCACGATAATCAGATTGAAAGTAGATGCTATCACTGGATCACTCCTCTGAGCTTGGAAGCATGTTAAAATGCAGAATCTGAATCAGTTATAACTGGGGTGGGATCTGATTCTTCATTTCTAATAGGCTCCCAGGGGATGGCAATGCTGCAGGTGAGTGGACCTCATTTGGAGTAGCATGACCTTGAACTAGATCAACACACCTCCTCACCCAGGTGCATGCCCTCGCTGTGCTGTACTTCACAGCATATCACAGAATGTCATTACATATTTGTGGGACTATTTGAATAATATCTGTCCCCCCCAAAATGTAAAGTATTGAGATCACATCACTCAGTCTAGTCAGAAAAACAAAGACCACATCAGATAGTTTAACAGAAGGGGTTTAATTTAGGAAGCTAGTTACAAAGGTGTTGGAGAAATTGAGAGTGAAACAACCTAGAGTTAAGAAAGAGCAAGAAGCCGCTACCATCCCTAGAGCTGGAAGGACAAAGAAAGGAGGGACTGTTACATGATTCCAAGATCCGGGCTCCCTCGTAGGAGGGGAACTCATGACAGAAGCTACCTGGCAGCAGGTGGGACACAGAGGAGTTGTAGCCACTTCCCAAAGCAGGAGATGGAGGACACAGTGAGAAATACCATTGCTTCTCCCCTTCTTCTGGCTCTGCTACCTCCCTCTAGTGTCTCCCATTGGCTGAATCCAGCAAGAAGCCACTTGGCAAGGGAACCTGGAAAATATAGTTTGCAGGGGAAGATCAGGAAATGAATCTATTTGCAAATAGCTCAGCAGTGGGGGCATATCTACTTTACTTATACTTATAGCATAGTGCCTCACATACAGTAGACATTTAGTAAAAATTTGTTGAAAGACTGAACAACTAAAGGAGAAATAAAAGCCAGATACCCTTCTTACACACGCATGTACTCCACATAGACACACACCTTGCACTTATTAAAACTATGATAATAATCATCCGTGCCCACTGGCCTGTTGAAATGCCCAGCCTCTGCATCATCCAAAGTTACCATACTGTCAGACTCCAGCTAATGGGAGTGAACAGTTATCTGGAGGAGTGAATATGGTAAGCAGCTTCTACAGTTAAGCAAATTCTTTTTCCAGTAGACTATGGTACAGCCTTGAGAGAATAGGGGTAGGTGTGCATAAAACACTCTCAGAACAATTTGGTTGTCACCCACATTAGTGATGACGGCAATAACAGTAGCACAACAGCATCATTTACAGCCAGTGAAAGCCTCATAATGGAACAAGCGATCCGCTATTAAGCTGAACCTTAGCTTCCCCTAAAGATTCATCTCTTGTTGATACAGCATTCTGCCAGTCATTCCCTTTTAGAACAAGCTGGGCTAGTATTGCTTACTAGTCTTGAGACTTGGCTGTCAAGGTCGACAGAGACTGCAGAAATCACTGTTAGTAACAGCCACCATTTACCAAGAACTCATATGTGCCAGGCAGTGGTACATGCTTCATCCCACTTAGTCCTCACCATAATTCAGTGAGGTTGGTGCTGCTCTCACTTCCATCTTAAAAGAGAGGAAACTGAGCTCAGAGATTAAGTTTTCCTGCTCAAGATCATGTGCCAGATAAGTAACAGAGCTGGATTCAAACCCAAGCAATGTGACTCCAAAGCCACTTTTCATCTCTGATTCACCAAGGAAGACTTTTGTCATAAGAGCAAGGATTCCCTCACTCAGGCTTGGGCACATGATTTCATTCTTCAGACCACAGCACTGCGCTGACTCTACAAAGTGGGCCGATATTTCTCACATCTGCCTGTGTGTGCTTTTCTCAGCATGTATATATCACCCTGGCTTACTGCCTTCAGAAAGGACTTTCAATGTTCAGTAACTCTTGATGATCTGGGAAAGTTTTCCAAGAGATCTGAAGCAGAGACAAACATCAGTTCTTAGATTTCTAGTGGCACTCAGAAGTATAGCTACACAAAATAGAGTGAAGCTGGATCTTTTGAGCAGTCTTCCTGACTTCTTTGGTGATGGAAAATGACTATGACACAGTGCCATCAACTCTGACCCACCTGACCAAAGTCCATGAAGCTCAGCAATTTTCCCTGGCAGTCTACTTAGCATCTGTCAGAGCCAAGCTTTACTGGGACAGGCATTCTAGAAAAACTGTCAAATGAGATTTAGATTCCAGAAATTGTACTGGGCATTTCTCCTATGTCAGCTGCTCTTTAAAGAGCATGTGTGCCACCCTGTAAGGTATCATAAATCCCACCAGAGCCCTGGGGGTCTCCTCTTTGGTACAGAAAACTCACCGAGTAATCACACTCAGCCTCCTCATCTTTCCTCTTTTGGGGGCTACCGATGGGGCCTTTCAAAAGCATGAAGGGGGAGGAACTTTCTCCCTGATGGAAAGTTCTAGAAAAGTCATCAACAGTAGCTTGAGAAAGCTCCTATTTTTCGTGACTATAACTGTGGCATTATAATCTTTAACAACCCAAGAAAAGTCTATGTCTATCAATTACTTGTTGTGTATTGAGCTCTAGGGAAAAGGCAGGAAAGACATGGTCTTGCTCTCAAGGAGCAAACAATCTAGTTGGGTAGAGTATCAGTTATATATTCCCACAATAATGCTGAATAACAAATAACTCCCTGCAAAATAAGCATTCAGTGCTCATGTATCTGGAGTCATTAGGTGGATTTGCTGATCTTGGCTGGGTTCTCTCTCAAGTCTAGGGGTTGGCTGGCTATAGGCTGGTCAAGTATGGCCTTGACTAGCTTGGCCAGGGTCACTCAGCTCTCCTCATATGTATTTCACTCTCTTCTGGGACCAGCAGGCCAGCCTGGACATGTCCCTCTCATGACAACAGCAGAGTGCATAAGTGCAGGCAAAATGCACAAGCACTTTTTTAATAGGATCTACTAACATCTTATTAGCCAAGGCAAGTCACATGCCCAAACCCAGATTCAAGGGTGTAGAATAGACTCTAGCGATTTAATGAGAAGTACTGGAATGTCACATGAAGGGACAAGGATACAGAAAAAGCTGAGAATTGGATCCATGAATAGAATCAATTTATAGCAGATAGCGAAGAGAGAAAATGCGAGAGAGTATATGTGACCAAGCTCCTTAGCATGGCTGTCATGATCTGGCCAGCTCTGACCTCTAGCTTAAACTTCTTGTCTCCTTTCCCACCCATATCACTGTCTTCGTCTCACTAAGGGACCTAGGTGTTCCATCACTTCCTGGCCTTGGCCCATTTCTCTCTGCCTGGAAGGCCTTTCTTCCCCATCTCACCTGACATTTGCTCAGTAAACTCCTACTCATTCCTCAGGCCTCAACTGGGGCTTCAATTCCTCCGGTAAGTCTTTTCTGAACTCTCGAACCTGAGTTAGGGTCCCATCTGTGTACCCTCCAGCACCCTGTTCTCACCCCATTGTGGTACTTATGACCTATATTGTCATGTACTGTTTACTTGTCTCTTTCTTCCACTAGACTGTATGTCCTAAGGCGGGGAGGGACTGTAGCCCCAGAGCCCAGCAGTAAAATCAATAAATGTGAGATGAATGAAAATGCTCAGAGCCTTGCTACAAAGGGGGGCAGGGAGAATAGGGGCAGCAAACAACACATTCCAGGAGGGAAGGGGTAGTTTCCTCCTAAAACAGTAAAATAGGAATGGCGCAGATTAGAAATGGCCTTGAGAGCTAAAAATAATATGTAGGTTATGTGTATGGGATTAAAGCACCACTGAAAATTTTTGAGATAGAGCGTGTGGGGAGAATTCATTTTCAGCAGATACTCGAGAGCGGTGCTGTCCAACAGAAATACAATGTGAGCCACCAATGTGGACCAGCTTAGGCAATTTTGCATTTTCTGAAAGCTGCATTTTAAAAAGTAAAAATAAATAGTTGAAATTCATCTTACTAACCTATTTTATTTATTCCAAATTTACTATCATTTCCACATGTAATCAATATAAAAAATTAGTGATGAGATATTTTACATTCTTTTTTTCATATTATATCTTTGAAATCCACTGTGAATTATATACATTTAAAGCACATCTCAATTTGAATTAGCCGTGTTTCAAGGGCTCAATAGCCACAGTGGCTGGTGACTGCTGCATTAAACAGTTCAGCTCTGGGGGCAAAGAAATCACCCGGGAGTAACCCAGGACGATGCCAGTGATGAAAATGATGACAGTGTTGAGAATAGAGAGAAAGGCAAGTGCTTGACATTCCACTGGCAGAATTAGCGTGTCGGTTTATCTGAGAGAGAGCCTCACACTGGTAATATACTTACACATTCGGCCTTCCATATACTGGAAAGGAGAATCAGTTCACATACAAGCTGTGATTTTGTTTATATTTCTGTTCTCCAAGTTAACTATTTGTAAGTGAAATTTACCACGTTTACCCAAGCCATGAAACTAGTGAAAATACTTTCTGAGGCTGACTTCCCTGGTGTGGAATGCAAGATCTATGAAATTCAAGCATACTTGGTAGAATTCAAATCCATTTTTACGTACAACGGGTCACAATCAATTCAATTCAACAATCATTGAATGAGTTCCTAGTAATTGGAAGCTTGAGCTACTGAGCAATTATCTTTTGAAGAAGAGTAAACAAAAGTATAATTTATTAATTTGCTCTTTATTCTCCCAGTTATATGATTAGGCAATTGTTGCGGACTTACATTGTGGTGTGTCTATATGATATAAATGTGTATAGATATATTTTATTAGACTTTATATTAAGCCATACTTAGAGGCTATCTATTCTGCGTCCTTCCAGCTCCTGTTTCTTCATTGTACAAATGAAAAACTTGCAAAAGAATAAAGGACTTGCCTAAATGTAGCCAACGGAAGATTTAATGAGAGAACCCTGTTTTCTTCCTCCTCCTAGGCAAGTGTTTCTTCTGGGATTCACTTGGATTTTTATATAATGCACTGAGTTTTATAGTTTTGCTCTTTTCCATCCATTTGACATAAAAAAATATTAAATAAACACTCACATACATTAGGTTATTTTTAAAGATATTTCTATGTCTCTCTGTGAGTGTATGTGTAATAAATTAATAAAACATATAAATTTATTAAATAATTTCCTACCTATGGGAATATTTTAAGTGTATATGTTTCCAATAAAATGGATTTCAAGCAAAGACTTCAAGGCTCTAAACAACAACAAATTTGATTTGTCCCAAAACTGTGTCTTCATATTAGCAGATAGCTCTCTTACTCTTATGAGTATCTTTAACATATCTTTTTAAATGATCTGGATTGACTGTCTAGACTGTTTCAAGTTCCCTGGATAATTTCACAGCTCCCTCTTTGCTCTGACAGCGTGCATGTGACCTTGACTTAAATTAGAGAGCTTTCTTTTCTTCTAAATGCTTCATATGCACTACATACATCACTTAATATTGGAGATTTTTGCTTTAAAAGTATGGGGGGCGGGGGGGTGGATTTCCTGTTGAGTAATATTAAATACCACTTATCTGAGATTATCAGGTTACATGACTGCACATTTTCCAGCCCTTTCTTTCTGAAAATGAATCCATCATTATTGAAATCTAAATAAATTAATGCATTTTTAATCAAATCAATATACATCTGCTATAACAAGCACACAATGCATTTTGAATTGAGCACTATGTTCTTTGAAACTAATAAAATCACTGCAGGTCAAAAAACAAACATTGGAACTTAACTAAATATGTCTATCTTTGTTGCTAATATAATATGATTTCTTGAGTAGTATCTGATGAATCTCAAGCATTTAAACATTCTCTTGTTTTGCTTTTATACATGATAATGTGGGCAATTAAGAATTCATAAGTTAGTTTAAGAATTTGTAAATTCTTTATTCCCCAGGATAAACTCATCTCATGAGAAGTGAGGACCTGCGAAGGTGAGACCTTTTGGATCCAACAGGGAGTCTCTAATTTTGACACCAAGGAACTTGTGTTCTTACAAGATGTCAGCCTCTGGAAGTTAGGACCGTACTCAGAAGCATCCCATAACTTTCACTAATTATATACAAAGCCACAGAATGTCAGAAACTCTCAGAAGTATTCTAATGCAAGTCTTTCAATTGCAGATTCCATGTGGAACTTAAACAAATCTAAACTGTCCCCAAGTTTATTCACACATCCAGTTAGCAGCTCTTGTGGTAAACTCCCCCGAATATGCTAATCAATCAGCCTCTTAGAGTTCTACCTATTTCCTTTATATCATTAAAGGATTGTTTGTTAGGGCGCAATTAAGTGCAATGAGTTAGCCCTTTCAGCTTTAAGGCATTGCCCTTGGCTTTAGCTCTCAGAGATCTGGGGAGCAAGTCTGCATTCACCATGCCCAGACCCTTTGTGACTTTATAGACTTCAATCATATCCCCGCCAGCCTTTATCTTTCATATTATTCCATCCAAACTAAAGACATCTGAGGATTTGAAACATTTGGAAGCATTCCCTTTCATTTCCAGCCAAGACAAAAATAGAGGGTTCCATTGTGCTCTTAAGGAAAAAAAGTCTATGTTTTTGGTACTTGAGGCTGTCTCAAAAAAATAAGATCTCACAGAGTACTGTAAAGCTCTATAGAAGGCGTACGAGTGGGAGACCCTTAGACCCATGAAAGACCCAAATCCAAATACCTACATCCACTCTCACCATAAAAAGACTCCTCTTGCTAGCAGCAAACTTTCCAAAGTGGGGATACTGACCCATTTCCTTCTTTTGTATGCATTGAGGGGAACGTTGCCAGAGGAGAAAAGTGTACTGTCCTAAAATATTTCTTACACAAAATATTTCTTCATCTTTATTTTCCATGTATATGTTGTTGATTTCTTTGATTTAACAGATTCTATGGATCTTTTTCGTGTAAGAGTTATTTCTCCTCGCATGAGTTGTAACATGCACATGTCTCTGAGTTAGTTTATCAGTTATCTAGATCTCATTGTGAATTGCTTTAATCAAATTGCTTTCCTTACTGAGACTCAGATACGACACACACTAAAAGAACTGGAGTTTGGGGCTGGAAGAATAAAAATAGAAGCACAGGGCACTAACAAGAAGGTCAGGTTTGAACTGGCACATGAGTAAGAAGTAAGAAGTATTGGACTATCAGTGGGTAATCTAAGGTCCATGATCCTTGGGTAGCGGGAGATGAAGAAAGAAGGAACACAGGCAGAAGAGACAAAGGAGTGTAGAAAAGAGACCAACACACTCAGATAACTAGATATTTTCAAAGAACATTTATTGAAATTTTACATTCATTATCTCATTTAATTCTCAAAACTGTCTTGCAAATTACAGATTATTATGCCAATTTACAGACATAAAAACTGAGACTCAGAGAGTCTAATGAAGTTTCAAAGGCAACACAGCTAATCTACCAATTATTGTGTATTGTGTACTAAATACTTTATACAATTTTTCTCATAGAATCCTTACAACAGTTCTACAAAGTGGGTATTACTATCCGTGTTTTAAAATTGAGGAAACAGAGGCTTAGAGAACTTAAGGTATTTTCCTGGGATCTAGAGCTAGTAAATGACACAGCTGGGAATAGAACCCAGGTTTTTCTGATTCCGCAGCCAAGGCTCCAAACCACTAAGCAACACTATCCCTCAGCCTCAAAGTAAAGCTTTTCTGCTACCCCACAGCAGCCCAGCACCTTGATGGCAAGAATTCTAGTTTGCTGCTTGGGGCCTTGAGGCAGTGATTTTTCTAGGAGGCTTTTTGTAACCCCACCTCCCTTTCTTTGCTGATTGAGATTACCCAGTAAATTATCACACTGTCTCCAATTATACATGTTTGCTCACAAAAGCCTTTCCCACGAAAGCAGGCGTCCTGAGTATTGGTCCCAGACCTTCCAACAACTGGTTGTATGTCTTTGCGTTAACCAAAGATCAACAACGACAAAGTCACATCAATGAAATGAGAGGACTGGAACCCTCCTAGCAGCAAAATTCCATAATCTTTTTGCAGTCTTCTGTCAACTTGGTGCATTGCAAATCTTTTCCTAAGTATTAAAACTTAGTGTATATCTAGCAGGTACTAAAGGAGGTGGAGAATAGTAGAGAATTTGTTGTTAAAGCTCCATCGTTTCCCCCCCACCACACACAACATAATTTCGGGGATAACGTATCTGTTGTTTCTTGGTGTGGACACTCCGCAATATTAGCTTTGAGGCTTGTTTTGTGTTTGTTTAATTCCTTTGGCAAACTAGATTCCACACTGTCACCAAGAGTAAAGCATTTTTCCGTTCAACATCTATTGAGTACCGAATATATGCCAGGAACTCGAGGAATAAACATGAATGTTGACATATGAGTTGTGCCCTGTGGGAATTCCGCAGTATAGTGGAGGGGTCAGGTAGTTAATTATCATAGCTGGCTCACTTTTAATGAGCATCCAATTACCAGGCAGTGTTCTGAGCAGCTTCCATGGATTATTTCATTTAACCCTCATGTCAGCCCTATGAGGTTGGTACTAGACACGTCCTTAATTGACAGATGAAGAAATTTAGAGTTAACTTGTCTAAAATCACACAGATGGTAAATGCTGCAGTTGGGACTGGACTTCAGGCTTAGGTTTTACTTATACACTTGCAATCCCTGCTGTGCTACTTTCGTGTACTTGTAGTAAGAGTTCTGATAAATGTATTTGTGGGAAGCTGTGGGAGCAGAGATAAAGAACATATGATCTAGCTAGGGCTTCAGAAATTTCTGGAAAAATATTTCTTGAGTTTGAAGCCATTGATTTTTTTCTTTGAAGAGGATCTGTTCCCCAGTATTGATTATCAAGTAAATTTGAATTAAATACTACTTATTTTGTACAACATTAATATTAGGGTCTAGAAAATTTTCATTTCATTCAAAAAAAGGGGATTTGGGGAAACTCATCCACATTGGAGATTATTTATTCAGGTTATTTATTTTAATTCAACACAAACTTTAAAACTATTAGGACAAGTTATTACGAGGATAAATTCTCAATACACGCAGAGCTATAAAGCAAAGGATAAACTTAATGACTCCACATGTAGTGTTTAACAAACCAGCAAAAGGTGTTTCTTTTTAGAACTCCCTTAATTGTGCTTCAATAAAAAGAAAATTTTTTAAAAAGAATGTGATTTTGCTTCATTAAAAAAAAGAAACAAGAGAGGTGGTAAATGTTTTCTGAAAACACCAACCTGAGACTCTGTCAACACTGAAGTTTACTTTTGACATCTTAGGGCAGCCTTATCTGACCAGTTTCTGTTATTGTCCCTAAGCATAGCTCCCAGTTCCAACTCCATCTTCATCTGTGGTTATGTTATGTTGTTCAATTCAAAATCAAGATGAAGTTCAGACCGGGGAGTAAAAATGGACCACTCTGTAGGATACACTCATGGGGGTCAGAAGGCCAAAGGAGTGAGAGCCAGAACTTCACTGCCCATTATCATCCCCCTGTGAAACAACAAAGAGCAGCCATTAGTGTCACCTCTGGGAGATGGTGAAATTCTGAAGAGCATTCTCATCATAAGAAAGGTGACAAGGAAGCCAAAATAAACAACACAACTTTTAGGTTCATGTCTATTCGCGCCTATGAGAAAGGGTATTGACCAACTAGTCTTCCCTACCACCACCTCCCACCCTCCATCACACTCTAAGGCAGAGTTGTGAGCTATGCCTGACTTTGAAAACAATTCTTAGGTCATTAGACACCATCTGTAGACTGAAGCCTAGACACTGGCTAGCTGGAGCCTTAGTGGTACCAAGCACTGAGGGGTCAGAGCTTTTAGACTTAGTCTCCTTACTTTCCTTCTCTCGCTTAAGCTGTGGCCTATCTACACTTCCACAAATTCCCAAGGGCAGATTTTACTTACCTACCTACCTGCTGAATAGTTTATTTTTCAAGATGACTCCCTGAGGATAGCTGACTAGAAAAATTCTGTGCTTTGAAACGTCTCTAATTGCTTCCTCATTTTTGTCTGTTTTTTTACGTACTCCAAAATGCCTTTGAGATCTTTTACCAAACAAATATTTTTATATTAGCTTCTAATCATTTCACTGTTTTTTTAAAGAAAAATTTATTTCATTCTAGTTGAGCCAAAAAGCAGAAGACTGAATAAAACCATCCCTTGATGTCACTTTCAATTCCAAGATTTCATAAGATCCCATAAGAATTTTTACTAGAAGTATTGGGGCCAACAAAGAAAAGTAACTATAAAAGTGAAACAGGATTGGCTTAGGTTTAACACGAAAAAGGGATTCCTAAAGATCTGAATAAATTAAAACTAGGTCTTCGTATAATCCCTTTCTATGATGGACTTTGAGAGTCCATTCTGCCTTTGAGGATAGAAGTTTGGAATTGATTTCTTTTTGAGCTCCTTTCTGTCCAAAGACAATTTTATTCATACCTTAAATCAATGTTTCTCAAAATGAGCTCAGATACCATCACTTCATAATTACTTAGGGTGTACATAAATGTTAAGATTCTTGGCCTCACCCCAGAATGTACATTTTTAACAAATCCCCTGGTTGATATTTATGCATCCTAAGATTTAAGAATAACCACTGAATTAAGAAGAGACTTCCAAACAGTATTGCTGCATGTTTCTAAATATGTGCAAATTAGGTATATAGATGGAAATCTTAGCTCCCAAAGATTGGCCCCTTCTGTCAACACCAAATCACAATGCTCAAGATCTCTGACAAAGGAAAGGTTTCTTAATATTTTCATCTGCTATAGCACTAAGTTGGTTTTTGAAAACTCATGATAGAATGTATAAACTCTAAAGAGCCTCAAAGTTTGTTCTGTTCCAACCCTCTCACTTTACTGAAGAAGAAACTCAGAGTAGAAAGGTTACAGCATATTCAAGGTCAGTCAACTGGGAGTGTCAATGGAAGGCTTAAAATGAACCTCTTGGCTACTGTTCCATACTCATCCTACTTCACAAGATGAATTTCTACTATGTGGACTAGTTCCACAATGTGTGCTTTTAACAACTGTTCTTTGATTTATTCATTTTAATGACTGAAACTCAAAGATGAGGAAGTCACAAAATGTACCACTCAATATTACAAGTCAAATTTTACTAAAATTTTACTAAGGTGATTCTTTAGCACCCAGCGTGGGTGGTAGGTACAACTATATTTTAGATAGGTTGATTGATCAATCTATTGATCAGTAGATAGATATAGAGATGATATACAGACTGGTGGCTCAGGCAATTCTTAGAGATATTTCTAGCAGAGCTATTAAATACTCTAGAAACAAGAGTCCCCTGTCACTCTACTTATATATTGTATCTAATATTCATATGTTCATTCATTTAACCAATATTTGTTGAGTGCCAACCATGTGCTAGGTGTTTTGCCATTCCAATGGAGTTGCATCTTTTGTGGAAATTGGGTTATAGGGTCAGCACTTGAGACGAAAATCATATAGAATCAAAATTATCTTTGGAAAAAATCCACTGGAAGGTTTATAACCCCAAATTCCCTCAATTCTTTCTCTGAGCACCAGATAAAGTAGTTAGCTTGCTTTTAGTGGCCATGTTTTATGAAAATTAAGTCTCATTCAACATTTGAATCACCTTTGGTACAGAAAAATACTGGGTGTGAGAAACACATAAGAACTGAGACCAACCCAGAGAACAACTCAGGTTCACATCTCCTATCTCTTGCTCATTTATTAGGTAGAATGGCAAGCAGAATCACCCACCCCATTTAAATTATTTTTCTCTCTCTCTTTTATTCCCAAGTAGATAGGGTTGAATTCAAGTAATTTAAATCCAAGTATGCTGGGACCTCTTGCCATTTGTCATAATCTGTCCTCATTTTGCATTATCCTGCTTAATCTATATGTTATTTTCTTAAATTGGCTCATCTGCACCTACTGCAGGGAAAATTGTAGGAGACTTTTGTAAAGAGGGGGAGCCTCAGTTTCAAACTCTCTATGACTAGTACCTTCAGTCTGCTATTCAACTACATGCCCAGTGTTTTACTATCTTCTTGACCTTGACCTCCAGGCCTCACTCTGGCAACTTAAACAGCTGCTGACCCCTGGAATGAGTAGTGGGTTCTCTGGCTTTGCTCTCTAAACTGTCAGGCCAATGGTGGGTCCCAGCTTCCTTAGACTTTCATAGTATTTGTTTCCTACCATGGCCCCCCCTTTCCACATGAGTCCAAAATCCTGGAATAACTCCAAATAACATATCTGGATCAGTAATAAAGTTTGGTTACACTTCTGTAGTTTATCCTATCAAATTGCCTAAGCTCTGAGGAGGGAGGAAGAAATTGTTTCCAGAAACCGTTCAATTCACAGCCCATTTATCAACCCTATGGAACAAAGGATACAATGTGGCACTGAATTATGGGGACTCTTGTCCATTAAAAATAGGATTGACAGCAACAGCTTATTTCACAGGATCCTCTAACTGGAGGTCATTAAATCCAATGACTTCTTGATTGGCTCTGAATTAGGAACCAAAAGATGAAAGACTCCACATTTCCCATCTTTAATCTTGTGAGCCACTCAATCTAAATCCTGGGCTTTATTGTCAAGCATCATACTACATGAAGCAGCATAACAAACCCTTAACCAGATCAAGCTCACCCAAGCTATAGTATAACAGCATCAGGATTAGTAACTTCCAGGCTAGTGACCGTAAGCCACGAAGAGCTAACATTTCTCCAGCTTTGGAAAATCTGAAAACATCATGCCACCAAGAGAAATAGTAATGGGACAGCTGCAGGCACTGAAACTTGGGACTCAGTCGTATTTTATTTTGCTTTTATTCTCCAGTTCTCATTGTGCTTCCTGCCCCTATCCTTTTCAATAAACATATTTTAATGAAAGACTTTAAGAAAAAAAAGTTACTAGAGACATGTAAAGAAATATTCTTTAATACATAAGTGGTAATTAGAATGTGAGCATGCCCTGAGGGCAGAAAATGGATACCTCTGTTAAGAATTTCAAAGCTAATAAATACAGCAATATAAATACACCATTAAATTGCATTGTAACCAACAAACAGACATATGAATTATTGAGCCTTACATAAACTTTAGGACCCGACTACGGAAAAAGCCAGAGCACACAAAATGGTCCAACCTAATTGAGCAAGTAATAGGATCCAGGAGGGTAAAAGCTTTAAAAATGGAACAGCCAAAGCATTGAAGTATAGATTCACAAGAGAAGAGTCCCAAGTGGAGAGAGGGAGCAGAAGAGAAGCAATATTGAAAAGTTCAGAAATTGTTCTGATAAATGCATACCTTGTGGTTTAGATCTCAGCACTGACGCCAGTTTGATTCTGAAGATAGAATACATTTCTAGAAGCACAGCTGTAGAAACAAAATGGGATTCTGTTTTGAATATAATATATAGCACTGTTTATGTACCTTTCTTAAAAGTCTACCATGAGCTTCCAGTTCTGGTCATGATGGAGTATCAGGGACCAGATTTACCCTCCCACCTTAAATAACTTTAAAAAATAGACTAAACATGTGAAAGAATAGTTGGCAGATATTAGACAACAAGAAGCACAGGACAGTGATCCCCGAGTGGAGGGAAACAAACCAGGTGAGTTCCACCTTGATCGTCCCCCTCTTACTGCCTAAAGAGAGTCTCTAGGCTATAACAAGGAGAGGAAACCCAGGCAGAGCCTGGCTTTCTCCCTGAGTTGGGGAGATAGAGTTGATTATTTCAGAAGGGAGGACAAAGTGGCTAGAATTCATAGCACACAGTACCAGAGAGGGAAGAGCTGCACAGAGACCACACTCAGGACGTCTACAGAGGGTTCCTCCATGTCTTTAACTGAGTGCTGCCAGCACATGTGTGAGGAAACTACTGAGGCTGGGAAAGAACACTGAAAAGAAGCAATCCACAGAGCTCACACACGTCTGGAAATTGTTCCATTTCCCCCCTGCACCCACCAGAGTGGACACCCTCATAATATGCAGGACATCAGGGAGAGTTAGGAAAAGTTATCCCTAGATGACAAGTTACTCTGTTGCCACCTAACAAAGTTTAAAAACAAGCTTACAGAACCAATCTGTTTCCAAGTAACTTAAATGTGTCCAGAACAGTGCTCAAGAATATTTAAAAGAATACAAAAAATATCACCCAACGAGATAAAATTCACAGTAACTGGCATCCAATGAAAAATCATCAAGCGTGCAAAAAGCCTAATGAGGAGAAAAAAACAATTAATAGAGACAGATTTGAAAATGACATGGATGAAAAAAATGACACAGATGATAGGACAAGTGGACAAAGATATTAAAACAGATGCTATAACTATATTCCATATATTCAAGAAGGTAGAGCAGGGTTTCTCGACCTTGGCGCTACTGACATATGAGGCCACCTAATTCTTCATTGTGGGGGCTGTCCTGTGCATTATAGGATATTTAGTAGCATCCTTAACCTCTACCCACTAGATTCCAGTAGCATTCTCCACCCACCTTGTGACAACCAAAAATACCTTCAGACATTGTCAGATGTCTCCTGGGGGGCAAAACCACCTCTGGTTGAGAACCACTAAGGAAGAGGAAAGCAAGAGCAAGTTAAGGAGAGACATGGGTAATACCAAAAGGACCCAATTAATATTTCTATAGATGAAAAATACAGTGTCTGAGATGAAAAATACACTGAATAAAATGAATAGCAGATTAGACACTGTAGAAAAAAATATTAGTGAACCCGAATCCAAAGCAGAAACTCTCTTTGGAGTTAGGAATATTAGCTACAGAGCTGTTATAGCAACCAGTCTAATGAGAGAGGATGGTAGAGTGAAAATAACAGTAGTGATGGTAAGAAAATAATACAACTACTATGAATAATAATAATATAGCAGTGTAAGGACTAGCTGACATTGAGTTTTTTGCACTAGACACTTTGCTAAGCACTTTATATGCATTTTTTCATTTAATATTCACAACAATCCTAAGAGGTAGGTATTACTATCACCTTTAACAAATAAGTAAGCTGAATTTCAGAGAGTTTAAACAAACAGTAAAGACAAGGTTATAAGATACACAGTCACTAATGGTAAAGAAGGAATTTGAACCCAAATCTTTTCTACCCTAGAGTCTGTGCTCTTAACCACTGGGCTTCCCAATACAGAATGACTGATTGAAAGGAAGACACTTGAGGGATATTTCAAAGAAGAATCAAAGTGGAATTTGATGACTGACTTGCATGTGGAAGAAAGAAAATACAGCAAATGGAAAGTATATTATCCAAGAAATCGCGGGAGGGTCAAAAATATAAATAAAGACGTGTACATGTACAGCCAGAGAACTATAGAGCTGGAGGGAATATGAAAAATAATCTCCTCCACAGATGTGCATGCACACACACACACACTCTCACATACACACATTTTTAAACAGTAAAATAAATACAGATCTGGAGACTTTGCTTTCCTTCCTTACATTGTTGAGTGTTTTAAATGACTTGCTTAGTTTCCCCAGCTAGTTAGAGGCTATGCCAAGACTGAAGCTCTAATTGCCATGCCTTTTCTACTCTGACACCCTGCTTCTCCTGAATAAATATGTAAACATGCCTACCCCGTGCCTAGCACATGGCAGATTCTTAATAAATATTAGATGTTTCTATTGACAACCAATTAAGCCATTCAAAATGACTTAGGCATGTAGATACAGCATTACTGCATGGGGCAGACCCACTCTGAAACTGTGTCAGTCTTTTCTTCATGGAATAATCTTATTTACTATCAAATGATGTAGCCAAGTCACAGTGACTGGGGAAAGAACAGATGTTTTTAGGATTATTTCCCCTCATATAGTGTGTTCTTGAAACCCTCTCACGCTAAAGTGCCTAACACCCGAGCAGACGGGTCTAGAATAACCATCTTCACATAAACAGCATTACCCGCGTTTACAATCTTTCCTACAGGAGGATCGGCTCATAAAGGCAGCCAGCCTGATTGTACAATTATAGGAGCATGACAGAAACCAGGTGAGCCATTCTCCACGGGACTCTATTATTCAGATCTCATATCAGCCCCAAACCAAAAGGCTGGCCTTAATTGCTTTATCCCCACATTCTGTTCACACAGTTGGTATGCCCAGTTAGAGATGGCTTTGTCTGCCTCAGATTGCTGTCCAGAGCAACATGTGAAATGGTTTGCTGCTGAAGAGACTCTCCGTCACCCTTGGCACCAACATTTCCCCATGTTTATGTTGTTGAGAAGAGAGTGTTGGTGATAAAGCTCTCGGTCACACGGAGGTGCCTTTTTGCTCTGGCAGTTCACAAGATATTCAGTTTTATTTAATGGCTTAACTGCTTCATAATTGCTCATATTCAGCTGCTCCTAAGCCTGAATGATCTCAGCTTTTAATATGCCCTGTCTAATTTTTAGCCACATCAATCTATACAAATAGCTCATCACTACTCTGAAATGCTAATGCTTGTCACATATTTCAATCGCCTCTATAAGACCTTGTTCCTGTGTTCATAAATCTTGTTACCATTTCAGGACCTTTATTTTCTTGTCCAATGACTCAAAGATATATATACATTTATATAAAAGGCCTAATCTTCTCCAAGGATGGAATTCTTTTAAAATATGAAGTAAAAAAAGATAAGTGATCTCTTTTTTCACTAAATCTACATAACACTATTTGTAATTATTTGTGGCATTTTACACCTTCTGCCTTCTTATCATGGTTATTTGCATATTTTTCTTACCTCTTCTTCTTGTTTATAAACACCTTGGGATAAACCAAGGAGATAAAGAACAGCTGGGCGGGTGGGGTTAGCTAGACATTGGGTGGAGAGACGCCACTCTGTGAGATGATGTCTGAGCTGAGACCTGAAAAGTGGGAATCCTTAGCCACAGTGAAGCCTGGTATGATGGTCCCACTTTTTGCAGGTGAACAGCAAGCTAGTCATCAGTCACTATGTGACGGTGACCTATTTCATCAGAATACTCATTTCTTCAGTAAGGTAAGTAATGACAACATCAAAAGGGGTGGGGCAATAACAAGAAAAAGTTTCCAGAGACAACCTGAGTCAACTTGAAGTCTAAGGCCTCCATTGCAAAATGCCCCATAACAGAGCAAATTGGATATCAAGTAGAGATCCACGAAGATCCTCTAAATCACTGATACTGTATTTCTATATTTATCTGATAAGTATATGCTGATTTATTAGTCTCTCCATTTACATTGAGAGCCCCTCCCAGGCAGAAACTGTTTCTCAAATGTTACGTCTGCATCTTCGTTATTGTTCATCATGTGTCTCCCCCACTAAAATCTAAACTTGGAGAATCCAGAGACCCTGTTGGTCTTGTTCACAACAGTATACCAAGCCCTCGAATAGAGGACATGGTAGGCACTCAATGTGCCAAAGAAATAAATGGTACCAACCTGGTATCAATGTGAACTTAGATTGGTTGCCAATAAGACTGCATGGCCCTTGGATCTAAAGGGGAGCCTTTATAACTAACTTAAAAAGTTAGTGTCTATTTTTAAAACCAATAAAATGCCCCTGCAATAAATGACTATTACAATGGTCCTATGTTTTTTAGGCTACAAGTGCTGGACCTGGCAGACCTGACCAGCACACCATACCTGCCCCCCTTGCAACTCCATGCACTCCAGAAGCCCAGGCCCAGGAAGAAAGCAAAAGAGTAGTGCCCACAGGAACCCTCTTTCAGGAGCTGGTGCTCTCACAGGGGACTCTCAGAGTGCCACTGTTGGTCTGAGGAAGGACTGCCATCTGACTCACATCTCCCAGCTCTCCTCTTCCTTACACCTTATGCAAAGCTGAGATTACACAGTTTCTTTCTCTTTTCAGGAACTAACAGCATATAGCACCGTACATTGAACATTCAGTGTTTGTTTCCATTCCTACACGTAAATATCCATTTTCCTTAATCCCAGTGCTATTACCTTCAATGACACAATCACCCACAGGACTGTTTCGGTATCTACCAGAATTCATCATTACCCAAGCACTATAAAATCATTTACAGATCATGGTCTTCCCTGAGAGCTGAAAAATAAGGTACTTGACATAATTCTTAACTGCATTGACTGGACCTTCCACAAATGTTCCAGTAAAAGAATTGTTCTTTCTTCCTCCTCAAGTACTTATTACCCTTAATAACACCTGTTATGACTGAGGCCTTTAGCAAAAAGAATGTTAGCTTAAAATTGTATGTTGTTACTTATAATTTGCCTGCTGGGAAAAATGTTTCCTCAGTAATAAATACATTTTATTAATAGAAAACTGGGTCAGAATAAAAAAAGTCCACTCTCCAACTACCTTTCTCCCCTCTCCCTAATTTGTGCTACTTTCCAAAAGCTGCAGGTGTTCCCAGGAATGATTACAGCAGCTGGAGCAGGGTTCTTCTTACAAGACCAGCCCTAGGAAAAATAGTTGGATCAGTCAAATTGGTCTCCTGTGTTCTTACGTCCCTTTCTGCGATAATTAACCTCCATTTAGCCTCTCTCCCTGTCATGAATGTCACATGGCATCATGATCTGATAAACTCGCTCACACTGGAAGTCTAGTATGTAACCTCACTCAGGAGTATTTGCGCTTCAACAGAAGGAGTGGGAAGGTAAGGGCAATATTTAAAACAAAGAAATGATTTCGTAATGGAGGAATTTCAAGTCTCTTCCATCTACCAGTAAGATCTTACTATGTGCAGATCTCAGAGGCATTTATTTTGTCATTCATTTGTTCAGTCAGTCGCCAAATATTTATGGAGGGCTTATTACATGCCAGTCACTGAGTGAGGTGCTAAAGATGTTGTAATATGATAGACTTAGTCCCTGACCTCACAGAACTTATAATACACAATTCTCTTGATCTGGGTTCACATAAGAACACTGAACCCTGACTCAACATTTTGGTCAACCCACTTCAAATACCCTTTTCTTCTGTAGGTGCCCCAAAACTCCCAGAAGTTTCCATACTAATTTTATCTAAAAAGCATTACTTAGTTCTGATTTCTGTCAAGTCTTTCATTTCCCTTCCACCTCTGTAAAAGAAAAGATGATCCGCCAGAAGCTTTCCAAAGCTTTTCTCTGAAAGACTTCAGGGTCAGTTTCAAACTTACAAACTAGGAAGACCCCTTGAATAGTTTCTATGTAAAATGACCCTCAAGGTCGAAGTAGCAGCTTTCTTCAAAGAGGAAATTCACGCAGCACTGTAGGAAGCGAGACATCTTAGTTTCCAGCAGCCCATCACAGAAGTGAGTAACAGACAAACTGACCCAGAGTTTGAGAAAACTAGGGCAATACCAACAGTCTAGAAAAGGCAACGGGTATCAGTAAGCATCAGGATAATTGCACCCAACGTTTACACCCAGCCTCCATTCTGACGGTCAGTGTCCTTGCCTTGCTCTGGATACACCCTTTTTAATCATTTCTCTCTAACTGTCATAGAGATTCTTTCTGTTTTTACTCAAATCACTGAGTATTTTTCTATTTTTTTCCAGCTGCATCAATTTAAACATGGAGAGTGCATCTTGATCCCATCCTTCAGAAGATAGGAGAAAAAGACAACTTTGCCATTGAAACCCAAAATTTGCCATCAAAATATAATGAAATTTATTGAAGAAGCCAGTGGCAGGCAGGAGACGCATTCCCATATGATCTGAACTTAACAGGTAAAAATTTCAGTGGCTTTTCAGGAGCGTTGTGGATGGTAACAGTGGTCAAAAGTGCATTGAACCAAAGCTGTGATTGTAGAGAAAGAAAAGGATGTCATTTTGGAGCAAACACCATTCGTAAATTTGGGGATGGCTGATTTAAATTAGTAGGCTGCATAGAAACTTATTTCTGGAGACAATTTTCAGGGCTGTTCTAGCAGACTTTGAAGACCAGGAATTAGAGATACTTTTAAAAACTGTTTGCTCTATATATAGGGAAAAGCAGCTATATAAAGAAAAAGGAAGTAAAACACACGCCTGTTTCTATATGAAGCAGAGCAAAGTCTTCTCTAGTAATTTTTTGCATGTGGAAGCATGCTGAAGCTACTTTAAAATGACTAAGGTTAGTAGTTAGAATACCCAAACAATATTACACATCTTTAGAAGGCTATAAATAAGTAGTTATGAGGACATTTTGGGGATAAAGTTAGACAGGTATAAAAATCTTAATAATGACTAAAAAAAAAATGCTGGCAAAAAAAAACCACCTGTAGATAATAATGATCAAGATTTTAAATTTTCCTCTGGATTTAAGCCAAAAAATTCCGCATCTAAATTTGACCTACAACTCTGTCTTCATATGTCTATGTTAAGTGGGCATCGTTCATCTTCTGTCTTAAGCTTTTATGACTATTTAAAGTATACAATTTTCTCTTGCTACCATCCCCAACTTCTTTTTTGCAAAGAGACAGACAGGCCATATCCATTGCATAAGGAAATTCCTGAGAGCCACACACCGCCCCCCCCACCCCGACACACGCACATCTTCTTTCCATACAACCGTCCTTCCCAGCCATGCAGAGGAGGCGAGGCCTTGGGAACAATTCTCTTGCTCTGCCCTGACCGCATATGTCCTGGAGAATCACAGTCCAAATGGGTAAGGGGTTGAGTAATTCATTTTTTCAGAACAGAGCTATTGCTTCATAGCCCTTGCTCATGAATTTTTCCCATCTCCATGATCCAGAACATTCTACCCTGTCCCCGCCATCGGGCTACATTCTAGCCCTACTTCAAGGTTCCATTCAAGTTCCACCTCATCCACACATTTTCCCTGATCCATCCAGACAACATAAACACTTTCTTCTCTCTGAGCTGCGTGGCTCCCACAGCAAGGACAATACTGTCAACAACAGAATTTGGGGCAAACTGAACCAGAGTGAATGCTTCTCAACCACAGACTTTGCTGGGTTGAATAGTGTCCCCTCCTAAAACTTATGTCCATGCTGAACTTCGGAGTGTGACTTTATTTGAAAATAGGGTTTCCAGATGTAATTAGTTAAGCCGAGATCATACTGGATTAGGATGAGCCCTATTCTAATGACTGGTATCTTCGCAAGGAGAGAGACACAGATACACAGAGGGAAGACAACCATGAGAAGACAGAGGCAGAGTTATGCTGCCACAAGCGAAGAATGCTAAGGATCGCCAGCAACCATCAGAAGCTAGAAGAGGCAAGAACGGTTCTTCTCTACAGCCTTTAGAGAGAGCATGGCGCTGTTGACACCTTGATTTGAGACTTCTGACCTCCAAAACTGTGAGGGAATAAATTTTCCTTGTTTTAAGCTACCCAGTTTTTGGTAATTTGTTATAGCATCTCTAGGAAACTAATACATAGACCATGTCTTATACTTGTATTTCTTCAGATTTCACAGAGTTTTGGGTTCATGGCTGGTGATCAATAAATAATGCTTGTTGACTAACAGGAAGACATTTTATGATGATTGTGAATGTCAGGGTAGCCGGCTTGTGCAGCGATTACTGGGAGCTTATATTTAAGTGAAGACAATGGACCATTCTCAGACACTTGTGAAGCACAAGAGCCCTGCTAGTGATTTTCCAGTCCGAGGATAAAGTCAAGTCCAAGAGGTGGACAAGAGCAGGGGTTTTTATGGATTTGTTATTGAGAGGAGGGGGTACTACCTCAAATATATTTTCTATTCAAAAACATTTTCTCCCACTTATATGCTATTTATTTACTCCTCTCTTAAACAGGTGCTGTAGGATTATAAGCAGAAGCAAAGATTCTCTTTAAGAATCATTTTGTGGGGCCGTCCCCATGGCCAATTGGTTGAAGTTCCAGACTGTCTGCTTCAGTGGCCTGGGTTCATGGGTTCAGATCCCAGGCGCCAACCTGTACCACTCAGCGCCATGCTGTGGCGTCATCCCACCTACAAAATAGAGGGAGATTGGCACAGATGTTAACGCAGGGTGAATCTTCCTCAGCGAAAAAAAAAAGAAGAATCGTTTTGCTCCAAGCCTTTGATATGCTAATTTGATCAACTTCCTTGACCATATATAGTTTTCAAATTTATCATATTTGGTCAGGGATTATTTTGGGTTGGAGAACATATCAAGAAATAATATTTTGAGTTACAGTCATGTGCCACATAATGACATTTTGGTCAACGATGGACTGCCTATAACACAGTGATCCCATAAGATCAGTACCATACAGCCTAGGTGTGTAGTAGGCTATACCATCCAGGTTTGTGTAAGTTCACTCTATGATGTTCTCACAGTGATGAAATTGCCTAACGACACATTTCTTAGAACATATCCCTGTCATTAAATGACGCATGGCTATACAGTATACATTTTGGGAAGATGACCTAATTAATAACCCTTGCCTCTTGTCTTGAGGTTCTTTGGACTGAAAGTAACAGAAAAACATGATTCAGAATGTCTTAAACAATAAGAATTATTATCTTGTATAACAAGTTCTTCATTAGGGGTCTCCAGGGATGGTTAATTCAGTCGATCAGTGATGTCATCAGTCCCTGTGAAATTTTGTCTCCTTCTTGCCTTTCTCAGTGTGTTGTATGGTTTCCCTCATGACTGCAGCAGCACCAGCCATCACAACTATATACGCCAATGTCCACTGGGAAAATGAAGTATTCTTTTCCAACATGTGTCACTTTTAGTCAAAGAGGCAAATCTTTCCCAGAAGCTTCCTGTCCAATTCCCTTCACATCTCATTGGCCAAAATTGTGCCACACTTCCATGCTTAACCCAACCACTGGCAAGGGGAATTGGGCCACCATGATTGGCTTAAATCACTTATGATCATGATTCATTTTCTAGGGCAGGGAAGGTAGCTACCCAGTATAAATGAGTCACACTCCCGTGACAGTGTGGAGGAGGAACTTAACAAAATCAAGGCCTGTTGGTGTGGCAGTACTGTTGGCTAGCCCCTCGGCAGCCATCCACACCTTCTTCCATACCAACAGAACCAGCATTTTGTGCAGAACGGTGGTGTATTCGGCCTCCATTGTTTGAATCAAAATTAACTAAGCCACTCCTAGCAATCTCATTCATTTTTGCCAGATATAAGCTTTCCCAGACTCTTATACTGTGGGTGGCATAGTTCACAGTTCTGGTCAGTGAGATATGAGTGAAAGTCTTCTGGGGCCTTTTAATAGATCCGTATATCTATATCTATCTATGTATCTGTCTGTCTCAATCTATCTACAGAGAGAGAGAAACAGAGACAGAGACAGAGAGAGAATTAGCTTAAGCCACTTCTTCTCCAATCTACCCCCACCCCCACTCCTTCTTTCTGCCTTTGAATATGGCCTTTTTGCCAGGAGTTGTGGCAGCCACCTTATGACCCTGAGGTAACCAGCACAAGAGTCAAATACCAACACACTGAGCATGACCGGGCAGAAGATAGAAAGAGCCTGGCTTGTTGATGTCTTCAGTGAGCCACAGAATACACCCTGGATCTTTATCCTCTGACCTCTCTTTACATAACACCTATTCACATCAGGCTGAACACCCACAGAACACGGAAAGCAAGACCCAAGAACATCCAAATCCTAGAGTGAAGATAGTGTTGCAGCTGAATCCCCTAACTCCCACTCCATCAAGAAAAAAACAGAACAAAAGAAATTTTGGTTTGGGGAACAGTATGTCAAAGACAGCCAGAAAAGCACCCACGAAGGCAGGTTTTCCTAGCACTTTGGCTCATCTTTCCCAGTTTGGAGGTGCTTCAGGGAGGCCCTCAGAGGTGCCACTGCACTTCCTGTGTTGTGGGGAGGGAGTGCACAGAGGATTGGGGGAAGAGTGCTTCTCTGCTGTGAAGAAAGCAGTTGGAGCCCCAGAGAGATCATGGATGGGGCGAAGAGGCAAGTGTTTCCCTTAGTGATTCCCACGATAATCATTTTAACCAGATTTTTGTCTGCACAAATCTGTGAAGTGAAATGACCCAACCAGGATCATTGGCACCGGTTCTGTATCACCCACCTACCCTGACCCGCCAGGATGCTGCTGGAGACAAACCACTCTCTGGATTATCTCCCTTTACTCCCTCCCCGTAAACTCTCTCCAAATCTCGTACTCATTTGTGACCACAGTTTGGTAAAGTACAGGCGAAGCACTGAACTTCAAAAGTATGCTTGGAAAAGGGGAACTGAAAACAGCAGTAATGAAACAAGATGAGCTGGCAAAGCAAGCACACACTTGGCGCTGTACCAGTAGCAAAGAGGAACTTAGCAAGCACACAGAATCAGCCCACTTGCTTTCCTCAAATGATGACCATACCATCATTCTAACCAATGGTACAAAAACAATATTATGCCTTCATCACCCACCTTCATCCTGTGTCATGTAAGTTTAAGACACTTTCATTTGTTTGTGTATTACATTATCCCAAGAAATACACATATGATTCATGGCTTCTGAAATTTTTAAATCTGAGTTTAGGTCAAATGAAGGAGGAGGAAAAGGAGGGATCAGGAATGGAGGACAAGAAGAAGAAAATAAATGAATTTTCTAACTAGAGGTCTCCCTACAGATTTCTTCATTCCTGCCCTTCTCTATTCAGGCAACGAACACAGACATTAGTTTTGTGCCCATGCAAAAATCCATATTTCTACAATTCTTTTCCAGTGCTTTTCTCAAGGGACTCATCGTTTTAATTTCAACACCAATTTGTCAGACGGAAGGGTGCAAGAATTTTAATCATAAATTATTTGCTTGGATGCACATCAAGAGCTTGCCACAAAAATATACATTCCTGGGCCGGCCCCGTGGCTTAGCAGTTAAGTGCGCGTGCTCCACTACTGGCGGCCCGGGTTCGGATCCCGGGCGCTCACCGACTCACTGCTTCTCCGGCCATGCTGAGGCCGCATCCCACATACAGCAACTAGAAGGATGTGCAACTATGACATACAACTATCTACTGGGGCTTTGGGGAAAAAAAAGGAGGAGGATTGGCGATAGATGTTAGCTCAGAGCTGGTCTTCCTCAGCAAAAAGAGGAAGAGGGCTGATCTTCCTCACAAAAAATAAATAAAGAAATAAAAAATATATATATATATACACATTCCTTGAAATACATCAAATACACTTTCTAGCTCTTTGACTGTATAGCAATAATACTTATTAGGCTCATAAGAGACCCATTGACTTAAGAAGACTTCTCAAGCACGACCCTGCCATCCCTCGTTGGGCTTTCCAACCAAGGGATAAACAAGACTGACAACTATTCAACCAAAAATACCACCCAGAATCACAGTTTTTGTGATAAAGAAAGTTTCTGCTTTATTTAATCATTGAAGGTCTTGTGGATCCAGACCAATCCCCCCACATCCTCAAGGAGGAGTGTGGGCAGCGGCAGGTGGGAAAGAAGGTCCCAATGATGGCTTCAGGCACTTCCTCAGCTCTGCCTTCCAGAACTTCCTTCCCAACCTCCTGGTTCTCACTGACATCCATCTTGCATCCCATGGCCATGTCATTGATTTCCATCTCCAGTGAGTTCCTACCCATGGAAATTTCACTTTAAACTGAACATCAGATCCTCATCGGGATGGGCTTTCAGAGCTCCCTTGGCTCGCTTTTGGCAGTCAACGAGCCAATCCTACCTACCCAATGCCCCCAACTCCCCAGGTCCTGCTAGTCCAGGTCAAGCCCTTTGAACCTAGAGGGGGATCAAACATTAGGACAAATGAGTTCTGTCAAATCTGCCTTGAAATGTAAGCAAAGGGAAACAATGGAGAATGAACACAGATTTGTGGTTTTCACATATGATCAACAGACGTAATATGGAAATATCCTATGTCTTACCTGGAAAGAGCACTGTCCTAGAAGTTAGAAGACCTCTAAATAGCTAGATGACCCTGATCAAGGTAGCTCAATTTCCTAAAGTCTATGGTCAAAAGATTTGGACCACACAATCCCTGAAGTCTCTTCCAAACCTAAAACTCCATGGTATTCCATGATAAAGTCAGGAGATCAGAAAGCTCAGGTGTATAAACTTTCTAGTAATAAATGTTTCTTAAGCAACATCACAAGCTGGGGGAGCCTGGGAGGAGGCACTAAGCAAGCAAAAATCAGATAGCTAAGTTTTCTTCTCTTCTCCCATCCTTTTCCAAGAGAAAGCAACCAAGATTTAGTTTTAGGCAGGCTGATTAGCAACCCAGGAAAAAAATCAAAGGTACTTATTTGCAGGATTCCTAACCCTGTTTCCCCAGTTCAGTGAAGGTTTAAATCATGATGAGGAAGGTAGATTTGCAGTATTGTAATCTGATTCTTTTAAAGTTCCAGAGGCTTTGGTCCAAAAAGAACATATTACCAATTTGCATCCTATTTGGAATGTCTAAATATTAAGTTTTTAAATGCCCAAACTTAAACCATGTACAACGAAATAAACAACAATCCCCTGGGCTATATTCAAGTACTGCACAGAATATATATTTGTCTTAATTTAATCACATACTCAGTAGGAAAAGGAATACAACAGATATACAAATGTCCAGAGTCACCCCATTAAAGTAAGGAAGACATCCAGAAAGCAAGACTTGTCCTTGACAAATTCCGTCTTCCATTTCCCTGGCTTACACATCCAATTTCTGCAGCTCTCCAACCAGTTTTCATTTCCCAGAAGTCTTATTCTTAGCTGACTGTCAACTAGTCTCTCTACAGATAATGGCTTTTAGCTGATATTGGTTTAAGATGTTTCTTTTCCCAGGCGTATTTGCATATATAAGTGAAAGCTTCAAATCATCAGCCGTAGGCTTAAGGAACTAATTATGATATTGAGGATAGGGGGAGGACGGTGGAAAATGGGAAAGTGTTTTGGTGGAAAATTCTCAATTGGCCAGCTCCCCCTGATAAAGCCCAAAGAGAGAGTTGCAAGCAGATATCGAGGTACTTAAACCAGAAACTAACACCTGCTGGACTTCTAGATTTCTTTTAGTTGCAAGTGACAAAAACACAATTCAAATCAGCTTGAGCAAACTGGGGACTCTGCGGGCTCATGATACTCAAGAAAGAAAAGAACAGTAAGACATGGGAGGAGCAGGGATGCTATCGAACCTCTGAAATTACTGCACTCAGGGACTTAAATGCACACTGGGCTCTTAGTCTGTTCCTTATTCCTGCTTCTCTGCCTGTCCACTTCATCCTCTCCCCCTGCAGAAGGATTTTCTTCAAATGAGAGGATACATGACCTTTGATAGTTGTTAAGTTTTACATCTTATAGACTTAAGCCCTAGGAAGAAGTTGCCATCAAGCTCTTTCTGGCCCCCAGTCCACCCAAGGAAAGTACTCATTAATCCAGCTTGAATCAGCCCTTGGACCAGTCCTCAGGGGCCAGAGGGAGGGTTACTGGGATTGGCCCAGTTTCCAGGGTAGACCCGTCAGGTAGGGCCTGGGAATGGAGACATGAAAGGATACTCAGGTGTTCATTCCTGTGTTAACTCTAAGGATGAGGGGAAGACGAGGGGGCAGTTTTTAACAAAGGAATCCTGGCAGACAATTCCAGGTGCCCAATGTTCTCTTACAGCCGGGCAGAGCACTGTGCTGCTTAAAGCTCCAATGTCTCACATTGGCCAAAACTCCTCACTCCTTCAGTATGGAATACCATGTGGTTTCATCTCACTGGGGACTACAAAGAGCATAGCCTTCTTGGGTTAAACCAGCATAGAAGCAGCAGTAAGACAATGTAAAGAGGACACCTGAACAGGAGGAAAGGATTTGGTAGATACTACACAGTATACCAATAACCACTGGTCCACACCTACCAGACAGAGTCTGGAAATTCCCAGAAATAGTTGAGAAGTGGGGCAGAAAGGGCTTTTCTGGAGACGGGAGTTAGGTGCTAGAGCTAGCAAAACAAGAATTAATGCTGTTAGTGTAGGACACAAGAGTGTGGGGCTAAGAGCTAGGGCTCTGGAGCTAGAAAGACTGAGTTCAAATTCTTGCTCCACCACTTCCTTGCTGTGGGATCTTGGGCAAGTGGCTAGTGCCTCTATGCCTCAGGTTTCTCATCTGTAAAATGGGAATAATAACAGTACTTACCTCACCAACTTGTTTTGAGGGTTAAATTAATATATGTGAAAACACTTTAAATCTTATTTCCCAGACAGATGTAGATGGAGACATTCTGGGAATGAAAACATCTCCAGATGCAAAGGAATGAATCTCTAGTGGTAAAATTACAGATATTAATAGGATATTTCTGGGCAGAGAGTTAAGCCTAATACCTCAGTCTACCCACCATATAGACACCTGCTCACCCTGATTTTGGGTTCGCTGTGCCAGACAGGAAGGGGCTATTTCTAACTTTTATTTTCCTCCTACCATGTCTCTAAGAGTCTGGTCTCAAGTAGCTTTTTTATGGCTTAGAAATTCTTAGGTCCAGGCCTTGAAGACTTCCCCAGTTTGTGCCCCATCCCCCTGATTCTAGCCTCTAAAACCTGGAAATTCTGAGTCTCTAAGAATCACTGGGGAGGGGTGGAGGAGGAAGGAGAGATAAGTCCTGAGAGGACTGAGGAATATGTCACGTGGGAATGGCCCACGGAAGAGATAGGGAATAAAAGAGAGGAGTGTACATCTGCACAGCCTGGTGCAATGATCCAGGCTGCCTCGGAGACAAGTGATAACACCCAGCTGCCTCCAGGACAAGGTCAAGGCAAACAAATTCATCCTTGGCTACTACCATGGCTCTGAAATAATAGGAAGGCAGAAGACAACTAGGTTCATGCAGAGTACGCAAGATCAGAGTGGTAACATCCAGGTCAGCTGCACCACCTCTTCCTGAAATTAGGGAAATGTCAGCTCAGACACCTAATGGAGAAGTGGACACCTTTGAACTGTTGACTAAAGGTAACCATTGGTTGTGAGTGCAATGGCTGTTTTTCTTTCTCTCTCTCTTAAAAGGAAGTTGCTAAACTTGTTACTGGAAAGAGTCAGATTCCTTAGATTGTTCCATATGCCCAAATCTGACAGTTACACTGGCACACTTTGATTCCCCATTTCAAAAACGAGTGTGGAGACGCAACTGAGCGACTTCCATGTCACATCCTGTTCTCTCAATCCAGCTTTTGACATTTGCAGAGGACTCTTCCACGGGAATAAACTAAGCGCAGAGAGAACACAGTCTTTTCCCTTTAAGACATCTCTTCTTTTAACATATTCTTCATCAAAGATGCACTAGAAAACACTGTCTAGTGCGTAGAGAAGGTGTAATTTTTCAGTTTCTCACTGAGACGCAGGTTGGCAAATAGGTTAATTTTAACTTCACAGATTGCAAGGTGTGTGAGCAGAACAGCTATATCAAGAACAAAATAGTGCTGAGAAGAAAGAGTTGCTCTGAACCACCAAGGTGTTTTATCCCTAAGGTCATAGAGGGCGTGGGGGACTATTGCATGAACTACTGAAACAGCACTGGGTTGGGGAACCTCAACAATATATGCCCCTTTAGCTCTTATCAGGAATAGAGAAGGGAGTGGAACATGAAAGGAAGAAAGGACATCCACCTTTTACATAGATAATAATTATACCTAACACTGCATACCGGACTAGGAATGTAACACACGTGCTCTCATTTAATCCTTACCACAACTCTATGAGAAAGGGACAATTTCAGTCTCCTTTTGTAGATGGGGAAGCTAGGGCTCAGAGAAGTTAAATAATTGCTTGAAATCACACTGCTGGTGTGTGTGGCAGTGAGATTTGCACCAAGGTCTGTCTGCCTTCAGAGTCCACACCCCATTTCTCCACCCTGGCTTGTGCCATAAACACAATGATAAGAAAAGATTGTTTGCTGTGAACCCTCAGTTGCCCAGGGCCTCTTACACAGTTTATGGATTACCCAGCCTCTCACGACTTTCTCCCCAGCTCCCGTTTGTTAGATCCTCCTTCAGAAGAGCGAGCACTCAGGGGCTGAGGGCAGGGGAAACAAAAAAAACAAGGCGATTTGACGTACCAGGTACCAGACCCATGGAGGAAGTAATTAAACCCAATGGGTAGAGTGAGATTTAGGGATTATCTACATGTTTCAGTTGTCAAAAGTATTCACTGTTCTTCATAAACCTACATAATCAAGTTGGCTCCAAAGCAGTTTTGTTTGCTTTGCCCTTTTACCCACCTAATTAGCCTAGACAAAGACTTCACCTCTGATTTTAGATGAACAAAGTCATTCTGTATGAAACACAACTGGTTCTGCAAGTCATCGGCAGCAAGGGCCCACCCTTAGATTAAATACAATTTAAGGCCAGTAATGAGCAAGGTCATTAAGTCATTTTAAGGCCTCTTACTCCTACTGCCTACCCAAGTAGGGTGTGTTTATTCATTTTCAAATGCCAGAAAAGTCCAAAGAAAGATATCATGTTCATCTTAATAAAGAGTGGATCTTAAAGGGTGTAGCTTCAATACAAATGACTTAGATTCACAGTTATGTCATTCCGTGGGCTAGACCCTAGTCTCAATGATAGAAAATACATACACACACATACACAAATACATACCCAAATGTTTTCAGTGGTAGTATATTGAATTAAGTAAAGCTTTGTTAAATGCTTTGTTAAAAAACTGAGTGTTAGCCTTAGGATATTAAATGACTTTCTTGGGGAATGAAGGCCGAATGTTGTTCCTGTGTGATTTGGGGGCAAAGTAGACAGAGCTGGGGCAGCATGGAGTGCTGAAGTTTTGTAACCTTGTATATTAAAATAAATATTTCTCCTTGGATGAAGTCATAGTTATCTGAATGCTTTGGGAAAAAAGAGCTCCCTTTTGAATCTTTTTGACAAAATTTACTGCTTGAATGAAATATGTCTATTCCTACAGGTCAAATAGCTATTGATTGATAAGCAGACACCGGCAGAAACTGCTGGCTGCTCACTAAAACCCGGTTCTCCACTTCTTCCTGGGAGCACAGGTAGACATATTTCCCACCCTCCTCTAGATGTGGCCATGTAGCCAGTGGAATGTGGACAGAAGTTATGCGTGCCGCTTCCAGGCCTGGCCTGTAAGAGCCTTCCATGCATACTCCTCTATGCCCTTTTCCCCTACCAACTGTGCACTTGGAAGCCACATGTTGAAGATGGCACAGCCTCTATCAGCCTGGGCCCTAAATGACTTCATGAAAGAGGGCCACCCTTCTGACCTGTTCACTTGCCACTTGCCCAGGATTACCATGTGAGCAAGAAATAAACTTATATTGTGTTTTAGCCATAATATATTTTGGGGTCTATTCTTATGGCAGTTAGCCTATCCTAACTCATACAGCCACATTTTTCAGGCAAAAATCAGCACCAAATTTGCTAAAATTGTTTCAGTTTTGACTGACCTCCTGGGTATTACTCAGTAGAAGCATTAACCACCTATAGGTAAGTCCCTATTGTTATTTACCTAGAAGCACAGCTACATAGGGAAGCTTGACTGCAAATCAACATCTATAAATCAGAATATCTGCCCTTGAGATTTTTCACTGAGGACTCATTTTGAAACAACTGTTGGTTTTCTCTGTCCAGAGAGCCTTGACATGTGCAAAGTACCTTCCCTAATTCACAGGCCAAGAGTTTCTAACGATGCCTCCGTTTCAGCCTATCTAGAGAATGAGTACCACTCTCTTTGAAGTGGCTCCCAGGAACCTCACAAGTGAATTTCTGGTATGCCATACAGTAATTCTTTAAGTAAGATTATTTAACTTTATTTACACAAATTGTGTATCAATTCCCATATCAACTGAAGACATAAAAAGAATTTTCGGTGTTTTGAACAATGTAAGGACCAACTTTCTAGTTGTTCATGAAACCTGTGTAAGGTAAATGCTGTTTTCTTCGATATTCCATACAATTACTCTGAAGTATTTTTTTAAAATGCTTTAAAAAACATTTTTAAATGATTTTTTGAAAATCTGCATAAACAGCATGTATAAATTATCTGCTGAAGTACGCAAATTAATTTGTTCACATACAAGAACACCAACAGCCCTCTTCCTCATACTTCCCTCCCCATTACTGAAGAACAAGTATTTTGAGGAAGTTATTTAATTCCTTAGTTTCTGACTTCACAGATTGCTGGGACAGGAAATCAGAATAGGGACCAGAGCAGAGGCTAGTTTTAGAAATTGGGGAGGAGGTTAAGAGAAAGACAGAAGAAAAGATGTGAGGGAAAGGAAAGATCTAAGCGTAAAAACAAGGGAAAGAAAGCACCATGCTCAGAAAACCAGGGAAGGAGGGTTGGGAGGGTGTAGAGTAGTTAGTTATGCAGTGACCAAAGGAGAGGGTGAGTCAGTGGACAGTCCCCTCATAGACTGCTTGAAGCAGCTCAGTAATGTGACCAGTATATTAAGGTTTCATTGTGCTGTGAATTATAAATTCAGAGTACATTTACTTTGAATGCTCAAATCACAATAGTTCTCCCTACAAATGAAGTTCTCAGCCTCCTTGCCAAACCCCTGCAAAGGGCTCCCCCCACGTTATTTGTGAAGCCTCCAAAGGAGTGCATCCTATGTGCGTAAAACAAACAGTCCACTAGTCACCAATTGGTATCTTCCATGGTTGATATCCACTACCCTAATTGAAGAGGACTCTTGGTTACCGCTGTTAACACATCCCTTATGGGATCATCAACCAGCTCGTGGGCGGGAAGGTGGGGGAGCTGTTGGCTATGGTAAAATGAAAAAGCCAAATGAATGACCTGAGGCTGGACATCCACCTGCCTTCTCATCCAAATTCAGCTCATGTTAGTCACTGGCCAAATTAAGTAACTTTTCGGTGATGTGTTCTTTCCACACTTCAGTTCTTCCTCTGTTTCCTCTAATCTTGATTTCTTTGTAAACATGTCTTGGAGGCAAAAGGAATATGATCTCAAAATGGATTCCTGTTTTGGTTTTTGAGGTCTGCCAGTAATTTGTACCATCTAAGGACATCAGAAGAAGCTATTTTGACCATAACCAGATGGCTGCAGCTTCCCAAATTATCTGTATCTTCAGTGTAACATTATTTTCCCATTTGTTTTATGAAACTTTTTGTGAGTCTATTGGTGTCTTTTATTTCAGCAATGAAAATTTCCCCAAGGAACATCTTTTCAGTCTCCCTCTCAGCTTTTTCCTAATAGTTGTAAATTGTGAGGTTAAAATATGAATTGAATAATCTATTTGACTTTATAATGCTGCAAAGAAACATCAGTAACTTCCCAGTAGGCCATGGTAATTTACACATAAAAATTAGTGTGAGTTCAAGTCTCAGTGTCTCAATACCCCACCCCCAGGTCCCCCTAAAATCAGCCTCAACTCAAAAAAAAAAGAATGAAATTTAAAAAACATGATATATACTGTGTGTACATAAAATATTATGTAAAAGGTGTGTGTGTGTGTGTGTGTGTGTATACACACAAACTTTAGGGATATGTGGTTATACAAAAGTCTAAATTTGAAACAAAATTGGGAAGAAGATAAAAAGAAGACCCTAAACTCTGGTAACTGGACTTAGTAAGGAGTTATTAATAAGAATTGATTTGATTAGGAAAGGATTTAAATGGAAACAACAGAAAAGCTGTAATTACTGTCATTGGACTGAAACTCACTCTCTCTCTTAGAGATGTGCGCCTTTTTAGAAAGACAGCAAGCTTGACCAAAGCCTCTTCATTGCATAGGGCAAGGGTAGGAGATGGTGACTGAGAAGTCTACACAAGACCACCAGTACTATCTTTTGTACCCATTCCAGTCCTTCAACTGCATCTTTGCGTAGGCTGGTGTTGCTCTGGCAACACTGTGATAAACAATGCCTCTTTCAATGTAGCCTGCCCTGGTAAAGGCTTCAACTGGCAGTTAAGGAGGAAACCAGACAGAAAAGGGAAGATGGCTATGAGGTGGGGTGGGGCTGAATCTGGAGGATGTTGTTATAGAAGCAGAGAGGGTTGGAGTATTAGACTGCATTTTTCTGCACCCGATTTACATTTCTTATACTAGTCCTTAAGTGTGTGGGAAAAGATCACCAATTGGGTTAAGAGAGTGATTTGAGGAGTGGCTCCAGGTCACTGCTGAACTTCTCTGGGCCCTCATTTGTTCCAACTATAAATTAAGAAGAACAAATCCTTATTATTTTTCCAGGGCAACTCTGAGAGTTTGAGATGCTAATGTGCTGGCCGTTAAACCTTGACATTTTGTATCGTCAGGATAGGCTAGAGTATGATGAGGTTAAATAAAACTAAAACTAAAACCTTTGTGCTATAACATGACACAAATTGATAATCTCACATGAAGTCCATGGCAGACCTGGGCCACTCTCCAGGGTAGCTGTTCTCCGAGCCACAGTGTAGCAATCCTTGATGCTTAGATCCTGGAACTCTGCCATCTCGACACAGGTCCCCCTCCATGAAGGGAGGGGCAGGAGAAAAGAGACTGGAGAGACCCAGGGCACCACCACTCACAACCTGTTGGCCAGAACTTGTCGTCTGATCTCTCCCAAGTGTGAGGTGGAGGCAAGGAAGATACAGTTTTCCCATGTACCCAGAAGAATTAAGTGAGAACTAAAAGTCTCTTCTATGCAGTTATGTAAGAAAGTGCATGGAATATATAAAATGATATAAAATATTTTTTAAAACATAAATAATAGTACAGGGAATTATCAATATGCTCACAAGTACCTAAAAAATAGAATATTTGTTACCAAGACTCAGTGACATGCTAGGGGAGTTGAAGCCAATTCTAACAGTTCCTTCTCTCAAAGATCTTTCTCTCTTGTTGAGAAGACAAGATATGCTTCAAAGAAACAAGGTAGCTAGAAATAGCAGAAAGAGCTCTGTGTTAGGAGCCAGAATACATGGATTCTACCACCAGTTCTGTCACTTACTTATTGCACCATCTTGGGCAATGACCTTAGGCATTCTTGGGTTCCTCATCTGAAAACTGCATATAAGAGCATCTATCTACCTTACAGGGCTACGCTGAGGGCCAGATGAAATGACTTACATGCCTGAGTACTGTGAATGACAAAGCGTCCTCCACATATAAGCTATAACTGGAGAACAATACAAAATATAGCAACAATAGTATTTGAACCATTTATTGAGCAGCTACTCTTTTATAGACTATATTTTACACAAGATTTCGCTTCTTGGAGTTTGGCTATGGATTTAAACGGAATGGAGAAGGAAGAAAAACCAATTCCATGTGTAGTGAGTGGTTTGAAACAGATGAAGGGGCTGGATTTGTTAGAGTAAGGACTAGTGTTAAAGACAAAAAGAGATGAAACATTCCTGGAGATTTGTGGTTGCACAAAAATGTGAATATATTTAACACTACTGAATTGTACACTTAAAAATGCTTAAAATGGGGGTCCGGCCCCATGGCATAGTGATTGAGTTTGGTGTGCTCCACTTTGACAGCCCATGTTTATGGGTTTGGATCCCAGACATGGACCTACCATGCTGTGGTGGCTACTCACATACAAAAAAGAGGAAGATTGGCAACAGATGTTAGCTCAGGGCAAAACTTCTTCAGCCAAAAAAAAAAAAAAATGCTTAAAATTGTAAATTTTATGTTATGTGTGGTTTACCACAACTAAAAATTAAAAAACAAAAACAAATAAAATAGAAAAAGACAAAAAGAAGGTGGATCTGAATAGCACAAACGGTTTCTGAGAAACCCGAGTAGTTGTAGGAAGGGACCCATTGATGGAGAAATTTTCAAGGCAGGCTGACAAGAGTGGCCTAGATGCAGGTGTTGATAGGAAGCCATAATAGGTTCTTCAATAGGAAAGTGACATGACCATAATGCTGTTTAACAATATTAATTGGGCACAATATTCAGGATGAATATTTACATCTAGAGAGAGACTGGGAGCACGGTCCACATACACTTGTTTCTTGAATCTAGAAAAACGTGGCCAAGGTCTGACCTAGGGAATGGAGAGGAAGAAAATTTGGCTGTGAAGACAATAACCAACACATTGTACCATTGATTAGAAAAGGAGGATAATGGAAAGAGAACAAAGATGCCCCCAAGTTTGAATCTGGAAGGTGGAAAAATGACTTTGCCCCTTTTTTTGTTAGTGCCATCAAGTCATCTCTTACTCCTAGTGACCCTGTGTACAGCAGAGCAGAATCCTGCCCGGTCTTTTTGTGCCATCCTCTCACCTACCAGCACTATATCAGACAATGCTCTGCCGCTAATCCTGGGGTTTTCATGGCCAATTTTTTTGGAAGGGGTTGGCCAGGTCCTTCTTCCTAGTCTATCTTAGTCTGGAAGCCCTGCTAAAACCTGTCCGCCACGGGTGGCCCTGCTGGTATTTAAAATACCGGTGGCATAGCTTTCAGCATCACAGCAACATGCAGCAGCCACAGTATGACAACTGACAGACAGATGGTGTGGTTCTCTGACCAAGACACGAACGTGGGCCTTGGTGGTGAGAGTAAAGTGCCAAATTTTAAACACTAGACCACCAGAGCTGGCTACACCTTTTATTTGCTACCGTCTAAGGAGCACCACCTTAAATAATTTGACACAATGGAAAATTATGTGATTACTCAATAATAAAGTGAGAGCTGAAGATAAATTGTTCATTTTAATCTATTTGAAGTGGCCACATGAGCCCCTCATTAGAAAAGTAGTGTTAAACCAAGGTTTGAGAAGTATACGTCATACCTCTATTCCATCCCCCATGATGGCCATCTCCCCATTACCTCCAAACAAATCCACAGTCCTGAGCATAACACTAACACGCAAGGTCTTGGAGAGTCTGGCCATGCCACACTTTTTTGAACCTTTAACTCTCTGCATCCTCTCATTTGCCCTCATGCTTCCAACACCAGACTGCTTCAGGCTTCCACAAGCAGGCCATGCCGTTTCCCACCTTTGCTTCTTCGGTTCCCTCTGTATGGAATGCTCTCTCCTTCTTTGTGAAGGAACTTGCCATGCCTTGCCCTATGCCTCAATGTAATTTTGTTCTTCTAGCATACAATTTGATTAATTCCATTTGGAGTTATGACTAACTGAATACATGTTCTTCTATCTCTAGGGTGACCACTTCATCCAAATCTGTCCAGCACCCTCCCCATTTTAAAACTGGAAAATCATGCCCCAGGAAACCCATCAGTCTCAGGCAAACTTTGGTGGTTGGTCACCCTACACTTAAGGCAAAGGACAGAGAGGGCATCTGTGGTGTTTCTGGGGTTTTTTTTGTGTATGTGTGTGAGAAAGATCAGCCCTGAGCTAACATCCGATGGCAATCCTCTTCTTTTTTGCTGAGGAAGATCGGCCCTGGGCTAACATCCATGCCCACCTTCCTCTACTTTATATGGGATGCTGCCACTGCATAGCTTGACAAGCAGTGCATTTATGCACGCCCAGGATCCGAACCTGCGAGCCCTGGGCTTCCGAAGCAGAGCACACGCATTTAACCGCTGCGCCACCAGGCCGGCCCCTGAGGTATTTCTGTAAATACTTTATTTGTATGGTCTCAATCATCACAGCCACCAACAAGAAAGCTGTTATTATTCTATTTTACAGATGAGAAGACTGAGGCTCAGAGATGGTAAGTAACGTGTTTGGGAAATTGAGCTGGGATTGGAACCGAAGATGTCTGATTTTTGAGCCCATTCAGTGGAAAGCCAGACATCAAAGGAGTTAGAGCAGGAGACTGACAAATGTTTCCCTGTGTTTCTCTCTTAGCCAAACCCTGCTTTTCTTAATAAAGAATTATTTATTCTATATTCCCGATGTGGTAATGATTAGTTAATAAATGTTCATTGAATTGAGATGAACTGATTGATAGGCACCTATTGTGAAGAATAAGAGAAATGGCTGAAGAGTAAGGGAGTCATGAAAGAGAAATATTAACTAATTTTCAACAGTACAAAAAAGAAAGAAAGACAGCAATGGCGCTTCTGGTTAGAGCTTAAGATAAAATTATGTCTAGTCTGACTGCTCTCCAAGTCTCACCTCCTTTCAGTCAGATGGGAACTAGGCCCTTTTTTCAACATTTTCTCAGAATATTTCCAAGTATTACTTCTCATTATTCTTATATTATTCCATTTGCATGTTAAGCATACAGTGTAAAGGCTGGAAAACAATGAAACATGCAAATAAGGAAGCCGAAAGAGTTCTTTGAAAAGTTAAGTGATGAAAAGTAATGGTATTCAAGTTCTTTAAAGGCAATGCATTATCTCTTAAATCGACTTTTCTGTTCCGTTTCTACCTTCCCCCTGCTTTTGTTACTCTCAGAGTTGAAAAAATATAATTCTACTTTTGTAAGGAAAAGTAACTTTTTGAGTTTGAATTATTTGTTTTTAATCTTATAAATATAAAGTCTTTTTTGAAAAAATGTTTAACCTGGATGGAAAATTCTATGACAATTTGCCATCATTGCTATTTGAGATAGGTTATCAAATTAATCCAGATGCATTTAGCACTGAATATTCTTAAAGTTTGAGCTGTCATGGGGATCAAGGCTTTCTCCCTTTTTAGGCCAGAGTTAGTAACCTGAACTCAATTAAGGGATGTTTTCAACCAATTAGATCATCACATGGCCACTCAGGGCTTCATTGTGAGGAGCTGCATTTTATAATTTCTGTTTACATAAAGTAAGCTTTTAAATTGTTCTCTCCTATAATCTGCAAGATCTTAGAAGAAAAGAAACCATTTCTACTTTATTAACCTGCTTTTTAAAGTGCCCAAAATAGCCCTCCGCAAGGATCATTTGAGAATAAATGTTTCTTCATGGCAGTAGGGAGGATGGCCACAGAAACATTCTTCAAGGATGCTGGAGTGGTCAGTAAACCATTGTGAATCTATTTTTAAATAAATTCAAAAGATCTATGTGCACGCAGAATATCTTATGATATTCTGAGCCAAGCCCCAATCATCTCACTGTACCCCCTGGGCTCCTGCCCTTCGCTCTCACAGCTGAGCCCTGGCCCGACTCTTTCTAGATTCTGGTTCTGTCTCTTCTGTTCCTTAGTAGATAATCTTGGGTAGCATCAGCCCTCAGGCAACATGTCCTCAGTGTAAGAAAATTATTTATCTCAGGAAACTGGTAAAGATAGGTCTTTAGATGAAGCTTATCTTTAGCCTGATCTTTAGGGTTATACAACCTCCTCATTCTGCAGTTCTTCCTGTCCCAGGCCTTTCTCAGAGCCCTTGAGGGGTTCCTGCTACTTCTCCTACCTTCACAAGCTACTCTTCCCAGGTTTTCACCATCTTCTCCTCCCAGGAGTATTTGCATTTTAAATACAGATAGGTTCTCCCTCTCCCCCCAGGAAGCAGCTTTATTATTTTTAGTTGTAAAATTAACGCATGCTTATTTCATAAAATATAGGAAACTACAAACAAGATAATAAAAATCACCCATCATCCTGCCCTCCAGAGATGGGATATATCCTTCTAGCTTACTTTCTAAGCTTACATGCATATACAAGGGAATAAGAACATGCATACATACAATATTATGATCTGCGTTTTCACTGTACTATCGAGTTAATGAGGACACTCAAAGCTCTTTTCTTTAAGTGTCTTAACAAATGCTAGCAGAATCTGAATCTAACCTTTTGTCTTTTCCTGGTAGAAAAAGACCTGTTGTACTCTCTTTCTCAGCACCCCACCACCAGCAACAACATTTGGTCAGAATGATATTGAGAAAACTTTTTATTTATTTAATAAATCACAGTTCTCTCCTGAATAGAATTCAGAACAATCCACCAAATGTGGCGGGTCTAACTCCCCCCTACACTGGGCTCTCCAAGGACAGACACCTGGCTCTGTTCTTCCTCTCCCTGGTCCTCAGTTCTCAGAGCTCCGACTTTTTTCATTCACTGACTGGGCCCTTTCAAGCTGAACATACACATGTTTCAACTTTGAGAAACTGTTTTCTCTTACTGCTGTGATTACTTCCTCCCCTTTATTCTTTTTTTCGGAAGATGTTGGACCTCCTGGTTCGGTCTCTTATCTCCTGCGTTTTCATGTATTTCTTTTTCTCCTTACTATTGCTTTATATTCCAGGAGATTTCCTCTACTTCATTGTCCAGCTCTTGCACTAAATTCTTTTTTTACAGGCAATAATATTTTTATTCTTTAAGAGCTCTGACTTTGCTGATTGCTGTTACTTTATGTAATATTTTCTCAACCCTCTTTGAGTATTTTTCTTTTAAAGTTTTATTCTGTTTCCTAAGTGATCTTGGTTTCCTTCAGGTTTAGCTTTTCATTTGTTTGTTTGTTTATCATGGTCTTTCTCTTTCATGGCACTAGATTTCTCTATGTTCCTTGGTTGTCCCATCTCATTTAAGAAAAGGAGATTAAAAGGCAGCTGAGTGTTCCATTGCTGCTGCATAAACCAATCTACTTCTTGGAAGAGCTCTCTCCTGAGGAGGAAATCTAATAGAGAATTATGTGTACGTGAGTAAAACATAAACTAACAGACTTCATTTAGGGAGTCAGGGTAACTCTGAGGCTGCAGACCTCACCTCTATTCACCCCCAAACAAAGAATGAAAAGGGCACCAGCACCCACAGCAAAAGCTTCAACTTTCCTCCAAAGGTTAGTTCAATTATTTGAGAGGTGAGGTCTCAGAATATATTCCTGGGAACAAATGACTCTAGGTTTCTAGTGATAGAAAGATATATCATCAGTACAAGTGCACAATCTCTTACCCACAATTCTGAAATCCAAAGATCTCTAAAAACGAATGTGTTTTCCTAAGTTTGGGGCTTACTCATTAGGTAGCAAACCTGACCTGAACTGACAGCAACTATATGCGGTCTTTATTTCCCTACTTAGTGTAAATAGCCCTAGGCTGTTCTGTAGAAATATTAGAGTTTGGTTATGAGGTGCTGTCCCAGACCTTTCTGGGCTGTTAAGTAATATATGAAATATATATTCTCCAAGACCCCATTATTTCAAAGGATTTTCTCAACACCACAAGACTGGTTGCTCAAAAAGTAAACTAAAGAAAAAACTAATTTACGTTTTTAAATAGTCCTATGTTAATAGTGGTTTTGTTATTGAAGGGTTTTATTGGTTGGTTTTGGTTTTTCCATTTATACCTATGAAATTTCAAAAGAAAAAAGTCTTAGGGCTCAGTTTCGGCCAATGTACTCCATTTATACACAAATGGAAAAATTATCAGTAATCCATTAATTGATTTGTTTCATTACTTGGAGTTGATTCTACATTGAGTTTTCTTGTCCTCTTTCTGATTTCTTTTTATGCCTGGACCAGTTTTTTAAAGACCTGGTCCTATTCCTCCTGACACATATATAATGGCAAATTAACTTAAATCTACAGTGAAATACCATGGTGAAAATGAAAGTTTCATTTAGAAATGGTTCCTCACACAGAGCCATTCATATTGGCCACACATAATTCACCAGTTATCTCAGTCCGGCAGAATCACTTTTCCAGTTACATATGGAGTCATAAGGTGGAAATCAGATTAGCCTCCCTCTTAACAGAACCCAAAGCTATTAATAATAAATCCAAGAGACATAGTTTAATTAAAAAAAACTAAAAACTATTGTCAGACAGAAATCATCTAATAAAAAAGTAATTTATAATGCATACCCTAATTAATAATTTACTGCCTAGGGTAAAAAAATTATCAAAAGTAATTACAATTAAAACACTATTTCTTTTTTAAGGATAACAGGATAATACTAAGAAGCTAGGATAATCTCAAGCAACAAATTCAACTGCTGCTATCACCACTTTCTGTCAAAAATTATAATTAATTTTTAATGCCTTTTTTTAAAAATACAGAGGTTCCTTTTCCTCAGCTCACAGTCCATTAAATTGGTAATTGTAACTTTACAAAAGGTAAAAACTTCTAAACATAGTCTAGTATAATTCTATCTAAGACAGATATCCACTAATTTAAAAGGATTTGGGAAACATCAACCAACTGCTTAAAGCTTGGATGAGAGATTCAAATTGGCTTAAATTAGGCCACATTGAGTTACTGACCTAGAACCAATTTCTGATTAAACAAGAGACTTTAAGGAAGGAGATTAAATATGAATAGCCTCCCCCAGGCTATAAGCATTGTAAGAACAGGAACTTGGAACATATTTTTTATTGTCATTTTCCCAGCATCTCACACAGTGCCTGGCAAAAATTTCACACTTAAAAATTATACATTGTTTAGGGCCGGCCCCGTGGCTTAGCGGTTAAGTGCGCGCACTCCGCTACTGGCGGCCCGGGTTCGGATCCCGGGCGCGCACCGACACACCGCTTCTCCGGCCATGCTGAGGCGACATCCCACATACAGCAACTAGAAGGGTGTGCAACTATGACATACAACTATCTACTGGGGCTTTGGGGGAAAATAAAGGAGGAGGATTGGCAATAGATGTTAGCTCAGAGCCAGTCTTCCTCAGCAAAAAGAGGAGGATTAGCATGGATGTTAGCTCAGGGCTGATCTTCCTCACCAAAAAAAAATATATATATATATGTTGTTTGAATAAATCAAAGAATAAAGAATTACAGTAGACGCATATATCAAATCATTGTGTTATAAACCTAAAACTAATACAATGTTATATGTCAATTATATCTCAATAAAAAAAATCATCCCAATAAACAATTTTGCCAAATTAAAAAAAAAAAAGAATTGCAGAAAAAATGTGTGAATATAAACAGTTGCGCTGGGTACTCCAATAAACTGCCCAGATCTCCCTTAAGGAATTAAGGACTTATTTTCCCCAGCTGGGGGCAGATGTTGCTGGCTGATAGCTCTCAGTGGTCAGCCCCCTTCAAGGCTTGCATCAGCTAAAGAGTGCCACCTCACCAAAAGTCACATCCCTTTCCCATGGGTGACCTACATCCAAGGACAGATCTATGTGGTTATAAAAGGCCCAGCTGTGCCCCAACTCTGAAAGGGTGATCCTAGCTTCAGAACTCTATAGGACTGTCTGAGGACTCTGCTGAAATTACATCATAGCTCAATTTCTTTCTTCTGCCCAATTCTGCCACCTTCCATTTCCTTCAGAGGTGTTGATTCCAAGAGCATATTCTAATAAATCTCTTGTATGTTAATCTCTATTTTAGATGCTGCTTCTTAGGGGACCCAATGTGTGACAAGATGTACCTTTCAGTTGAAGAAAATTAAAGATTGAGAAATATAAAATATTTTTAAGAATAATTCCCTGAATCCCATCCTCCATTACCCAACTTACAACTAAATTTAGTGAGCTAGTAAGAAAAGACTAGAGAAGGAAGATTTCACTTGAGACAGGCAAGAATCACCATGGCAAGTCATTGACAATGCCATCTTATTGGAAGCCAGTCTCTCAAAACAAATGTGGACCCAGTTTGCCTGCTTGATATCTTGGAGTAGTGGTACCCCAAAGGAGTATAGCGTGGTCATTAACAACACGGAATTAGGCATCCAACTGACCTGGATGTGAATCATTTCTCCACAACTTACTGGTTGAGTGACCTGGTTGGGAAAATAACTTAACCTTTCTAAGCCTCATAATGGAGATAAAAATACATAAAGTTGTGAAATGCTTAACAAAATACCTGGCACATAGTAGGCACTCACTAAATGGTAGGCATTCTTATTGCATTGTTAATAATTATTACTAAGAAGGCAGAAAGATAATGCTTTTCCATTATCAATCTCACAACCTGAAAACTAAATGACTGTTATTGTTGCCAAAGGAAAAAATAATCCTCTGCACTTTGGTTATCAGCACTCAGAAATGAGAACACTGAATGTTCTTTCACAAGGAAATAGAGGAAGAGGTACGGGTAGAGCCTCAAATCTGTTTGCTTCTTGAAGGACCAGTAATGGATGGAGTATTTCCTGTTTGGGGATATACTGTCAAATAGAATACATGACCTTTGGAACACATGCTAAGCATTTATATCCACATACAAAGGGTGTGAACAGCTCATCTTCAATGAAGATCTTGGCATGAAAACTAAGTGTAGGTGACTTCTAACTTCCACCCTCGTGACAGAATAAGAAGGTCAAAAAAATCCTCTCTCCATAAAGCTGGACAAAACAGTCAAAAACAACCATCTCAGGGCCAGCCCCATGGCGCATCAGTTAAGTGCATACGCTCTGCTGCTGGTGGCCCGGGTTCAGATCCCGGGCATGCACTGATGCACCGCTTGTCAGGCCATGCTGTGGCAACGTCCCATATAAAGTGAAGGAAGATGGGCATGGATGTTAGCCCAGAGCCAGTCTTCCTCAGCAAAAAAAAAAAGAGGAGGATAGGCATGGAAGTTAGCTCAGGGCTGATCTTCCTCACAAAAAAAAAAAAAATCATCTCAGCACTCTGGAATTTGACCAAAGACATATAACAAACTGAGAAGCATTTATTCATGAAAACTACTAAACTTGGGGTAAGAATAGCACAAGTCTGTGAAATTTTGCCTGGGACTACAATCATTCCTTCTTTAGCTCTCAGCATAGTAGTTCAACCAGAGAGGGGCAGGATATGAAAATAACAAGCTTCATTGCTGCTGCTGCTGCTGCTGCTGCTGCTACTGGAGGGAACTTACCTGATTTGGAGCATTGTCAATTAAAGAGGACATCTGGTAGCAAGGGAGGGCCAGATCTAGCCTGAGGTTGCTAGCCTGTTTGGGGCAAGCAATGGACTGGTGGACTAGCTAGAGTTTTAACAGAGAGTTGTTGAAAATGAGACATACATAAGGGAGGTGATAAACTATTCAAATATCGTGAGTTGATCAGAAGATATGCACATGCACAGCCACCCACACATTCCTGGTTGACAGAGATGAGTCTGGGCATATGAAGAGGAGATGCAAGAAAGCCTAGCAGAAAGTAAAAGCTGATGCAGACTTGAAAGTGACCTGACATTTGAATATACTCCCTGGCCTACACATAAATCCATCAGCAGAGTGTGGAAGCCGTACTGACTCAAGGTGTTTGAGGACAGCCTCTGACCAATAGTTGGCTGAACACTAAGCTATGTACGCATAGAGATGATCCCTAGAAAGCCAGGCTTAAAAATAAAAACAAGAAAAAAAAAAAAAGTAGAGGCATCAGGGGCCACACATTGCAGGGGAGACAGACTTCACAGATTTAGTCCAGATAAGTTATTAAACAAACAAACAACAACAACTCCTTCAGGGGAAAAGAATCAGAATCCCGAGGTGTTACAGCAGATTATCTAAAATGTCCAATATTCAACAAAAAAATTATGAGACATGCAAAGAAACAAGAAACTGTGACCCTTACTCAGGGGAAAAAGCAGTCAATAGAAACCATCTATGAGAGAATGCAAACCCTGGATTTAGCAGACAAAGACTTAAAAAACTTAAAAATAAGAATGTTCAAAGAACAAAAGGAAACTATTTAAAGAATTAAAGGAAAATATGATGACAATGATCCTGCAAATAAAGAATCTTAATAAAGAGATATAAATTATAAAAAGAATTAAATGGAAATTTTGGCATTGAAAAGCACAAAAACTAAAATGAAAAATTCACTACAGAGTTTCAACAGAAAATGTGATATGGCAGAAAAATGTGTGAACTTGAAGATAGAGCCATAGAAATTAGCCAATCTGAAGAATAGAGAGAAAAAATATCAATAATGCAATTAATGACCAACTTCTCCTCAGACACAATGGAAGCCAAGTGACAACAGAATGACAAACACAAAGTACTTAAAATGATTGAATAGTACACTTGCAATAGCTGAGTTTTACAGTAGGTTAACTATAACTCAATGAAGCTGTTAAAAACAAAACAAAATAACCTATAAGTAAAAGACCACAGCACAGACATACTTGGACCTATTTCTGGAAGTACTCTGCCACTACCATTACTCTCTTCTTTGTTTTTTTTCCTCTCTCTTTCTCTTTATCCTCCATTACCATCTTTCTTTCTCCCGGGCCACGGCTTTTGTGGCACTTATAACCCATGGAGATTACTTAGGCCCATAAATAATACTCAAAGATAGTCTTTGAGTCACAGATATTCTGAGATGGGCCTTCTACATGTTCAAATATTTACCTTTTTTTTTCTTAAGGAAGAATTTCTTTCCCATTGAGCAATCTGACTTCATAAATCTTTGCAAAAACACAAAAGAGAGAAATTGGACCTCCAAAATGACAATTTCAACATGCTAGCCTTCAAAGACAGGCACCTTAAGAAATCCAAAGGATAAGTCTTGTATACATACTTGGCTTTGGCTCCATGGTTTAGCACAACAGCAATTTTTGTGTAGAGTTAGATGTCTCAACATAATGGTCAACTAATTTGTTATTTATGCCCTTGTTATTTATGTCAATATTTTCTATGGAAAAAATAACTCTATTTACTTATGTGCATTAATTTGAGGCAGGTTTGTGGGGGAGGATTCCTTGAAAATCACCATACACTAAAGGCAGCATCTTTCTGTAAGACTAGTCAGATACAGGAGAAATTGGGCAGTCTTTCAAAATTAAGGCTGAACATGACAGATAGGGGCTAGCATCAGGTGGGAAAAGTTACACAGTGTTCTTGGAGCCTGGTGATGATACTGTACTGGCTAAGCTGGTACACTTAGTTGGTGCAGTATGCTACAAGGACATTCAAATTAAGCTCCTTTTTACAGTGCTGAAAGGACATAATGTGATGCAGGCTTCACAAAACAAACTTTTATCAAAAATGAAATATCAATTATTAGAATTCTACCCAAGCCAGCAGCTTGATCTGGTGGGAAAATCCAAGGCAGCAGGCTCTAATAACAAAGCCTTAGGCTGGGAATCAAGAATTCATTCTGGTTCCACAGCTAAGTTATGTAACCTAAAGCATGACATTTGTGTTCTTTTGTCCTCAGTTTTCTTATCTGTAAAATGAAGGCGTGAGTCCATATGACCCCAAGTTCCCTTTCAAGCTTAAATATAAATGAAGTTTGTAAAATAGTCTCCAGCCTCACCTCAATTTTGTTAATTGCTAAATCATAAAGCATTTTTAAATGTTTGCCCAGGACTAATTGTTACCCTCTCTGAACAATTTGGCAGATGATGATCCCACGGCAGATCATGAGGGCTCCAAAGACAGTAGAGAACAACTTGTTATAAAAATTTACCAAATTCTTTATATTATTAAGGAACTGTCCGAGCCCAATCATGACTGGATATGAAAGAGCTTGAGATTAACATCCACAAAGATGCCTTCTTCCAGACATCTTTGTCTTTTGTGGAATCGTGTCTGGGTTTTCGTAACAAGATATTCAAAATATTCCACCCACTTTCCATGGAATTGTTAAAAGGTTTAGTCAGATATGAAGCAGAGATCAATTCACCAGCCTTTTCTACCCAAGTTATTCGCTGCCTGTGTGCCTCATGAAATCTACCCTCTTCTGTTTTCAATATCCTTTTGGAATGAATTTCCCAATGAGGGACTTAGGGGATTGCATGCTGCAAAAGCACAGAGGTAGAGGGTCTGCCCTAAGGTGTTCCGTGTCACTTTCAGCAGGCAGTCAATGTTGAGCAAAAAGAAACCAGACAAGAGATGAGGAGGAAAAGAGGTAGAGAGAATAAACTCACAAATTGAGAATCTGGTCTATCTGCTCCCTACATTGAGTAATAATTCTATAATAAGGAACCCTGTTGCCCACTAGGCTCCTTAACTGAATCAAAGCTCCTATTTTTGTATTTTTCTGCAGGACCTCACTGCTGAGAGGTTTATGTTCTAAACTAGCAATTTCCCTGAATCAACTGGTGGAAATTTTCTAATTTGCATTAGCTCTAGTCTAGTCCTGGGATCCTGTCCAGTAAAACAGGAACAGGAGAATTTGCATTTGGGCTCACAGATTTTTCACAATTTAATCAGCAGATGAAAAAGAATCATCTTGCAAAATGTGCATTATCTTTAGATAGTCCTTAGCTGTCAATGACCAAACTTTTCAAGGATCATATTTGACAATAAGCGACATTTGCTTCACTCTACAGCTGTTGGAGAGTAGCCATGTTGTAAGAACCTAATAAGAAACCAATGTTTTATTTTAGCAAATAGCTATTGTCTTTCTCTAAATCATCTCTCTAATGTTACTAGTTACATTTTTTCTACACAAATTCAATTCTTAATAAATCAATGAGAAATAACTTCCTTTATTGATCATTCTCCTCCCCACCTCATAGATCCAAGGTTATTTTACCACCCTGGATTTTTATTGACTATATTGATTCTCTCCAAGAATCCAGGATGGGGATTCAGCTGAAGATACATGACAGTTGGACATGATTCACAGATATAATGCTTGAAGAAGCTCTCCATGATCATACATTCCTCCTTCGCCTGACCAAAGCTTATATCAGATCTTGTGGTGAGAAGGATATACAACCATCTGTGACTTTTAATGAAAGACGATCCCAAGCCATAAGAAGCAGCTAACCCTCACCACAGCAGCTGGGCTCTGTCTCCAAAGAGAGTTATAGGAGAATCGTTGCATGCATAGTATTGCTTTGCAAGAATCTTATTAGATACAGTGTGATAACCAAAAAATGTGAACAAGCACAGCTTCAGAAAGTGAGATTTACTATTCTATTCTCAGTTCCACATACTTTCTAGATTTCATGAGTGGAAAGTCATTGTTTCTCTAATTTCTACAGAAGCGATGATAAATTATTTTACATTATCTATCTGGAAGTAAAATTATGGAAGGAGAAAAGTTAAATGGAGATATGAAAAATAAAGCCAAGGTGAACCACCTCTGGTGGCCTAGTGGTTGAGTTCGGCACGCTCCACTTTGGTGGCCGGAGTTAGGTTCCTGGGCATGGACATACACCACTTGTCAGTGGCCATGTGGCGGCTGACCACACAAAATAGAGGAAGACTGGTGACAGATGTTAGCTCAAGGTGAATCTTCCTCAGCAAAAAAGGGGAAGATTGGCAACAGATGTTAGCTCAGGGCAAATCTTCCTCAGCAAAAATAAATAAATAAAAATAAAGCCAAGATTATTCCCCCACCATTGCTCCTAAAGAGGAGACAGAGAAGGACAGGTCATACACAGGTAGAACAGGCCATGCACAGGTGGAGTGCTATATCCTTTGTAAGAATGTGAGGTCAGAAAGGAACCAGAGGAAAACTAAGACCTAGTAAGGCAGAAACAAAAGTAACATGTCTAGTGAATTTTACGAGGAACTAAACTTTTCCCACAATGTTCCTTGAAACAAAACCCAAAGAGTCATGCCATTGTAGATCAAGAGAACAAAAGCCAGTCAACTGCAAGGATGGCAAACTAAGGAACCTACAGGGCCCAGGAAATTGCTGCTATTTGAGAATGCAGGCCTCATGTTGCCAGATCTTCCCATTTGTTAAGAGATACTAGAAATCTTATGTAAAATTTCCTGGCTTTTTAAAAACGATATGGAGCCCAAATAAAACACCTGTGCACACTAGATTTAAGCTATGAGCCACCAGTTCGCAGCCCTCTCATTTCACAAAATGAGAACACCGAGGCTCAGAAGTTTACATTCAGTCTAATAGCTGCTTGTGAGCAAGTCCAGGCCTGGAATCTAGCTGTCTGTGTTCAGTCCATACTCTTCAGTATAACTGGATTACCCAAAATACATCATCTATGTAAAGACTATGGAAAAGAAAAAAGGAAAAAAAAATACGGGTGGATAAGGACCCTTCCATTTTCTTATATTAGCTATCTAATTTGAGATTGCATTGCTGAAGAAAAGAACCTAAGCTTTCCCAACACACATGCACTCTGCTATGAAAGGCAACATGCTTACAGATGTGCAGCCACAGATCCTTTGAGAGATACACAGAACAATTCTCAGATTAGAATCTGACTCAAGGAGTGCAAACCATCTTCTAGGATTATGACACTTTCTCAAAATGACAAGCGTGTTGACACAAGGCAATAAACACAACTGACCAGTATTTTCTAAGAAGTTTTACTCGATAATGCCTTGAAATAACAAACACTATTTAAAAACCTTTAAAAATAACTCATCCTGCAGTATTTACTTGTTCCTGTTGAAAACTCAGAACAAAAATAGCCAGTCGTGGAGACTTGCATAAGAATAATGTGCTATATTTTTTTTCAATATAATCATGACCAATTCTCTAAGGTTCGAGGTAAAATCTACAAAACTTTCACAAAACAAGATAATGCAAACTAAGGGGAATAGTTCATCCTGCAAAGAAAAAAACTGTAATGTTCTATGTAAGAATGTTATTGGGGTGTAGTGATTTGCATCTTGCAAGAGTGTGGAACGCATTTTGTATGCGTAATAGGTTTGCAATTAAGTTGGGGACTGGTATTTAACAAGTTTGCCTTAAAAGAACCTTCAGCCACAGGTTCTAGGATGAGAATTTTAGTGACTAATACTACAAATACCTTAAGTACAAATCAAAAATTTTTATTTTCAAGTGCATACATTCCTATGCAAATAATATGTGATATATGTAATATGTAGACATTTAATATACTTTTATAATAAAGTCGACCATCAAAGCATGGCTTGGCACATTCACTGGCTGAAATATTTTTTATCTATTTCTTGTAGAACTATATAATCAGCAAGGGAAGATAATTGGAAGAAATTCCTTTACAGAAGGGTGGACTTAATTTCTCATAGAATCTTACTGTTTTGTTGGTCTGCTTTCTGCCGTTGCACAGTCTCAAAGACTGTGAGAGTATGAAATACCTTATCCTTACCACAGACCATACAATTAAATGTCCTCTTATGTTATCAAAAGGAATCAAATTAGAATAGCAGCACTTTGTAAATAGCTGATCACGTGATCAGACATTAAGCTAGGAGGTCATTCTGTAAGGACGTGGGAGCTTTAAAAAGATCTAGGAAGACAGGAAACTGAACCAATAACTAAATACTACCATGATCTCATGCTTCATTTTGGGAAACAGTGTAGTGGCAATAAAGAGAATTTTAGGACTATTTTAGATACAAGTATGCAAGGATGGTGAGCTTGCTGTCTGCAAAGGAGCTATCTGCTCCCTTATAAATGTCAGAATCGACTTCAGAAGGATCTGGGCCAATATAACATCATCTCAAAAAATAACAGCTATTATTATAGATCATACTGCAAATGGTATTTTGAAGCGTACCGTCCATACCAAATTAAATTTCCAAAAGGTAAATAGTGTAATTCCATAATTTCAGTGGCACGTCTTTAACTAGGTTCTTAAGACCCAACATTCCCATAGGCAACAAATGTTTGCTCACTATTTTATGATTGTATTTCCCACAGTGAGAATAATTTTGATCTTTCAAACATGCCAGACATCTTGGATGAACATGAAAATTTTCATCCTTGTATTACAGCATTTGTCATCTCTCAGGAATCAGAATTTACTCATCTTTATATTTTTACTATCTAATGGTGCTTTGCACACAGTAGATGCTTAATAAGTGTCTGTTGATTGGTATTCATCAAATCCCTCTTTCATTCATCCATTCAATCAATCAATCTACCATCCACTCAGATAATTCAAATTAACAAAAACATTGAAATATGAAATTCATGCTATTTGCTTTATAAGCCTTCTTTGATACATTTTACCAATGAAGGTTTTTTAACCAAGTTTTCTGCATTCCATGAAGTACTTTCTCTCCCTTGACACTCCTAGATTGAGTGTTGCAATCAAAGCGAAATAAAATACTGATTTCTAATACTGTTTATAACAGAAATATGGTCCTTAAATCGCTTCTCTACATGTAATGGCATAGAAGAATTCCAACTTCTCATGGAGAACTTACAAGGATTGCAATACCAACCTTTGTGTCACGAAACTTAATCCCCCAGTGTCTCGCCAAGTTTAAATTGGAGCACATCCACTGTGCTTTCATAATCCAGCGAGATGCAAGCAGGAGTTCTGGGACCATTTATCTCATCCTTCTCAGATAATGGGGGTCCCTTCCCCCCTTTACCCTGAGAAACACTGTTTGGCATGGTCCTTAAGCCACTGCTGCTTTGGATTTTCAGTTAACAACTCGAGCTGACAGTGTCAAATTCCGATTGTGTTAGGGCAGACACTGCAGCCACTCTCTGAGAATCATACCTCTACTGACTGCCTACCTCGCACATATCCACATCAATTTTCTAAGCAGCACACGGCAATAGGGAGAGATCGGAGTTGGAAGGCAGAAGACCCAGCTTTCTGTCCTAGTTGTCACTATTTTCAGTCAAAAAGAGTAACCCATTCAACTTATGTCTTCATGTGTCAGATGAAGAGTTTGAACAAAAATGTTTTCTAAGATTCCTTCCAGAGTTGAAAATCTGCATTCTCAATCTCTTAGAATCATCTATTACATGGGGACACTGTAAAGATTAAACTATATAATAGACCTATTAGATCAGGGACTTTATCTCTTTTGTCACTCCTCTAGCCCAAGTGACCAAAACAGTGCCTACCACTTTGTAGGCACCCAATAAATATTTGTTGAGTGAATCAGTGGATGCTTTGAGCAGGAGCAGCATGAATGTGATTCCTTCTTAATGGCCGGCCACACTGGTGCTAACCAAGGAGCTGATCCAATAGTTCTGCCTGTCTGCTAAGCAGTACCAGCCACAACAGCTGTCCCACACTTTACATCTTGGCTACTTATCTCTGGTGCAATTTAACATCATGTCTATTTTGGAAAGGTCGCATGGTTTGTGCTCCAAATCTCTTAACTCCCTAGGCAGTAGTGTTAAGATTGTGGGGTTGGTCTGGATCACTCCATTTTCAGTATTGTGCACCCATTTTTTCCAGGATGCTGCCAACTGCTGAGAAAAACTTTGGCAACTGAAGATCAAAGACCCTTGTTTTCAGATGGCTGCCCAGCAAAGTTTGCCAGGACTGCACCATCTCCCATCACCCTCTTGGCATGAGGTACACATTGATCAAAAGTTCTGGATTATTTGAGGCAGATCCAATTTCAAATTGTCCTCTTGTCAGAGAACATGTCAGATCATGGACACCAATTTTTGTTTCCAGATATTACATCTTCTCTCTTCTCTGTTCTACAGTTCTTAAGAAATTAAGACACCACTTCCCAAAGTATTTTCCCCAAAACCTAGTCCTCAGAGATGCTCTGTGGGAAAAAAAAAAAAAAGAATTTTATGGTAAAATAATTTGAGGAAAATATGCATACACAATTAATATTACCATGTTAAATGCTCTGATAAGTCCTATAGAGAAGAAACCAACTTGTTTTCCAGCATTTCTCCAATATTTTTCAGCAGAAAACATTTTTCTTTTCCAGTAACACTTATAAACATCCCTGGAAGGAAGGAACATTTTTCAAGAAATGCTTACAACTCTATTTTAATTGGGAACAAAGAAGGAAATGCAACAAAATTTATGACAAAAATGACAACCTTCAAATTAATACTGATAAAAACATTTTAACCTTAAATTTTACCTGTGAATAAACTTCATAGCAAGAAGGCAGCTCTAGCTTTGAGAGATGCCAGCATTGAACCGTTAAAAGGCAGGGCCCCAGTGAGGTACGCTTTCCTCACAGGGAACAGTCTGTAACCTCAGCTACTGCAGCCAACTTGCGGGGAGTGGAGGGAATGCATTTGGTAGCTTGAAACTGTAAACAGCCATAGAGAAAAGAGCTTCTGACAAGTAAGAAGAAATCTTCTAGGAGACACGCAGACAGGAGATCATCTTCTCTCTGCCCAGATAACTCCTTATAGAGTCATTTTGGATATGGAAGGAAGTTTTGTTGTAAGGCTATTTTAAAGAGTGTATTTCCATTGGAGGAAAAATGCATAACCTATGTTTCTCCCATTTGATACATTTGTACAAGAACAACAGGAAAAGTTTGAGTTAAAGACAAATACAATTGACAGAGGTCATGTGTGATGTCAGAAAGCACCTGTACTAGAGAATGATGTCCAAAGAGGACTGAATCCTTTATGGGTACACTGGCCCTAAAAGGCATACACAGAGCCCTATAACCTAGGGGGGGATGTTCACAGGTCTCTTGATTGCTTAATACAACTGTGTATGGCCCTCGGCTTCTTCTGATTTGACAAGGACACATTGTTCTGTGGAGAATTAGATAAGCTGTTCTCTGTGGGTTCAGCATCAGGCACCTAGGCATCTACATTTTATTAAGATAGCAGCTCTACAAATGATGACCACTGCTCTATTCTCTTCCAGAAGATGCTTAATCTTCCTGGCAGTGCAGCTTAAGAAAGAAAGAAAAGAAGAGAGGCCAGAGATGGACAATACCAGAGTCAAGATTCTGGCTCCTGGGGCAGACCCTTCACATGCCATGTGGAAACTCCCTATGCAAGTTGGTAATTGGTTGCAGGTGAAGACGGATCAGAGCTAGAGATTGAAACTCACTGTAAGTGACAGTGGTTTACAGAATACTGTTGATCATGGTGACAGTGAGCAGCAGAAAACAAGAAGACTTTTACAAACCCCAAGAACACTTTCATAGTGTGGGATTATTCCTTGTAGCAAATTCACTGTAATCAAATCCCCAAAGACCAATTTCTTAATGCCATGACATGAAAACATCTTTATTTTACAGAGCCCTTGGTTGCAATTCTGTAATTCCAACTGCATTTTCCCATCACATAGCCACAAATAATACCAGCTAACATTTATTGAGCCCTCAGAATGTGCCAGGCAACATGCTAAGCATGGTAAGCACAGTGGCTCAGTTACTCTTCATTGCAACCCAATGCAGTGAGTAATGCTATTCTCCTTATATGGTGGGAAAAGTGAGGCTCAGAGAGGTTAAGTAATTTACGCAAAGTTATACTGCGGGAAGCAAGCGATGGAGGCAGGACAAAGCTGGACCTGTTTGCCAGAGTCCCTGCTCTTAATCACAGAGTCAGGCTGCCTGGATGGATAAAGTTTACTTACCTACCACACTATCTCTACGGCATGTGTCCGTGTTCTAGGTGAAGACCAGGCAGGTCTACATCTTTCCTGCTGTTAAAAGGGGCTAGAGCTGGCAGACTCTCCTTATCCCACTGCTTTCTTGAGGCAGGATAACATTCACTTTGTGGGTCAAATATCTTCAGAATTTATATACTCAGGTGATGGAACTTTTACTTTTGTTTTTGGATTTATAAGCAAGACCATTACACAGCATCACATGAAGGATATGTCTAGGAAACATATAGGTCATCGACCTGCATGGATCCATGCTCGACCTGAGCCCAGCTCTCTGTCTGGTGATGCCCCTAGTTACATTGATGGTGAGGGTTCTCTCTGTTCTGAATGGTTCCCTTTCAACGTTCATAGGTTACATTTATCCAATTGAAGCAGGAGCCTGTTGCCCAGACACACAGATCACAAATCTTAGTCCTAGAATATAAGGAAGAGTAAATTCCTCTCCTCAATTACCTTTGGCCAAATAATAGCAACAATTTTCAAGAACAGACTGTACGTTTCATTCCAAACAGGTAAAATACCATTTAATCGGTTCTGCTTGGTATTGCAGTTTCCAGGTCTCCAAGGATAGGCCATAGTAACAGTGCTTTGCTGATCTGGTTCCCACAAAAAAATCTACTAAAAGAAAATCCTTTAGAACAGATGTGTTGACATATCCCTGTCCACAAAGCAGTCAAGCTATTTAACAAAAACGTTGGTTCAGTATTTGTTCTATCTGTTATAAGTGCGTGTTTGCGGAGTCTCAGTGGGGGTGGGCTAGAGGGTGTGGGCTGAGGAGAACCGGGAAAGAAGTATTAGCAGAGGATGAAAGAAAACAGCAATGGGGTAGTATGAGAGGGAATGAGGGACAGAGAGAAAGAGAAGACAGGGCAGGACAATCAAAACTGAAGTTTCTGGCCGGCCCTGTGGCTTAGCGGTTGGTGCGCGCACTCTGCTGCTGGCGGCCGCGTTCAGATCCCGGGCGCTTACCGACACACTGCTTCTCCGGCCATGCTGAGGCCGGTCCCACATACAGCAACTAGAAGGATGTGCAGCTATGACATACAACTATCTACTGGGGCTTTGGGGGAAAAAAATAAAATAAATAAAATTTTAAAAAAACTGAAGTTTCAGAGACAGTTGCCAGAAAGCAGGAAAAATGATACCACGAGGTTTACCACTCCAGGCAATGCTAATTTCAACAGTTTTTCCCCCAACACACCCATCTTAAATCATCTTCTGCCTTACACCTTCTCCTCCCTCAACGTATCCTCTCTCAGTAAAAGAAACCACTGAATTCTCAAGCCTGAAATCTGTGAGTCTTCACTGACTCCTCTCTCTCACTCACCAGCGTTGAGTCAATCACTAAGTTCCAACAACTTTTCCATTTTATTGTTGTTCAAACCTGTCCCCTTCTCTCCATTACTGCAGACTCCTCCGATCACCCCCTACTGCCCTAGGTCACACCCTCCTCCAACCCATTCCTCACCCAGCAGCCCAGAGGACTTTATCTAAAATGCAAAACTTATCACCTAATTGAATCTACATACACTCTTTCTACTCCCATCTTTTTGCCCCCTCCTCCTACCCCCAGTGCCAACATTGCTTAAATTCCTTAAATGACTCCCCTACAGAATTCCAAATAAACTTCAAACTCCAAGAATGACAGGCAAGAGCCTCTAAGATTAGACCCCGCCTACAATTCCAGCTTCATATTTTCCCCCCATCTCTCTTTTCAGTCTCTATCTAAACTCCAGCCAGCACCCTCAACCCCTGAGTATTCCCATCTCTACAGCTTTGCACATACACAGCTTTCTACATAGAACGGCTCATCACCCTCACCAACTCTTCCTACCAGATATAGAGCCAGTACAGATTCAGCTGATTCTCTCAACTGCCCCTCCACTGAGCTCCCACAGTCCTTTGAGCTTGTCTCTCTAGGAGCCCTTGTCATTGTCACACCATCTTTTAATCTCCAAAAGATTTTAATCTCCTCAAGAGCAAGAACTCTGTTAGGCTATCCTCACTGTAAGCCTAATGCTCACAGAGCAATAGCTGCTAATAATGGTCTCTCAAATGGAAGAATCCATGCCCCCACCAAAACTTGCAACGCTGGGAAGCTATTTGCAAAAAGCGCACACCAAAGCAAGGGGGCAAAAGTAAACTTTTCATACCCTGCAGCACTAGATTTTCACTTGAACGTAATTTGAATGTTACAAAACCACCTGAATAACCTATCTGGTTGATTAAAATGGAATTTTTACCTGCAAATATGAATAGGAGTTTAAATAACTTTGTATACTATTTGAATTGTTCTCTCTGATGGAATCCTATCTGCAGTTTAATCACAGAGTTTATTGACATTTCCAAAAATGTATGTATACTGAAGCACAGTTTATTTTCCGGACCACAGAGCTCTAATTTCAACCACCCCAGAGAATACCCATCATTTTCATCCAATTCCTTGACTTCATAGGAGGTCTTCCTTTCTCCTTAATGGGACAAATGAACCATTTCCCGTCATTTAAGCTCACAGTTGCTGCTGTAGTGGAAGTCCTTTGCACAGGAGAGAACAATTCATTAGGCACTCAACAATCTACACTAAGTACCATGAGGAGAAATTAAGGACCTGGATAAAGACTCTGCCTTTGAGGAACCTCCATTTTTAGATGTGAATAGTCAAGATTAACTGCCAGTAGCACTCCATATTCTTCCCAGTCTACCTCACTCTTTTCCCTGTTGGCTTTTTCACATCTGCACAGTCTTAAACAGAGTGTTGCTATATCAAATGAGATAAAAAATATAAAAATGGGCTAACACCATAAAGTGCTACACAAATATCATCATCATGATGACGTGTATGATCTTTTTTAAGCAAAAAGAAATCAGCATGTGACTGTCACATGGACCAAAATAGCTCATTTGATCTTGATTTACAAATCTGCCCAAATTTACAATCCCAAAGCCAACCTTAATTTTTAAGAATGTATAACGGTGGATGGGTGGGAGTGGTGCAGGGGAGTAAAAGGTGGGGAGAGGGGTAAATTCAGTGACAAAAGACAGGGATTTCCACACAATCCCTTTGGGAAGCATTGTTTACATCGACTATAGGGACTCTAGTAATAATGACATTAATAATAATAGGTAATATTTATTATGTAATTTACTATGCACCAAGCACTCTTATAAGTGTTTGACATGTACTAACTCTCTATCCTTCCAACAGCCCTGTGAGATAGAAACTGTTATTACCCTCATTACAGAGAGGTAAATTGAGTTATACAGGGTTTTGTCACTCAGCAATCTGAGTCTGAAGCCCACATTCTAAACCAGTGTGCTCCCTTGCCTTTCAGCATAGAGCTGAGCTTAAGCACACAGGTTATAGAGCCAAACCTCATAGGGCTGAAGCCAAGGCACCACGTACAATAACCCTCAGACTAATGAGATAATAAATACCCAGCCATGGTAAGCACACAGTAGATGTTAGCTAGCAACACACGGCCTCAATTTGCTTTCTTTACTTCTCAAACAATGAACTGGCTCTGTTGACTGTCCCAAAGCAAAACAGTTTTTGAAGGCAATATATTTAAAACAAGATGCCAAATGGAAACTGACGCAGACACACTGTGAACTAACTGAACTGGGATCATTAAATACGTCAGGCTCAGTCCCTCCTGGGCTTGACAGTGGAATGGGGCAGCAAGAAACCAGAAGTGTTCATTTTGCCGTTTGCTCAGTGCTGAGATGGCCCTCTGTGAATAGAATTAATTGAATTTTGGGGCCCCAAATCAATCCATACAGGGTAAAGCAGACACAGCCTAGGTCTGTCTCTCTAAACAGATAAGGTGAAAGAGAGAGCCAGGCAATTTTAGATAATTTTAATGTAGTTAGTCCAGTTGAATAATTTAAGCCAAAATCCCTGTTTAGCCCTAATGAAGGTTTTTAAAAATGAAATAATTTAGGTAATTGTCCCAGATTTCCATTTCACTTTACTTGAATCCACAAAACTTAAACTTGCAATTGAGAAACTCACTTTTAAAAAGGACCAGGAACTCAGCTATCTATTCAGTAGAAGAGAAAATCTTCTGCAGTCTGCACTTTCCCTGATCGGGACCAGCCTTAGCCAGTGTTCTTTCACGGGTCCTCTGTCAATTCTTCCTCTCTGGTCCTTCCTATCAGAGGAAAGATATGATCAATTGTTTCACAACAAGGAGCAAGTTACTCAGGATATTACTCTTTCCTGGAGTATTTGCAATTTAGAAAAGAGCCACTATATGAAGGAAGAGCTTAACAGAAAGCAATGAATCATTGCTGGCGTTTCAAATATCCACAGTAGGCCTGTAGCTTTGAGCAAGGTAATGTCTCAGCTTCCTGTCAAATCCATAGGCATCTATTTATAATATATAAATTGAAACACTTCAAACTTTTTGGAATTTTAAGAACTGGAAATAATACATCATATTATAAAAAACCAAGCAACACAAACTTTCACTAATGAAAAATAACAGACAATGGAATCATCAGTATACCAAAAAGTTATGAAATAAAGGGCATTTTCTCACTAAAAGTGTAGATCTTTTTCTATGTTTTAATATATTATATAAGCTAGATATTCTTTTCGAATGTAATGAAATATACGGTAAGTCTGACCATGATATTTGGCACCAGACATGTAATTTTTTTAGATGTAAGAAAGGAAAGTGTAAAAGAGCACATTTGTCACACAGGGAAGGTACTGGCTCATTAAATAATACAGTCAGCCCTCCGTATCCTCGGCTTCTGCACAGGTGGATTCAAACAACCAAGGATTGAAAGGCCTACGATGGTTGTATCTGTACTGAACATGTACAGACTTTTTTCTTGTCATTATTCCCTAAACAATACAGTATAACAACTATTTACATAGCTTTTACACTGTATTAGATGTCATAAGTGATCTAGAGATGATTTAACGTATACGGGAGGATGTGCGTATATGCAAATACTATGCCATTTTATATAAGGGACTTGAGCATCCGCAGATTTTGGTATCCATGGAGGGTCTTGGAACCAATCCCCTGCAGATACCGAGGGACAACTGTGCATGTTTTCAGAGTAAGTTAAAGGGTCAGAATATGTGTGGTATGGCTGTGTGTCTGCATACACATAATGTTTCTATATGTGTCCCCAAGAAAAACACCTCCAGCTAAGTTTTAGAGACATAACACAATGTCTTGAGCTTTCACCAAGTTTCTATTAACAACTATTCAACACCATGATAATATTTGTAAAACTTGTCCATATGCATTTTTAATATACTAAAATTTTAGATTCAGAATTTAGAACAATTGCATTGTGTAAGAATTTGACCATTCTCATCGTTAGAACTACCATCTTTCTAAGACCAAAATTACATCGTGTATGTATTGTTGGACAATACACAATACGATATAGTATTTCAGCCTACCCTCTATGTGTGAGAATATTTTTTCTAGTTGTGGTAAAATACACATAACATAAAATTAACCATCCTAATCGTGTTTAAGTGTGCAGTTCAGTATTGTTAAGTATATTCACATTGTTGTGCAACAGCTTTCCAGAGCTTTTCATCTTGCATAACTGTAACCCTATACCCATTAAACAACAGCTTCTTTTTCCTCCTCTCTTCAGCCCCTGGCAACCACCATTCTACTTTCTGTTTCTATGAATTTGACTACACTAGGTACCTCATATAAGTGGAATCATACAATATTTTGTGACTGGCTTATTTTACTTAGTATAATGTCCTCAAGGTTCATCCACGTTGTATCATGTGTTAGAATTTCCTTCTATTTTAAGGCTGAATAATATTCATTATATGCGTATGCCACATTTTGCTTATCTATTCATCCATTAATGAACCCTTACGTTGCTTCCACATTTTAGCTATTGTGAATAATGCTGCTGTGAACATGGGTGTACAAATATCTCTTTGACACCCTGCTTTCAATTGTTTTGCAAAATATCCAGAAGTAGAATTGCTGGATCATTTGGTAATTCTATTTTTAATTTTTTGAGGAACCATCATCTGTTTTCCACAGCGGCTGCATCATTTTACATCTCCACCAACAGTGCACACAGGTTCCAATTTATCCATATCCTCACCACACTTGTTATTTTCTGGTTTTTCGATGGTAGCCATCTTGATGAGTGTGAGGAAGAATAATTTTTTAAACTTATTTTCCTGAAGTCAAAGTCAAAAATTATTCATTGATTAAACCCAGTGCTGTGTTTTGTTGTTAAAGAAAACATTTGGAAGTGGACATACATGGATTTAAATTGCAACTCCATCATACTCTAGTTTCTTCTCCAGTGATATAGGAATATTCACACATTCCTTATAAGATTATTCTAAAGACTAAATAAGTTAATGTAAATAAAGCACTTAGCACAGTGTCTAGCATACTGTAAGTGCTCAAAAATGGTAATTGGTACTGATATTGGAACTGACATTGGAATAAGAAGACTTAAGATATCCCTTCATAAGAATCTTACTGTCTTTTGGGAAAAGACCACTAACTCACATGGGACATCTAAACGATGAGAGTGAACTCTGGCACATCCGGAATGTGTTATAGGAGTTCAACAAAGGCAGAAATCAACCTACAGAGTTCCAAGTACTTAACGGCCATTGCACACGTGAACTGGATGAAGGAGAAAAAGCTTCTTCCTTCATCTCCATGATTTTTTCCCTCTAGGATCATCCTCATGAAAAAAGAGGTCCAACTTGACTTTCTCATTCATTATACCCCAACATGGGGAATCAAATAGGGGGTCAGTATGAGGCTGACTGGCAAGCCAAACTAGAGGTGGCAGGACCTAGAGATGCAGACATGGCAGGAAGGAAGGAAACCTGGGATGATGGGCAAGTTTTAGGGAGTCAGACAGCAGGCAATAAGCATAGGCCTGGGAAAAGAGGTAGTTAAGTCTACTACCTAGTATCAAGTATTCAGCCATAGGGGTTGTGAGACCAGAGGCACGACTCTGGAAACCCAGAAAAGTGTCTAAAGTAAGATACATCTTAGAACAACTGCTATATCAGGCAAATTATCAAGGTAGGTCTAGAAGACAAGGACTTAGTTACTGGAATCGGATACTGAAGCAAAACAAGGGCCTGACTATTAACTCTACCACAGAAGATAAGCGATGGGCCAGTAAGCAGAACATTTGAACCCCTGGATCAATCCCCTAACAAAAAACAGGCTCAAGACAGCAGGCTTAAGGCAGTGGCTCAATCAAAGGAACTATGGAGTCAAGGAATCAGCGTGGTCTGCTCAAGAATGCTGTGCCCTCTGCCAAAATTGAAATGACCTGGAATGCACACTGTGATGTGAGGTTTTGCTCTAGATGCTTAATAAATATCCGTTGAATGAATGATTTGTGGCTAATAAACCATCAGCCTCTCTGTCATGATACCTGTCACTTCCCACCATGGTCAAGTCATTCATTAATTCATTCACTCATTCTACCAATGTTAATTGAACACCTATACATACTAGGTCCTATTCTGAGCACTATGAATCCAGAGATGGATAAGCTACAGTCCTGAATGGCTCTCAAAATGCTCCCAATCTAATAGGCTGTGAGAATCTCTTGGCAAACAAGAATCTCTAGGTCAAGCGCTCTTCTTCATGGGTTATTTCAGCTTCCTGCCAACGTTGCACAATAAAACTAGAACACATGGGTAGTGATTCTCTGATCCATGTGAACACGCACCGTACCTCCACATATGGATAAAGCCACAGAGATGAAAGGGGGAAATGGGAATCGTTTCATTAATTTTCAGAACATTCTACAATCACGCAGGCTTTGGTCAACCAGATGGCCTGGCTCCTCTGCTTACAAGCCATGAAAACTTGGGCAAGAATAAAACTCTCTGTGTTTCACTTTTCTCATATTTAAAATGGGAAAGATAACGGTATTTTCCTTAAAGGTAGTATTATGTATGGAGCAAAATAAGCATTCAGTAAAAGTGGATCTTTTAAAAATTTATATTGCTAATCTCTTCATACTACAGATGTTAAAATGTTTTGAGAAGTGAGATTAACTTGGCCACAGTGGTTACTTTAACCAGTGGTGGAGTTGAAAATAACACTCAGACTTCCTCTCTCCATATTCCTTCCAAAACATGTTCCTGGCTCTCCTCACCGCAAGTCTGAAATACTGGAAGGATTTCTTCAGTATTACAAAGGAAAAAAAATTCTTTAAATCTCAGTAATATACCATAGCCTAAAAATGTATATCTTAGTAATGTACCATAGCTTAAAATAAAATAAGCACATAGTATATTCTTAAAACCAAAGATTGTGGAAGGAAGGAAGGGAGGAAGGAAAGAAAGGGGAAAGAAATGAAGGAGGGGGAGAGGGAGGGAGGGAGAGAGAGAGGAAAGAAGGAGGAAGCGGGGAGACTGCAGTTACATTTGGGGTTACATTATACTTGGTACTTTGGAACTTTGTCTGAGCTCTTTGAAATGTGTAATTATCCAACATCCATTCAATAAATATTTATGGAGTGCCTACTATGTGCCGGGAACTGTTCTAGGTGCTGAAGATACTGCTGTGAGCAAAGACAAAATCCTGACATTATGGGGCATACAACAAATTGGGAGAAATAGATAATAACTAAATAAATATGGAATATAATTCAGGAAATGACAGGTGTTATAAAGAAAAATAAAGCAAGGTAAGGGGGTAGAGAGTGATGAGAGAAATACTTCAGAGAGGGTGGTCTCTGAGGAGGTGGTGTTTGAAACCAAAATGGAAGAGGAAGCAAGGTATGCAATAATATGGGGAAGAGCATTCTAAGCAAAGAAATAGCAAATGTAAAGGTTCTGAGGAGAGAAGGAGCTTAGTGTGTTTAAAGAATAGCAAGAATACCAGGCTGGAAACTACAGGAGAGGGAGTGAGCAGGAGATAGCAAGAGATGAAATCACAGAGCTATGTAGATCACGTAGGCCAAACTTAGGGTTTTGAAATTTGTTGTAAGTATGACAGAAAGTCATTGAATACTTTTTAATGGAGAAATGAGATGATCTGATTTGTTAAAAGATCTTTCTGTATGCTGTGTAGAAAATGAACTGGAAGGAGGCAAGATTGGGAATGGGAGGCTACTGTAGTCACTTAAATCAGTAGTGATGTTGGTTGGACTGGGTTGGTGTAGTGAAGTAGCAGCAGTAGTAGAAGTAGTCGTAGCAGTTGTAGTAATCAGAATTCGCGGGTTTCAGGGTATCTTCTAAAGGTAGAATTGGCAGGCCTACTGATGAATTGGCTTTTGGGAATGAGACAAAGAGAGAAATCAAGGATGACTTTTAGCTTGCTCAACCGGTGGAATGGCAGTTCTCTTTACTGAAATGTGAAAGACTTGGAGAGAAATGAGGTTAATCAAGAGTTATACTTTAGACATGTTTAATTTGAGATGCCTGTTAGACATCTAGGTGGAGATGTTCAGCAAGCAGTCAAATGGAAGTCTGGGGAAGAGAGTGGAATTGGAGGTATACGTTTGGAAAGCATCAGCTCTTAGATGGAACAGGAGAAGATCACTAGATAATGGGTAGAAAATAAAAAAAAGAGGGCTGAAGACTTAGCCCTGGGGCATCTACCATTTAGAGATCAATAAAAGAGGAAGACCCAGCACAAGAGACTGAGAAGGAGTAACCAATCTGGCAGCAGGAAAACCAGGACAGTGAGAAATCAAGCATAGAGTATTCAGAAAAAAACAAATGAGTAAAGGATATGAAAATACAGTTTGTGGAAAATGAAACACAAATGGCTCTTGGAGTCCCTCATAATAAGAGAAAATAAAATTTAAACTTCATCGTTAACCCATCAAATTAACAAAGATCAAAAAGTTTAGTAACACACTATATTGCTGAAGATATAGGGAAACAGACGGTCTCATATATTGTAAATGGGAGAATAAATTTGCATATTCTCTTTGGAGAGCAATGTGGCAATATCAAAATTTTAAGTATAAATATACCCTTTGCTCAAGTAATTCTACTTCTGAGAACTGACCCTATAGAATATTTAGATGTGCAAAATGATAAATGAACAAGGATACACATTGCAAAATTATATTCAATAGCAAAATGTTAGAAACAATTTGTCCATATATCATCAGGGAACTGGTTAAATAAATTATGGCTCATCCTGAAAGTGAAATACCATTCAGCTATTAAAAAGAATGAGGCAACTCTATAGGTGCTGTATGGAAGACTCCCGAAGATATATGATTGAGAGAAACAAGTCGAAGTTTAGATTAGTATCTTTAGTATGTTACCTATCTCTTATATAAGAAAATAAAAGAATATAGATTCATAAATCTCTGTACATGCCTAGAATATCTCCAAAGGATACACAATCATCTGGTTACAAGGTTGCCTCTGGACACGAGAACTGTGTGGGGTGGAAGAGAGACTTACTCTCAGTTTATACTCTTTTGTGCCTTTTGAATTTTATAGTATGTACATGTATTATCTATTCAAAAAGCATTTTAAAATTTTTAAGGAAGGAAAGTTGCCAAGAGGTCAAGTAAAATAAGGACTGAAAACTGACCATTGATAAGGTAAGATGGAGTTCCTTGGTGACCTTTATTAGGGTGAGCCCACTGGAGTGGTCGGGATGGAAACCTTACGAGACATTCAAGTGAGCAGGAAGTAAGTGGTGATAGTGAATATACAGTTCTACACTGGCAAGAATGCTGAACTTCATTTCTGCTTCTAACACAGCCATTTCTTACCCTTTCAACCTGGACAAGCCACTTAATTTCTGTGAGCCCCAGTTTCTTCATGAGTAAAGCGAAAAAAGCCATGTTCGCCTTGCCTACTAGAGAGTATTCTTGTTGGGCTCAAATGAGAGAATGTCTTTTAATTGATAAGCTATAAAACTGTATTAGGTAAGACATACCATTATTGTTATTACTACTCAAGCACCCTTGCACTGCAGAAGAAATCCTAAAAGAAGTATTTTGGAGAATTTGAGATTTAATGTTTGCCATACTGGTCCATTTTTCTAATGTAACCTATCTTATATTCTGAGTGTCTATATTGATACTTTCTTAAATGCTTTTTTTTCCAAATGAAAATATATTTTATTTCTGACTTAAAATTCATTGATTTTAAACCCATAGCTTTAAATGAAAGCCAAAAATCTTATTGGTTATCTTTGCTATAAGATTATTTTAATAGTATACATATACATAAATTATTAAAATATTACAGTAGTCACATTTCCCAGAGAAAACCACTTTAACTAGTATGTTTTTCAACTATTTCCAGACATTTCTTATTATAACCAATATCCTTATACACATTGACTTTGAATTTAAACAAAAACAACTTGAGCCCTCCTGACACTTCTCAAGCCAAAACTGAAACATTAGCCACAGTGTCCTCCCCAAACACGTTACCCATCAGAATTACAATGGGAAAATCAAGAGTTTTTTTTCTGTTATGAAGAAAGCTCACATAAAAATTTAGAAAGAAACCATCAGTTTTGATTTTAGTTCCTTCCTACATGTTTAGGTTTCTGTGTTGAGTAGAAGTTGTCGAGTTAACTTTACCCTGTCAGATAATTCTTATCTCATTGGAAGCTGGGGCAATAGCATGGATGGATGTCCTGCAGAATAAGAAATGCTAAACTCCCTCTGCTACTAACCGCTTTGACCAAGATAATTAGGAATCACCTAATTTAGCCCTGAACACTCGGTAGCGAATAACATATTCCCACTTGAAAGAGAAATTTTAAGACATAATAAATCTTCTTTTTAATCAAATTAATCTTTGTTTGCATAAGCATATCCATCCCTAGGGCAGGTCCAAGAATAGAATTTGCACATAAATCATGCAATACACCTGTATCTATAAATGTGAATTTGTGAGTTGCAGAAACTTAGCACGCACTGCAGGGATGAAGATACTTCTTTCTCCTTCTCACCTTCTAATTGTACTTCATCAAGTCAACATTAGTACTTGCAACAGCATCAAATCAAAGGGAAAATAGCCAAATTTGACAATATAAAAAAAGTCTTTTCTTTTACTGCTTGCATTAGTATGCTCAGCCTGCCATAACACAATACCATAGACTGAGTGACTTAAACAACAGAAATTTATTCTTTCACAGTTTCAGAGGCTGAGAAGTCCAAGATCAGGTGCCAGCATAATTGGTTTTTAATGATGGCTCTCTTCCTGGCTTGCAGACTGCAGAGGGCTACCTTCTCACTGTGTCCTCACATGGCAGAGAGAGAGCCAGCAAGTCTTCTGGTGTCTCTTCTTCTATGGGCACTAATCCCATCATAAGGGCCCCACCTTCATGACCTCGTGTAACCCTAGTTACTTCCTTAAAGGCCCCATCTCCAAATACAGCCACATTGGGGATTAGGGATTCAACATATGAATTTTGGGGAGATATAAATGCTCAGTCCATAACACTGGTCCTTTCTGATGTGATTTTGCAATTATTATAGAAATAATGAAAAGTAAAAATGCCCTGGGTTAGAAGTCAAGAGACTTGAGTTCTGTTACAACTCCTTCTGTGTCTGAATATCTCTCAGTCTCTTCCATTTGTTAAAATGAGACAGGTGGACTACAGACTTACCATCAAAGCTAATACTACATTTATTCAAAGCAAAAGGAATGTTGTAGCACTTAAAGTCCAGCTAAAATTAATTTCTATCCAGCTGTGAAAAGATGATTGAATTATAACTTCCCTTTCCCTTTCAAAAATTATCTCTTTTCCAAACAAAAATCCAGTTTTGTTGTTAGAAATAAATTACAATATCTATAGAAAAGATAGTTTTAGTGTTGCAAAACCACGTATAATGGATATCACATGACTGATGAAGAATTAACAGAGACATTGGGAAACAATCCACCAGGGAAAAGTTTAAACGATTTCAAATTTCTTATTAATTTCCTTTCAACATCTCACCTTCATCTCTGAATTTATTCCTTCATTCTAAGATAATGTTATTACTACCAGACTTAATACAATTAGTTAGTAATCTTTCTACTTTCACAGTGATACATAATTGCTTAAGCCTCATTTGTAAGGGTAATATATAGAGTACATAACTATCAAAAGACACTTTTCAGAAACTGTGAAATTTAGGTAGTAAGTATTTAGGAATTTTGTTATTCTTAGGATTCAGATATCTTACAAACTATAAAAATAATAACATCAACTCCAAAGTTACTAAATAAGTATTGCGAGTTTAGTAGTGTCATGGTATTCAAGCAATGCTTTTTTTTTTTAAATTAGAGATAGGCGTAGAAGATATTTGACTGTGACACCCAAGAAGCCACAGAAATGATTTCTACACAACAGAAGATTATTTTTCAGATTGAGTCCAACCAGTAGCTGCTCCATTATGTCAAAAATCCATGAAATACATATAATTTTTTCTGGTCCCTCAATATAGGGCAAAGCAAAAAACTCTCAGAGAAAACAAGTTGCAGCAATGCTTGCAAAGAACAATCCCACTCCAAGGACCAAAATAGAGGCAAGGATTTTGTAGAATATAGGGGAAGAAAAGCAACCCCCCTTACATTTGATGCAATAACGGATTTGAAGCAAATTACATTCGATGCAATTACCTAAAGAAAATGCTTTATGAAAACTGTACTTAAAGCCTGTCATATACAGCTGTAAACGTAGCAACCAAATGTCCTCTTCCAATTGTAATCCTGAGTCTGAGGCAATGCATGTCCATTCTGAGGCAGGCAGATGTAGGACATGCAGAGGGCAGGACCCAGAAAGGAGCCACGCAAAGAGACCAACACTATGTCAGAGATATTTCTCTGAGCCACACTTACTAAGATTTTACCAACTCCCTCATATGAAGAGATGAAGGTCACTGTCAGACTAACGTTCAATATTCCTTATAATTTGTTGGATATATATTCAAGTATAACAATTTTAAGTATTATAGTACTAATTTCATATCTTGGGTTCAGTTATTCTCAATTGTACACAATTCCTTCAAACCTTATTAAAGAATGTTACCTGGACTAGGTGATCCCCAAGACCCCAACTAACAACTACAGTCAAGATTCAATTGCCCAAAGTGACTGGGGTAGGCAAGTATTATTACTAGCAGAGGGTGCCTGAACAAGTCTTATTTCTACCTGGGTATACACACATTACACCAGCTTTTAACTGGGCACTAAACATGTATATTATGGTATACATGGCATTGTCTCTGACTTCTAGAAATGTATAATATAGTTGGAGAGGCAAAACTGATATATATACACTCACAAATTTAGCAAATGAGGGCCTATGTGCAGGACACTGCTAAGCCAAATATAAAGAGGAATGAGACTGCGTGGTCCTTGACCTCAAAAGAACTATGATCTTGTAAGTAGGGGAAGTCATAATACTAGCAATAAAATAAAAATTTCACACATACCTTGGGCTCACATAATGTGCCAGGGACTGAACCAAGAACTTTATGGCACATATATGATCTCATTTGATCATCATATTAACACTATGGGGTGGGTATTATTATTCTTATTTTACAAATGAGGAAACTAAGCTCATGGAGCTTGAGTAAGTGGTTCAAGGTTATAAAACTGGTAAGTAGGACTTGTCTGTCTGACTTCAAGGAGCATTAGCTCCTTTCTGTGATATCACACTATGACTCCCACACACAGACAAATTACTGTGATATGGCATACGTCATAAAAGCAGACCCATGAACTGCAGTTTTTTAACAGCAGTCATTTCCAGCCAGAGGGAACTGAGAATGTTTGGTGGCGGAGATGGCCTTTGAGCTGGCCCTTGAGCGATGGCAAATATTCTAATAGGAGATGAGTGACTATAGGAAGTTGGATCATTCCAGGAGACAGGAGACACATGGGCAAAGGCATAGAGGTAGGAGAGCATACATTTTATAAAGAAGGAATGGTTAATAATCTGTTTTGGCCATAGCCTGGAATTAATATCGTGGAGTGGTAGGAAAAGTAAGTTGGAATCAGGTTGGAATCAAATGATGACAAGCAGGTCTTGGATGCTACTTCAAGGAGTTTAGACTATTTGGTAGATTCCACTGACCTATTGAAAGGTGTTTGAGGAAGAAGGGCATCATCAAACAGTGCTTCACTGTGATTAAACAAGCAGGCAACGATTAGTGGATGAGATGTGACAATTATTAGCAAATCTTATCAAAAAGTGAGGAAACATTCTAATGGTAATATAAGGAGAGAACCAGTTGTGTATTTCAGGAGTAGCTAGTTAAATAACTGATCACGTCTTGCCCAGAATCATCACAGTCTATCCTGGACCAAGAAGGTTTACAAACTCAGTTTCATCAGTTTCACCCCCCAACAGTTTGATCACACTAGGAGAAATGATAAAGTAGCAAGGAAAATAAAAGTATAATTTATAATAATAGCTAATCTTTGTGGAGCTCATATTAGACATCAGGCACTGCCCTCTAAGTTCTTTAAAACAACAGTCTGGTGTCTGCTGAGCCCAAATTCACTGCAAAGGAAGTTAGATGGTCCTATGAACTGTTTAAATCAAGCTGCCTGAGAGATCAGAGAATTCGTACTTTTCAACTGATCACATTACGAGCGACATCATATATAGTCTCTTCCTCCTGTGGAGCAGTCGTGAATAAACACTACTCACTCTTCAACTTTCCCTTTCCTAAACTCCATAAGGACCATTTGTCACTAACATGCTTCCGTTTCCAAGATTACAGTTTCTTTTACATTAGTTACATTTTATGGTGCTTGTTTCCCGGCACTTCTGTCTCTTCAGCAAACTCACTCTTCTCCAAATCAGAGTGTAGGATGGGTTATTTCTAGGAAAAGCTCCTCCAAATAAACTGATTCCACCCACTGTGTATTCATTCTGGTGTCTTATTTCTGCATTTTGAAGCACTTCTGGAACCTGCAGCTGACTATACATGATGGCCTAAACTTTCTCAATGTAAAGGAGAGAGGGGTTGTGAAACAAAAAGCAAGAGGAAGCTTTTGTGACCATTGTCAGTCTTAACCAGCAAAGGAGAGTTAGTCACTGATGTTCTCACTCACAAAACTCCTACTGTAAGTAAGCTATATGCTTAATAAGCCACATTAGGACAGAATGTGGGGGAAAAAGACTAGTTTGAGCCAAATTATTATTTGTAAGTTCTTTAATGATAGAAATTATTTCTTAATAATCTTTGTACCTCTGAATTGCCTGGCACAGTGAACTGCACCCTCTAGACACTAAACAAATGTCTGTATGCATTCTCCCTCTCACCCCATCTGCTTTACCCACAGTCTCCTCATTTCAATAAATGGTATGGTGGATTGAATGAAGGTCCCCCCAAAAATATACCTAAGTCCAAATCCCTGGAACCTGTGAATGTTACCTTATTTGATAAAGGGGACTTTGCAGATATAATTAAGTTAAGGATCTTGTGATGAGATCATTATCCTACATGGGCCCTAAACTCAATGACAAGTGCCCTCAGAGACAACGAGCAGGAGGCAATGTGACCATAGAGGCAGAGACTGGAGTGATGCAGCCAAGGAATGCCAACAACCACCGAAGCTGGATGACACAAAGAATGGGTTCTCCCCTAGAGCCTTCAGAGAGAGTGCAGGCTTGCCAACACCCTGATTTTGGACTTACAGTCTCCAGAACTGTAAAAGAATACATTCCTGTCATTTTCAGTCACCCAGTTTGTGGTGATTTTTTACAGCACCCCTAAAAATCTAATACAACTATAATTGTTTCCTTCCAATTTCTTGGCAAAACCCCTGGAGTAGTCATCAACTTGCACCTTTCTCTCACACCACCAGGACTACCTTAAAATATACCTGGAATCTGACCACTTCTCATCACTTCTGCTGCTCTCAGTGGTTGAAGCCACCATACTTAAAGAGTCTCCTTGATGCCACCCATGCCTTCTACAGTCTATTCTGAACACACCAGACAGACTGAACCTTTTACAACTTAGGACATGTCATGTCAAAACACTGCAAATTCTCCCCATTTCAAACAGAATAAAAGCCAAAATCCCTACATTGGCCTATACAGACCCCAGTCACCTCCTGATCTCATCTTCCACATGCATTGCCCTGCTATGGCCCACAGCCTCTGTGCTCCTCCTTGTTCTGCCTCAAACACTCCAGGCACGGTCCCACTCAAGGCCTTTGCAGTCCCCTCTGTTTGGAAATTTGTTTCCTCAGGTATCTGCAAGCTTCACTCCATCGTCTCTTTCAGGTCTTGCTCAAATGTCACCTTCTCAGAGGTGAGCAAAAACTTACTGAATAAATAACTAAATGAATGGACTTCAAATCAATATCTTTTATAACAATCAGCTACTTTTATTTTATAACTATTCTATTTTCCCTATTATTGTTCTTTTTTAAACATATGACCTGTTCTTAGCATCCTGTGTATATTTTCTCAACCTGTACACAATTAGATTCCTTTATAATGTCTCATACATTAAATGCATGATTACTTAATGACCTGGGATGTTTTGGAAACATACGACAACATCCAATATTTTCTGAAGTAACATGTCATTCCCTCCCCAAGTAATTAATTAGTTTTAATTTGTGACGTAAGTGAAGTAGTCTTTTCTTTATAATCGGGGAGACAATTGTGTATCTCCTCATTTTTTCCAAAGTTACAAACTACTGTCAGAAGCATGAATGGTGATTAGTTAATGCATAATGTAAGACAGTGGTTAGAATAACACAGAAAGTCAGCTTCAAAATGATCAAATCTATCAAAGAAAAAGCTATTTCTCCAATATGGTCAGGATGGTAGCAGGTATATTATCACCACAGGAAGCAAATTTGACTGTCAAGTTGATAAAGAATAATTACAATTGTCAGGCAGAGAAACGATGAGATTGTGGGAAATTGAGCATTCCAAAATTCTCACTAAAGTGTTGACTTCATGTTATAGTCCCAAAACTCATTTTAATGCTATAAGATCCAACTCACTTTTCCAGAAGTCATTGTTGCCAGTTTTCATCCTGCCAATTGTGAAATGTTCCAATGTGATTTTTGTGTTTGTTTGTTTTATTTGTTTGAGAATTCATTATCACATTGTCAGATTTCTAGGTCATTGCTTGGAGAGGCAATTTTAGTAGTGTTTTTAAATCACTCGTGTGATAAACCTTTTCATTGGAAAGATTTCTGTCTCAATCATCCAAAATAATTTCATAATTTCTCTTGGATTGAGAGTTTATAGATTTGAGGCCACATAATTCTTTCCTTGGCTAAGATAATAAATTTTCCCAAGCTAAAAAGAGCTTTCCCAAACCATGTTGAAAACAAAATTGTGACACTACTAAGTGTCGATTTCAACAACTCAAATATATTTTCAAAACTTCCAAGCAGACCAAATACTTCTCCAAGTTAGGCACTGTGGGTTCTCTTCTAGTTTAGTTAGGTACGTGATTTGTGCTGTTCATAAAAGCACAGCACTTCTTTTCAAGTCAGTATTCTTGAAGTTTCTTGAGGCACTGTGCTCGCATAAGCTCCTCAGAAACAGACCTGGTATAATTTGTATAACAGCCCACGGCATTACCAGTTCACACTGTAATTTTGCCAGATCTTATAAACTAAGCAGGCTTGGCCCTAGTCATTAGAGAGATGGGCAGCCTCAAGGGTAAACCCAATTGCTGTAGAAACTATCATTAAAACTATTATTGAACATCTATCCTGAGCCAAAAATACATCCAACTCATTCAAATCTGCAGCAAGGCAATGCTTCTGTGCTTCACAAGGCACACATGAATGCCTTGGCAATTTTAACCCAGGGAAATGCTGAAATGGAAAAGCACTGGTCCCAGAAGGCACTCAGGCAACATCATCCTGCTCTCTCTGATTCTGGACCACTTCCATTTCCAGCATCCTTTATCATCCCATTCTGTAGCCAAGAGACTAAAGGGAGGCCCAGATGTAATTTGATTGTATTTGGCCAATTTTATCTCCAAAACACTTCTCAAATCTATCTCCTCTTTCTTCACGCCAAATATCACTGCCTTAGTTCAGTCCTTTATACTGTTGACGTGGATTAACACAAGAACTTGCAAACCAATCTCTCTAACTCCTGTCCACCCACCTCTCCCACCCCGAATCTTCCCCCGTACATACATCCTCCACATTGCAGCCACAGTGACCTGCCTGAAACACACACCTGATATTTTCACTCCCAAGTTTTGAATGATTCTAAATTCATTCATTGATTCATCCAACATCCCCAGTGCTCCAGCACTGGAGATACAACAGTAAACAAAACAGATACATCTTTGCCTTCTTGAAGCTTACATTCCTGTGAGTAAGACAGGTGATAAGCGGATAACTATACAACGATATGTATAGCAGAAAAAAGAGACAGAGAGTGAGGGAGGTGGGACTCAGTTTTAGAAAGGGTATCAGGAGGCTCCTTTCCCAGCAGAGGGGAATGCGGGGAGAAGGTTGGCCATGAGAGAGAGGGACAAAAAGGAAGGAACAGTGTTCCAGGCAGAAAGATTAACTAGTGCAAAGCCCTGAGTCAGAGAGATGCCAGCATGTCCCAGGCACATCAAGGAGGCCTGTGTGGTTGGAGTGGAGTGCGTAAGGGAGTTGAAGGTGAAATGGAGAGCAGAGCAGGGACAAAGTCAAGTAAGACCTTGCCTTTCAGGCCTTAGTAAGAAGGTGGATTTTGTTGTAGATGTGAAGTAGCCATTGGAAGTTTGAGTGCTCACCAGGGAATGTCATTATCTGATTTACGTTTTAGAGAGACCACTCTCTAAAGTGAAGAGGGTAGACGTTAGAGGGGCAGAAATGGAAGGAGACTGATTCCCATTATAATTGCTGTGATCCACAGTAGCATGCACTAGGTTGGTGATGGTGGCCAGATTTGGGATATCTGGTCAAAAGGGCTGCTGAAGGATTGAATGTGGGTATGAGAGAAAGCAAGGGATGAAGGACTTGACATTGCTCAAAGAATAAGGGCGAAGCTTACGGCACAGCATCCAAGTCCTTCCTGATCTCCACCTGCTTCCTTCTTCAGCCTCATCTCCCACCATTTCACGCCTGAAACATTTCCCTCCAGTAATTCTGAATTCTAGGAGTTCCCCTGCCCATGTCCCCACGCCGTTTCACATCTCCATGACATTTTGCAGGCTATACTTTTTGTGTGAATTTCTCTTCCCATCTAAGCAATTCTTTCTCAACCTCCAAGTTGAGAAAGCATCATCAAGCATCATCTGCCCAGGAAACCTTTCTTGGATCCCAGATTAGGCCACCTACCCTTCCTGTACCCAGTGGCCGGGAGTTTTATTTCAGTGTTAATCATATTACATCGAAAGTCTGGTTTTTGTCTCTCTTCCCACTAGGCTGTCCCCTCCACAAATGTAGAGATCTTGCATTATATGTCTTGGTATCCCCAGCGTGCACTTACACACAGCAGAAGCTCAATAAATGCTTGTTGATCTGAACTGAATCTCCCAGGAACGTTTCACGCCATCAGGATAGCCTGATCATGGGCCAAAGGGAATTATCTCATCAAAGAGAAATGGAAAATTAAGCTTTCCTAGATAAATCATATGGTACAGAAGGGAGTGCTGACCATGTGAATCACGTGGTCTTCTTATGGGGCGCTCAGTGCCTTTGGCCAAAGTAAGTCAACCTCAAAACATCTCTGGATGTGATCAAGACAAGGATCAAGGCTTTGGGGGAAAAGGAAGAAAGAACACAGTTATGTACTCTCTTTTGCACATGAGGTAACAGGCTTCTAGAAAAATGAAGCCACCAGGCACTAGCCAGTTTTTACTTCTGCCTGTGTCCTTTACACCGGCCCGTGTTGCTTTTCCTGGTCATCATGTCTGATAGAGAATATCAAGAGAATCAGTCTGCAAGCTGCAGGTACAGAGCAGTGTTCAGGGGATTTATAATCACATTACATAAAGTGGGGTTTCTATAAAGTTGACAGAATGTGCTGAAGTGAGCCATTTTCAGTTCAATTGTAACAGAGCAGTTTGGCAAACAGCTAGCTTTATCTGGGAGATGATGTACTTTGGATTCTGCCATCAAGTCAGATTTAGAATAACAATCTAAAGGGAATGCAAACTCCCCTTTAAAAATCCTGCCTTCTCTTCCCCGGATCCAGGAAAGCAAAAGAAGCTAGCTAGAAGAGTCTGCATAATCCCAGCAGACTTTTCATTACTTTTTATGGAAATGCAACCCACCTAAAGATTTTTTGTCAAGGAAACATATTCAATATACAAAACTTTATTTACTACTGTGGAGAATAAACTTTTTCTTTAAAAAAAAAATGTTTCCTTGAACTTAAAAAACTTGCCAGATGAATTAATCAAATTTTTAAAAATTTTTCAGCATAGCTTTACTAGATACTATAAAACACACAGCCACTGAAAATTCTATAAAGGGACTAAACTATGAAAGTGACACAGACTGTCAGTCCATCTATGTTACATGTGTGAAAAGACTGAAAACTGTTTTCCTTAAACACAGGACTATATTGTCGTCTGATTTTATTTGCAGATACATTCTCAAACATTTGTTGCAAGTATTTTCCCTAATTTGTTTTATGTTATTTCTGTTTTTCACGGTTTCTTTTGCTATACTGAAATTTTTTATTTTTATGGTTAAATATTTCAACATTTTCCTTTAGGATATATGAGGGAGAGAGAGAGAGAGAGAGTCTGTAATGTGTGTCTGTGTGTGTATGTGTGTGTGTGTGCTTGTGTGATGGTAAAAGGCTTTCCCCATCACAAGAGTGTAATGCTAGCCACCTTGGTTTTTTTCTTGTAATTCTGTGGTTTAGTTTTTCACACTAAATCTTTGATCCATTTGGATTTTATGTTAACATAGTGATTGAAGACAGTATTGAGTTCTTTTTTTCCTGAATGACTAACCAGTTTTATTAACATTATTCATTAAATAACCCATCTTTTTGACATTGTTCCCTTTATCATATATTTTATTCCCTTGCTAACTTGAGTCTTCTTCTAGACTCATTGTTTTATCTCATCCTTCTGTCTATTCCTGGGCTAGCAGAACCACATCACTTTACTTACTAATACCTTGATGCTAGGAAAAGTTACCCCTCATTACTTTTTCAGAATTTTATTGGCTGTTACATTCATTAACGATTATATTTTTCAGAATATTGTTGGCTATATTTATGATCCAATATTATCTTGAGAATCATTTAGTCAACTTCCCTCCAAAAATTCCATTTGGAGTTTTGATTAGGATTACCATTCACACATTGATTGACTTTGAGATCATCGACGTCTTTACGTTAGCGAGCATTTCTAGCCAAGAAAAGATGTCTTTCATTTCTTGTCTTCTTTTATGCCCCTCAGCATATTTTATCACTTGCTTCATAGGTCATGCATATTTCATGTTACGTTTATCCCTAGGTATTTTGGATGTTTGCAACTTAGAAATTATAATTTGTCCAAATCCTACACATCAAGATTCAAAAAAGATCTTAGCCTCCAACTTTTAGTCAGCACACCCTGTTAATGTGCCACCTAATTTTAATTTCTAGCTCATCCTGAAATAAATGTGTCCTCACTCAGGTTCTTCAGTCATAGCCTTTGGAACTTTATCATTTGTAGCTGCCTGATATCTTTTAAACGTTCTCAATATTTTGATAGATTCTTATATCATGAATCCAGCCTTGCCAAAGTAGAATTAGAAAAACAAAACAAAAAATACTATTCCTGCCAGTCTCACTTGCAGCTTCAGCGCAAGCATCAGACCCAGGTTGTGCCAAGCAAATACACCCATGTAAGATTCCAGAAGTGAAATGTGGAAGGTAGCAACATGAACCAATGGCCACATGTGGGGAAATCGATCTTCTGGCAAATGTGGGAATGGAGGCATCTGATTCTTCAGGAGGTGTCTGGCATGTGGCACCAAGCACAATCAGTGGAGGGTGGCAGCAGCGGTCTCTTGGTAAGAACAATCCTACTGTGTGGTGGAGCAGAGCTCCAAGACATATTGTTTGAGTAGGTGTTGCATTCAAACCATGACAGCCCTTGCAGAAATTCTATGAGCTACCTGAGATATTTTAATAAATCCCTTTCTCTTTAAACTAGCCATAGTGGATTCTGTGGCTTGTAACTAAAAACTCTGACTGATTTATAGTGAAAGCTGGAAACCCATGTAATAGACACTAAGAAAAAAGAACTATAAGCAAAAGTAGATGGATTGTGCCTATGCTTATCTTTCCATTCCCTAGGCATTTATCTAATGTGGCCTTTACCAGGCCTTGGGCTAGTAAACACAGTTTCTGTTTGAATTCCTCAAGTACTGCTAAACTTGGCTCCCTGGTGTGAAAAGCAAACACACTTTCATAGCACAGGACTTTGACCCCTCAGTTGTGTAATTAACTGTGTGTTATGGAGAAAATGTGTGAATTTGCTAATTTGTTGTTGTTTTTTTATCCTTGTTAATATTGGCCACTGGCATGTCTAGAGAAGATTTAAGTATAGGTATACTTGAACACACAAATTAAGTATTCATACACAACCATTAATCCACAATAAAACAATAAATATATATTTGCTAACCTACATACTGGTCTCAGCTACATCATTCACCACCAATAACTCTGCATATTTTACTGGGTTTCCAAGGCCACGTTAATAAGCTAAAAGAAACCAAGATTTCAGAATTGAACAGGGCCGGGATTTATTACCTTTGTTATTGCCTTCTCGGACTGGAACGCCAACTGAAGGTTAAAAGGCTCTCTTCAAGATGGCTAGGTATGAAATATGGACACACAAAGCTGAATATATATTTCATTCTCTTCTTTTTCTAATTATATTTTCTTTCCCCCAGCTTGTGTACACAGACGTCCCACTTCTCTTTGGGGGTCTCCTTTCCATTTCCTCAACTAGATAGTGAAATATCTGTTCTGTTCTTTCTTAGGCAAAGTTTAAAGCTATCTAGGTCTTCTTTTCTATTTGCATTCACCAACACTAAGGTATCCCCTACTCATTCCCGGAAGTACACATCATACCTGTTCAAGGCATCTGTTAGTCATTAGACGAACAACTATTAACAGAGGATGAATTCCCAGAATGCTCACACCCATCTCAAGTGACATTTTATTTCTCTAGTTTTAGAACCTCTAGCCTACAACCTCCTAAGGAAAGAACATTGTGTCTCTAGGATTTAGCAGTCCCTGGTACATAAAGGGTACACAAGCAGTATTTATTAAATGATGTTTTGGTGTTGGATTATCATTGATCAGTTTCTTGGATTGATCAGTATATGAAAATGCATTATAACTAAATTTCAAATTTCCAAAGTATTTGAGGTGGTCTATAGTCAAACAGCACAATGTTCTAAGTAAGTACATATTTCTTCCTTCTGAAATTTTTTTTTTAATTTATTTTAGAACAAAGAGGATGAGAAGGAAATTCATATTCATTCCACAATTGCCTTATCTGAATACTCTCTTGAAAACCTTATGGCTCTGCTTATATAAGCAACTATATGTATTAGTGGTAGTTTATTCAAGTGAAGTAATCAACAGGGACCATCTAACAAAGAGTTGAACTGAAATATTTAGCCAGCGAGTGTCAGTGGGATTATTTTAACTATTTTATGTATTTGAATTGGTATTTCTAGACTCCGTATTACAATATAATTATGTGGGAAAATCTCTATCAAATTGAAAAGTCTGACTTTTTTTCTGACCTCACTAACAGGCTGTGCTGTCTAGACATAGCCTTTTCCTATGAGGACATGGCTAAAATAGGTTTTTAAATACTAGTTTCTTTGGCTTTAGATTTATCCAATTGCCCTTCTAAAAGATAAGCCCTAGCTTCGGTAGCTGCTACAAATTTTCTCTTTTGTGCAGTGATTCATTTTTCTCCTACTGACCTTCCGTTTTCAGTAATAATTGCAATTAAAACTAATAGCAATTGGGAAATCAAGAAGGATTTTACCCAAGAAATTTGAGAATGTGAGAAAAACTGAAAACTTGAAGAGTTGTGGCCTTTATAAGTACTTTCTTGAAGTCACTTATTTGTTGATTTAGATTTATCATGTTGCTTGGAATGATTGGCTTGCATATAAATACAATTAAGAAACATTTTCTTTTCATATAAAAAACAGATGGGTACTTGTTTTCTAATAAAGCAAAATGATGACAGAATGAAAAAGGAAAAGAAAGGAAGCTCTCCAAAACCTACAAAGTTGTAATTGCTTCTTTCTCTTAGAGAATAGCAAAGGATCCTTTTTTGCTCCTTTATACACTGGAAATTTGTCTCCTCAGCTTCAACCACATTTAACAGGAATCTTATAGTTAAATGCCTGTACATCACATTGAAAAGAGAGGACAAAACTGTAAATAAGCATTTTAAAAAGGAGAGTTTGCTCTTAGAGTTCTTTCAAAGCCACTCTGAAGAAAATCAAGTCCATAATCATTGGAAACAAAAAATAAGTGACAGTCACTAATAGTAAGTGGCCACTTACAAAGCAGAGGCTTCTTTTACACGCAAAGACTCAACATTGTTGACTTCAGATTGGATGACCCATTTCTTTGCTATTTCAAATTCATGTCAATTCGAGTAATCTCTTTTCTTTATGTTTAACACTGAAGATTAAGGTCATTGATTTTGCATAGAGCAAAATGAAGAAAAAAATCAAGAACCCAATTTCAATCAGTTACCGGGAGGAAAAAGATCAGTCTGTTAACAATTATCTATTAAACAGCCACTATGTCCAGAGTACTAGAATAGATTCTGTATGGGGAGACAGGAAGCAGAAGATAGTAACCATACCTCTTGAAGAATTCAAAATCCAACAGGGACAGAATAAATCTAACAGGGACAGAACAAATGCAAAAATAGTGACACACAAAAATATAGAGAAAATATGTATGATCAGCCTGAGTATTCCATGAAGGATCCAAACCAAAGGTGAGTGTGATTTACCATCTTACCTGCTGTGGTACAGTTTACCTCCCTCCTCTTTTGGGTCTTCACTGCTCTGCTGTGCTTATGGGATAGACCCTAGGACAGCATAGCTGTGTCAAACAGATGTGACCCACATGTATCAATCTCTCATCACACAGTTATCTGAACTATTCAAATTTCACTCCAGATGTATGAATTCAAAGGGTTTAAAGAAACTTTTTAATCCTCAAACTATATTCTAGAAAACCATTAACTTAAATCTTTATTGGAGAATGAATGCCTCCCCCATTGGTTTAATAAAGACAATTAAAAGTGATTAATATTTTTCATTGAATTCCTTAAGAAAAAACAATTTAAAAAAGAAACGATTCTCCATTTGTGAATCTGGGCCAAGTGAGCAGAAGACGATGTGAAAAATGAACGATGGCTCTGGCTACCCCATGCAGCATTGGAGAGAGCGTGGTATTACTTCTCCTGTTTATCCTGACAGGGGGCTGTCCAAACAGAGGGCAATCTTTGAAAAACAGTAGAAGATGAACACAGAACAGCAACCTGGGAAAATCACCAAGCATGCCAAACCGCTAGTGCTCTTAGCTTTTTCCTTGCTTCTTTTCCTACATTTGTTGGCAATAAGAGTCAGCAAAACACGGGATCACATGCGTTAAACTTTTTCAAGATAAAGTTCCTATCGCAAAAATAGTAAATTCCTAGTGGGAGCAGGATAAGAGGTATGTTGATTCTTTTGCAGACAGATAGTTACTACTGTGGATGCCAGTATTGATTTTGTTTTTTTTCAAGTGCTCAAAAAAAAAAAAAAAAATGCCATCCATCTGTCTTTAATCTGGAAATGACTTGATGGTTTATAAGCTTTTGTTTAAAGCTCACAGGATTGCTATACATTGACTTGACTGCCTAAATGCGAAACTCAGGCCTTCAATTAGACATCCAAGTGAGAAAATTGTGAGAGTAACAGAATTATGTTTTTTAATAACCATTTATTGTCATCCAGTGTATTTAACTTAATATTTTATGTCTTCCTTGACATCTAGTTAAAATGTTAGTCTCATCTAACTGAAATTGATGACATCTAAAATGTATAATTAATGACCTCCTTGCAGAAGAGTAGAAAATTAACTTTATTTCTTTTAGAAAAGGTGTTATTCTCATGAATAACCAAATTTCTCTAAGTTGTTGGAAGTAGTTTAGCTTAATAGTCTTATAAAAAAAGATCACAGAATTTTTATTCTTCCTTTTGCAAAAGAAATAAAAGCTGGATGCACTGTAACACTAATGCTCAAAATTAGAAATTTTTGCTGGCTACTTCCATTCTCCACCCCCACACTCATAGTTTGCCATGCCCCTTTTTTACCCTTTTGTATTATTTCTGTGTTTATCTGTCTCCCACACAAGACGGTAAACTCTTTAGAAAGCAGGAAATAGGTCTTGTTCGTTATAAATTTCAGCACTCCCATCTCCCAGCCCAACAACGTATACATAGTAGGTGCTCAATAAATGTTTGCCCATAAATATTTTAAGACTTAAATTAATAAACGTGCAAGAGACTGCATTTGTTTCTATATGCAAAGACAGGAAATTGTTGACATCACAGCCCTGAAAACATCAAGACTTCTGAGTGGGCCGATGGTATGTGACCAATCTCTTGCCCATCTCTACCTTCCCCCAATCTGGCCTCGAGTTTCTGTTTGATCGAATAATGTAGCATTCCTCCTTACCCTCAAGTCTCCTCTTGATTCCAAATATGTGCCATGTACTCCAAGGTTGTTAGACCCTGTGGGGAGAACTTACCTGTGAGCAATGCCTTATTCCAAGGACATATAGAGTCTCAAAGAAACCCCTCTGGACTTCTCCCGCCTTCTAATACGTGGGGCAGTCTAATGCTGCCCTGGACAGAAAAAGGCAGAGTTCCTTAGACAATGTGCATGTGCTTTAGGAAGATGGTTCCATAACATAGGTCTAATTGGAGAAGATTTCCCAGCTGCTGAAAGTTGGTCTAGGGCAACGGCAGTGGTAAGTGTCCTGAATCTGTAGAGTGTTTGTCTAAATCTTCTTGGGGTCAACTGTGTTTCTGCCATCAGCAGATCCACTGCTCCAGTATACATGGATTAGGGTGTTCAGCTTCTCATTGCCCATTCCCACTCCACCCTGATTGAAACCAGGCATCCTCAATAGGGAACGAAAAGTCTAGAACAGAAACCCTTTGGGTTCAATATCCCCAGCTCCAAGAGTAGCTGCATCTAGGAGAAGAATGAGCAGGGCTAGCTTTAGGCTATAGCCAAAGGGGATTCAAAGTCCTAGTCCTGGACAAGACAGCCCAAATCGTTGAGCCCAAGGATCAAGCACAGAACCAAAAATACTTCCAAGCACAAGATTTGCAATAGAAGGCAAAGGGCCAGAAGGATCAGAGAGAGAGCTGCAATGACATGCTGAGGGAGGAAGCCTGTGATGCTGTTCCATATACAAATCCACCAGCAGGCAAGGAACTGTCAAGTGCCCTGGCCAATCTGGACTTCTTGTTTTCTCAGTTCCTAAGGATATCAGAACAAGAATGGGAGCTTATAGAATATAGACACATGCCCTTCTAGGAACAGTTTTTAGTTTGAGTTTTTGTTTGTCTCCCAAAATCAGAATCAGAGAAGCATCCACTGACTCTGGGATGGAGGAAGAGCATTGATGTGGGAGGTTGCAAAGATGATGATGAAAGCAATCTTGGTGAAGGCAGCAGAAAAAGTCCCAGGGAAGTCAGTAGAAAAGGACACCTATCTATGGTTCTAGGAGTGGCACCTCTGACTGAAACCAATGAAGAGGAAGCCAGAATAACTCAAATGGTTGTATTAACGCACTACCTTCAGCGCGTAATAGCAGGTATTTGAGCACCTGAAAGGATCCTGAGAGATCAATGGAGCCAGGATAACATATGAGGTCTAATTTGCTAAAGGAAACAATTGGGGTGCTACACCCTCCTTGTGGTGTCTAAAAACCGTGCCTTTGAAGAACACGACTGTCAAAATTGGATTGGACGCCTCAATATAGCTTTCAAGAAGGAGCTATCCATGTGAGACTGGGACTCACCTGGATGCTCTGTGCATAGACAGAGGAAACAGGGAACTTTTGTTTGTCATCTGCATTAACATTTCTCAGATACTTATTGAATGACAACTAGACACAGACATTGTTCCAGGCACTGGGGATATAGAGTAGTAAGCAAAAAAGATAAAATACTGCCCTCATGGAGCTTTCTTTCTATTTGGAGAAATGGATCAATAAGTAACACATATAACACATGAGAATGGTGATGAGTGCTATGGATAAAATATATCAGGGAAGGGGGTTAAGGAATGTTGGTAGGGGAGAGGTTACAGTTATAAATAAGGTGCCCAGATTAGGTCCACTGAGAGGGTGATGTTTGACAAGTGATATCTTCAAATAACATATTTTTACCATTCAAATTTATGTTACCTTTAAATAAATGTTAAGGACAATCTAGAAAGACAAAAGAAGAGGAGGAGATGTCACAGAGGGGTAAGGTGTTTCCTGAGAAGCATATGTGGAAATGGGGAAGGAGATGTGTTGCCCAGCAACCAGCAGCAGATCCAGCATTGAAGCATTAACAAGGAACCCAGGACTTCTCTGGGGTCGCTACCTCCTCCTTCAGGAAAATGGTGGCCTCTGTCCTCTGGGTGCAATCAGAGCCTTTTCTTACTGCCATGTCCTCTCCAGGAGCTGTTCCCTCCACGACAGCTTCTCTGTGGGATGCTCTTCAGTACTAGACCTCCACGTGGAACTCAGAGCATTACTGGAACCTGGGAGATGAAGGGATGGAATGGTCCTCCTTTCTTTTACCACACTAGTCATTTAGTTTCCATAAGAATAACTCACTTGACTGCACAGACTTTGGCAAATTTCTTTCCTAAAGGATTAGTGGAATTTCATAGGAGAATAAAACAGAGGCAGAACAAATATTAAAATTCTGGCAACTTGAACTTTCTTCTTGAATGTCAAATGCACTTCACAGATACATCTCAAGAATTAAACTTCCACAAAGGAAGGTCCCTGTGGAACCCTTTCCCCAACTCCTACCTTGGTTGTCTTATATGCTCATACGTGTGGACACAGACATACACTCATACAACCTTCTTTCCACTACCACCTCCAAACAGATGTCTGTTGATGCTAGAAAAAAAGACAAAACAATGGGAAACAACCATCTCTAGTTTTTATTGACTCCTAAATGTTACCTGGCTGGGGAGAGAAGGGTTAATTCCTCAATAATGGGGTTTCTAAAACTTTTTCTATTTTTTAGTGTTAACAGACAGAACCACCTCCTTATTTACAGTGTCCAACCTATAACCAGCCATTTCATTTTCAAAACTCTGGGGGTTCATCTTTCCCCAAATTGACTATCTATATTTGAGAAACAGCTCCAAGCACACAAGCAGCATAGAAATCCAGACACATGAAGAAAATGATTTGAAATAAGAAAATTAATCAAAATTTTCCTCAGTAGTTAGAAAATACAGTTTGAAATTCGTGTTTGAAATTTCTTCTTTGAGGGGGCCGGCCCCGTGGCTTGGCGGTTAAGTGCGCACGCTCCGCTACTGGCAGCCCGGGTTTGGGTCCCGGGCACGCACCGACGCACTGCTTGTCAGACCATGCTGAGGTGGTGTCCCATATACAGCAACTAGAACAATGTGCAACTATGACATACAACTATCTGCTGGGGCTTTATGGGAAAAAAAGGAGGAGGATTGGCAATAGATGTTAGCTCGTGGTCAGTCTTCCTCAGCAAAAAGAGGAGGATTGGCATGGATGTTAGCTCAAGGCTGATCTTGCTCACACACACATACACAAAAAAACAAACAAAAAGAAATTTCTTCTTTGACTAGACACCCAATGAGTAAAGAAATTAAAGTTACCAGTGTATCAAGAGTTGAATAGCCATTGAATACTCAGAAAAGTAAAGGCTGAGTGATTGGTATTTTTGACCCAATAAGCTGCTATAGAAAAAAAAGGCCAGTTTAAGCAGAAACCTGACTGGACCATGTTTCAGCATGGGCAAACTGATCAGTGTGGCCACTCAGATCTGTCAAGGATCATTTTAATGTTTAGTAAAGGAAAATTGGAATATTCTTCTAATATTTCATTAAAGGAATACCACGTGTGAGAGCTCAGGGCACTCATGTTTTCAGCTCAGTCTGATTTGATGAGCACTGCCTGCCCCCTTTTCTTTCTACAGATTACTTTCCTGTAAGTTTTTCTTGATAAGGTTGCATTTTTGTCTAATATTCTCTTTATGCAAATTAATGTTATTTACATATGTGAAACTGGTTAAGAAATCAAAGTGACATCCAATTGATACTTACAGGCAATTTCATCTGCTTCTTTTTCAGTTTCATGGAATTTAAATTTAGCATTTTCTGACTTGGATTCCATTAGATTGGTACACTTAAGAGTTAAGCTGATTTTCTTTCATTAAAGTTTAGTTTCTGTGGTTTAATCAGTGAACATGCAATTGCTTAAAGTATTCATTTTATAAGATTTTTCAATAAATTATCAAGGATGTTTAAATCCAAAAACCAGTGCTATTTCTGTACTTGTGGTCATAGATACACAGCACAATTTTTGCAGCTAGTCAGTTTGCTCTACTTTAATCTAATAAACCAACTGGAAAAATGGTTCTGTTTTCTCTCTGCTGGATTTCTTTCTTTTTTTTTTCTATATAAATATGGCCATTTCATACCTTATCATACAAAGCCTACAAGCTTTTATTTTGAATCACTCCTTGATTGATCAGGTAATAGTTAACATTGATTGAGAGCTTACTGTGCGCCAGGCACATGGTAGTGGATTAGTTAATGTAATCCTCATAATAACCCTAAGAGATACTTACTGTTACTATCCTTATAAAGATAAGGAAAGTAATGCACAAGGAGGTCAGCCTTGGGAAATAACACCCACCATCCAGGTCCACCATATTCTCATTAAGGTCAAGAGTATATGTGTAAAGCATGTAGCTACACAAGGTCCACCATATTCTTATTAATGCAATGAGATACGTGAAGCATGCAACATAATGCCTAGCATACTCTTTGTACTGCAAGCATTCAACCAGAGTTCATTCCCATTGTACTTTCTGTGTATGTGTGTTCCTCTGTTATGGCAAGTGGCTCACCGTGGTCCAATTATTTGTTTAGCTAAACGAACTTGAGCAAAGTGCTTAACAGCTAGTAAGTAGCTTGGCAGGATTCTTACCCAGGCAGTTCTTGTCTAGAGCCCTAGCTCCTAACCACTACAACACACTGCTAGATAAACTATATGGCATTGATAATTCCATCAAATCACCACATATTCCACCTTAGTACACTGTTACAGCACACAGGGCTACCTCTATTACCACACTCATTAGAGAATATCATCCATAGTCAATCTATATGACAATATCATGTATAAATATGGAAAGAAAATATAAAATGGAATAAGCGCACCCAGTAAAGGGTGTAGGTCTGTGGTGGACACTCGACAAAGCTGGGAACCCAGATTCAAGATTGGGTAGGACAAGAGCAGGAGTCATCTAACTCTGGGAAAAAAGGGAAAGTGCAGAATCAAATGAGAGAGGGATGATGAAGCATCTTGTTCATGACTTTCATCTTAGTGATGCTTTTAAGTCAATAAAGAAAGCAGTATAGTAATTGTAATTTATAAAACTTTTTAGGTTATAATCATTCTTCTTAGCTGCTACCAGACTGCTCTTTCTGAAACACAAATCTGGTATTCCTCTGCCAAAATCTATCAATGGCTGCCCACCACCCATAATGTTCACCATGATCTGGCCTTGTCTCTTGCAGTTCTCTCTCTTTCCCCCACCCTGCACCGACCACTTGATGTGGTGGAGAGAACTTGGGTTTTGAAGCCAGAAAGATGCAGATTTAAATGTCTTATTCCACTAGTACAAACTGAGTGATCTAGGGGAATTTACTTAACCTCTCTCACCTTTACATTCCCTCTCTGTAACTTGGAGATAATACATATCTTTGGGGTAATATTATTCAGAATAAATGCAATATTTATATTTATATATATAAAATCGTATAGCATAATGCCATAGGCATTGCAGGCATTCAATTAGCTTTAATCCCATCACATTTTATTTGCATATTTTTTCTATAAAAGTGCTTGGAAATACCTCCATGTTCCTTCATTTCTTTAGGCCCCATTTTCCTCATCTTCAAAATGGAAATGGAACTAAGTGCCTAGTAGAAATTTTGTGAGGAGTATAGAAAATGATTAAAGCAAAGTGTGTAGTAATCACTCAATAAATGTGAGTTGTATTATTGAACTGTTGCTGCCGTTAGTCCATGAACTCTTTGAGGACAGCAACTCCATCTTATCCTTCTTTTTTATCCCCAATGTCTTACATAGCACCTGCTTATGTAGTAGGTGCTCAACAAAATTTGAAAACGTGAACAAAAGAGGTTTATCTGCTCTGCTCTTGAGGTGGGATTTCTTGGTACCCACCAACAACACTGGACTTAGCAGTACCAAACTTTGTATTCTTAGTCCTACTAGAGATTTCAGAACCCAACTTTATTAGTTAAGGTAAATAACTACAGTTGCTATAGAAGAAAATCCCAAAACTTCAGTAGTTCAACAGCAAGAGTTTATTTTTGATTCATGGTACAGTCTAAAGCATGTTGGATTCTCAGTCATTTGTGATGGGGATAAAATTACCAAAAATGAGTAAGTTCCTGTACAGCAGGATCAGTGTTGTATATTTATTTGTATGTGTGACTCCTTTAATTACCACTCCCCGTTTGTGCATAGTTATTAGCACAGTGCTTTGTCTTCCATAAGAATTCAGAAAATATTTATTATTTACTAATTGGACTACACAAAAAAGTTAGGCTGTCATCCAAATATTTTAGGGAACAAAACTTACTAAGGAAAAGTTAGATATAAAAGCCTTTGTTTGCTTGTATTGTCTAAATTAGTTAACTTTGCAAGAAAATTACTTAAATTACATTCACATTGAAAAATCTTTTTGTACTAATTTCCAGCACTTCTACATTAAAAAAAAAAAAATTGTCAACTAGCTTAGAATGTGGATGACCAGGAGTGATAAGTATTCTTTCATACAAGGAGTCTGCATCTTCCTGAATTCAATGTGGAGAATGTATTAGAGCATAATAAATACTGAATGCTTTCTATTTGTAGGCAAGGAGCTAATTGCTTTGCATGTATTGACTCATTTAATCCTTTCAACAAATCCCATGAGAGAAGTTCTATTATTATTTCCTTTTACAGATGAAAGAATGGAGACACAAAGAAGTCTCGAAACCTGCCCAAAGACCCACAGCTGGGGAGTGATGGAGCTGGAATATAATTTTGGGCAATCTAACCCATAACCTATGCTCTTAACCACCTACTCTACTGTCTCTGTAATAGAGCATAGATTGAAAAAAAAAAAAAATGTTTCTGGTTTCCAACTCTTGTCTTGGTCTTTAGAAAGTGGAAAGGACTGTGTAGAACACCACATGGGCAAATTGTCATTATAAACAATATAGGCACAACTGTCTTTTATTTTTTTAGCTTTAAAAAAGCTAAAGCTTTAGTATATCTTAAATTGACAGCACTTGAGTTATGAATTAGCCTGGGAGCTGCTTTCTTTGATGCCAAAAAGGCATTTGATTTGATGTGGTAAAATAATACAATTCAGTTTTAAGGGTAACATTTGAGCTGAACTCAAGATTTGCTTTTTAAAAAACAATCTGTAATCTTCAGTTACCAACGGCTGATTTCCAGGTTCTATTTTGAAAGTGATAATTAGGCCTGGAAATTTTTTGCTAATTTTCCTATGTAAATCACACCTTTGGGGGGCAAATTGGACAAAATAACACAATAGCAATAGAAAACCATTTTACCCTGAATGATTTTTTTCATCTATTCAATCAGATGAGATATGTGCCAGGCTTTTTGCCATACTCAATGATTCCTAGGGCATTTAAAAATTCTATCCCCACTTTAAAAAAGAAGGTCCTTGTTTTTGTTTGTTCCAACCTCAGATATAACCTTGAGTTCCCCAGGTCCTGGGTCCCCACTTCTTGACTAGTTGGAGGATCATTTTAAAACCTTGACCAATCAGAATCTTAAAAACTTTTTTCTTTTTCATCACATTTTTCCCCCATTTTCAATAGCTCTTCTCTGGAAAGAATATAAATTAATCTTCAAATCATGTTTTTAAATTTCTATTTCTACACTTTTTGAAAACTTTGAGACTGACTAAATTACACAACTTCTGAAGACTTTTCTTAGTCAAGGCAATCCCTAAATAAAACTCTATAACCTGTATTGCACAACCAATGGAAGATAACTTCTCCAGGTCAGACAAAAAGAGAAGAATTCTATTAGCTCTTTTGCTGCCATGCTGCTTCAGAGTGGAAGGCAAAATGAAAATGGTCCTACCGAATAGCATTGAGCACCCTATTCTTGCTCCTCAAGGAACAGTGTCTGGTTTTGATGGGAAAGTCCAATTCCAATGATAGATTCAAGACATCTGCAGAACTAAATATATCTCTAAATACAGCACAGCTTGAAAAACAGATCAGATCTGGTTTCAAAACACTATGTTGTTAACCCTTTGCAAGACGTGGAATTCCTTGAAACAATCATCTTCATAGTTAAAGAGAAAAAACGTCACAGAAAATCATTTGTATCCAAATATTTGCTTGTATATCAAAATACGACATTCCCACGGTGGCTACATTCTACCTTAAATTACTTACTGTATGACATCCAATGGCTTACTGATTGCTGAAGCCAAGAAAAAGCAAAATGGATATAATTCTCCTATTCATGTGTCAAGGTCAGAATAGAGAGGCTGACTCATCATAGAGTCGTTAGCAAGTCATAGTCCTTTCTACCATCAGTTTGTTCATTTGTTATTACGAGCTATTCAATTGCTGTTTTTCTTCATTCAGGGCAGAAACATAAGGTCTAGGCCAGAGAGAGTGGAGTCCTTAATGGCTCTTTTCTCTCTCACTTCCCCACTTGACAGGATAGCCAGTTGGCTTACGTAGCCAGTTGGACACAAATGACTTTGTCATCTCGCCTCCTCATGCCTTCTCGCTTTAATCGCTTGTCAATGTGCTTTTGTCCCTTGTCTGTTGAGAGGGTAGGTTTTCTGAGCACATATGATCTCTTTGTTGCTAGTTAGGACATTGACCATGGTGCAGTTCAAGTTTAATGCCTATTTTAACAATTTACCTACTTAAGGAAGTCACTTTCCCTTTTTCATAGTCTTCCCAATGATGAAGATCCTCTGTAAATAAGGGGAGTTTCTTTTTCAAACTCCAGATCCTAGTGTATCTAGTTTTGTTTAAACATGCTGACTCAAAGAAATCTTTTCTGATTTCATAATATTTCCCTTTTCCGTCCTTTGGCAGTATTATTTGGAAGACATATTTAATGCCTTATTCATCTCTTTCTTAGTCTCAGCTTACCTGTCAGTGGTTCCCAAACCTGTTGCATATCAGAAATGTTTGGGGAAACCCTAACCCTGCCTATTCTGATTCAGTAGTCCCTGAAACACCCAAGAAACTGTACTATTTTTAAAGCTCTACAATTTTTTCTTATTCTTATTCCACCCGCCCCAAAAAAGAGATTGCTTGCATTGCACAGTCAATGTGAAATAGATTAAGAGGGCCACAATGTCTATAAGGGTGTACCTGGGGATATCATTTTTTTTAAAGTTCCCTAGTGATTTAGTCATTGACAGTAATTGAGAACCTTCATTAGCAACCTATAGTAATAATGGGAGACGTTGAAGTGGAGAGAGCAATTCACAGAAAACTAATGCAGCTGGAGCATACAGGTAGGGACTGAATGTTAGGTTGGGATAAATAGATAAGGGCTCTTAAATGCTAAATTAAGGAATGTGGATTTATATTATAAATAATGAAATGCTAACAGAGGTTCTTAGAAAAGGAGTGTCATCACCCAGTCACCATTTAAAAAATATAATTCTGAAAGTATTAGAAGGATGGAATTTATGAGGTAGAGACTAGAGTCGGGTCAAAACATTAACGGACCAGAGATGTGATGAGGAGGTCCTGATTGGCGAAGGAGGGAAGAGAAGGAATAGATGTATGAGAAAGCAAAGAAAAACTGTCAGCTGTTAGCATGGAGATGGAGGATCAGACGGAGGGAGAGGTTTGAAACGACTCTCGAGTCTCAAGTTGGATTACAGGAAGACTTGTGATCTCATTAACTGAAAAAGAAGACCCGGATTTTGAGAGAAAGATATTGACCATAGTGATGTATTTCTTACTTGAAAATAAGACTCAGGTTGATTTTGGAAAGATGCTCAGTAGCCAGTTGGAAATTTAGGTCTGGAATTCAGGACAGAAGTCAAAACTGGAGAGATGGGTGTAGGGTCATCTACACGGAAGTACTACTTAAAAGAGTACATGAGACTACTTCTGAAGGAATTCAGATATGTAGTGAGGGGATTGGAATCAATTGGAGCCTTAAATTTGAGAGTAGGCTGGCTGAATCTTCTGTCCCCTCATTGAGTTTATGAGCTCAGTGGAGGTCATTGTGGGGAATGTGAGAAGGAATAAACTGTAAAGGAGTAAAAGAATCATCTAGCAACATCAATGGCTATATCGATCAGACTACACCAACTTCTGTAACAAACAGCAACCAAATCCCAGTGGCTTAAGACAATAACAGTGTATTTCTCACTTATGTCATAGTTCAATGAAGGTTGGTGGGGTTTGGAGGGAGTAAAGGATGAGGGTAGATGAGGGGCTTGATTCTGCTCCATGTACCCATTCAAGAACCCCAGTTTCTTCCCTCTTCAACTGTGGTGTCAAGACTACTCTGGTATCATCCAACAAGAGGACAAGGAAGGAAGAGTAGTGGAGATTTTTTAAGACATTTTAAAGGTCAGGTCCAGAAGAGGTATGTATTGCTTCTACGCACATTCCACTGGCCAGAACTCAGTTAAATGCCTTCATCTAGCTGCAGGAGATGCTGGGAAAAATAGTTTTGCTGCATGCCAGTTGGAAAAGAAAACAGATTTGCTAAGCACACGAAAATGTCTCTGCCACAGTCTGCCCTCCTAGTCACCACATATCTATTTCACCCCCTCCTCCCATACACAGAACAAAATCACCACCTCCCCATGAGAGGCAACCCCAATTCCCATTCAATGACTACATCCAGCCCAAAGATCAGGATCTGTGAGTAATGATCTGACCGTCCATCAAGTACAGATGCGATTTCTCAAGTTCTTGTAAACTATGAACTAAAAAAGGCATAAGTTATCTGCCTCTTGGCACACATACTCTCAAAATTCATTGGTGGAATGGGCACAGAATTACACCAAAAACACTCCCATTTGGGAAGAGGAAGCAGATATGAGTTAAAGCAATTCTAAAATCCTGCTGACCACACACTATAAGAGACGCCTACCCTGGAGTGAGAGATAGGAGAAGATTTTTCTTGCACAGGCCCCGATTCTGTTCTTTGGGAGGACTCCTTTGACCGTTTTATCCATGGCCACTGTTGTTAGAACAACTTGGGAGTCCAAGAGTTGTCTTACTACTTGAGCAGTCAAGATTTTTTGTTTTTAATCCAAGCTGGCAGTTTGCAGTTTCTTTGGTAATGCAGTTCCCTCAAAAGCATAGAATGTTTTGATCTACTTTACTCATGCTCATCCCAAATTCTTTTCTAGACATAATTCTCAAATATGCTTTATTTCTTTTTTTCCTCACTCTGTGCCTTGTTGTCTCAATTTAATGGCAGTTACCTCAGTGCCATCAAGCTTGATCAAAAAGTCACATCCTTAATTTGATCTTTGCCAAACACTTGGATATTAATGGGTTTTTAAGTTTTTTTCAATCTTATTTTCTACTGATTGGGGCGTGCCAACTCTTCAAGGTCCTGAATTTCTAGACTGTATTACTTTCATTTCTGCTTGCTAAGTGGACAATTCTTTCCTGACCTTATCTATTTTTTGAAATGTTTTTCAAAAATTAGCCAACAGTAGTGAATACTCATTGACAGTTTGATTCTTTCCAACTATTTCCTCTAGAGCTATTTGCTCAAGAGAGACGACATTTGCCTCCCAGGATATAAGAAGTGACAGTTTTACTGCACCACTTGCTACCACATAACATGATTGCCATTTTTTCAGCCTTTAATGTTAGTTTCTTTGTTACCTTCCTCCTCACCACCACTGCTAAATCAATGCTATATATTTTAGAATTTTATTATATAGCACTCCGGTCTTGGTACCAATTTCTGCATTAGTCAAGATGTCCTAGCTACTATAACACCAAAATCTCAGTGAGTTAAACAATAAGGGTTTTTAGCTCATGTCATAGTCAATTCATAGTAGGGACATGAAGGTATCTAGTTTCCCCCTAACTTTAACACAATGGCTTCTGTTATGGGCTTAATTGTGTTCCCTACAAAATTCATTTAAGTACTAACTCCCAGTAACCTCAGAATGTGACGATATTTGGAGATAGGGTCTTTACAGAGGTAATTAAGTTAAAACGAGGTCATTAGATGGGCCTTAATCAAATAAGACTGGGGTATAAGAGGAGGAAATTTGGACAGATGCTTACAGATAGAAGATGATGAGAAGACACAGGGAGAAGACAGCCGTCTACAATCCAAGGAAAGAGACTAGAAAAGATCCTTCCCTTACAGCCCTCAGAAGGAACAAACCCTGCAGACACCTTAATCTCAGACTTCTAGACTCCAGAACTGTGAGAAAATAAAATTTGTTATTTAAACCACCCAGTCTGTGGTACTTTGTTGTGGTCATCCTAGCATCCTAATATAGCTTCTTACTCATCAGGTGTCATTCAGCCAGTATATGCGGAAAGAGACAATGTGGAGAATCTTGCAAGAGATTACAGGGTCAATTTCCAAAGTCTTTAGGGGCTATGCCTGTATGTCACATCCACCCCCATAACATTAACCAGAACTCAGTCACATGGCCTCACCTTACTGCAAGAAAGGGAAGGAAATGTTGTTTAGCTGTTTGCCAGGGATAAAAAGGAAATGGGTTTAGCGAGCCCATGAAACTGTCTCTGCTGCAGTGGTCGAGCTCAAGTGGGGTAGCCTGAATTTGAGGTGGGAATGACTCTCAGACCAGGAATTAGTGTAATTTCAGCAGAGAATTGGGAAGGAAGCAGAGAGAAGAGATTCTTCCTTCATTTATATATTACTCCGCTATTTATAAAATACTTTTCTCAGTTATTACTCAATTCATTTGGGCCTCAAAACAGGCCCTTCAAGTATCCATTGAACAAATGTTTGTTGAGTTCATTATACATACTAAGCACAAAGGAGACTCTCTTAAGGATTTCCCAGTCCATTAGATGTGTGGGTGGTTAGGTAGGTACATAGTTGTAGGGATGTTATTATCTTTATTTTATGTATAAGTAAACAGAGTCACAGAGAGATTGACTTGCATAAGTCATACAGTTAGTAACTAATAGTCATTAATTTAAAAAAATATATATGTATATATACAGTACCTGGCAAGTAAATAATAAATACTAGTCATCTCACTCCACCCTTTGCTTTTACACCCAATATAGTTTTCACAGATTACAGAAGGTAATCAAGTATATTAAAACTGTAAGTGAAAGGTGCGTTATGAGAAGCATGATTATTTTAAATGACTCTAACTACATATATATCACTTGTTATGGGGCACCTCCATAAAGTGCAAACTCCTCAACCATGCCTTCTGACACAGCTGCCACTCGCTGGCCCCTCCCACCTGAGCTGCCCAACTGAGAAGACTTTGCTGTGCTCACCATTCCTTCCACAAAACATGCTATGGAAAACTCCATTCTCTTGTGTCTGCTCACGCTTTTCTTGCCTTCTGGAATATCAGCTCCTTTCCTCTCAGCTTATCTATTTAAATCTTACCAATTCCTCAAGTCTCTTATATGGACTCTTCATAACCTTCCCTGCATATTTCAGGCTACCTCAAGCCTCCACTATCTGAACTCACTATTTATAATATTATTTTGGCACACCATCCTGTGACTTACCTTATATAACTTTTTTTATGCTCAATAGACTTAGAATAAAGCATACTTTTATATTTCTAAACTTCTGGAGCTTTCAAAATTCATTTTGTGGTTAGAATAAATTTGCATGAATCGTCTGCTCATTTTCTTACAAAGTCATAAGTTGGCAGATCTTTTTTCAGTGTGGTGTCTAGGTATGGCCTTCTCTGGTCAAAAATGTGAAGTAGATAATCTTGTGTAGCCTTCAAATCTTTTTTCTGCACTTATTGCCTTTTTTTTTTAATGAACCCTATAGCATCTTTCTCCCACTGTCAGGGTGGCAGGGCCTTCCTTGGCCTCATAGGTCAGCCTAGGATAACCCCTGTGGCCAGAGACATTCTCAATTTTCCTCATCTCTTTCCCAACAAAATGTACCTGTCCTCTCTCCCATTCTTAGCTGTCCAAGCTTAATCAGGTAAGCAAATTTACAGTAAGATACAGATGCTGAACAGAGTAGCAGTTTCATGGTCGCAATTTCATAACATTCAGGATTGTTTGTGCAAATTGTAGTCAGTGAGGTGACACTAGAAGTAAGAGAGCAGGAAGTGAAGAACTTTCGATGTCCTTCAAATGACAAAACCATACATACATTAGCAAAACTCTGTGGTCAGTAAAATAACATCAATGTAAGGGGGGAAAATCCTCCTTAAAATTGATTTGAGTAGTAAAATATCATAAAGCATGGAATCTGTAGAAATAATTTTATTGTTGACATCTTGCATCCCCATTATAGCTTTCTACATTATTAGTTTATGATTATAAAGCACGATGATATAGAAGCTGGCCTGCTACTTAATATAAAAAGTGCATTCTTGCAACAACAACGAAAGAACTGTTGCCCGACTTAGTATTTAATAAAAGAGACAATCACAAGCAATGTTTTAGAGGACAACTTTCTGTTTAACAGCAAATGAGCCTAGTAGAAAATTAATGAATAGATTTAAGCATGAAAAGCATCTGCCTTCTTTGCAAGTCTGCTGGCTGGCAGGGCTACACACCTAGAAGTTCGAGCCCTAGAAATAGTCCAGGCAGGCTCTGACCACTTCTGAGAGAAAGCTGTGAATGAGCAGGTTATATTTTTAGATTATGAGCCTCAGGTATCTGGAAACCATGCCTTGTTGATTCTCTTGACACACTCTGCACAGTACCATGTGCACTTTTGACACTCAAATATCCTTCAGTTCTGGTATCAGAAAGTCTTCCATCTTTGGTCATGAACCTCAAGAACAGAAGAAGAACCTTCCCCTACACTCAAATGTTCCCATACCACTGAAAGCCCAGAAGCTGAGAAGTCTTCCCTCACTCTATCATAAAAAATTTCATTATGCCAATTATGGGAAACTCAATCACTCAAATAATTCACAGTGAGATGGAACAAAGTACCTGGAGAATCATGGAGAATAATCATAAAACTGGCCATGGATGTGAGTACAATAATGTAAACGTCTTTCTAATTTCAATAATTCCTTATTCCTGAAAATAAAAGAAATTAATCATTCATTCTCGCCTTTTAGCTACAAATATAGAGATAAATGCATTTAAATACAGGAGTTAGGTTGAGCAGCATAATCATCAACTTTCATTATGGATGAGGTCAATTCACAGAAAGAAGAAAAAGACAAAAACTAGCAGCATTCTCTTTCTCCCTCTCTCTCATAATATCATAATTTACTGTATATAGTAAATCAAGATTCACAATTTTTTTGGGTGTGTGTGTGAGGAATATCAGCCCTGAGCTAACATCCATGCCAATCCTCCTCTTTTTGCTGAAGAAGACTGACCCTGGGCTAACATCTGTGCCTATCTTCCTCCACTTTATAGGGGACACCACCACAGCCTGGCTTGATAAGCAGTGCATCAGTGAGCGCCTGGGGTCCAAACCCGCGCCGCCAGCAGCGGAGTGCATGCACTTACCTGCTACGCCACCAGGCAGGCCCTGACACAAATTTTTATATAATTGTTAAATAAAAATAATTTAAGGGTCCGCATTATAAAACATCAAGATGAAAATAGCAGTTAGCCTATTTCAATTTATTTGTCTATTTATGGAACATGACTATCCACGTATAAGTATTTCAAAGCATATCAAAGGATAAATTGTTAATTACAGAACTAAGGTGGCATGCTGATTACCTGCAAAGTTTCCTAACTCCATTTTCCTCTATCACACAAAAATGGAGAAGACTACTCTTTCGGTTTTATTATTCTTTTTGTTTTCCATTTTAACAACTTTACCACTGACTGAATTAATAGTAACATGTTTGTGAATCTTACAGACAGACAGACAAAAACACTGCTGTCTGCTTTAAAAAAAAAAAAAAAAGTCTACTTAAGAGTCTTTTTGTTGTCAGAAATTCTTTTCATCATCTTTGCTGTGTTACAAAAAAGGCAATCTCAAACCTTATTATAAATGACAAAAATATATTAAAAGAAATAACTAGCTTCAATGATCCTTTTTCAATTCATTGCAATAGAACTTCTCTGATACACCAATGACAATGCTTTTACACAATTTCTCATCAGCGCTTTCAACTGTGGTATCTAACCTCTTCAGCCTCAAATACACTAAAAGATGCAAAATTGAAGAAAAGCACACCTCCGTGCCTTTTGGGAGAGAAAGAAAGAAGTCTTGCAGCTACATCTCTGAATGGGAATTAGTTCTGCCTTCCTTGTGTTCTCCCCTCTGCCCTGGAATGTGCGCCCACAAATGGAGGTGGTGAAAACAGGTAGGGGGGCTGTCACAAGTCCACCCACTCCTACACATGGCTGAGTCAACAGGATCTGTCTGTGGCGCCATACATGGGTGTGAGGGCAGGAGAAAGGAAGAAATACAAAGAAGGGACTTCTCCAGTTCTGACTATTTGAACACTTAGAGATGTTGTGTACCCACCTTCAACAGCTTACTTACTGCACGTTACTGCAGATCTCTGTGCAAATGAAAACAGTAAGCCGGAAAGAGTGGCTTTTCTAATGTTTCAAATAGACAACCCACAACGTCACAAGGAAAATAAACTCTCATTTATTTAAAAAATGTCTTATGTGCTTGAAACCAAAACACTACTTTAAACAATATCATGTGGTGGATAAAATGAAAGGAACAAAGGACGTTTTAGTAACTGGGTCTTGTTGTGTTAAATGCAGCATGAAGTTTACACATATATGTGGGTGTAATGATGTAATCTAGTCTCAGAAAACTCATACATTTACAAGCTGATGGGATATTTCTGAGCACTGAGATTAATCTATACATTTATATAGATCTACAAACATTGTCTGTAAAGAAAAAATATTGCCACTTTTATGAAAAAAATAACAAAGACCAGCCATTCATATAAAGAGTTTTGATCAATTCTCTGTTAGCTTTGAGTTGAATTAATCAGTTTTCTCCTTCTAGTGTAAGAAGGTCCAACAAATTTTCTCCAAACACTCCTAATCCAGGCTGCATCTTGTTTTCCTATACTTATTTCTTTTATTTTACCCTAAAATTTCCCCTATTTTTGTCCTGTTGTATTATGTACAAGCCATTGCTAGCCCTTTTTGAACAATGGGGAAAGCATACCCAATCACATTCTTTCTCCAGCCCCGAGAAGCTGGTGGACTCCACTCTACCTTGTTCAGAGGGTCTGTGTCCAAAGCTTACCTCCCAGCCGCCTTAGGAACACTGCTCGGCCCCGTCTCAGCAGCACCATTAGCTTCATATTAGCAGAGAAGAGTTTGGGGGGGTATATGTGTGTGTGAGCATTAAAAATCACCAAGTACAGAAGCTGGCTTGAGGTACGTACAGAACCAGGTACCGCGTGTTAGAGTTGCTGCAATTAGACTTATCTCAATTCTGTCCCCTCTTCAAGATAACTGACAAACTCAGTTGTCCCCTTCATAGCCCTTCCCCAATACTGTTAAATCCCTAAGTGGCAAGATTATGGCCCTAATATTGTTTGTATCCCTCTTTGCATTCCCAATGGCCTCATCCAATGCTGTACACATAATAGTTAGTATTTATTCATCACCTACTATATGCCAGGCACTGTTCTACTCACTTAACATATATTATTGCATTTAATCATTTCAACAGCACTATGAAATAGTGTTAATTGTATCCCCATTTTACAGATGACAGAACTAAGGCACAGAGATATTCAGTAGCTTACCAAAGTACAAATCCACATTTGTAAGTAGCAGAGCCAGAATTCGAAGCCCGAATATGCACTCCTGACCGCTAAGCAACACTTTCTCCCCTAAGTGCACCACAGATGCTTAATCAAATTTTGATATGACAGTAGGTGATTTTAGCAAGCAGGGTCATGAAAATGTGGGAAAGCAGTTGAAAGGCCAATTGTTCAAGTAAAAGGGGGAGTACCTTGATAGCTCAGAAGTTCTGCCTTATATCATATGTTTGCCCATTGAGCAAGGGCATCTCTTGAGTCAGAGTGTGGTGTGGGCGCTGCCCTGGCCTAAATGATAACAGTAACTTTCTACCTAACCTCTCTGCCTCCAATCTCTCCTACTTGCAAACCATGTTCTATGCTTTCCAAATTGATGACATTGAGGGTTCTAATATAGACCAGATAAGAATAATTTAGTAAAGTCATTTGTCTCCCTTATTTGTCTCAGAATTAAAGCTCACTGAGGTAGGGACTGCATCTTATTCATTTTTATTTCTGCTGTATTGCCTTTCAAATAGTAGACTCTCAATAAATATTGAAATTGGTTAAACAAGGACCTTGGTTACTCTTTGGGGCACAGAGTAGAGTGATACTGATTGACAGAATATTCTGGGAAGAGGCAGGAGTAGATATACACAAAATTATGCATGCATAGGCAATTTTCCTTTTATTCTATATTGTTAGGAATGTGTTCAGCTACAAGTAGTAGAAAACCTAAGTAACTGGCTCAAACCAATAAAGAGTTTCTTTTTCTCACGTAACAAGGTCAAGGGTAGTAGTTGCCGGGATTAGTTCAGCTGCTCAGCTATGTAGTGAGGTTCAGGTTCTTTCTATTCTTCCCTTTCACTATACTCAATGTACTGAGTTTTCCTTGGCATAATTTCCATCTTATGATGAAGGGTGGCTCTAGACATCACATCCGTACTCATGGCAGGAAAAGGAGAGGGGACGATATCATCCCTTTTACCAGAAAGAAATACCTTACCAGAAGCGCCTACTCTCACTCCAGGCAGGTTTTTACTTATGTCTCATTGGTCAGCAACTCGTCACATCGTCACTCATCTACAAGGAAAAGTGAGGAAGGAAATTAGCTTCTCCAGCCTCTTTATTGAAAGGAGTCAAGAGGGAAGGGGGTTGGAAATCACTGTGCGTTAGCCAATCCACAGTACCTACCACAGATTCTTCCTTTCCCATCTTTACCCCCATGAGAGCATCATTTCCAGGAAATTCATATACATGTGCTCTTTCCGTCGTCTCTTACTAGTCTATATATCAAAACTGGTTCCAATGAAAGACTATGGAGCTTATGGTAAGTTCTGAGTGACAATGACAACTCCAGTGTTTACATATTAAGAGGAACCAAAGTCTTAAGCCAGACTCTGTCAGCGTCTGTCACCACATGCACTGCTGGCATTTAGGTAGGATAATTCTTTGTTTTGCATGACTGACTGTTCATGCAGGACATTATTCATTACACCTGTCCCTTGCTCCAATTGATTGCTGTAATACAAAATGTCTCCTCTCATTTCTAAATGACACATAAAGAACTCCCAGTTGAGAACCACTGAGCTAAAGGAGTGGAATTCCCAGGTGAAATGTCAGAAACCAACAGCTAGAGACTGGTTAAGAAATGGAACTGGGAAAAAGAGGGGAAAGAAAAGTTTGATGAGTCAACAAGACCTTCTCAGAACCCCTGAAAAGTTAATGCCATCTGAAAAAGAGAAAAGCCAAAGTAACTTCTTCACTGTGTGCTATTAGCTCTTAAGAAAGAGGAGATCATCTGGGGTCCTTGTCTGACCAACAACACTGCATTCCACAATCCACCAAAGACCACAAATGGAATGAGAACAGGGTCAGTGAAGTAGGTTTGCCACTCAACTTAGAGAAGGGACAAAGAAGCAGAGATTTACACGCACACATTTGCTCATGCAAGCTTTTTTTAAAGAACAGTTTTATTGCTATACCATTAACATACCGTACAGTTCATCTATGCGAAGTGTAAGATTTCTTTTCAAAGTGGATTTTACTTGTGTCTGGGGAACAAAAGTGTTGAACTAGGTGGTCTGTAAGGGCATTTGCAGCTCAGGAATTCTCCAGCTTGCTTTGGTCTCCCAGTTGCTCTTTTTACGAGATAATGGAGGGTGATGGAGAGAAGATAGTCCAGCTGTGCAGTCAGTGCTATGAGCAAAGACTACCTGCTTCAACACTCTTGCACACAATACATGGGCAATGTGGTGTCACTGAGCAATAATCATAACAGTTATAAATTGCATTGTCTTGCAAAGAGCTCAAAGCTAATATTACCTTACAGAAGTATTTATTTTCCTGTCTGCATTAAGTAGGTAGAGGGTAAGTATGATTATCTTCTCTTCAGTAATTATGAAAGTGAAATGCATTGGTTTTGGGTGGCTTAGTTCAAGTTCCACCATTTATCACTGGGTTAACTGAGCTGAGATTTCCAGAGAGAGTGCTCTGCTTTTATCTCTTAGGAGAATAAACTTTAATGGCAGTTTTCTACAAAGTTGAAAAGCAGAAATTACAATAAAATACAATTCCTTTGTAAAATATGCTTGATGTGTTCTTTTCAAACTTGATCTTTTGTTACTAACAATGAAGATTTAGCACTTATGTAGCACTTTTAATCTGCAAAGCACTTTTCAAATGTTAACTAATTAAATATCACAAGCACCCTGGGAATGAAAAAGTTATTATACTAGACTTATATGCCTCCTGTAATATGTATATTAAATACTTTATTTTGAGTTCATCAGAATATTAGTGACACAAAAATGAAGAAAATCTCATTTAACTAGTTAATTGTCTTGTTTACATAATGCAATAGAATGTTATCGATGGTACTGATTAGATATTCTGAAATTTTCATTTAAATAGAATAATACAGGGCTTGAGACTGTTAATGTATATTTGGTGTGACATATTGGGATTTGAAAGCATAATAAGGTAATATTAATTGGGTTGTTTTAAATCAACTCTTGAGAGATGGTAAAAAAATCATCAGAATTGCTAAAATTTATCAAGCTTCCTCTATACCAGGCACAATTCTAAGTGGTTTACATTCATCAGTTCATTTAATCCTGGCAACAGCCCTATAATGAAGTATACAATTATCCCCATTTCACAGATGAGGAAACTGAGAGCAGAGAGGTTAAATAATGTGAACAAGGTTAGACAGCCAGTAGGGAGCTTAGCCAGGCAGCCCGGCTCCAGAGTCTGTGCTCTTAAACTCTATAGTATACTATTAAATTCACAACTGAGAGTAAATTTTTAAAAAGATTGTAAGTTAAAGGTCCATGGACAGTTATTAGGGTACAATCTGTCCAGGCCCCAAGCATACTTGTGAATACAAAAAGATGAGCTAAAGTTCTGGCACCATTTCAGATTTGGGGAAAATAATGATAGATTTCATATTTTCAAGATGGATTTTAGTGCTTGATAATTATTTTAAATGCACATATATTAAAAATATGCTCTGACACTAACCGCAGTTAAATTTTTGAATTTTTAATTTGTCGATTTGTCTGTTAATAACTTCTAAAACAACTGTTAAACTTAACGCTGAGTGGGAAAAAATGCCATATGTAAAATTTTTTCTTTAGATATGTAAAGTACCCAAGGATGTGTGTGTGTGTGTGTGTGCGTGTATGTTATATAGTATAAGTTCAGAACAAGGGAAATAAAATCTTTGTATTAGGAAGGAACCAAATCTAACAAACTTTGGTCAATATACATTGTTTAAAATATTATAGTAAATTCAGTGGATATTCAATAACTATTCTCCATGCACACAGTATCTATTGAGCTTCTGGTATGAATCTTTGGCAAGGAAGAAGAAAGTTTTTTTTTAATGTGTCTAGCATTATATCTATAATTGAGTATATTAATACAAATATCTTGAGAGAAAAGGAAATGTTCATTTACTATGATTTAATGTACCAAGATACAAAACTTAACATCTAGATTGAATCAAAGCATAGTATCATCCTGCAATAATTTGTTTCATTTTATGGTGGACTAGATTTATAGTTTAGTTCAAATAATGACCTTGAGTATTTCTCTCATTAAAATGCAGAAAAAATCTAAAGGATGAATGTACATTCTGTCTCTGTCATCAATGTTATAAAACAGTAGCTCCATTGTATCATAAGTGTCTCACAAGTCAACTTTGAGAAAGCTACAGTATTCTCACCTCCTTGTTGAACCAACACAGAGCAAATCCCCAAGGCTCCTTCTCTTGCCTCTTCTCTCACAACACTCTCCCCCCACCACCACCACCAGCCCCTTGAAGAGCGAGAGGAGCAACCCTAAGAAGCTGCTACCGTCAAAGACACTGGAAAATATCTCAGAATTTTAAAAAAAACCCTAGCTATGATATCACTCACTAGGAAGATGTATGCATTATACCCTTTTGTTACTTTTTTCCCCTCCTATTAACAATTCTGTCACCTCATCTGTACTTCTGGAAGTGTACTCATGCTCTCACGACTTTAAAAACAACAAAATTAGTTATGGAGCTTACAAATCAACTCTGTTAATGATATTTTGAAATTTCTTGTTAAATTAATGTCAGCTTTATTAGCCCTCCACTTTGAATAACTTCTCTCCTTTGCTTTGTCAGAAAGACAACTATTTTAAAGGTATATGTCAAGATAAGAATGATAAAATTTAGTGATGATTAGAGAGTATGTAGAAATTCATTATGACATTTTACACTTACCTTCAAGAATGGAAAGTTTTTCTTTCCTTTTCTCTTTGTTTCTGAATCACAACTTTGGGAATGAGAAACCTTGTACCTGATATGTGTGTTATGTAAGGCCAGTGGAGATAACACCACTGGCAGGCTCTTATAAATCTTAAGCAAAACTCTCTAACTCAAGATATGGAGCCTAACCATCAAACTGATCTTCCAATTTAGGAGTCAATCATTTTGATAAAAGCACCAAACTTGGTGATGTGAAAAGAAAGTTACAATAAAAAGAGGAAAATGTGACAAAACAGCAGGGCACACTATATTCGAACTTATCTCACTAGGGAATTAATGTGCTATAATGTTTGATCACAATCTAGTTGTTGAGTGAAATGATTGTGTGACAAATGAGCATAACATAAGTGTCACAAGGACCATCTAGTTAGTAGGGAGAGAGGGTGGTTCATGCCTAAAAAGGACAATGTTCTATATTAATAATGCCGTAGTAGGAAGGAGTATTTTTAATAATGTTTATTATTTTTTGATTATGAAAGTATTATTTTCTTATGTGTCTCTACACAGTTGAGATTTTACTATATGGAGAATTATATATGTGTTATATAAGTGTGTGTGTATGTGTATGTCTATAGAATTTTTTGTCTTGCTTTTTTCATCTAGGACTACATCTTATATTCTATTTTCTTAAGACAGTGTTTTGAAAGTGCATAAGGGATCCCTATTCTGCTACACACTTCAAGTCAAAAAGGAAGGAATAGTGAAAAATGGGCAGCCAGCTGAATGCCACAGTACTAAAGGGGGACTCTCATTAATAAAAAAGTTTTTTTAAAACTTTATCATTATTATTGATCACTTGAGCTTTTCATGGGGCATTTAAATAAGGGTGTGGCACATAGGTACATTACTCTTTATGTTGCATATAATAGAAAACCCAACTCCAGCTGCCTTAAACAGTGCTTAAGGAGCTGAAATCCAGAAGCAGTTCTGATCTCAGGTAAGGCTGAATTTGGCAGCTTCATTGATTTTACCAATGAACCAACTTGTCTCTTTATCCCACACTTTACCTTCCTCGCTGTTGATTTTATTCTCCAGCTCCACATACTTGTCCCAAGTAGCCCCCTCTACAGCAGCTGCAAGCCTGACACCTTCAAGAAGAGAAAGACTCCAACAGTCAAATGCAAATTTTTGGTTCAGGATATCCTTGGTCCAGATTGGATCACATGCCTAAGTCTGAACCAATCACAAAGGCCACCAAGATGAGATATTGATAAGCCCAACAAGGCCCAGTCCAGGGCTGAGAATAGGGTCAATCCCACCTATCAAACCTTGACTAAGAATAAAGGAAGATAGGATGGGAATGAATATTACAAGACAAAATGAAACAAAATAATACAATAAAATAGTAAAATACCAGCCTATTATTGTTCCACATGGTTGGCTCAGATCAGACCTTCCTTGGTCAATAGTTTTCACAAAATAAAACGAGATGTGTGGAAAATTAGATGATTAGACGATTCCTAAGTGAACAACAAAGATAACTAAAAGTATTTGGATTCCTTAGCCCAAGGAAAGGAAATCTGAAATCCAATTCAACAGACGCCATAAGAGTAGTTGTAAAAAGAATCATGATCTACGTTATTTTATCTTTCAAAAGGACTAAGGTGATGGTCTCCTAGATTGTCCCCTTAATGATTTCTTCTTGCTATGAGACTCCCTGTCCAATCACAGAGCCAAGCTAGAATGCTCTATCACTTCACCATGGCTTAGACTGGCGGAATTAGCCTGGCCTCTTGCCTAAGCATTCTGTCACTCACTAGAACAACAATCATAACAAGGGCTAACTTCTATTGAGTGCTTATTATGTGCCAGACAGTGTGCCAAGAGCTTTGTATGCACGCTTTCATTTAGGTTTCACAACTCCATTGGATGGTAGCTATTATTATCCTCATTTTAAAGATGAGGAAATTAAGTCGAGTTTCTTCTTCTCCAAGGTCACAGCCTCTAAGCCGTGCAGAATTCTTTCTACATATCCAAATGATAAGCAACACAATGACCCTATACTGAGTCAGTTGTAGAGCTCTGAGATGAGGGGTTTTTTTTTAGAGAATATTCTCACTTTTCTTGAGGACATGTTCACTTACTCTTTTTTTTTTTTTTAAAGATTTTATTTATTTGTGTTTTCCCCCCAAAGCCCCAGTAGATTGTTGTATGTCATAGCTGCATATCCTTCTAGTTGCTGCATGTGGGACGCGGCCTCAGCATGGCCAGAGAAGCGGTGTGTCAGTGCGCGCCCGGGATCCGAACCCAGGCCGCCAGCAGCGGAGCACGCGCACTTAACCGCCAAGCCACGGGGCGGGCCCTCACGTACTCTTTGAAGATAGCTTCCAATTCTTATGCTCTTTGAATGCCCATTACAGGCATCCCAGGATTATGACCAGAATTGGTACTCATGGACTATGTTAGTGGATGGATTAATCTGGCTAAAGAGTCTTAAACTATTGTTCAAATCTATCTAATCTATAACAGCTACATAGACCCAATTGAGTTTTAAAATTTCTTTTACATGCTAAATCTATAAATATAGATTCTATCTTTACAATTAAGTCCCTCTGTATCACTTAGCAATTATTCCATAACAAATCACTCCAATACTTCAGTCATAGAAAGGTAAGCATTGATTCTTAGTCACATGTCTTTGGGTCAACTGGAGTGTCTTTACTTCAGACTGGACCAAAACTGCTCTGCTTCACTGGTCTCATTCAGAGCCCCAGTCTAAAGAAGTAGTGGCTACCTGCAGTATATTCTTATCTTGGTGGAGGCAGAAGAGCAAGAGGACAAATTCTAGTTTGCAAGTACATATCAAACCTTTGTTCACACTTCTAACATCCCATTGGCCAGGGCAAGTCACATGGCCAAGATCAACATCAATGGGATAGGGAAATATACTTCTCCCTTGGAGGTATTTGCAGGGCAAGAGACTAAATATTGTCTGAGCAGTAATTTACTCTACCAAATCTCCTCAAATAAAGGATGAGGAGAAGAGATTAACATATATTAGGCACATACTTTATTCATCAATTTAGAAAAGATTATGGAGTAGTATAATGTAGCAATTTTTGAGTTAGATGCTAAAACTGCAGTAATGAACAATAGTCTAGTGGCAAAACAAATATTATTTCCTCATGAGTCCTAATAGCAATCTCATTGGTAGATATAGTCTTCCTCATTTGACAGCTGAAGAAACAAAGGCCTCAAGGGATTAAAAAACTTGGTCAAAGTCACACAGACAACAAGTGGCAAAAGTAGAATGTAAAGACTGAATAGAAAGCCTAAATTCTTTCAACCTCAACAATGATGTTTCCCAATGATAGATTAATTCCCATATGGCTTCAGAAATGAATATCAAAAAATAGACACCCATCAGTTAGAGTTTGATCAGGCAGGCAGAACCAATATGAGTGACAGAAAGCAAGGAATTCACTATACTTATTTGGGCAACTTCTGGGATAAGACAGCATCTTTACCACAAAGCTGTATGTGCCCCTGGCCCAGGATTCTCAGAATCTGAAGGAGTTTGATGGAAGCTGGAGGTGCTATGGGCCCAGCAGCTGCCCCTTGCCAGCAGCAGATCTGGGACAATGCGCGCGAACTCCAACAGCACTGCCCTACTGCAATCCTCAGAGCCTAGAAATGGCTGCCCTTCACTGCCAAATACTGCAGTTTCTCTAGTGGCCAGCCCTAACCTGGGAAGAGAATTGAGGGAAATCGACATGGTACAAAGCCATCACACCAGGATAGTATTTTTACTGTGAATTAACTAGAAGTTGTATTTAAAATAGGAACGTATGAAATAAAATAATTTGCTAGAACTTTCAAGTGCTCTAGAGTGGAAAATAGGGAGAGATGTCAAGGATTCACGTCCAGAAGCTTCTTCCCATGCTTCTGTTCACTATCGCATTTTGGAGTTACCCCTTTTAGGGGGCGGTGACAGATGGTGAGTACTCTTTATGTATTTGACCCTGACATTTCATACTTAAAGAGCCATAACACTTAGTTTTTCTTGGTGTAATGCCACTCTCATGTATACTATTTTTGTTGCAAATGGTAGAAATCCAACCACACCAGCTTAAGCAGAAAAGAGGGAATTTATTGGTGCGTATATCTGGAAATTCAAGGATTTCTCTCACTTCAGGTATGGCTAGGTTCATAGGTACAAATAGTCTCATTAGGGTTTACTCAACATCTCTCAACTCTGCTACTCTCTACTTATCTTTGTGTGTAAAGTTCGTGTTTTCTTACTCCGGATGGACTCTCTCTACGTGTCAGAAAACCCAAGTATGCATCTTTACATCTTGATATGCAAAAATTAAATAAGCCCTTTCTATCCCAACACACACACACACACATATACTCTCATTGAAGGACTCTAAATTGCCTTGTCTGGGTCATATGTCCACAGCTTGCATCAAACAACATAAGACAGAAGGATGCGATACCATGATTGGACAGGCTCAGGTCTCCTGCCCACTCTTGCAGCAGAAGCTGGCAGAACACCAGGACTGTCATTTCTACCAAAACTCCTAGGACGAAGGAGGAGCCACTCCTCAAATAACACAGGAATTCTGGCCGGATTAAAATGACTAATGTTTAACGCAAATGTACTTTAAGTCAAAGAATTGTAAGGTCTCCATTAGTTGAGAGAGAGAAGATGTTTAAGTTTATGCTATTATTCTTTTCCCTTTTATAGAAAGCATGACAGTGACATAAAGAAGCACCTTTATTAGTTCTCTGACAACAGACGGAGCGTAGAAAAAAAAAAAAAGCAGCACATATTGGCAATAGAACCAAATGTAGTTTTCTATAGATAGCACTGGCCTGCTGCTGTCTCAATTTAAAATACATTCAAAAAATGGCCACCAGATGAACTTTATGGCCAGCTTTAGCTTTGAGGGAAATGAAAGAAATCTAATGTCCAACAGATATCCTGTAATGGTTTGCCTTTGCTTGGGTTTTTTTATTAACAAATAGTCATGCATGCAGATGTTACCCGTTGGTCATTCACAGCTCATATTTTTTAATACCAAAAAAAAAAAGATAAGAATCCATAACAAGAGGCTTCCTAATAATGAAGAATGACCTGTAATTGTAATGAATTTAACTTTCAGGTAAATTGGTAAAAGCCAATTTTTATAGCATGACTCAAAATTATTATTTTTGTTGACTGCTTTGTTTCCAGACAGAATGTGAATCCATAAGTGATAACACTGAAATTAGTCCACAAGTAAAAGCACTGAGGATTTATTCATTCCCTCATTTCTTCACTATGTATTGGGAGCCCACTGTATTGTCATGCCGTGAACTAAGCACTATGGATACCAAAAATCCTAAGATATATCCTTGCTCTAGAGAAGCTCACAGTGTAGCAGAGGAAAGCTCGAGAAACACAGACAGTGCTACAAACCACTATGTCCAGACAGCTATGACAGCACAGAGGAACAAACACTTAACTTTGCCTGGGTGTGTCAGAGAGGCCTTTTAGATGAAGGTCTTGATGCAGAAATAGGAATTTTCTAACCAAAGGCCTAAAAAAGTATATTCCAGGAAGAAAAGACAACACCCACTTTTATAGGACTTTGTGGATTGACTATGTCACTGGCAGGACAGGGGACAGTGGGAAGGAATGCCTAGGAAGCTAACAGGAGGTGATACCAGATGGGACAAGAATAGTATGTGCTGCCAAGGAGTTTAGAAAGATAACTCTGGAAGCAGGGAAAAGGGTGGGTGACAAAGGGGAGAGACTGATTACACCGAGACCTTACAGAGGTTCTGGAGAAGGCTAACACGGGGCCTCAACTCAGACTGTGGAAGTCTATAGAGACCTTGCAAAGTTCAAATGGAAATTATTAGTAATGGATTGAATGAAGGAGATAAAGAAGAGGGAGGAATCAACTAGTTAGGAGACTAGTTGGACAGAGATACTATTAAAGATAGGAAAAATAGAAGAAGCAGACGTTGGGGTAGAGGGCAGGGCAGGGATGAGTTAGAAGAGAGAATAGAGCTGAGATCGCCTATGCTAGCAGACATTAATTTTGTGTTTTAATACAATAGCTACATAAAATAATCGGTTTTACCCTAATATATTATGCTTTCATATATTTTTATTAATGTCCCACTTAAATATATTCTTCACCTCAAAGCACATTATTAAATAACAGTATGGACAAAGTCCTCTGTTTCTATATTCCCAAAACTATATGAGGTATACAATATTTTGAGCAGCAGTAATTCCATGTTATGTTTGGTATTCTACCTTCATGAGTACGTTACAGATGCTTTTGGGAAAAAAAACACTGTCTCTGTATGACTTCACAATATTTTGAGACAAAAATTTTTTCTGACCTCAACCAGTGATTTCTTTATTAAAACCAAGAACTAATATAGTTCATATTCCCTAACTTTCATTTTTCACATAGAGATATTTTCATCTGTAAGACTGTAACAATGTTAAAGCTTTTCAAATGATGTCTTTTGTTTTAATTCACAAAACTCCAGGACTGCTGATTCTGAAGGATTAGTAGTAAACTATTCACCAGAAACAATAATAGCTACTAGTTGTTGAATACATGCAATATTTTTCAATATGTTCTAAGAAACTTGCTTACTACTGTATTATAAAACTTGCACAGTGATCCTAGATAAGGCATTAAAAAGATTACAAGAAAGGTAGCTGAATTTTTTTCACATCAGATGTGAGGGTGGGGGAGTTTGGGTGTCTAGTCTTATTTCACATTGAGTCTTTTTCATTTGCTTTTCTTAATGCATTCAAAAGTTGTTAAAGTTTCTTATATAAAAATATGATTGATTGTTACAGTGACAGTAATTGCATTTTAGCAAAAGTAACCATTATAGTAATTTTCTTCGAGGAAGAGAAATCTAACTAACTAAAGTAGCTAGTTACTTCCTCACACATTAACTTTGAAATTTTTTAACATAAAAGTACTTGATAAGGGAAGTACAGATTGAGGAATATAAAATGGTGTGCAATATTTATAAAACTACTTTCATTAGGTGGTTCGCAATTTTATGCAGCTGTTAATCACAAGTTAAGTGAACAAAAATATAGGAAAAAACTAAAATTTCTATACTAGTGGGTCAATTAAACTAGGTCCTCAGTTGAAGCCTTTTAAAAATGACTCTCAGATATCTCTTATTTTCACTTCTAAACTACAGAAGATAATGAATTTTTTGAAAGCAAGAACATGTATTCATATCATGCCCTCAGAAGATTGAATCAAATGAATACATGAAGATATTATGATTACAAAGAAAAAAGAATAAACAACAATTACACATGTGCATAGACGGGATAATGCTGCGTATAGTAACGACTTGTACATGGTAAATCACAAATGAAACAGCATTAGCATTTAATTTCATGTATTCCCCTGCACACCTGAATACTAATTAGCAACTAAAATAGGAAATGTGTGGTACTGCACGTGTTGATAAAATCACAGATCTGTATTCTTCAGACACCAGCAATTTAACATGAATTGCATACTGGGAAAAGCTACCTTATCATTTTCACAGTTTCCTTTCCAAAATTCTTTTTCCTTATTATTGAATGCAATATACTAATTCCAAAATCAATCAAAGGTAACTGAAATGTTGGCTAAATCTGGAATTGCGTTTTCTGATATTTATTGTTAATGATGTATAGACAGTAACTGCCATGAGGAGTGTAAAGCAGAAGCCTCAAATTCAGTATGCAAATAGGTGAACAGTAATTCAAGGTAACCTAAATCAATTGAGTCAACTCAAATTTTTCACATTTATGGGGCCACAGAGAACACTGGTACTTTGTTTCTGCTGCTCCTTAGCCCTGTTTTTGAAATGGCCCCCAGAACTGCAAAATAAAGATTATTTTGAGGGCTGAGACAGAGGAAAAGGGGTTTAAACTTCACGATTTTTCCCTGGCTGCTTCTATTCATCTCTCTCCATCTCCATTCTTTTGCTAACCTCAAGTATTTAAATTGGTCCCTGCACTACCATGTGATTTATTGTGGAGTTATTCTTATAGAAGAGAATTTCATTCACAAAGCCAAATTTCTTTGAGTTAATATTTTCCTTTATTTTTCCACTATCGCACTTAGATTACAAATCCTCTCCCATTTGATTGTACCATTTTGCCCATCAATTGCATCTATAATACAAGTTAGTTCTTATGATGCATGGCAAGGAATGCAGTGGGGGAAATTGAAGATGTGTGTGTGTACGTGTATGTGTGTGTGTGTGCCTACTTGTGTCTACTTGCTTTGAGTTGTATTCTAAAATAAGGATTTAGTATAAAATTGGTGATAGCAGTCTTTAAGAAAAGTCCTGTTTCCTTGAAGCCCGGCTGGTGTCCATTTATTAACAGAACACAAAGGTAAAATGTAGTTACAAAATAATTACGCTAGTAGACGTCAAAATGTTTCAAAGAGAAAGACCTTCTAAATATTTGCTAAGAAAGCCACAGAGATTGTATCAGTTAGGATGCTTTTAGTTACAAATGACAGAAAACACAAGTCAAATCCACATAAACAATAAAGAAAATGTATTGGCTCCTGTAACTAACAGTCCAGAGGGTGAGAGAGACTCAGGTCCAAATGTCCAGAGCTCCAGATGATTCGGCCGCAGTTGTCTCAGTTCTTTCCTTCTTTGATTGTTGGCTCTGCCCTTAGGCTAGTTTCCTTCCATGTTGCAATATTTCAGCTTGCAGCAACCATGGTCACATTTTTGCTCATTCACATCTCCCAGGAGAGGGCATGCTCTTCCCCAGCCAAAGAATAAAACTCCTGAGCTTCATTCTGATTGGCCCAATTTGGGCCACTCTTGAATCATTGCAGTGGGAAGAAGGAAAGACATATTGGTTTAGACCAACCAAGCCATATGCCTGGCACACAGTGACACAACTCCACAGGTTTTTGAAATATTGAAATTCTTCTAAACCAAATGATAAGTAGCCAGTGTTCTGAGTCCCCCCCAGGTGTTCCTCACTGCATCAGCAATCCAGCCTGGAACCTCCCTGACTTCTCCTTATCTAGCAAAAAGTTAACATCTGCAAAGCAAAGAACCACTTGGACCCTGCTTTGGTGACGCCCCAGGCAACTCTTCTATTTGGATGGATTATGTCCAGATTGTTAAACATTTTGAGTATAATCCCAGGCTGCAGCTGGGGGCAGGATCAATCCCACTGTATTAGTTTCCTAGGGCAGCCATACCAAAGTGCCACAAACTGGGTGGCTTAAAACAACAGATATTTATTCTCTCATCATTGGGGAGGCTAGAAGTCCAAAATCAAAGTGTTGGCTAAGCCATGCTCCCTCTGAAGGTTCTAGGGAAGATCCCTCCTTGCCTCTCCTAGCTTCTGGTCATTGCCAGCATTCTTTGGTGTTCCTTGGTTTGTGGCAGCTTAACTCCAGTCTCTGCCTCTACCTTCGTATAGAGATCTTCCACATGTCTGTGTCTAAATTTCCCTCTTATAGGGACACCAGTCACTAGGTTAGGGCCCACTCTAATCCAGCATGACTTCATCTTAACTTCATTATATCTGCAAAGACCCTATTGCCAAATAAGGTCACATTCACAGGTTCCAGGTGGATGTGAATTTGGGGGATGCTATTCAACCCAGTACACATCCCCCATGTAGGATGGCTGCTATATGATATGAAAGTGGCAAAGTGATGTTGAGGAGGTTCCCACAATGTCCACTATAGATGCTGGACCCTCTGGGCCTCAGCTCTCTTCATTTACCTGGTTATAGTCAATAGCTGTATAGTTGACCAGGCATTTCAGTCGTTATCTGCATCTTCTGAGCTGGAACCCATAGTGCATAATCTCATTTTTAACTCTAAGGCCTAAGTCCATGGACTTCAAAAAGTAGTTTGAGGAAGGGATTTGGCAAAGAGTCCTTAAATCCACATGCCAGTCCAAGCATTGTCAATGGAGTGAATAGGCAATATATCTCACCTAGGTAAGTACTATTGTTTTTCAAATGTGTATAGCTGTGATTAATTAAATAAAAATTTATTTAAAATCTTCTGGCATTTATAATACCTCTTTGTCATTATGTGTGTTCTCTATCAACAGATAATGAACTACAGCTATTATTGTACTTTAGCGCACTGGCCTCTATTAGAAGGGCCATGAGTAAATTGGGATACAAGTTTGGCTGCTGTCACAAAGGCCAAAAAGGGTAGCTCAAACAAATATACATTGATGTCTTTCTCATGTAAGAGCTGGAGCATAAGCCGTCAAGGGTCATACGGCAGCTCCATGGTCTTGGGGACATAGGCACTTTCTACTTTGTTGCTGTACCGTTCTCAAGACACAGCTTTCAGCACCTGGTCTAAGACAGCTTTCACAGCTCTCACCAGTGTGGCTGCATTCTGCTCACATACCATTGGCTGGATCCCAAAATATATGGCCAAACATAGCAGCAAGAGTAGTTGGGAAATGTAGTCTTTATCTGGTAGCCATGGGCTCAGTGAAATGTCAGGAGTTCTATTACTAAAGAAAGAAGGAGAAAATTAATATTCCGGGAAAGTTAACAGTCCTTGACAAAAGCTACATGCACTTGGGAGAAAGTAATGGATATTTGCAAATGATTTGCGTATTCCTAAGAGATCATGAGTTTGTTCTAAGATGATTTTCAAAATAACATTATACACCATTAATATTATAACTTTGTGATATATTTTCTTTAGGCTCTACGTCATCTTACTAACTCTTATATAGTTGGCCTAAATATGCTCACTAGATGTCTATAGTGAGAAGGATTCAGAGTCATAAGGAGAATGGCTGCAAATATTCAGGTCAATAAGAAACAGTGTATAGAAGGGAAAAATTACAATCTGGGGAGTGACTGTTCCGCTAGAACGAAGACTTTTAATTCCCTATATCTGGTGACAAGTTATCCAATTACAACTCATATGAAGAAAAGCTAAGCTAGCGTATCAATATCGAAGACAAACTATCTGCACAGTGCCACAACCAGGCGACATTTCGTAAAGCTTAAACCCGGTACCGTGCTTAAAAGCAGATTCTTCTCAAATGAGAATAGGCTTGTCAAGGTCTTTATAAATGTTGTACAACAAATTTGAGCATAACTTTGTAAAAATATAACAAACAAACAATAATGCCAAATAAAAAAAGGAAGGGGAAAAATATGAACCATTTAAAAAGAAAAGAGTAAACATTGGAGGATTGGAAGTATACTATTCAGTTTATGATTGTCCAAAGTTGTTACTGGTGCTAAAATTCTCACCATCTTGACTTTTCACAGAACCTTATTGTAAACTTTTTTTATGGAGACCAATGTACTGGATAGTCTCAGTGTGTCCCTCAGAACCACTCTCCATCCTTCCACACCTGATCTGTGCCCCAGGAGGCTGACTTGTATGGACCACATCCCTAGGCTTGCTTGCCCTCTGGTTTCTTGCTGCATCCCACCAATGAGAGACACCAAGAGGATACTGGACACTGGAAGGAGGGTGATGTTGGGTATTTATTCCCCTGCTTCCCCCCATGTCAGACTGCAGGTTGGTAGTGCCTGCATTCGTCCACTGAAGGTCACAGCTCCTGTAAGCTGGTCCCCTCATATAGCCACAGCCACAACTGCTTTCCCTGTTCCCTGGGCCTAGAGAGGGTCTAGCCAAGCCTATTGGTTTAACCCTGCCTACAACTTTATAAGTATTTCCTTCATTAAACTCTCCTCAATTGCCTCTTTTGAGTGAGCCATCTGTTCTGCGGATCCTGAGTAATACAATAGGAAGAAATTACTCACTCACCAAAAAACCAGTCCTACTAACCCAGTGGGTAATAGGCCATTCTCGATTTTGAAATTCTCTCCTTTCTACAAATCCATATTCTCTTCCTCCTAAACTTGGATTAAGGTTCGTCTCTTTCATAAACCATTTCTAAATCAGCCACATGGCTCTACTGCCTAAAACCACTGGCCATCACTTCCCAACCCTATCCATTACCCCACTTTTCTACTTTTGATGAATTTATAAGCCATTTCTAAATTTACTGATGCTTGCTCTAGACTTGTTTTTTAGGAATCTTAGGTTCTCCAGTGTGGGGATAATTTTTTGGCCTACTTTGTGTACAAATTCCCTAAACCTTTCTAGAGTTTTATGCTTCTTAAGCAATAGATATGCAGTATTTCTTATTTCCAGGAAGCGAATAGCTAACTCTCTTAGTGTTTGAATTGAGAAGCAAGGTAAACACACATAATTTCTTCAAAATGTATTCCCAAACTATACTGACACTATGAGCAACACATTTGTAAATCAGCTAGTTCCTCCTCATCTCCAGCACCTCTTAATGCTAGAGGTGCCGGGACCTAGTCTCCTGTCTGTCTCTCCTCTGGTAGTTCTCATCCAAGCTCATGACTTTATAAGCCTAGTGAACATTTCTACTCCTGAATCTAAAAGGTATTTAATCTCAAACTTAATATATTCAAATTCGAACTTCTGATCTTCCTCTTCACCTCTAATCCAAATCTCTAATCTCCAAATCACCTCTAATTCTTCTCTCAGTGACCAGCAACTCCAGTTTCTTAGACCAAAAACTTTGGAGTCATCTTTTACTCCCCTCTTTTTTATCACACCCTACAAAAAACCTTCAAGAAGTCCTATATGTCCTGTATCTGCCATATACGCAAAATACATCCAGATTCCAACCACTTCTCACTGCTTCCTCTGTTACCTACCTCTCTGTTCCAGGCCACCTGCAATGCACTGCAACAGCCTCCTCAATGGTCTCTTCTGCCTCTGTTCTGGTCCTTCTCAATAGTGTTTTCTCAACAGAGCAGCCAGAGTGCTTTCTTTCTAAACCTTAGTCAGATCATGTCATTCTTCTGTTCAAAACCCTCCATTGGCTACACATTCACTGCAAGTGACACCCAAAGTCCTTACACATAGCCTACAAGGTCCCACATGATGTAGCCTCTGCTATATGTCTGGTCACATTTTCTACTCCATTCCAGGTACACTGGCCTCCTTGCCTGGTGATAATGTACCTGCCACCCCCCTTCCCCTAGGTATCCACATGGCTCACTCCCTCACCTCCTTCATGTGTCTGCCCAAGTGTTATCTACTCGTGGTGCAACACACTTCCTCATAGCAGTTATCATCATTTGCCATATTATGTATTTCATATGTTTATTTTGTTTATTATCTGTCTTCCACATAAGAATGCAAAGTCTTGTATAAATTTAATACTTGTTATATATTCTCAGTTTTATTCACTACTCATTCCCAACTCTTAAACCTGTGCCTGGCAGAAAGAAGGTGTACAACAAATATTTGATGAATGAATGAAAGTATATATATATTTTTTATTTTTTTAAACATAAATCCTTTCACAAAAATAAATAGGCATTAGCATACCTCAAGTAAGTTTAAAAGAAACTCATATATATAGAGTGCTAACCACATGTTAGGATCTGGGTAGCACTTTACAAGTATGATCTCAGTGAATTTTCATAGCAGATCCTATGTGATTAGTCTTATTATAACCAACATAGAGATGAGATGTTATATAACTAGTTTAAGAAGTGAAAAAGTCAATACATGAGGAATGTGAGTTCAAACCCTGACATGTCTGACTCTAGAGTCCATTCTCTTTCTAATATGACTAAAACATGCCTCTTTAAATGTAAAAAAACCCCACCAACAACAGCAATAAAAAAGGTGATATCAAATCTTCATTTAAAAAGGGGTAACTAAATGCTTGACTAGCATTATCAGTGTGTGAAAATTATAAATCCTAGCTTTTAGAAGAAAAAACATTGAGTAGGCCAGGCAAAAGGCTGAGCAGAGATTAGAAAAGCAGAACCACAAACTCAAGACCATCAAGAGATTATGGTTAGAGAAACTGCTCTGAAAACCCTGTCTTCTCTTTCCTTTTGTGGCCATTGCTGAAGTGGCAGCAGCCAAAATGAAGTTCAATCCCTTTGTGACTTCTGACCAGAGCAAGAACCACGAAAGGCATTTCGACATATCTCCCCACATTTGCAGGAAGATTATGTCTTTCTCTCTTCCCAAAGACCTGAGACAAAAGTACAATGTTTGATCCATGTCTGTCTGAAAGGATGATGAAGTTCAGGTTGTGTGAGGACACTACAAAGGTCCGCAAATTGCCAAAGTAGTCCAAATTTACAGGAAGAAATGTGTGATCTACATTGAACGTGTGCAGTGAGAGAAGCCAGTGACACAACTGTCCATGTTAGCATGCAGCCCAGCAAGGTGGCTGTCACTAGGCTAAAACTGGTCAAAGACAGCAAAAAAAGCCTTGAACGCAAAGCCAATTCTTGCCAAGTAGGTAAGGAAAAGGGCAACTATAAGGAAGAAACAATTGAGAAGATGTGGGAATAAAGTAATCTTATACACACTCTTCATTAAAAATTGCTAAAATGAAAAAAAAAAATCTCAACCCTATCCCTGTGGTCTACCAGCTGCCCCATACTCCTGCTGTACGAAAGGATGGGAAATTGTTTCAAGTTCTTGCTTATTGATTTGATGTCAATTTGTACCAGAAGATTGAGATAATCAAAGACTTCCAAAGAGTTCTCCTGTCTTGGTCAATTATAAAATAGCAGAGAAGACTTTTCTTTGCCCTTCTGCTGGCCTTGTAAAGAGACCTGGATTTGACTCTGCCTCTGTTCTTCTCCGAGTCTTCTTTCTTTGAAAGATGCACTATATTTGAAAGCCACTGTACTTTTAAAATAATCCAGAAAAGAAAAAGAAAGAGGATAAAAGTCATAGCACATTCCAGACACAAGGAAATGTTCTTGGGAAGCATTTGCAGTTAGGTATTTGGAACTTTTCAAAACTACATCAATAAAAGAAGAAGTTATATGAACGACTTGTGAATATTGAAACTTCAAGTATGTTAGCAAATCAGAAGTCCTGTAAAACAAGACAGTACCCTTTCTAACATCCCCTAAGGTCTCTATCACATAAACAGAGATTCTAAAGGGATATTTATGTAAGTAATTCACATTTGGAGCCAACAGGAGCCTCCCATTGATGAGAGTATTCCAATTGCCAGCATCTCTCAACACACATAGAATAAATGCCTTAAGATTTCAATTCTTCACGTTATTTGATCTGATTTTTCACTGGTTTTATTTTAGAAGTAATGTCTCAGAGAAAACTAAAATTTATATAAAACTTCTTTAGGATTTTGAAAGCATTTTCTATCTTGGCTTTCTTTATAGAATTTTGTAGAAGAGAGGAAAAATATTGAGATTCAACCATACCAGAAACAACGCAATAAAGCTGAATTTGCTAGACCAAATTAAGATTTCCCTCCCAACAGGTACAAATCTACATATTTACAGTCTTTGGTTTCTCTGTTGTACATCTTTTATGTTCATTGACACACTGCCCGATATGTGTGCTTATATTTTTTTCTAAGTTATGAACATGGCACAACTTGTGCTGTACCTCAAATGAGGAGATTTTTCAACACACCAATTTCATGTTAAAATGGCTAGCTCAGTACTAAGACTTGAGTGACAGCTGCAGCTCTCCAGAAATTAGCACTAAAAGGTGATAATATGCTAGGAAGCACTTAAAGAAGACTTAAAGTTGTCTGTCTAATCTGAGGTGGAACACTGTATGTAAAAAAAAAGCTGGCAGAAATTCAACAACCAGAAGTCTGTGTCTCCTAGGAAAAGACAGTTGGACAACTCCGCTGAAAGATAGCAAGATATTACTCAAAAGCCAGATGTTTGCTTCACCATTTGCTAGGGAAAATTATATCCTCTCATCAAATCAAATACGTGTTATTTTTTAAAATTACATATCCATCACTAAATGGCTGAGTTCACCTACATATTCGAGCTAACATATCAAACAAAGAAAACAGGCTTGGCCACAAAGTCAATGAAAGTCAAATAAAAGGCCAAACTAAACAGATGAGATACTGTGCCCTGAAGATCAACAAAGAAGATCATTGTTAGGTGAGGAGGGTTTAGTAACTTCAGCAAGGAGGATTTGCTGTGCCCATCACAAACACAAAACAACTCATTTAAGCTATTTAAACAAATCCTCCTGCAAGACTGATGGGTAGTTAGTCGCATACAACTGGATTTTTTCTTTACCATACTGTATTAAACTCCGTTGAGCCTTACATGGATATCCTGGAGATATTTTTGAAATTTTTGGTAATAACAATGGTGGTAACAAATAGATACCTTTTATTAGTTCTTTTTTTAAAAAATAGAGAGTACTATATAAACATAAGATATAATGGCAATTATGATGACTGAGATTAAGATAATAATGAATTATTTGTTTTAAAACAATCCTCATTCCAGTATATCCCTCCTAAAATGATTCTACAGCTTTTGAACACTGGACATTACCTGGCCTGATCTAGAGTACCAAAGAGTCCATAGTATACCCATATTTGTTCTTGAGATTTGTCAGAGGAACTTCCATTCACTAAACCAACAAGCACAATTTCTTCTCCTCCACAGCATCCATTAGGATTCTTCCTGCCAGGTATTATAATTATATACCTGGAAAACTCAAGAGACTCAACTGAAAATCTATTTAGCAAAGTAGTGGGGCACAAAATTAAAAGACAAACAACAAATGGTATGAATATATAATGGAAGAAAGTGCTCATTTAAATAGGAAAAAAGATAAAAGGCACAGGAATAAACTTAATAAGAAATGTTAAAACACTACTGGAAGACATACAAGAAATGTTGTTCAAAGAGAAGATGTACCTACCTGGTAGAGTTAACATCAACAAGATGTCAGTTCTTTCTGAGCTAATTTATAATTTCAACATGAACCAGATAAGAAAAATACTGACAATGGGTTTTTTGAAACTAGACAAAGTGATCATAGACTATATGGAAAAATAATTAACCATAAATAGGCAGGAAAATTGGGGGAAAGGGGGTAATGAGGGGGAATTAGCACTATCAGATATTAAAACATAAAAACCTGAACACTTAAAACAGTGTGGTACTCATTCATCATTAGATAAATTGACCAATAGAATATTATGGAAAATCCAGAAATAATTTCAAATGCATATTGCAATTCAATATATGAAAAAGATAGCATTTAAAATCAGTGAGGAAAAGGTAAACACATCAATAAATGATGACAGAATATCTAGGGGAAAAGATGTCAGATTTGTACCTCACACCATACTCTACTAAAACCAGGATAAATTTCAAATGAATCAAAGATATACATACAAAATAATGAGAGCATATAAGTACTAGAAGAAAGCACAGGGAGTTCCTTTTTAACATTGCAGTGGAGAAGATCTTTATGCCTCAAAATCTAGAATCCATAAAATAAAAGAAAATAAATTTAACAAGGTGTAAAACTATAAAGTCAAAAGAATAATGAGAAATTCATATCATAAACAAATACTAATCTCCCTAACATATGAAGAGCTACTAGAAACCAATAAAAGTCCAACCATATAATAGAAAAATAGGCATAAATACATATATTTGAGTCACAGAAAGAAAATTCAAATGGTTTGTAAACATAAGTAAATGATCAAGTCCACTTGTAATAAGAAAAATATATGTTAACACTACACTGAAATATCATTTTTCAGATTGGCAATGGTCTAAGAGCTTGATAACACATTTTATTTCTTGTAGGAAAACAGGCCCTCTCACACATTAGGGAGAGATGAAATTGGTACAACTCTGATGGAAGAAAATTTTGCAAGATCTGTTGCAACTGCATATACCTGTTGACTCACAATTGCACTTCTAGGAATTTATCCTGCAGATATACTTGCCCACATGTGAAATGGCATTATGTGTAACATCATCCATGCCAGTATTTCTTGAAATAAAAAACTGGAAACTCCTCACATGCCCATCCATAGGAGGTGGTTAAAAAGTCATTGAACTTTACAGAGTGAAATATTACACAGTAGTTTAGAACAAAAAAATAAAGCAGCTCTCTAGTATTGATCATCAAGATGTATTGTTAAATGCAAAAAAGAAAAAAAGTAATGTAGAAAATAGTGTATATTGTGTGCTACTTTTAGTAAAAAGAGAAGGAATAACACTATAAATTCATATTTTCTGGTAGATGCATAAAGAAACTCTGAAAGAACCGTATAAGAAAATAATAACTGATTATGTCTGTGTGTGTGTGTGTGTGTGTGTGTGTGTGTGTGTGTGTTTAAGAGAGCTGTGTAAATGGTGGACAAGATGAGAGCAAAACTTGTCACTGTATGTCTTTTTACATTTTTTTAAAATGTTGAATTGTGAATACATGACATTTTAGGGCGGGGAGAGGGGAAGATCGTGCTTGCCGGGAGGAGCTGTTCCTTTACAGCGACAGTCACAAGCAAAGCATTTGCTGTTGGGGAGAGTGGGAAGTCAATTAAAACTATCTTCTTCATTGCCAGAGGACTCTGTCTACTAAAAAGTACATCATTAAAGCCACACTTTGGAAAGAGAACCAAGTAAAATACATTTTTTTACCTATTTTGTTGCTTTACCTAAGAGAAAGGAAATCATACCCAAATACAGAGTGTCCTCCTTTAAGTCTTTCTCTTCTTTTCAGTCCTTTTTAAACAAACAACCATCCGCATTTTCCTTCTCTTAGTCCATTCAGGCCGCTATAACACAATACCACAGACTGGGTAGCTCATGAAGAACAGAAATTTATTTCTCAGAGTTCTGGAAGCTGGAATCCGAGATCAGGGTGCCAGCATGGTTGGTTGAAGGCTCTCTTCCGGGTTGCAGACTTCTCATTGTATCGTCACATGATTGAAAGGGGTAGGATATCTCTGGAACCCGTTTTGTAAGGCACAATCCCATTCATGAGGGCTCCACCCTCATGACTCAAGCACCTCTCGAAGGCCCCACCTCCTAATGCCATCATCCTTAGGGGTTAGGATTTCAACAAAGGCCCCACCTCCTAATGCCATCATCCTTAGGGGTTAGGATTTCAACAAATGAATTTTGAGAGGACATATACATTCAGATGATAGCATTCCTCCTAAGGTACTTTATACCTCTTAAATCTTATTTTATAAACAGTTTTTCTCTACTTTTGTTGATTTTGCCATTAGTCTTGGAAACTCCTCCATTTTGTCTATAGAATTTTAAAGTTTTCTGATCCAGATGGACACCGTTTTAGTACAAGTAAAATGAAAAGCATAGTTGAAGGATTATCTTCTATCTTTGTACATAAACCTCACCTTGTATTTGTCACCTATAATTTCACACTCCATTTTCAGACTAACATTTTACTAGCTTTCAAGGTCATTTCTCTCTCTGCTCCAGGATATTAGCATACCACTTATTTCAGCTCCCCATGAGTCCAACAATATGTTCTGAATTCTTTTATCCAGATCATCCATAAAGATATGAAGAAAACTATCCTCATAGCAGATTTCCACTAATTATCATTTGATTCACCTCATCTAGAAACACAGCGATGGCTAACTAATCTTTGTTTGTAACTTTATCAAATTGTTAAATTATAAGCCAGACAGTACTACTTTAGTTCTGTCAAAGCTTCTTCTCTCTTTTGGCGGATGCTGCAGCTGTTAATACATTCTCATAAATAGATCTCCCCAGACCCTAACCTGCCTAGATTGAAACTGATTCAATCTTTTGTCCAGAGGTTTCACTGAAGAATACAATGCAGGATAACTATGACAACACTAGTGTGATTAAAGAAAAGTTATCTCCAATAATCTAGAATTCCCTTCAGCCATTGTTTCAAGGGAGAATTTATAGGACACTTTATGTTGCAACTTGCCTTATATGGTAAAGATAATATGAAAGAGATACTCTTGGAATTAAAAGATTGTATTCAGTTTGTTTGTTTTTCTTTTCCTCCTCCCACTTTTTTCCCCCTGTGTTTTAGTTTGGTTTCAGAACTGGATTTAGAATAAAGAACAGATTAATCATGGAAGATAATAATTCTTGAGAAAGCAATGATAATACAATATAGTGACCAAAAATATTTCTTTTAAAAATAACATAAGCAGGGCCGGCCCCGTGGCTTAGTGGTTAAGTGTGCACGCTCCACTACTGGCTGCCCGGGTTTGGATCCCGGGTGCGCACCGACGCACCGCTTCTCTGGCCATGCTGAGGCCGCGTCCCACATATAGCAACTAGAAGGATGTGCAACTATTACATACAACTATCTACTGGGGCTTTGGGGAAAAAAAAGGAGGAGGATTGGCAATAGATGTTAGCTCAGAGCCGGTCTTCCTCAGCAAAAAGAGGAGGATTAGCACGGATGTTAGCTCAGGGCTGATCTTCCTCACAAAAAAAAATAATAATAATAACATAAGCAGACTATGATAGCTGTAGATGATGGATACCTGAGAGTTCAATATAATGTTCCTCTACTTTGATGTATTTTCAACATTTTCCATAACAAAAAATTAAAATAAGTGAACATTAAAGTACATTCTCAGTCTCTTTTGCTGTGATCCATCTTAGCAAATCCCTCTAAATTACCCTTGGACTCATCCCCCAAACTGGATCTATATCCAGAGACAGAGACTAAAGTATAATTGAGTTAACTGTGCTATTATTTACTGTGTTTAATAATATGTTGAGAAAAGTAGAAAGATAATAACAAAGTGGTGGTCATCCCTGAATGCTGGAAGGTGGGAGCCACTCAGGTGGGTTGTTGATGTTGCTTGTTTATGTTTAGTTAGAAAAGCAAGACAGGGGCAAGCCCTGGTGGTGTAGAGGTTGAGTTCATGCTCTCCGCTTCAGTGTCCCAGGGTTTACAGGTTCAGATCCTGGGCACGGACCTGTACACCACTCATCAAGCCATGCTGTGGTGGTGTCCCACATACAAAAAATAGAAGAAGACTGGCACAGATGTTAGCTCAGGGACAATCTTCCTCACCAAAAAAAAAAAAAAGAAATAAAGAAAGAAAAGGAGAGAGAAGAACATGGTGTGGATTACATGAGGGTGCATGAGGAAATGAGGTTTTAAAGAAACTCTGGGTCCAGATGGCAAAGAACATGAGAAAAGAAGGGAAGGAACAAACCCAGGAAAGGCTGATAACACAAGGCAGAATTCAGGCAATATCTGCATATTATCATATATCCAGGGTAAAGGAAAGAGGGCTGATCATGGGATTTTTGTGGGTTCAATCCCAATGACCCTGGACAGGCTGAAAACTCAGGTGTCTACAAGGACTGCAGTTTTAACCCAAAACTCATCCAGGCAGAAAAGGACCCAGCACCTTCCAGGATATGGTTTTCTTAAAAAGGTTTATCTGCCCTCAGTGTGAGAATGGAAGTAGAGTGAACTAGGAAGAAAGGGCAGTGATTTCAAGGGTTTGGACTCAAGGAAAGAGCAGCAAATGAAAGAACTGAGATAACTTGAGAGAGGTGGTTTACTGTTTTCAGGCTGTACTGAGCTAATGAAGAAATATACACCAGTAACTCACCTCATCTGTCTATAGTTTTTCCTCGAAATTGCCCAAGAGAGGACAGGCCCCGTGGCTTAGCGGTTAAGTGCGCGCGCTCCGTTACTGGCAGCCCAGGTTCAGATCCCGAGAGCGCACCGACGCACTGCTTCTCCGGCCATGCTGAGGTCGCGTCCCACATGCAACAACTAGAAGGATGTGCAGCTATGACATACAACTATCCAGCGGGGCTTTGGGGAAAAAAAGGAGGAGGATTGGCAATAGATGTTAGTTCAGAGCCGGTCTTCCTCAGCAAAAAGAGGAGGATTAGCGTGGATGTTAGTTCAGGGCTGATCTTCCTCACAAAAAAAAAAAAAAATAAGACAAGAAAAGAAATTGCCCAAGAGAATAGTAATATTAGCTGTGGGATTGAACAGAATGTGCGTACTGTATTTTGGTGGATATAATGGGAAAGGTGTGCTCCAGAGAGGGAAAAGGGTGTCAGGCTGTAGAGAGATATTTGGAGGAGAAATCCCTACCCCCTAAATCTTTAGGTGGTTGAGAAGGTATGTTTTTTGTTCAAAATGCGGGGCAGAGAAAATTCAGCTAAATTTGCTTTTTGTTTGGGATCTGAGAGTGGTGTTTCATCAGCCATTTAGAACAATTGCAAAAGCATAAATAAATTTCTCAAGCCCCTTATTCTCTTTATAAATAGCACTTTCTCACTTGTGTGCTATTCTTCATTTGCCTGAAAAGCAAATTAAGGCTTTCTAGCAGCTATCCACAAATACATAGCAGCCTTATGGGTCCTGCTTTGCTTATTATTCTCATTTGTGATTTCAGAATTTATGTTGAGAATATACCTTTTTAAACTAGCCAAAGATGCAGAGTTAGCTGCCATGCCTATTACTTAAGAAAACGCAATTGAATTGAAAGTCATATTCACAAATCTAATGACCTTTAATGGTGACAAATGAAGATTAGATCACCTAAATAAAAGAAATAGATGTCAAAAATTTATATAAACATGGCAGAATATTATCTAGTAATCATGATACATCAGAAACAATAAAAAAAACAACAAAACCCTTATATTGATAACTGACCTGGTCCCAATCAGAGTACTGTTTTCTAGTACAAAGCCACGTGGCATAGAAGAAATGACAAAACCAGGATTTTTTCTGATAGGGAGAAGTTCAACCAATATGCATGTGTTTAGTAAATGACAGGGGGAAAGCCTGAATGAAGTAAGGAAAACATCACTAATGTGAGGATAGGTTTTAATATTCCTCCCATATCTAGAAAGAAATCATAGATTGTGATAAATCATTCTACATTTGAGTAGAAGGCAGGCAAATAGCAAGCTGCAGAAAGAGAGACAGTAGAATCATGGGACAACCTTTTTATCATAAAAGGTGTGTGATACTGAAGTGAGTGAGCATTGTGAAATCTCATCAAAAGATATAAAGTAGGATGACAAATACTCTTGTATCACACAGAGAAACTTAGAAGAGGAAGTTCAAAATTCTGTCTATTCCTAGAATCCTGGGATTACCTACAGAATCGAGGATTAATATCATCTTTTAGGAATGATATTATAGAGAATTCTAAAACCTTGGGCATCCATCTAATTTTGATAAGTTGGTGACTAGCAATATTCTAAAGAAACTGTAAGTGTGGTAAAGAAGCATAATAATCTAAGAGTAAAACACATAAGATATCAATCCCAGCTCTACCATTCCCAAATTCTGGCTCTACATCTGAGTCTCCTCATTTGGAAAATAGAACATTTGACCTCCAACTTCAAGAGTTGTAAAGACGATAAGATAATATATGTGAAAGCAGATTAGGAACTATAGAGCATTGCAGACATACGTGCTTCTGTTGTTAGTAACAACAATGTTAGAAACAAATCATTCCTATGTCTCAGTGGCACATATATGGATCTCTTAACTACGAATAGGAAAACTTTCACTCTGTGCATAAAACTCTGCAAGGGAATCTATGTCCAAGAATTAAAGAAGGGCCTTGAGGTTAACCATTTACTTTTATTTGTTTTTTAAGTTTTTTACAAGAGTATACACTCATACAATAAAGTTCACAAAGTGTATTGCTCAAAGAATTGTGGTAAATGAATACACCTATGTAATCACCATCCAGGTCAAGATGTAGAACATTACTAACATCCTAGAATATTCCCTCACGTCCCGTCTCAGTTAACAATCCCAACTCCTATTCTTTCATCACTGTAGATCTGTTTTAACTGTTTTGGAAATTCACATAAATGAAATCATACAGCATGTACACTTTGTGTCTGGCTTCTTTGGCTCCACAGTATTTCTGTGAGGTTCATTGTTGTAGTTGCATGAAGTGGTTGTTCATTATTTTTATTTTCTGTATACTATTTCACTTTAAGAAAATACCAAAACAGAAGCACTTCTGGAATGGCAGAGTAAGGACCTCTGAAAATCTTCTCTTCTATAAAAGCAATGAGAATACCAGGAAAAATTGTCAAAATCAACATTTTTACAACTCTAGAAATAAACCAAAGACTTGTAGCAATCTGAATATCATTTATTCAAGAAAAATAACTGAATTTTGGTAAAAACAGTGAGATCTGTGGCATTTAAACTCACCCTATTCTGGTTGCCCTCTCTGCACATCCATAGTAGCCTTGAAAATCAGCAGCCTCACACCATAGTAGCCGTGAAAATCACTGACAGGGGCAGAGTGGGTTTGGAGCTCCCCAAAAATCTTCAGTCAATTGTCACTATTTGACCTGTGTGGCAACTCCTGGAAAAGCCCCATTCACAAGAATTTTTATTTCACCTGACCCAGAGTTTACTCAGTGAGGAGAGTTCTAACCCCAAGGCACTGTCAAAAACACTCAGTGGCAATTGTTTAACATCGCAACTATCTAAGGTGGAAATACCATTTGAAACAAGTAAGAGGCTTGCCAAAAAACTTAAAAGGAAAATCTGGAAAATGAGATATCCATAGTGGGTTTTGAAAAGCTCCAGCATATTCCTGGGGATCTAGAAGGCCACAAGCATGTGCAGGGCTGTGTGCATGCCCCGGATCATGGAAGGTCCTATTCTCTTGCTTCTAGCACAACTAGAGACCCTGTGTAAACAGGAAGTGAGGCGAAGGCAGACATAAAATGCCAGAGCATTTAAGGCATGCCCCAACACAAACCCACACAGAGCCTCTTGGCAAAATCCTGGACATTTATTGTTTCAAGGCATTTAAGGAAATCTTTCTGCAAGTGTTAGCTGACCACTTAGCTAACCAAGCAGACTCCAGTGGCCACATACAACAAAATACCAATTTTACAGAATTAATTCATGAAAGTCACTAAACAAAAAATAACTACAACAAAAAGCCCTGGAGAGGGGATTCTGATTTCTGAAGTTACCACACTATATGATATAAAAATTCCAACTTTAAACAAAGACAAAAAATTACAAGACTTGCTAAGACACAAGAAAGTATGGCCCATACAAGGGTGAAAAAGCCGTTACTAGAAACTGCCCCTGAGGAATCTCAGATTTGAGCTTACTAGGCAAAGAATTTAAATCAGCTACTCTAAACATATTTTTTTAAATTTTTTGTTTATTGCAGTAACATTGGTTTATAACATTGTATAAATTTCAGGTGTACATCATTATACTTCTATTTCTGCATAGATTACATCATGTTCACCACCCAAATACTAATTACAACCCATCACCACACACATGTGCCCAATTATCCCTTTCGCCCTTCTCCCTTCCCCCTTCCCCTCTGGTAACCACCAATCCAATCTCTGTCTCTACGTATTTGTTTATTGTTGTTATCATCTACTACTTAATGAAGGAAATCATATGGTATATGACCTTCTCCCTCTGACTTATTTCACTTTGTGTAATACCCTCAATGTCCATCCACGTTGTCACAAATGGCTGGATTTCATCGTTTCTTATGGCTGAGTAGTATTCCATTGTGTATATATACCACATCTTCTTTATCCATTCGTCCCTTGATGGGCACTTAGGTTGCTTCCAAGTCTTGGCTATTGTGAATAACGCTGCAATGAACACAGGGGTGCATGTATCTTTATGTATTGGTGTTTTCAAGTTCTTTGGATAAATACCCAGCAGTGAAATAGCTGGATCATATGGTAGTTCTAGCCTTGATTTTTTGAGGAATCTCCATACTGTTTTTCATAGTGGCTGCACCAGTTTGCACTCCCACCAGCAGTGTATGAGAGTTCCCTTCTCTCCACATCCTCTCCAACACTTGTTGTTTCCCGTCTTGTTAATTATAGCCGTTCTGACAGGTGTGAGGTGATATCTCATTGTAGTTTTGATTTGCATTTCCCTGATAGTTAATGATCTTGAACATCTTTTCATGTGTCTGTTGGCCATCTGTATATCTTCTTTGGAGAAATGTCTGTTCAGGTCTTTTGCCCATTTTTTAATTGGGTTGTTAGTTTTTTTGTTGTTGAGATGCATGAGTTCTTTATATATTTTGAAGATTAAGCCCTTATCAGAAGTATGGTTTGCAAATATCTTCTCCCAATTGTTAGGTTGTCTTTTTGTTTTGTTGGTGGTTTCCTTTGCTGTGCAGAAAATTTTTACTTTGATGTAGTCCCATTTGTTTATTTTTTCTATTGTTTCTCTTGCCCAGTCAGACATGGTGCTTGAAAATATGTTGATAAGACCGATGTCGAAGAGCGTACTGCCTATGTTTTCTTCTAGAAGTTTCATATTTTCAGGTCTTACAGTCAAGTCTTTAATCCATTTGGAGTTAATTTTTGTGTATGGTGTAAGGTAAGGGTCTACTTTCATTTTTTTGCGTGTGGCTATCCAGTTTTCCCAACACCCTTTGTTGAAGAGACTTTCCTTTCTCCATTGTATGTTCTTGACTCCTTTGTCAAAGATTAGCTGTCCATAGATGTATGGGTTTATTTCTGGGCTTTTGATTCTATTCCATTGATCTGTGTGTCTGTTTTTGTGCCAGTACCATGCTGTTTTGGTTACTATAGCTTTGTAGTATATTTTGAAATCAGGGAGTGTGATACCTCCAGCTTTGTTCTTTTTTCTCAGGATTCCTTTAGCTATTTGGGGTCTTTTGTTGTTCCATATAAATTTTAGGATTCTTTGCTCTATTTCTGTGAAAAATGTTGTTGGAACTTTGATAGGGATTGCATTGAATCTATAGATTGCTTTAGGAAGTATGGACATCTTAACTATGTTAATTCTTCCAATCCAAGAGCACAGAATATCTTTCCATTTATTTGTGTCTTCTTCAATTTCTTTCAGCAATGTTTTATAGTTTTCGGTGTACAGATTTTTCACCTCTTTGGTTAAGTTTATTCCTAGGTATTTTATTGTTTTTGTTGCAATTGTAAATGGGATTGTATTCTTAATTTCTCTTTCTGCTACTTCGTTGTTAGTGTACAGAAATGCAACTGATTTTTGTGTGTTGATTTTGTATCCTGCAACTTTACCATATTCGTTTATTACTTCTAAAAGTTTTCTGGTGGATTCTTTAGGGTTTTCTATACATAAAATCATGTCATCTGCAAATAGTGACAGTTTCACTTCTTCCTTTCCAATTTGGATCCCTTTTATTTCTTTTTCTTGCCTGATTGCTCTGGCTAGGACTTCCAGTACTATGTTAAATAGGAGTGGTGACGGTGGGCATCCTTGTCTGGTTCCTGTTCTTAGAGGGATAGGTTTCAGTTTTTCACCATCGAGGATGATATTAGCTGTGGGTTTGTCATATATGGCCTTTATTATGTTGAGGTACTTTCCTTCTATACCCATTTTATTCAGAGTTTTTATCATAAATGGATGCTGTATCTTGTCAAATGCTTTCTCTGCATCTATTGAAATGATCATGTGATTTTTATTCTTCATTTTATTAATGTGGTGTATTACATTGATTGATTTGCAAATGTTGAACCACCCCTGCATACCTGGAATAAATCCCACTTGATCATGGTGTATAATCTTTTTAACGTATTGTTGTATGCGATTTGCTTGTATTTTGTTGAGGATTTTTGCATCAATGTTCATCAGTGATATTGGCCTGTAATTTTCTTTTTTTGTGTTGTCCTTGTCTGGTTTTAGTATCAGGGTAATGTCGGCTTCGTAGAATGAGTTAGGGAGCTTCCCCCCCTCCTCAATTTTTTGGAAGAGTTTGAGAAGGATAGATATTAAGTCTTCTTTTTAATGTTTGGTAGAATTCACCAGGGAGGCCGTCTGGTCCTGGACTTTTATTTTTGGGGAGGTTTTTGATTACTGTTTTGATCTCCTTACTGGTGATTTGTCTATTCAAATTCTCTACTTCTTCTTGATCCAGTTTTGGAAGGTTGTATGATTCTAAGAATTTATCCATTTCTTCCAGATTGTCGAATTGGTTGGCATATAGCTTTTCATAGTATTCTCTTATAATCTTTTGTCTTTCTGAGGTGTCTGTTGTAATTTCTCCTCTTTCATTTCTGATTTTACTTATTTGTGCCTTCTCTCTTTTTTTCTTGGTGAGTCTAGCTAAAGGTTTGTCAATTTTGTTGATCTTTTCAAAGAACCAGGTCTTGGTTTTATTAATTTTTTCTGTTGTTTTTTTAGTCTCTATTTCATTTATTTCTGCTCTGATTTTTATTATTTCTCTTCTTCTACTGATTTTGGGCTTTGTTTGTTCTTCTTTTTCCAGTTCCTTTAGGTGTGTTGTTAGATTGTTTATTTGAGATTTTTCTTATTTGTTGAAATAGGCCTGTATTGCTATAAACTTCCCTCTTAGAACCGCTTTTGCAGTATCCCATAAATTCTGGCATGTCGTATTTTCATTTTCATTTCTCTCCAGGTATTTTTTGATTTCTTCTTTGATTTCTTCGTTGACCCAGTCGTTGTTCAGTAGCATTTTGTTTAATCTCCACGTATTTGTGGCTTCTCTGATTTTCTTCCTATAGTTGATTTCTAGTTTCATACCATTGTGGTCAGAAAAGATGCTTGGTATTATTTCAATCTGCTTAAATTTATGGAGACTTGTTTTGTGGCCTAATATGTGATCAATCCTGGAGAAAGTTCCACGAGCATTTGAAAAGAACTTGTATTCTTCAGTTTTTGGATGGAATGCTCTGTATATATCTACTAGGTCCATCTGTTCTAGTGTGTCATTTAAGGCCAATGTTTCCTTATTGATCTTCTGTTTGGATGATCTATCCGTTGGTGTAAGCGGAGTGTTAAAGTCCCCTACTATTATTGTGTTACTGTCTACTTCTCTTTTTATCTCTGTTAATAATTGCTTTATATATTTAGGTGCACCTACATTAGGTGTGTAGATATTTACAAGTGTTATATCCTCTTGTTGGATTGTTCCCTTGATCATTATGTAATGCCCTTCTTTGTCTCTTTTTATAGTTTTTGTTTTAAAGTCTATTTTGTCTGATGTGAGTACTGCTACCCCAGCTTTCTTTCCTTTGCCATTTGCATGGAGTATCTTTTTCCATCCCTTCACTTTCAGTTTGTGAGTGTCTTTAGGTCTGAAATGTGTCTCTTGTATGCAGCATATATATGGGTCTTGTTGTTTTAGCCAACCAGCCACCCTATGCCTTTTAATTGGAGCATTTAGTCCATTGATTTTTAAAGTAGCTATTGATAAGTATGTACTTACTGCCATTTTTTAACTTTTTTTTTTTCTCAGTGTTTTAGTAGTCCTTCTCTGTTCCTTTCTTCTTCTATACAGAATTGATGGTCTCTTTAGTTTGACCTCTGTCTGGAAGCTCTGCTCTTTAACTCTCCTCCTCCCTCATTTTATGTTTTTGATATCATATCTAACCTCTTTTTTGTGCATTTGTATCCATTACCCTCTTATCATGGAAATAGATAATTTTTCCTATTTGTGGTCTTCTCTTTTCCCCTTATATCAGTCCCTTTAACATTTCTTGTAGCATTGGTTTCTTGGTGACAAACTCCTTTAATTTTTGCTTGTCTGGGAAATTTTTGATCTTTCCTTCCATTTTGAATGATAACCTTGCTGAGTAGAGTATTCTTGGCTGTAAGTTTTTTCCTTTTAGCACTTTAAATATATCGTGCCACTCTCTTCTAGCCTGTAAGGTTTCTGCTGAGAAGTCAGCTGATAGCCTTATGGGGTTTCCTTTGTATGTAACTTGTCTTTCTCTTGCGTCTTTTAGGATTCTCTCTTTATCTTTAATTCTGGACATTTTGATGATGATGTGTCTTGGTGTGGGCCTCTTTGGGTTTATCTTGTTTGGGGCTCTCTGTGATTCCTGTACCTGGATGTCTGTTTCCTTCCTTAGGTTAGGGAAATTTTCATCTATATTTCTTGAAATAGATTCTCTGCCCCTTTGTCTTGCTCTTCTTCTTCCAGGACACCTATAACACGGATGTTAGTGTGCTGGATGTTGTCCCAGAGGTCCCTTAGACTGTCCTCACTCTTTTTAATTCTTTTCTCTTTTACCTGTTCAGCTTGGGTAATTTCTTCTAGTCTTTCGTCCAGGTTGCAGATCTGTTCTTCTGTATCCTCTACTGTGCTTTTGAGTCCCTCTAGTGAATTTTTCATTTCCAGTACTGTATTCTTCATTTCTGATTGGTTCTTTTTTATATCTTCCATTTCTTTGTTGACATTCTCACTGAGATCATCTATTCTTCTCCCCAGATCAGTGAGCATCCTTAACACTCTTTGTTTGAACTCTCTGTCAGGTAGGTTGCTCATTTCTGTTTCACTTAATTTCTTTTCTGGGGTTTTGTTCTGTTCCCTTACTTGGAATGTATTCCTTTGCCTCCTCATTTTGCCTCTTTCCCTGTGCTTGTGTCTACATATTAGGTAGGTCAGCTACGTCTCCTGCTCTTGGATAGGTGACCTTATATAAGTGATGCCTTAGGAGGCCTGCAGTGTGCTTCTCTCAGTTCTCAATGTTCCAGGGGTGACCCCTATGTGGGCTACGTGTGCCCTTCTGTTGTGGCCTGTTTGCTCTCTCTGTAGGCGCCCTGGGAGGCCGAGCTATGCTCCTGGCCAGCTGTTGTAATGCTCAGCTGCTTGTAGTTGTTGTGGGCCCTTCAGTCTCTTTATCAGGTGTGGGGAGCCCCAGCACAGTTGGCTGCAAGTTCTAATACCACATTTGTGTTGCAGTATTTCTTTTAAGTGAGTAGGCCCCCAGCGTGGCAGGTTGTTAGGCTCAGGGCCTTACAATTGCTATAAGCCTCCAGACTTCAGGTCTCTTGTCAGCTCTCTGAGGATTGCTGCTGGGTGGGGCTGGCCTCAGTCACTGGAGCACCCAATTGTTTCAGACTTTGGAAGATGGAGCAAACCCCCTATGTGGGTCTTTGAGAAGCACAAGTCTTCTGTAGCTGACAAGCCCCGCCGCCCACAGCTCCACACACACAGTCAACACAGTCCTGCCCCGTGTGTGTGCCCCGACCTCCTGAAGTCGACCCAGTCTCTCCACGGCTGGAGCCCCACACTCTCCATCCACTCCTTGTGCATGCCCTGCCCCACTGAAGTGGGCTTAGTTGCCAGGCTGCAGAGAATCCAGTCACGAATCTATGCAGGCCCACAAGTTGCCTGAGGGCTTGTTGTTGGGTGGGGCCAGTCTCTAGGGTGTGCTGCCTGCCCTGGCTAAGCTGGATTAAATCTGTGCTCTAGTGGGTGGGGCAGACCTGGGCTAGCAGGCCCCAGGGAGACCTCCAAAAGCGTCTGTGTCAGCATGCCCACACCAGGCCACAACAATGGCCACCTCCAATGTCCCAGTCCCTGGAGAGGTCTCCCCTCTCACTCAGGGCCTATCAGGTGAGTCTCTTTTCACCAAAGCACTGTGCACCTTTCTTTCTGGTGATTTTAGGTTGCTTTCTGAAACGGGTGAGTTTGCACGTGGGCCCTTTAAGAGCCGGTTTTAATTTCTTTGTGAACCAGCTTTTCTGGGGGTATTCCCCATTGTTTTAGTAGCAGGCAAAGTCATATATTATGCCACTCGGCTCGATTGTGCTGGGTCCACAAAATGCCCACAGCGGGGGCGCTCCCCGGCTCAGGGCCCCGCTCCTCCAGGGAGGGCTGCATACTTTTGGGCTGCTCCCCTGCGGCCATAAAGCTGGCGGCTTGTGAAGACAGAGTTTTTCCTCTCCAAAAGGGAGTTTCTGCCTCTTCCACCTCAATTAGGATTGTCGTTTGTTGCAGGAGTTCCTCTTATCCAGTTTTCAGTGCTGTCTCAGGGGTAATTTTTCCACAAGTAGTTGTAAATTGGCTGTGTATGCGGGAGGAGGTGAGTTCAGAGTCTGCTTACGCTGCCATCTTGACATCTCTCTTACTCTAAACATATTTAAAGAACTAAAGGAACACCTAAGGAATTTAAGAAAAGTATGAGAAAGATGACTCCTTGAATAGAGAATATATAGACATATATGAACCAAATAGAAAATTTGGAATTGAAAAGTACAATAACTGAAATGAAAAATTCACCAGAGGGGCTCAAGACCAGACGTAAGCTGGCAGAAGAAGAATTGGAAAACTTGAATATACGTCAATAGAGATTGTCCAGTCTGAGAAATAGAGAATTTTTTTAACTGAAGAAAAATGAACAGAGTCTCAGAGCTCTGTGGAACACCATCAAAAGTACCAACATATGCGTAATGGGACTCTCAGAAGAAGAGAGAGAGAGAAAGAGACAGAAAGAGAATTTGAAGAAACAATGGCCAAACATTTCCCAAATTTGATGAAAAACAGTGATCTATTTACTTAGGAAGCTCAATAAACCCAAAGTGTGTTGAAAATAAAGAAATTCACCCCTAAACGAATCATAGTCAAACAGTCAAAAAAAAAAAAAAAGAGTAGAAATGTATTTTTGATTGTAACACTTTACTTCCCCTATGTGAATTAAAAGATATACGTAAATTATAAAACTGTGTTGATGGGTTTTTATACATAAAAATATAATTTTTATGACAATAATAGCACAAAAGATGGGGAGGGAAAAAGAGCTATAGTGGAGCAAAGTTTTTATATATTATTGAAATTAAGTTGGTATTAATCTGAAGTGGATTGTTTTAAGTTAGCATGTTAATTGTAATCTCTTTGGCAACCATCAGGAAAATAACTCATAATAATATAATGGAAGAAACAAGAAGGGAATTAAAATAGTATGCTAGAAAATATCTAGCAGAAAAGAAGTCAATGATAGAGGAAGAAAAACACATAAGATGTATAGAACACAATAGCAAAATGGTAGATGTAAATTCTACCTTATCAGTAATTACATTAAATGTGAATGGATTAAGCACTTAAATCAAAAGACAGAGATTGGCAAATGGATTTTTGAAAAATGATCCAACTATATGCTGTCCATCTACAAAAGATATACTTTAGATTCAAAGAACAAAGAAGTTGAAAGTAAAAGAATGGGGAAAAATCTCTTTGGTTACTATAACCAAAAAGACCTAGGAATAAAAAGAGACCCAGAGTGGCTATAATAATATCAGACAAAATAGACTTTAAGACAAAAATGGTTACTGGAGACAAAGAAGGGTATTTTATAATAATAAATGTGTCAATTCATCAGGCATAACAATTATAAATGTATATGTACCTAGCAGCAGAGCTCCAAAATACATGAAGTAAAAGCTTACAAAATTGAAGAAAAAAATAGACAATTCAAAAACTAATAATTTGAGACATCAATTTTCAGTAATGAATAGAAGAAAAGGAGAGAAGATCAACAAGAAAACAGAAAACTGGAACTACAGTATGAGCCAACTAGACCTAGCAGACATCTATAGAACACTCCACCCAACAACAGCAGAATTTACATTCTTCTCAAGTGCACATGGAATAATTTTCCAGGATAAACTATATGTTAGGCCATAAAACAAGCTGCAATAAATTTAAAAAGATTGAAATCATACAACGTATGTTCTCCAGCCACAATGGAAACTAAAAATTGACAACACAAGGAAATTTGAGAAATTCACAAACATGCGGAAATAACACACTCCTATATAACAACTAGATAAAAAAAACACAAGGAAAATTAGAATGTATTTTGAAATGAATGAAAATGAAAACACAATGTACTAAAACTTATGGCATGCAGTGAAAGCAGTGCTCAGAGAAAAATTTAGTTATAAATGCCTGTATTAAAAAAAGAATAACCTAAGCTTCCACCTTAAGGAACTAGAAAAAGAAGAGCAAACTAATTCCAAAGCAAGTAGGAATGAAATAACAAAGATTAGAGAGGAAATAAATGAAATAGAGAATGGAAAAACAGAGAAAACAACAAAACCAGAGGTTGGTTCTATGAAAATATCAACAAAATTGGCAATTCTTTAACTAGACTGATCCTCCCCCCCCCCAAAAAAAAAAACTAAGAAAGAAGACTCAAATTACTAAAATCAGAAATGGAAAATGGGCCATCACTACCAACCTTACAAAAATAAAAAGGATTATAAAGGAATACTATGAACACTGCATGCCAACAAATTAGATAACCCAGATGAAATGGACAAAGTACTAGAAAGACACAAACTACTGAAACTTTTATCTCTCTTGTAGCTTTCTTTACGTATTTTAAGACTACATTATCAAGTACATTTAAGTTTAAGTTTATAATCCAGTTGATCCCTTTATCATTATGAAACACTATGTTTTTCTCTAGTAATAATTTTTGCCTTAGAGTTTGCTTTACATGATAGGAGTATAGCCACACTGCTTTCTTTTGGTTATTGTTTCATGTTATATCTTTCATACTATTACTCTCAACCTTTAATAGTCCTTAAATTTGATTGTATCTCCTACAAGCAGCGTATGTTTGGGTGTTGTTTTTCTGTCTACTTTGACTGTCTTTGTCATTTAATTGGAGTATTAATCCAACTTAATTAAGTGTAATTATTAATGTATTTGGATTTAAATCTACCTTCTTACCATATGTTTCTCATTGTACCATCTGTTTTTTGTTTCTGTCTTTTCTTCTTTTGGGTTAATCAAATGTTTATTATTCCATTTGCTGCATCTATTAATTGTTAGTGATACGTTTATTATTATTTTATTGGTTACCTTAAAATAAGAGATTCCAATATTCATCCTTTGCTTATTATGATCTACCTTAAATTATTATATTTACTAATTCTGAGATAACACTTTTGTGTTGTCATGTATTTTAATCATACATCTATTTTAAACCCCATAATGCATTACTACTATTGTCTGTATTTAGATTTACTTATTTACCCTTCCCTGTGTTCTTACTTTTTTCCTGCTGTTCCATGTTTAAACCTGAAAAAAATGCCTTTACACGTTCTTTTAGTGTAGGTCTGCTAGCAACAAACGCAAATTCTCTGCTTTTGTTCGTCTGAAAATTTATTTCATATTCCTTTCTGACAGACGTTTTTGTGAGTATACACTTCTTGGTTGATGGTTATATTCTTTCAGAACTTTAATGATGTCATTCCAATGTCTTCTGGATTCCATAGGTTTTATTGAAAAGTCGGCTTCAAGTCCTATTTTGTCCCTTTGAAAGTACAATCATGCATCGCATAATGACATTTCAGTCAACGATAGTCAGCATATATGATGGTGGTTCCATAAGATAAATATGATACAACCTAGGTGTTTAGTAGGCTATACCATCTGGGTTTGTGTAAGTGGACTCTATGATGTTTGCACAATGAGGAAATCACCTAACAATGCATTTCTTAGAATGTGTCTCTGCTGTTAAGCGACGCATGATGTATACTCATAACGCATATTTTTTTCTCTACTTTCAATATTTTCTTTTATCATTGTTTTTCAGATGTTTGAATCTGATGCTCTGGGTATAGTTTTCCTTGTATTTATTCTGCATGTGGTTTGTGAAGCTTCTTGAATTCATGACTTGTTATCTTTTAGCAACTTTGTAAAATTAGTTGCCATTATTATTTGAAATGTTGCTTTGTTCAACTCACGCTTTCCTGTCCTGGGACTGTAATTACATGTATATCAGACTTTTAAACTCTGTTCCCCATAGCTCTTATTCTCTTTCTTGTATTTTCCATCCCTTTCACTCTCTATACTAAAATTTGAATATTTTCTACAGACGTCTCTCTTAGTTCACTATTCTTCTGTCTGATGGGCCTAATCTATTACAAACCCATCTTTTAATTTGTTTTAGTTCTTGTAATTTTTGGTTCTACCATTTCCATTTGGTCCTGTTTTTTACATACTTAGTAATTTTTTAAATGCTGAGCATCATGTGTGAAAAATTGCAAAGACTCTACATGAAGTTATCTTTTTCCAGAAAGGATTTAATATGCTCCGGTCATATAATGCTTGGACTAGTCACATTACTCCCATCAATGCTGGATTTCAGACCTTGTTAGCCTCATCAATTTCTAGTTTGTTCTAACTCTTAAAGCATAGCCTTTAATTTTTAGAGTAGCCTTCTTGGGTTCTCCTCTGAAATCCCGAGGTGTTTACTTGCCCTATGACACTTTGGTGGTCTCTAAATTTTCCTCTGTCTCCCAAGGTCTCCAAGACTGCCAAAATCTCTACCCAGCTATTTAACCTCCAAGCTGTCCCTTTACACTTAGTTTCTCTGCATTTTACCTTGCACAGTTTAGGAGTCAGCACATGCTGTGTGGGGAAATTGCACAGAAGTTTGGGCTTACTCCTCTGTGGTTTTCTCAACTCCTGGATCTTAGTCTCTCAAGTCTTAATCATCTTGGTAGAGTCAAACTCCAACATCTGTCTCCCTAACCCAGTGACACCGCCATAAGTCCAGGCTGACACTTTCTTCTTAGCCTCTATTATCCATGCCATGAATCTGCAAATATACAAGTGAAAACCTGAGATGAATGGGGAGCTCAATTCATTACAGTTTTCTCATCTCTGGGATCTTGGTCCCTCCAGTACTGGCTTTCTTAGTTCCTCTCTAGTGACTTCAAACAGTTGTTGTATATGTTATTTTAAAATAGTTGTTCTCAACAGAAGAGTTAAAGTAATACAAGCTATTCTATCATAGCCAGAAATGGAAGTTGAACCATTTACTTTTTTTCTTTTTTTTTTAAAGGGACATGCTGTTTCATGCGAAGGTGTGCTTGGAATATTCTTCCTTCCCACTTTACCCTAGAGTTTTCCTTTTTTTTTCACAATTTTATTTATTTATTTTTCCCCAAAGCCCCAGTAGATAGTTGTATGTCATAGCTGCATATCCTTCTAGTTGCTGTATGTGGGACGCGGCCTCAGCATGGCCGGAGAAGTGGTGCGTCGGTGCGTGCCTGGGATCCAAACCCAGGCCGCCAGTAGCGGAGCGTGCACAGTTAACCACAAAGCCATGGGGCCAGCCATGAACCATTTACTTTTAATTTGCAATTTTCTTTAATCTTTATTTTCAATAAAGTCTTCTCATTGTGGTTTTAAAACTGCAGAGTTAAAGTTGAGTTAGAAAAATTACATATCTGGGTGGACTTGAAATAAGAAAAATGAGTCAGGAAAGCATTTATTCAAATATTAAACAAAGTTTGTACGATTGCCGTTTTCCTGTGATTAGACTGAATAACAAAGGGAAAATGGATTCCTGAATTATGGAGGTGTTTGTCTAATACTGCAAATTCACCGTTCTGTGTATCCCAGGTCTAATGTCAGTATTGAAAAACAAGATCAAAACATCGTTTGGTTTCTCAAGTATAAAATTTAGTGCCTTTTTTATAACACACATTTTGTATTACTGTTTGAATTTATAATATATACTTCCTTTTTACAAAAAGGCGAGTTTGACAGTTTGGCGTGTAATTTCTTTTTTTTTTTTTTTGGAAGTGAAAGAAGTAGGTCTCTTTAGTGTGTTGCATAGGCTTTCTGGATGAGACATGCTCCATTTAGAGCTCTGTTTCCTGCTTGGAGGGACAATTAATATGCTTAGTACTTGAGAAACAGCATGGCTCATTGGACTAAGCTTTGAGTCAGTAGTTTGGAGTTCTAATCCTACTTCTGCTCCTGATTCAATTTGTGCCCCTGGGCAAGCCATTTAACCTTTGTATTTGTTCACCTGAAAAATGAGATAAGATTATCACTTATTTGCGAGAGTAGCTAGTAATAACTGATTTTGAATATAATGTATTTTGACCAGTTAAAATTACTACAAACATTCCTGCAATTCAGTTTCTCCAAAAGCCTTAGTACTGCTTTGATTAAAATTCTTCTGATTTAAGTTAAAATGAAGCACAATAAAGTGCAGTTAAGTGTTTTATTTAATTTGCATGCTTAAACAGGTGGGAAAATCCAGTGTAGTTAAGCCTGAGAAAAAAGTATTTTTAGATAGAGAAGGAAAAGAATCTTTCTTCCCCCTTCAAGTTTTTTAAATTGTGAAAAGTATTATATATTATATACGTGTATTATCTCTATTGCCAATGTGCAAAAATTCACATTTACACACAATAATAACAATAAGTTCACATCTATTCCTTCCCTTTTCTTATTTATGACTTTTTAGAAATGGAGTTTTAAATAATTATTCTTAAATTTTATCTCATACAGGTTTTTAAGAAATGCTCTCACCATATCGTAAAAGGAAGAAAATATTCAGATCATTCCTTTGCCTGGTACTTTATCTTACTTTGCTGGATATATGCTTCTGAAAAAATATGAAGATTCAATTTTTTGAATACAGGGAAATTTAAAATGTACTTAGGAAAGGTGTCATTGAAAGGAATCCTTAAAAGAAAGCATTTAAATATCTGATAAATAATCCTCAATTTATTTCATAAATTTGAGTTTAATTTAAAGTAGAGGACACTAAACTGATGCTCTTTACCATGTCTCCTTATAACTGCTTCTAGTACATTTGTAGTTTTTCTGAGACTCAGTTTTTTTTCTTATCTATGAAATTGTAATAATATTATCAAAGCTACCTATGAAAACACTTTAAAACCGTTTATCGTGTTAGAGATAGCATTGAGGAATGCTGTTATCTATCAGCCCCGAAGTAAGATCCCTGTATTCTTGAAGTCTTGATGTTTTTACTCACCAGCCTGATCTTTGTCACCATTCTAGGTGGTTTCAACATCCCTGCAAATGACCCATCCAGCCTTCTGAATACTTTACATCCAATTTTTGGATCTCCTCATTGCCATTGACCATTCGTACCATCACTCCAATGGTAACTCGTCACCAGACAAAACTCCCCTCCAAGACCTTGAATTTTTATTCACAGATCATAGCTCCTATCTTTCTAGCTCACTTGCTTAAATATTTGCCAGAAAGCAAGAGTCCCCCTAATGGTGTCAGCCTTCTAATCCATTGTTCCTATCACTTCTTTCTATCCACAACAGCCTCTTCTAGACTATATTTTCTTCTTATCCAATTCAAACTCTATTATTCATTGTTCCAATGACTTCCATACAATTTCCATAAATTCCTTGTTCTTCTCTTCCTCAAAATCACTTACTTCACAAATCCAACCATGGAAGGACTCAATCATCTGCCTCCTCTGCGCCTGCCAACACCTACATGTTGCGGGAAATAATCACACACAAAGCTGGGCAGACTGGAGTCATGATAAACACGATCTCCAACCTCAAACAGGCGCTCAGCCCTAGCAATCCGCTACAAGGCTTCTCTCTCCAGTCTCAGTTAGGACTATTGCACACCTTTTCATCATGCGCCTTTCACTTTAAACTGAAAACTTTGCTTTATATTTCAGGGAAATTAGAGCTCTCAGCTGGGAATACCATACCCTCCAGTGTTCAGTTCTACAAACTCACCTGCTTCTACTTGCCCTTTCTTCTTCCTGTCTGACTCAAAAAAACAGAGACAGAGACAAACAGAGAGAGAGGAAAGGAGAGGAGAGGAGAGGAGAGGAGAGGAGAGGAGAGGAGAGGAGAGGAGAGGAAAGGAGCTCCTCACTTATCACCTTGGTAAGTATTTTGTCCATTCAGTTTTCCTCTCTTTCTTCTGCATTTCCAATCTTCCCTCCTTATTGCATCATACCTCTCAGTTTACAAATATAATTTATGATCTCTCATCTTAGAGCAGAAGCAAAATAAAATCTTCTCTTAACTCTGCGTTTGCCTCTAGCCACTGTCCATTTGATTTGTTATAGCCAAATGTCTTTAAAGAGTTGGTGTTCATGCTGCCTCGAAATTTTCATTTGCCATTGACTCTTCAAACATTTCAATCTAGCTTCTGCTGAAACCACTGTTAAGGAGATTGACTCTCTCCATGATGCCACATCCAATGACCCCTTATTTTTTTAATCTTCAATTTACTGATGTCTCTGTGGGAGTCAATACTGTTCCCATCTCCCTTTTGTAAAACACTCTCACGTATGACATCTTTCTCTCTTGGTTTTTATCTCATCTCTCTGGCTGCTACTTTTTCATCCCCTTTCCTGGCTTTTAATTCTCTACTTGCTAAATTTCTTCTCTCTGTCCATTCTATATTTCCACGCTTTCATTCATTTCCACGGCCTTAAATACCATTCAGGTGCTGACAATTCCCAAATTTAGATCTGTAGCATGGCTTCTTTAAACTTCAGTCACCTCCATCTAATTGCTTAGATTCCATCTCCATTTGTATGTCTCACAGGCATCTCAAATTTAACATTTTCAAAATTGATTTTTTTCACAATTCATCTCTCCACTCACTTCCCTATAATATATCCCCAATTAAATATTCCCCATCTCAACACATGCCACTACCTCTGCTCATTTGCTCAAGAAAAAAAGTAGGAGTCATTCAATTTATCAGCAAATTCTGTTGATTATACTTCTAAAATATATCTTGAATCTGTCTACTTCTTTCCATATTAATTTACAGTACCATAATCTCTTGCTTGACTTATTACAACACCCTTCTAACTAGTCTCTCTGCTTTCTTTGGTAATCTCTTGCAACCTGTTCTCCATATAACAGCAAGAGTAATTTTTTAAAACATAAACCAGACCACATAACTACCCTACTTAAAACCCTCCAATGGCTTGATAGTTCACTTTGCATAAAATCCAAAGACCTTACTTTGGCCTATAAGATCTTGCATAGTCTGGGGCCCATATTCCTCTCTTCCTATTCATACCTCTCTCTTCATTGCCGTGGGAGCCTCCTTTTAATTTCTTGAACATACCGTAGGCTTTGTACATACTGTTCCTTCTTAACTAGCTCCTTTCACGACTATCTATCTCCTTTTCATCTTGTAGGTTTCAGTTTAAATGTCACTTCCTTAGTAAGTCCTTCTCGAATCATTCTCTCTAAATAGGTCCGCTCTTCCTATTCAATCCCACCACTCTTATTCTTTATCTCAGCATCCCGTCTGCTTTTATAAATAATCCCTCCCATTAGACAATTACTTATTTACTCGTTATTTTTCTGTCTTCCTCATGACACTGTAAGCTCAACGAGGGCAGAGACTGTACCCATTTCATTTATCACTATACTACCAACACCTAACACAAATCCTGTAGCTAATAATTACTTGTTGAATAAATGAATATCACAGATAAATATGTACAATGTAATGAAAATTATTGATTCTTATGCAGTCTTGCATTATAGAAATTTTAGGACTATAGCATCAAAGTTTCATTCAAGATTTTAAGCATTTGTCAAAATGGATGGAGGGCATTATTTTTGAGAAAGAGTCTTGGGTAATACGGCCTGTTCTCTACTCCAGTGCCTCACAAATTATCTATGGTGAATTTCCAATCTATAAGACTTTTGTAAAATACAATAAAATTGAACTACTAAAAACACAAAATAAAGACAAGAACAAACAAAATATAAGCCCAATTATTTTTATTAGCTTCAACAGACATAAAACTATTCTGTCAAGTTTCTACAAAACTTTTTAAACAGTTGTCAATGTCTATACTAATCTCATTGAAGATCAGTAACAAATGGTTGGAGACCAACACTGGTTTGAGAACTACACTTTGAGTAGTGTTTACTCCAACTTAAATGACTTAGATCATTGGGATCGGTTAGATAGTGTATCTCAAAGTCTCAACTATTCTTTCTACTAGAAAGAGAACTATTCTTTCTAGTAGAAAGAATAGTTGAAAACTATTAGAAATAAAATAGAAAACTAAGAAATAAAAGTTATAAAATTTAGAAATAAAATAGTTATAAAACTATTAGATGGCCCGCCCTGTGGCTTAGCGGTTAAGTGAGTGCGCTCCGCTACTGGTGGCCCCGGGTTCAGATCCCGGGTGCGCACCGAGGCACCGCTTCTCCGGCCATGCTGAGGCCGCATCCCACATACAGCAACTAGAAGGATGTGCAACTATGACGTACAACTATCTACTGGGACTTTGGGGAAAAAAAAAAAAGGAGGAGGACTGGCAATAGATGTTAGCTCAGAGCCGGTCTTCCTCAGCAAAAAGAGGAGGATTAGCATGGATGGTAGCTCAGGGCTGATCTTCCTCACACACACACAAAAAAGTATTTTAAAAAACTATTAGAAATTAAATAGTTAGAAAACTAAGCCCCTGAGATCATGAATATAAATTGGAGGGTGGGAAAAAACTTTCCCTAAATTAAGCCTGTTCTTTTTGTTTCCCACACATTTACTGGATTTAGAAAGAGGTGATATGGGAGAAAAAGTCAAATATTACCCTTGGGATGTTACAGAGAAACCAATTGGTTGTTGAGATTTATATTACTAGCTGGGTTAGTGTAGCCTTTTTATCAAACTTGATTACATTGGATACATTATAAAATTACACTGGATACATTATTTCCATCATAGCTAGTTTCTCTTAACTCACTTTTCTGTCCTAAAATATTCTGCCTTTGTGTTTTGTCCCTCATCCATTCCCACATCCTTATTTTTCTCAGTATGTGTCTTTTTTACCCCATTGGCACAGTGCAATGCTATGGCTGGACCTAAATAAAAAAGAGAAGAATAACAGGACCAAAAGCTAGGATATAGGGAGTTTTCCCCCGACCTTGAGCATCTACGGAGAGGAATACAAGGAAGATATGCTGATTATTATCTGCCTTCCTTTGACTTACTGAGGTACCAAGTTTATTCCCCATGTATTATGCCTTACAGCATTGGTATAAAAGAAATTCATTACTTGTGCCACTTCAGGAATGCCCATGTTATCTGAACACAGGAGTAGACTTTTACAGTAACTAGAAAACAGTAGAAATACTTTTAAATCCTTCATCTAAGGGGAATTCAACATCCCTCATACTCCAAACGGATTTAGTCATCTTCCTGATGATGAGGAAGAGAGATCTGGCATGTCTTGCTTATATGTGGCTATTGGTATGTCCAAAGGCAGGTCTATACCTTAAGGTGAATTTCCTCACAATATATGGCATACCACCCAATCTCAAATGCAAGTTCAATTCCAGCCCAGTTCAAATACAGTCCCACTTCAGAGTTGAACATTTAAACTTAGTCCATACCGTTTTGAGCCAAATGAGTTTTTCTAGCATAAAAAGAAATCATCCCTTATTCTAGAAGCTGTGTATGGCACTCATTTACGTCTGTCTCCTCATCCAGCCAACGCACACCCGAATCTCTAGATTGAACTGGCTTCTCAAGACTCTTGCAGCTGGGAATAACTTGCAGTTCAGTTGAACTTATTGTCAGGACTCTGTACTTGAAATTCTAGCATTGGAGTGGCTACAAGGCCGCAGGTTTTGGGATTGAGAGATGTTAGCTAAAGCTGTTTAATGCATAATTGTCTAATGCTCTGGCAGACGAGAATTCTTTTCAGTTTTCCTTTTCTTTTCCTCTCCTTCCTCATCTTCCTTCCCAATCCCAGTTTGTACAGCTTACACTGTGTTAGGGAGGTGTTGGATTTGTAGATAAGCAAAAGCGATTCTAGAAAATAGAAAGGAAAGAGGGGCAGTAGGGTTAGCTGCAGCTACCTCTATCTCCTTTTTAAGCTTTGGAATTCCAATGGGAATTAGTCACATACTCTCATGTCTTATTACGTTGAATCACTTTTGAATTTTTTAAAAAAATGCAGAGGGTGGACGTGAACACAGATTTAGGCACAAAATAGGTAACTACTGTCACTGGATGTAAATAACTTTTCCCATGGGGTTATTTTAACTCTTCATTAGAGAAGACTAGTCTAGTGAAGACTTTGACTTGTTGCTCATCTTTCATACTACAAAAAAATAATTTTCATCTTCTGTTACGTTCTTATACTGGAAATTCAGGTGGTAAGATAAGAAATATATTTTCACGTTTTAATCCTATTACTGGTTATTCCAGTTTTTCCACTTGCTCTGGTTTCACAATTCAAGAAATATTGAAGTGATGCAGAGATAAGACAACAGTGGGGCCTGATCCAGGGTATAACTGACATCAAATTTCTGAATGAACTAAATGAAATACACTTCCATTCCAGAAACGTTAGTGACAACTCTCAGTCAACCAGAGAACCCAAGGAGGTTTATATCTATTCCTCTGATTAGCTCATAAAATAGTTCCAGAGAACTACATAATATGAGGTCCTTTAGACACCTAGAAGACCAACTTGGGACTTTTCCTAACTGTTGCACAATATCAGTCAAATTCTGAGAACCACCACTTGAGAACTGGAAATCTTGGAGAGAGTTTAAAGAGCCACAATGATTGTTAATAACCTTGACAGGTTGTAGAAATGGGCAGATAATTACAGGATGAACTTAATAGACAGAAATACAGAGTAATTTAGAGGAAGAGAAAAGTGAAACACTAAATACAAGGGAGGCGGCTTGGCTTTGTGGGAAAAATGTGGGAATCAGTAAACCACAAGTAAAACATGAATTTGCCATGCAGTGCAGTTGCTTTATCATTATCTTTATTAAAAAAAACCCAAAAATTTGTAGAGTACATGTGAGAATATTGCATTTAAGAAGGCAGTTATCCCCTAGTCATTTATACAATTCTTTATTAAGCACCTATCATATGCTGGACACTCTGAGCGCTGGCATAAAATGGGGAAGACGACATAAGATCCCTACCTTCACGGAGCTCGCTCAAGTGTGGTAAATGACAAAGCTAGCATCTTTAATACTGCCTTTAGTTCGTATTTCGCAGCAACTTCGAGTACGTATAGCAAGTACTGTGAGCACCTTGAGGTAGGGATCCTATTTTTACATTTTGGATCCCATTCCGTGGCTAGCACAACACCCTGTAAGCAATCAAGTTGGATTAAGGGGTAAAAATAAGCCCTAAAAGAACTAAAATTTGAAAAAGTAAACACTTGTCTGACCACCAAATATGTCGATCGAAATCCGCACGTTTTCTCTTCAGCTCGTAATAAATATTTGCGAACCTATTACATGCAGAGCAGTTCTCAACACAATGCTTTGTGTATACAAGGGATGGTGGGAAGGGATTCAAACTGCACATCGTGGTAATTGCCGTGGATATCCTGGGCGGGTGGACAGCCCATCCTCCGCGAGTTTTTTTCCTTTCTTTTTTCTCTTTTAGCCGAAAGACAAAACCCTTAAGCAGAAACCACGGGGGTGGGATGCACCGCAGGACTCGGGGCACAGACCCAGCTCGCGCGCACCGAGCTCGCTCGGACAGCTCGGCAGGCGTGGCGGACCCGCTCCCACACGCAGCTTCGCGGCGCCCGGAGTCTCCGAGCGGACGAGGCGTCCCCCCAGAGGAAAGACGGGGCGCCGCAGACGCCCCCCGGAGGAGTCACCGGCCCCAGCCCCGCCTCTGGTCCTGTTCCTCTCGGGCTTCCCGGACCAGTCGGGCGTGCGCTCCAGAGAGGCCAGTGGGGCACCATCAGGACACCAGCCACGCTGGCCCCCCGCAGCATCCACCCGCCCACCCTCTCGAGCCCCACAGCCCAGCAGGCCGAGCAGGCCGGACGCCGAGGCCTCGCGGTATCGAGCCACCGTCCGCCCCGCCTCCTCGCCTTCCAGCTGGCCCCGCCCTCGCTCTCTCACCCTCCCCCGCTCCCGCCTCGCTTCCCCGACAATCTCTTCGCGCTCCCGGCCCGGCACGCGCGCTGCGACCGGCAGCCGCCGCCGCCGCCGCCGCCGCCGCCGCCGCCGCGGAGCGTTCCTCCGCCGTGCCTGGCTTCCAGCTTCGGGCCGGAACCGGAAGTTTAGGGGGCGTGGCCGACTGAGGCCCGGGGACCGAAAACGCGGCCGAGCCCTGAGCCCGGAGCCGGAGCCAGAGCCTGGACCAGAACTTGGCCGCCGCCTGCACAGCCGCCGCAGCCCGCCGCCCGCCGCTCCTGCCCCGCGCCGCCGCCGCTGCCTCGGCCGCCACCGCCGCGAGCTCGGCCGCCAGTGGTCCGCGGACTTTGGGTGTCCGGGTTGAAGGTCGGTCCGGACGTCGGACCCAGCTCGGTTCCCGGACTGTCCGGGCGGCAGCGGACGCCGCCGCCGCCGCCTCCTTGTCGCCTCAGCCTGGCGTTTTGTTCCCAGAGCCCGGAGAGGCGAGCGGCGCTGACAGTGATTTTGACAGTGATTTAAACCTGCTTTTGTTGTTGTTGGCTTTTCGTTGTTTGGTTTTGTGTGTTGTGCGTGTGTGTGGCGGTTTTTCCCCCGTGGTGCATTTTTTTTTTTATATTATTATTGTGCCTTTTTTTATTTTTCCTCTTTTTTTAACCCCGTGAACGTTTTTTTTGGTCGGGGCTTCCGAGTATGTTTTATGACGGTTGATTTTACACCAGGAGGTTTGTCTCCGAGGAAGACCCAGGGAACTGGATATCTAGCGAGAACTTCCTACGGATCCCCGGCGCCTCGGGAACATGGGAGCTGCTGCGAAGTTGGCGTTTGCCGTCTTTCTTATCTCTTGCTCTTCAGGTAGGTGCAGGCAGCGCGGCGGGGCTGCTGCTGCTCCTGCGGCCGCTGCTGCCGCTGCTGGCGGCCGCGGTTGTTGTTGGGTCGGCGAGCTCCGGGGGAGCCTGGGGAGGTTCCCCCCCACCCCGAGCCCCGCGGCTGCCACCCCCCGGGTCTGATTGGGATCTGGAAGCCTCCATGAATTTTTCTCGTTTTGAGTCAGGTTGGCGAGCTGATAAGAGCGACTGCTCTGTTGTTGTGGAAGTGAGAAAGTCATGGTTTGTGGCCATAACACTGGATGACAGCGCTGGTTGGGTTGCAATTAAGCCGCAGATACCACAAGTGACAATTTGTGCGAAGGTTTGAGACCTGAAAGACGTATTCCAAAATGTCATTGAGTGTGGCATCCTCTAAAATTAAAGGTGTTTTTAAAAATCGTGTTGTAATGAGCGCTTCATCGGTGGCTATCACGACAGAGATCAAGTCAGTTGCTACTTAATTTTGACCGTGAGAAACAATGCATCATATCAGCAATTTCATCTGGGTCTCCCCTCACGTTTTCTTCAAGTGCAGTGTCCAGCAGTGTTAAAAATAGTTGTTGTTGTTGTTGGAGTATTAACTATAACCCAGTGCAGAAGAGGTATGCCGCTGTGTGTCGGTAATGTGCTGGCTTTCAACCACCATTTATGTGCTCTTTTCTGGCATAGATTTTGCTTACCTACGGAATACTTATTTTAAACGCGTTGTATCGAAGCATTGTTTTCGGTTTAGAACAGCCCATTTGAGATTGTTGGTACTGTCAAATAGCCTATAGTCATAAGATCGGTTTTGGTCCAAGGTTGGAAGAATAATCTGGCCCTTTTACATTTGAAATTTTGATTTTGTGAGAACGTTCTGTGGTTGCAACCAGTGGTTGGAAAACTATCTAGTCTTTTGTATTTGAAATTCTATAAATGAATACAGCATCTAGCTCAAAGGTGTGCAGATGTACGTAACAGGAGAGTGAGTTAGATGAAACAGTTTAAAGTCACAATGAATTTATTTATCATAAAATTCAATATTCGGTGACTAGGTTGTGAGAGAGAATTGTCAGGGGGGAAAACGAATTGACAGGTTTCATGGCCATGTCTTTATCTCATTTGCCACAGGGAAATTAGAGGGTGGTAGTCTTTTCTTTGTGTACCTCTGTGGTGTGTGTGTGTGTGTGTGTGTGTCGGTGTCCCCGTCCTCCCTACCGCCCTTTTTTAAAGAATCTTTTGTGATGTATAGAATTTTGCTGAATGGTACATTTCCTTGTGGTTAATAAATGGATAAAGTCTAGTCTTATGTCTGTAGTGGTATTGATCAGTTCCGGGTGGGCTGAATATGTTGTGAAATGGCGATCATTGCCAGAGATTAACCAAAAGAATCATGTCTGTTTAAATGGAAGAAGGAACATGCTTAAGGCAGGCTGACAGTTCTTTTTGTGCAAGGTTTGGGGAGGAAGATAAACAATGGTGTCTCTGAAATGAATGAATACCTTGATGGCATTAAACCTCTTGCTTTTGTGACATGACTTAACCATGTAGCTTTTATTTTTCCCATAGTACTCTTTCTCCTCTGCCCCTGTATGTTCTGGTTGGTGAACTCCTCTTGTTCAAATCCCTTTTTCTGATCTCCTGCCCTTGAGGAGGAGGGGCATCATGGCCACTGACCAAGGAATTGTGGATATTATTCCCTTCCAGACCCACCTGAGTCACGCTAATTGGTGAAGCAGGTTATTCTTGAGCAGTCTCAAGGTATTACTTCTGGAAAAGCAGGCTGTCGCTACACATCTTATAGCTCTCTCTGCTTGGTTTGGGAGTGAAAAGAATAGAGCATTAGCTTCTTCTAGGATTATTTTCACTGGGCCAGGAGGTTAATAGCTAAAATTATGAAATAAAGTAATTTTGTTGCTATAGAGGGTATAGATGTTCCACTTACATTAAACTAATATTAAATATTATTGCATAGTTTTTTTACATAAACATTCCTAGTTGAACTAAAATATAATTCTATTGAAGATAATTGAAATAATCTTAAAGACTTTAATCCATATTTATACATGAAGATTTTTAGTACTTAAAATGTCTGATTTTTTAAAAGAGCTTTTGTTATGAATCAAATGCACTCTAAAAAAGGATGATTATGTTTCTTTTCCTAAATGATTTTTCTATGTAATATGTAATCTGGCATGCGGGAAGAGTAAGGATGGCTATTTTTATGAAGATTTGAAAATTTCTCAAGTTGTCAGTTTTTTGTTTCTGGATATTTGATTTATTTTTAATCAAATGAAGAATAGTAGTAAAGAGCAGTTTTATTTCAGGTGTTTAGGATGGATGTTTACTGTTTTCTGTAGGATTTTTGTGGACTTCGATTTTTCAGTTTCCATCCTGTGGTGTATATACTGGAGACTGGTTATGCAGACTATTCCTGTAGGATATGGCCAAGTGTATCCTTTCACTCCAGCGGAAACATTTCAGAGTTTTGCCCTCATCCTAAAATGCCTTCAGATTCTCCTTGATTTTGAATTTTTTCATTCCCCTTATCCTGTTATTCTGTTTCAAAACACAAATCTACTTATTAGTTTTTTTGTTTTTAAAGCATTGTGGTTAATTTGTCTCTTTCTCCACATTTGTTAAAATGTGAGGATGAGTTTAATGCTTGCTCTAGTACTTAGGTTTATCCTATTTAGTGTGATGCATATTGTGGTGTTTGAGTTGCACTGAATAAGTTGAGAATTCCTTTGGATTCTGTGGAAGCTGGAGCAGTCTGGTCCATATATTTGATGAAATAAGAAATGGAAATAAAGTAATTATGTGCATTTGCTTCAGTTCAGCTAGGCAGTACTCTGTCTGTGTGCGCGGGCGCGTGCACGTGTGGGCGTGTGTGTGTTTCTGTGAGTGAGTGCCTGTGTGGTTGGAGGGGGAATTGGCAGTACAGTGAATCTTCTGAGACTCTTCTGAACTTTGGCTAACAAGTGATAGATATTAAATCCTTTGTTTTCTAAAAGGCAGAACCTCTTAAATGTAGTCTGTGATCAAATTCAAATATATATTGGAACATCAAGACCAGAAGAAAAATAAAACAAACCCCCTCACCCCGCCTCCCAATTCATTTTGAATTTTTTTTCTATTTATGATAAGCTAGTAGTTCTCAAGCTTGGGTAACTTTTGCTTCCGCCCCTGCACCTCTCCCCCAGGGGATATTTGGAGACATTTTTGGTTGTCTCAACTGTGGGGGAGGAGGGGAGGGTGTTCTACTGGCATCTAGTGGGTGGAGGGCAGGGATGCTGTTAATCATTCTATAATGCCCAGGACAGCCTTCCACAACAAAGAATTATTTGGCTCAAAATGTCAATAGTGTTGAGATTGGGAAGCCCTATTCTAAACTCTTAATTTTTAAAAGCATTAGTATATTAGTAAGAGGGCTCTGTTCTCTCTCCCACAGTTAGTCATCTAAATTTTGCAAGTGCGTGGTATTGATGATCTCCAGGTGACCTTATATTGAGAGTTTTCATTATCTTTTAAAATTAGAAAGATTAGAGAGATAGATTACTATAGGTATACACATTATTTCATCCTATTATACTTTAATAAACATATTTTGCTGACTATTATGAATAAACTCTCTCCAATCACTTGTTATGATGGAGTGCTTACTGCATATTCATAGATATGATGAATGATTGGTCAACATTATCAAGTTTAATTATATTTGCTTTTGATCCAGTAGTCTCTTTGCTATAATAATCATCTTTAAGGATATTTCCTTTTATCCTTATTGAAATCACTGGGTGGTGTGGTAGAGGCAGAGTGTGTGTGTGTGAGTGTGAGAGAGAGAGAGAGAGTTTAACATGGTGCCTGCAAGTTTTGTAAATTTTATATGGAAGAAACATGTTCACTGTTACGTGTTCCCTCACTGGTTGCAAGGTATACATTCAGTTTTCTTTCTTTCTTTTTTTTTTTTTGGGGGAAGATTAGCCCTGAGCTAACATCTGATGCCAATCCTCCTCTTTTTGCTGGGGAAGATTGGCCCTGGGCTGACATCCATGCCCATCTTCCTCTGATTTACTGGGACGCTGCCACGGCATGGCTTGACAAGCAGTGCGTCGGTGATGGGAATCTGTGTACCCCGGGCTGCCGCAGCGGACGCACACACAACCACTACACCGCTGGGCCGGCCCCTCAGTTTTCTTTTTTAAAGATTATTCTTTTGTCTAGCTAACTTGAATCTCAAGAAACTTTTAAAGTGATTTCTTAATTATATATTTTTCTTGAGACTCATTAGCTGGGATTTGGTTACCATTAGGCTTATTTAGGCTACACTAAGTAATATTCTATGATCTATCGCAGACCCTTGTCCTTTTTAAGGTTAAATTTTGACCATAATTAATAAGTGCTTACCTTGTTTTAAGGAAGCTAACCAGTCAGCCAGGATAAGAATTACAGTGAAACTCTTAAAAAGTAGCACTACACCGTTGAGATGGAAAATTATCAAGTCATTCCCACAAAAAGTATGCAAATAAGGCTCATACTGTCTTTGTAACACATCGCCCTGCACATATCTGGTACTACTGACATTTTCACCTTTTGGGTCCTCCAGACTCATTGTTTCATGAGAAGTAAAGCATAACTAAATCAAATGAGATTTTAACAATCTCTAAATTGTTCCTTTAGGTTCTAAAACTATTTTGTTGCTTTTTTCCTTTGGAAGTACTCTTGTGTCTTATCTTTGATGTCTCATAAATCTGTGATTTATATTTGTCTTTTCATGCTGTCTTATGTTGCCACTTGTCATCGTGCCTCTCAGATAGTAAGTTAGGTAAGGTTGGCGGTGTTTGATCTTGAGGTCACTGGTACTCCTTCACTTCTTATTCCATATTCTATAAGTCATCATTTCTTCCATTCCCTTTCATTATAATTTTTCCACTTTCCTCCCTTCTTAGTTTACTCTTTTTTCCCCTCTGTCCCTTCTGTACTTCCCATATTGGAGGCTGCTTGCTTGTGGAACCTGCTCTTTGCTTAGCATCAAGGGTGGCTTGCTCAAGTGGGTTCACTCATGGTTTAAATGAAAACGGATTGAATTCAGAATGCTTGAGAATTGACTAGCTAGTCTTTTCCACTGTTCTTTCATTTGTTGGTTTCTGGAATACCACGCACACACTTGGGAGTAGTGTTACTCTCTTGGAATCAAATGGCTTGAACTTTAGATTGCTCTTACTCCCTTTTTAATATTCTGGTTTTCTTTAACTCTTTGCTTTGAAAAGTATATCTCTTTTTATTATTCATTCATCATCCCTGTTTAAGCTAAAATTTGACCAGACCAGAGAGTGTATTTATTGCCATAGCTGGGACCACATTAGACTTCCTCTGTGGTAGATTTAATTCTGTTAGGTTATAATAGTCATGTCTAGACAGAACATTGATTTCAAATTGACTATTGAACATGAAAGTTCCAGGAATAGTGTAGAGGAAGGAGAAGGAGAAGTCGAGAAAGTAAGAAAACTACTGTAGATAACAGTTGACCTTCCGTCATTCTCCGGCTAGATTTGTTAGTCACTTTCATATACCCAGCACATCTAGTGGTCAGGTTTTGCTTAATAAAAAACCTTGTGTTGTTGTCTCTGAGGTTGGATTTCTTAAACTGTTAGAATGGTGGGCTTAAGAGAAAAAATTGGGAGGTTCTTGTGGATATTGGACAAGAATGTGGTCGTGGTGGTCAGTGGACTTGTGTTCTGGTGCCAGCACTGCTACTGTCTAGCTCATCTATCATTTTCTTACCTGAATTATTGCAGTACCTTTCTAACGAAAACTAGCTAGTTCCCTGTCACTACTTCCTCTTCCAATCCATCCACATAGCTCCTAGATTGACTTCATTAAAAAATAAATCTGAATATGTCACTTCTGCTTCAAACTTTTCACTGACTTGTGAGTCACCTTAGCATAAAATTTCAAGTCTTAGAATGGCATGCAAGGTCCTTTATCATTTGGTTCCTGCCTGTTTTCTCTAACCTTTTGGTATAGTGGCTAAAAGTATAAGCTCTGGAGTTAGACTTCCTTGGTTTACATCCTGGCTTCACAGCTTAACCTTGGGCAAATCACTTCACCTTTTGTGCTTAGTTTTGTCATCTACAAAATGGGGATATTAATAGTGCCTACCTCAGAGAGTGGTTTGAAGATTAATGTCACATAAATGATAGGTATTCTGCTGTGGCTCCTCCTCAGCCTGAGTCCTATATTCCAGCTATACAAATTCAACTTGCAGTTTCCTGAATGTGTCATCTTTTATTGTATATCAGTATGGTACCTTTGTACATGTTATTTCTTCCTTCTTTACCTGGTTAACTCCTTGTTTTTAAGGCTGAGAAGTATCACCTCTTTAGAAACATTTTCTCTGCCACCCAACCCAGATTGAGTTAGTCGCTTTCTGTTCTTCTAACACCTTGTACATGACCTTGATTCCAGTAATGACTGCAAATGTTTACTTGCCTATATATACTTTAGACTATGAACTCTTCGAAGACGTCTTCTCTTTACCCACAGACCCAGTCCTAGAACCGGGCACTCAGTAGGTGCTCATCAAATGTTTATTGAATGAGTGGAGTAAAATTTTTTCATTTCTGGGCCTGTGTTTTCCTTTTATGTATTAAAGTGAGAAACTAGGATTAGATGATCCCAGACAGTGGCAGTGCTGGCAGCAGAAAAAATATGCTCATTATTTAATCTACAATCGAGGACATGTGCCTAGGTATAGAATATAGGGAAAACAGGACCCGAGGGAAAACATAGACCTGCCCTGGCTGAGCTCTTCTCTATTCTGGACTAACTGAATGAATTAAACACACATAAAGGTGATAAAACAAAATTAGATTGTAGTTTTGAAGAGTTAAGATTTTTTCATTTAGGAAAGGCTTGCTGGAGGAGATAGATCATAATAAGAGGAAAAAAAATGTGTTGGTAGGAGGTTGAGAAGGATATTCATCTTAATATGAAGGAAAAGGCACAAAACAGGATCAGGAACACAGAGAACATTTGCGAGTAAACTTGACCATGGATGGAAGGCAAATTGAGAAGGGGAATTTTGACAAAATCTGAGGAAGAGATTTATGTGATGAAAAGATGTTTGTAATTGCCTGCAGAAGTTGAACAATCTTAGCTGAGAGGGTTAAGTCCAAATGAAAAGTAATTAAAACCTGGAGGAGGTAGGAGTGGATGATATAGATCCTGATGGATGTCCCAAATACATATACGTGGAATATAGGGCAGAAAAGCGGCTTGAAGATTAAAGTAGGATGGTAGCACTACTAAATAAAATTGGTAAAGAAATAGCAAGCCAGAAGAAGATAGGAAGCAGTTTCGTAAGTAAAGAAATTCCGCAGACAGATATGGATTTAGATTATAAGCATGAATGAAAATACAGACGTAGATTTGGAAAATAAGAGTACATAAACATGAGAGTATGTAATATTCTTTTACAGGGGCAGAGACGCTGTGTGATGGATATGTCTTCATTGTGAGGTCGAGTTAAAGAATTCTAAGCACTAGTGGCTCAATATGTTGTTTGTGTTTAAATAATGGTCAAATTCCAGTAATTGCATGAATTGCTCATACTGGTCATCCAGATTATATTCTTTGCAATCTAAGTGAGGCATCTTTCTCAAATAAATTATACTGTTCTGTAGAAGTAGACTTGGAAACTTTTCCGACTTGGTATATGCAATTCATGCTTGAATCCTAAACCTTTTCAATACCGTTCTTTTGGATCAGATAGAAGCACTTTTTTAGTTTTTGGTTAACTATTTTTGTAGCTATAGTCACAAGGGAATCATTTTATTCTCTAATGTTGCTGAAGAACATAAATGTAAAGCAATAAGATGAGTATTAGAAGGACCAATGTAGGGAGAGATAGCCTTTTAAAAGATTTTGAAAATGAATTATCTTTACATATTATAATAAAAATAAGCCTGTCTATATGTAAAGCTTTAAGGGAGGATTTTTCCTGGTTATAATTACTAACTTCACAATTTATATTTTATAGAAATGAGACCTTTATTAGGAAAAAAATCTGTTGGTCTTCACATCTTTATGACTATAAATGATAAATCAAGCTTGTTCCAATGCATTATTTCAAGAGGAAGGGGCATGGGCAAGTTATGAGATCTTGGCAAGTTTCTAAAACTTTGAGATTATTATTTTTATTTGTAAACCAAGATGCATTAAATGAAATAATATGTCACATAACACAGTTGCTGGTTCATAGTAGTTATTACATATATGTATTAGTTTTTAACCTATCTTTAAGCCTTCTTTTTAAAAATATAGTATGTAAAACACTTACAAATATAGATTCAGTTCTTGGGGGATATTTTAAAATTTGCTGATAAATTGCTTATCAGTAATATGAAATAATATTCTGACTAAATGATTCAGCCAAAGAAAATATCAATAAAGAGTGCCAGTAGGTGCCAGGAAATACCTGGAACATTCAGATGTCATAGTTCTTTTACAAAGAGTTCTTTAAGGTCTCATTGTTCTAGTATGCATTAAAAAGAAACGTTGGAGTAAATCTTCATCTCTATTTGTTGGAATTTAAAATATTTTTCTTAGTTTCACTTAGACCTTAAGTTTTTGAAACATTTTCATGTAAAAGTAAAGTCTTGAAAGATTCTCAAGTCTGTTTTTGAGTAACAGCTACAAGCTTTGAAAACATGATCATTCGAGTTTTGAGATCAATATTTTGAATGTGGTATATAATATTTTGGACTAAAACTTAAGAGTCTCTCATTCAAATTCCTACTTTTTTACTGACTCCTCTTTGACTTTGGCAATCACTAAGACCTCACTTTACTCATCTCTAAATTAAAGATGATGAAATAAGTATTCATTCATTTAACAAATAAATATTAAACTACATACTAGGCACTGTGCTAGGTGCTTGGGTGCAGCAGTGAACAATACAGACATGATTATGCCCATATGGAGCTTATAGTCATAAAGTAAGTAGTCAAATGAATAAAATAATTGCGAATTGTCATATATGCTCTGACAGGAACAAATAGGGTCCTGAGAGGGTAGCTCTTCATTTGCCTCACATCACATATCATAATCTCTAACTACTTGGTTTATTTATCTACCTATTTATTGTCTGCCCTTTCCACTGCTGGAATGTAAGCTCTGAGACAGGGTGTCTCAACCTTCATCATAATACCCCCAGGGAGTAGCACAGATTCTGGCACAGAGTAGAAGCTCAATAAATATTTGTCTATCTGAAGAAATGCGTGCAGGGATGGGACCGAAGACATAGCTAGGGACAAGAGCATGCAGGGGTTTTGCTCTAATGTGGGAAGGAGTTAGAATAAAATCCAAAGGGCAGTGGGAAGCAAAGAGTTTTGAGGCGCTAGATCTGGGTTATGTGTTAAGATCACTTTGGCAGCTATCTGGAAAGTATACTGGAGGTGTGTAAGAGTAAAGAGGTGAGACCGGTTAGGAGGCTGTTACATCCACCTAAGCTAGAGAGACTCTCCAAGATCCCTTCTAGCTTTGAACATTCTCTGTATCCTGAAGCTTGCCTACACACTTACCAGTCTTCCTCTCGTGTTTTCTTAGTTACCCCATTTTTTCCCTACTTATCATTACTTGAAAAGAAATGGATAGGTTTATTGTGCACATGATAACTTTGAATATGTCATACACACACACACACTCAGAAAAGAGGTAATAAAACACATAGCAGAGGTTATTGAATTTTTGTGGCAAATTCCTATTTTTAGATTTTGTACATCTGCTAATTTATGTTCTTATTTACTAAGCATTCCTATTTCTCTCTGAAACTTGGGCTTTAGTCTTTTTCAAATGCCTGTTTTTTCACAAGATCACCTCTTTGTTGTTTTAAACATGTAATATACTGTAGTGTTGGTGTGGTTGAAGATTCAGAAGTAGAAACTCAGCATATTTTGTATCTTAATCTTTCCAGGTTATCAAAGGATAAATAGTTAATACTATGGGCTATTATTTTTACACAGGGTTATGGCCTCTAACTCTAAGTAGTCAGCTCGAATATTTTTATCTGTGAAAGATTTCAAGCCTCTACTGTGCATGGGAGGGGGAGGTGGTGCTTGGCGCAGGGAAATCAGCTCTATATTGGCCAAAGTTCAGCAGCAGCATCTTTGACTAGGAAAAACTGCATTATTACACAGAGATGAAACCAGAAGAGACCTTAAACTTTACTGAATTTAAAAATATAAGAGTGACTGCCTCTTTTCATTCTGTTTCACTCATTTTGGAAGCTGGTAAAGCTATCTATCTGTCTTTGGTAAGACACCTTCTATAAAGAAGTGTGGTTTCACCCTGTAAATATTATAGGCCATTTTATTTGTTATTATCTTAAGTAAAGTAGTTCTAGGAAAAGAACTGGTTGCTAGGTTTTGTGTTACCTGGTAGTATGCAGACTGCAGGATTAGTGAATAGAATTTGCTAATTGTTTTTATTTAAGCTAAGACTTGAAATTACTTTTATAAGTACACTTTAAAATGACATGAGGAGAAATGAAAAGTCAGAGTTAGAAGAGAATGATAAATGAGTAAGAGCAGTTGTGAGATATTAACTTATACAAGATGGGCATGGTAATAGTAAAACAGTTTGATTAGTAGGCATTTGGAAGTAGAATAAAACACCTTTCTGAATGACCAGGAAAAATGATTGAATAGCTACTGACCATGCTTTTATTCTATATAAACATTATATAACAGATCTTACCATGTAACCTTTTTTATTCTCTTCTTTAATTCTTTAGAGATACAAAAACCAGGTTTGGGTGTTGAATTAGGAAATTAATTGCTAATTATATTGTTTGTTAAAATGTAAATAGAGATTGCAGATTAGCTGAGAGGGCTAGAAATAATGGAAGCTATTAAATTAGGAGGCTTTAACTGCTGAGAGGGCCTAACAAACTGTCAGGTACTATTTTCTCCAGGAACTGCCTCTATCAGAATGATTTTATGAAGAATAAACTACTCAAGCTGATCCTCACTTCTGAAGGGTGGAGTAAAATTAAAAGATTAGGGTCAGAGAAGAAGAGTGTTAGTTACGCTTTTTTCTTTTTGAATCATGAAGATGGTTTTGATCTTTTATCCACAGATTTTATCTTTCACAGCTCAAGAATAGCTCCTACTGGGAATTGTAGTTCCTAGTTGTTTCCAAGATATGGAAAGAAATCAGCTCTAAGCCAGAGAGCAGAAGAGTAGATGAACTTGGTTTGTTGTAGATTATAGAATTTTCTACCATTGGAACATGTGGTTGGCCGGTAAGGGCTAGCTAATAGCAATAAAAACAAATCTTGTTTGTACAAATGTAGCTGTTGATTGGAAGGAATGGTTTTTTAAAAAACAAACAGCAGTAAGAATATCCTTCATCTCAAATTCAGTAAAAGTAAATGATTATGAAATTCTGGGCTGGTATAAGAAAGAGCATACATTCTGTAGGGAGAAAACTTGGATGTTGGGCCTTTCTTTACCATAGTGTAGTATACTGTGTGAACTTGGAAAAATTTCATAACCTTAGTTTCTTCATCTGTAAAATGGAGTTTATAATACTTACCTCCAAGATTATAGTGAGGATCAAAGGCTGCATACACAAACACAAGACACTTGTATATACATATATACATGAAACTTTTTAAGCTTTGAAATATTATTTCCAAATATTTGTAAATCATGCAGTGTTTTTTTTCAAGGAGTAGAGAACAATAGGAAAGATTCAAATGAACTGTAGTAACACTTCTAATTCAGAATTTGTGATTCTTCATTGTAGACATTTATCTTTACGCTATCTATGAATAAACGGGTTAATTCCATAAACAACTGAATATAAAATAGTAGAGAATGTCTATTTCTTACAGTGACTTTAAGAGCAGTGCTTGATATGGCCGTTCTCCAGCCTCATCCTTTGCCATATTGGCCCTCTGATGGTTCCTACGACAAACCAAGTGCTTTTTATTCCTCTGAGCTTTTTTTTTCACTTGGCTTCCATTAATACTTATGAGAGGGATTATATCTGACTTGTTCACTGTGGTTTCCCCAGTATCTGACACATTATAGGTGCCTAGCAGATTATTTGTGAATGAATGTTGAATGCTTTCAAGTGCTTAGGACAGGGGTCCACAGACTTTTTTGTAAAGGACCAGATAGTAAATATTTTAGGCAGTCTCTTTTGCAACTACTCAGCTCTACCAGTTGTAACACAAAAGCAGTCATAGACAATACACAAATGAATCTGTGTGACTATGTTCCAATAAAACTTTATTTATAGATACTGGAATTTGAATTTCGTATGTCACAAAAGATTATTCTTTTGATTTTTTTCAGCCACTTAAAATGTAGAAACCATTGTTCAGGAGCTGTACAAAAACAGGCTGCAGAGTGGATTTGACCTGCAGGCAGTAGTTTACCAACCCCTGACAGGACATTGTAAAAGTAGCACACCTCCCCCAACTTAGAAATATATTATGTTCCAAAAATTTTGTTTGGAACGTAGGAAGCATTTTCTTATCGGATCATTGTCATATGTGTTGATTAAGTTCCCAGACCCATCTACAAGCCTGCTTTACCTCTGATGCTCTACATTCCAGCAATACAACTTTACCCCCAGGAATAACACTGTCTCTGAGGGAAAATGGATTTACTGTTCTTTTTTGGACCAGAAGAAACACAGACTCTCCCCAGCATTATCAGAATTTCCTTCTTCCCTACTCTCTGTTCTTCTGCCACTGTGCTTTGCATCCTGGGAAGAACCCTGCTCCGTGGGGGTCCGGTAGGGTGGTCTGGTGACAAGACTTAAAAAGAGCTTCGTGTATGTGATTAGGGAGGAGGGCATGGGAGGAGAAGGGTTGGGGGGAGAGAAGACAGAAAGAAAGAAAACAGAAAATATCAGAATGAATCACACACAGTGTGAGTAGTATTGTTTTGTGAAACCTCTGTTATGTGTGTGATTGTATGTGTATATATACTGGGTCACAATGAAAAATGTATTTCTTATTGGGATTTGTGGTCAGAAAGTTTGAAAGCCTGTGCTATAAGAGTTTGGGATACTGATCTGAGATCTTTTTTCCCCTCTTTTTTTATATGAGAGACAAATGAACCAAATGAAAAAAAATATAAAGGAAGCCTCTTGACTGCTTGCTACAGTGTTTGTGGTACAGAGTTACCTTATGAGGTAAAACTTATCTGTTTTACAGATGAGGAAACAAGGTCATGTAGCTAATAAGCTTCACAGCTGAGATTCAAACAGATGTTTACCTTACTTTAGAAAATGCGCTTCATCCATTATACTGTGTTGTTTTCCCTATAGGGAAAGAAGCCATGTATGATTTCCATTGTGTTTCAGAGGACAGAAAATATCCCAATTGGTGGCAGATTTCTTGAGATGAGGCATTGGCTTAAGTATTAGGACAGGGCCACTGGAAGAAAATGGTTAGGCACTTTATATGAAGAACAACACAATATGTAAGAAAGGAGGGGGCTCTGTCATTTTGCCTTTATTTTTCTTCCCCCTCTGTAGTACTATCCCTGCTCCTTCATACCTCACCACTAATATCGGCTCTTAACTCATACTGACAACAGCAAGGGCTTGAGGATGAGGTTTAGTGAGGAAGAGTAACATAATCTTGTCTTTAACTCAAAGGAAAATGAGGAGGGAAACCCAAGTAGCAGGGCCACCTGGCCACCCAGATGGGTTGGCTCTTCCCAGGTGGCAATTGATAAGTGGGTGTAGGTAAAACAGGGCCTTCTATTAATTGTGTTACAAGCAGAAGTCTTGGCTTTGGAGACTTGTAGCTTTGATATGCTAATTGAAAATAGTTCTTTTTTAGTTATTAAGGGACTGCCTCTCTTAAGCAACGCTTGGTTAGTCCAGATTGTTACTCATTTTAAGTACTTAAAAATCATAATAGTCTAAGACATCTTTGTTTCTCTTATGTATTGAGTTAGCAAGTATGGTGAAAACTAATTTATGCTGATTGTGATCTCTGACATGATTTAGAATTGTCTTGGAAAGAAAAAGATTGAAAGGAAGGCTATTGTTCTTAACTGGAAAAATAACAAAACCATAGCAGACAGATAGATACCTGGTTAATTCAGTGAAAAGATGACAAACCCTTATAAAATGTGTTCATCTTTCTCAGGCTGAGTTGGGATTCTTTATTTTGCTATGGGAATTACTAATTCTTACAGAATTAGTTTCAAGTAGTAATATTTGAAGTGTTAAGACTTAATATCTTTTAGCCCTATTGCTTACCCCTGTGGTACTGCTTACCATATTCTTATTATAATTGCTTATCATTTACCAGCTGACCCTGAGTTCTTTCAAACTCATTCAGTGTAGTACTAAGTTTGTGTTTGGTGTAGGTTAAGAGCATTGGAACCAGAGCACCTTGTCTTGTATCTTGGCTCCATTATTTCCTGGCTCTGTGACCCAGGGCAAGTTATTTAACCTCTCTGTGCTACGGTTTTCTCATCTGGAAAAGGGAGATAATAATGGTACTTTAACTTTATACAGTTGTTATAAAGTATAGGTGAGTTAATAGATGTAAAGTGCTTTGAATGATGTTTGGCATGTAGTAAGCATTCTAAATAACTCAGTAAAAAATATTAGTTGAAAGATAAGACACAGACTGGGAGAAAATATTTGCAGTATTTGATAATATCTGGTAAAGGACTGTTATCCAAAAGAAACAAAGAACTCTTAAAATTCAAAAAGAAGAAAACAACCTGATTAAAAAATGGGCCAAAGACTTTAACAGACACCTCACCAAAGAAGATATACGGATGGTAAATAAGCATATGAAAAGATGCTCCACATCATGTCATCAGGGAAATGCAAATTAAAACAATGAGATACCACTACACATCTATTAGAATGGCCAGAATCTGGAACACTGACATCCCGAAATGCTGACAAGGGCATAAAACAACAGGAGCTCTCATGCATTGCTGGTGGGAATGCAAAATGTTCAGCTGCTTTGAAAGACAGTTTGGTGGTTTCTTATAAAATTAAACATCCTCTTACCATACGATCCAGCAATCACGCTCCTTGGTATTTACCCAAAGGAATTGAAAACTTATGTCCACACAAAAACTTATACACCCATGTGTATAGCAGCTTTATTCATAATTGCCAAAACTTGGAAGAACCAAGATATCCTTTAGTAAGTGAATGGACAGATAAACTGTGGTACATCCAGACAACGGAATATTATTCAGTAATAAAAAGAAATGAGTTGTCAAGTTGTGAAAAAACATGGAGGAACCTTAAATGCGTACTACTAAGTGAAAGAAGCCAATCTGGAAAGGCTACATACTGTATGATTCCAACTATATGACATCTGAAAAAGGCAAAACTATGGAGACAGTAAAAAAGATCAGGGGTGGGGTGGGATGGGGGAGATGAATAGGCAGACCACATAGGGCAGTAAAAATATTCTGTATAATATTATAATGATGCATATATATCGTTATAAATTTGTCCAAACCCATAGAATGTACAGCACCAAGAGTCAGAACCCTAAGGTAAACTGTGGACTTTGGGTGATTATGATGTGTCAATGTAGGTTCATCCTTGGTAACAAATGCACCACTCTAGTGAGTGCTGTTGATAATGGGGGAGGCTGTGCATGTGTGCAGTCAAGGGGTATGTGGGAAATCTTTGCACCTTCCTCTCAATTTTGTTGTGAACCTAAAACTGCTCTAAAAAAAAATAAAGTCTTAAAAAAAAATGTCTAATGCTGCTTGTTGTTTTTGCCTAGCACAATGTCTAGCTTTGAACTATCTACTGAATATGAATGAGTACAATGTAGTGAATCTGAAACTGAGACCATCTCAGTATATTTAGTGAGAAACTACTTTTGCAGATGGCCATGCTGTTTTGTTCGGGATACACTAGTGATTGTTTTATTTATAATATTTATGTTTATGTGTTTATTGGACTCTGGTTTAATTCTAGAACATCACTTGGTTTTCAGGGAAGAATACTAACATTTTCAATTGTGTAATGTGGTGGTATTGTTTTATATAGAGATTTAGGGAGGATCTTTTCAGAAAACTATAAAATAGAATGGAATAGTGTGATATTCGGTAGTATATTCCCAAATGAGAGCTTCTCAGAACCTTCTTTCCAAAATGAGATAAAGACAAAGGGAGTGTGTGTGTTAGGGCAGTAACTGAAATTTTCAGAAGTATATCTTGTTTTATTTTCCCAGTATTTGAATATCAACATCTGGGAAGATAACTTCCATTTATTAATGCTTTATAGTTTTCTAAGTGATTTCATGTATGTGCCTATTTGATCCTATTTGAACCTATTTGAAATAGGTTTCATGGTTTTTTTTGTTTGTTTTAACTCAGACCCTGGGATGATAGAATTTGCCTGAAGTCACTAATCAGTGGGGCTAGAACTTAAACTCTGATTTTTAAGATCAGTGTTCTTTTATAAAAGTAAAGAATGCTTACCACCTTTTCTCTCATCCTCCTCTGCCAGCTCCCACCCTTAGTGGGGAAATGTTTGTAGTCGTTTATAGAGGTAGTTGCTTTGCAGATAATTCTTGTACCACACTTTGAGAAATCCATGCTTGGTGGGGAATGGGGGCAGCCAGAAGTAGCAATACAGCAGTAGGAAGCAGCAGAGTGAGCCCGAATTCCAGGGCAGAGGTGGTTGTGCTCTTGCTTGCATAGCTTGATGGCGAGCAAAAATCCCTGTTAATTGTTGCTGAAGGAAATTTGTAGGTAAATCCTGCCTTTGATTGCTGTAGAAGTGCTTTTATCAATCACTTTTGCTTTTTATGAAGAATGGTTAAAATTGTTTTCCTAATGGACCCTATTAAGTGAGTCCTGTTACACGTGTTGGAGTTTTACGTTATTACATTTGTTAGGTCAAAATTGGAACTGGCAAGTTATGTCACAGCCCAATTATTATGTAAAACAATAATGTTGTTAATGATTATCATCTGTTAAAACTGCCATTATTAACAGCCACCACTTATTGCATGCTCTGGGCTAAATGCTTTTAAGTTTAGGTGATAATGTGTATGACTCACCCTACAAGATAAATATCCCCATTTTATAGATGAGGAAACTGAGACTCAGTGACTTGCCTAAGGCTGCGTAGCTCTGTAAGTAGCAGAGCCACGGTTTGTAACCTAGGTCTGTAGGGCTTAAATCTGTTTTTTCTATTGAATCAAATATTCTGAAATGTATATTAAAATAGGAGTTAACAATTCCAGGGAAGCGTGACTTTCTTTGAACCTGTTCTGCCAAGGTGCTCTCCCCCTGTCCCCACCCTGACAGCAGCTGCTGTTGCTGGTACTCCTTAAAACCTGTGATGTAGTAAAAGATGCTGAGTTAGCAAACTGAGTTGTTGATAGTCTACCTGTAGCAGATACAGCAGGCCTTTCTCCACCTCTTAAATAAAAGTAATTGTTTATCCACAGCTGTTTAAAGACTGAAAAACAGAAGTTGTTCGTTTTGGTTATACAATGAGCCAGAATCAGAACTAGGTCAGAATTCATTTGCTCTGAACACCACTTGAGTAATTAGTGAATCAAGTGATCAAAGTAAATGCATCTTTTAAAAATGATTATACCTTGATTCAGAGAGGTTGAATTAATTGAAATTTGCTCCTGTAGAAGAAAACAAATCCAGGTTCTTTTTGACTCATATTTGGAAAATAATTTAATGATAGTGGTCATTAATTGCCCACTTGTTGCTTGTTACCTGTGCTGGGTGGGTGAGGAAGAACACATTTGTTAAGTATGAATGGTTCTGATATTTGGGTTTGTGGTTCCCTTGCCCACATTCATATTAAGACACGTTCATGCAAAGATATAACACATAACTTAGTTTTTCCAAATCCAAGGACTTCAGTTTTCTGTTACTATAACTTTTAAATCATAGATTAGCTTGCAGAAAACTGAAAAATGCTGAAGAGAGTAGGAAGAAAAGGAAATCCCTTATTTCTGTGTTTCTTAGACTAGGAAGAATGAATAAAAGATGGCAAATGAGTAGTAGAGACTAATAAATTCATAGGGATTTGGTTTGAATTTAAGTGACTGAATTTATAGAGAAATGAATATTGTCGTATCCTTAATCTGTTTAGCTGTAACGGAAATCAACATTTAAGGGGTACCTACTGTGTGCTTCTCAGAATGCCAGGTGCTATGGAGGTTACAAAAGGAATATGAAGTCTTTGTCTAGGAAACTAGTCACTTTGGAATGATAAACCTTATACTCTAAACATAATATTCTGAAACTGAAAATGTAAAATACAAAAACATTTGACACATTAATTACTAAAATAATGGTGTCAGCCCTAAGTGACATTTCTTTTTCTTTTTTTTTTTTTTTTTTTTGCTGAGGAAGATTCGCCCTGACCTAACATCTTTTGCCAGTCTTCCTCTTTTTGTTTGAGGGAGATTTGCCCTGAGCTAACATCTGTGCCAGTCTTCCTCTATTTTGTATGTGGGTCACCGCCACAGCATGGCTGCCGACGAGTGGTGTAGGTCCACGTCCGTGAACCAAATCCGGGCCACTGAAGCGGAGCATGCCAAACTTAACCACTAGGCCGCAGGGCTGGCCCCTCATTTCTCTCTTTTTTTTGGAGGCTTTCGTTATCTTTTAGGACTCCACTAGGTGAGGAATGCCTTTCAGATTCTCCTTGGTCTAGTCTTTTTGAGTCCTCCTTGGTTTTGTTTCTTCCTGAATTTATTGCTGCTAAAATAAATGTACCATGAGGCTAAGGATTATGGCCCTCATGTGTATCACTACATTCTTAGTGACCAGTGCTCAATAAATATTTTTTGAATAAATTAATATGAAAGAGTCTTTCTTTTTCCTCTCACTGTCCAGTTTCTTGAAAGTTTTCTGTCCTACACTGGCTTCACATCTGTACCTTTTGTCTTCTCTTCAACCTATTATTATCCTGAAGTAAGTGAAATAATTTCCTCAAAGAGTAATGATTTTCTAATTGTCTAATTTAAAGGATTCTTGTTATCTATACTTGGTTACTACTTGACTTTCCTGTAACTTTGATTCTGTTGTTTACGTGTGCCTTCTTGAAAGTCTTTTGTCCTTTAACTCTCTGTTTTTCTGACCAAAACCCCCCACTACCTCAATATTCAATCCACCCATTGTTTTAGTTTTGTGTTTCTCAGAGTTCAATCCTTGTGGAATTCTTAATCTAAATACCCTTCCCTGCTAAAGTAATCCCATATCTCATCTTTAGTTTTTAACTAAATGTAGTTGTCCAAAGTTATACCTCTGACTTTGATCTCCCTCTTGAGCTCCAGACTTATTTGTTAGTCATCCAGTAAGCATTAAGTATATGTCAGAACTGGGAATATGGAGATGAATAAGACACCATCTTTACCCAAGAGGACTCACAGCTTAGAGAAGAATGATTAGTAAACTAGAAATTATGCAGCACATTATATTAGAGTGCCTTGGGACTACAGAAAAAGGTGGCCTAATTCAGTTTGGAGGGAGTCAGGTAATGTTTTCCGTCAGTGTTGCTTGAGGTGATTGTGAAGGAGGATTAGGAGTTCACCAGTTGAATCAAGTGGGAGGAATATTTTATGTTGTCTCTGTCAAGTCTGATGAGTGTGCTCCCTTTTGGTGAGACAGCCCATTATGGAAGTCTCCAAGGTCTGAGGACATACAGCCTCAGGGCAGAGAGTGAGAATTGTCCAGTGGAGCCAATGTCATGGCCAGCAAAATGGTATCAAGCATTAAATCCAGAGGGAGAGAGGTGATGGTAAGAACAGGAGAGTTAACAAAATCCGTTACTACTCAGTCAGAAACAGTGTGTGTAAGGGAATGATTTAGACCAAGGCTCTGAAAGTGATGTGTGCTAGATTTGCCCTCTTCTGTGATACCTGTTGTGTATTGTAGTAGTGGTCATAATAAAGTAAAGCAGTGCTTCTCAGGCTTCAATATGCATATGAATCACTTGGAGATAGGGGATACGTTTGGAGAAATGCATCATTAGGCTATTTCTTCGTTGTGCTAACACCATGGAGTGTACTTACACAAACCTAGAAGGTGTAGCCTACTACATACCTAGGCTATCTGGTACTAATCTTATGGGACCACTGTCATACATGCATTCATTGTTGACCAAAACATTGTTATACGGTGCATGACTGTAATGTTAAAATGCAGATTTTGATTCAGTATGTCTGGAGTGGGGCCTGAGGGTCTACATTTCTGACAAGCTCCCAGTGATGCCATGCTGTCAGTCCCTGTACTTTGGGTAGGAAGGGATTACAGGAGCCAAGAATGGCCAGGCAAATGCAGAGGAAACAACTTATACTGGGACATGAATATATTACATGTCTGAGGAACTGGAATTAGTTCATGAGACCTAGATCATAAGGCATATTATGGGGCATGGAGCAGTGATGGGGGATGAGTCTCTAGAGGTGGGCAGGGATCAGATCATGAAGGGCTCGATTTGCACAGGAGTGTTACCTTCATGCTGAAGGCTGTGGAAGGGTTGTTTTGAGCCAAAGGATGCTTCATCAGATTAGAGCTTTAGCATAAAGAGATGCTTTAAATTTTCAACGAGTTGAGGTCCAAGTACTTGTTGCTCATCCTGATAGGGATATCAGATAACTAGTTGATACGATCTGAGCTGGAGAGAGAGTTGAGTCTTCAGCCAATAGATATACAGGCATGAAATCTACTTGGCAGAAGGAAGAATAAAAAGAGAACCAAAGATCAAACTCTGGGGAACACTAACATTTTTAGGGTAGGGAGTGAGGACAAGGAAGAGCTTGTAGAAGAGACCAAGATGTTGCCAGAAAGGTAGAAGGAAAACAAGTATAATGTCGTTGTAAGAAATGTATATGGAGGGAATATTCAGTGGTGCTAGAGAGATCAAATAAAATAGAGCCTGAAAAGTCACCACTAGATTTGTCACTTTGGAGATTATTCGTAACTTGAGCAAGAGACGTTTCAATGGAATGGTGGAGACAAAAACCATGCTGTAGAAGATGAGTGAAATGTAGATGAGGAACTTGGTTCAGCTGTGGTCAATTACTTTTTAAGAAATGTTGGCTGAGAAGGGATGTAGAGATATGGAAAGAAAGCTCAAGTTGAGATGTTTATGTGCTTGAGGGGTTGGTTCAGGAGAGAGTTTATAGAAAAGGGGAAGATTAAAATTTAAACCTTTTGGAGCCAGAAACTTGGGTGCCATTTTCAATGCTTACTTCTTAGTGTTCTGCCAAATCCAAGAAATTACTAAATCCTGTAACTTTTACCTTCTGAATATTTCTTGAATCTGTTCTTGCTTGCCCGTTCTCATTACCAGTGTGTTAGTTCTACCCTTACCGTCCCTTGCCTAGACTCTTAAATGGACCTTTCTCTCCCCGACTCCCAAAGAAAACAAAGCAAATAGAAAAGGACCAGGGGAAAAGAAAACCTGTCTTCCACACTTTTGCTGGAAACAATGGGGATTACAGAAACTAAGAGATCTCAGGATGAAGGTCAAGCTTTTTAACACGACATACAGTACCCCTGGGACTGTTCCTTTTCAACTTCTTTTCCTGCCACTCCCTGCTTCCCACTTTGATCCTATAACCCCCCAAAAAACTGTAATCTCTCTCCTACTCCACATACTTGTTTTTTTGCCTCCAAACTTCACTCATTTTGTACTTCCTGCAGTTCCTATGGGATCCCTCTTCCCTAGCAAGGTGTTAGGTGCTCCTTTCTGTGTTCCCAAGCACCTTATTCATCCACTTACTGTTATACTTCCCACATTATTGGCATTTTCTCTAGTTTTCTCTCTTCACATTAGATCTGTAAGGGGTTTATCTAATTCCTTACTGAATTCTTGGTGCCTGGCTAAGCCCTGGTGGAACTGGTACTCAGCTCATGTTCATTGATTAGATGTAGAAGGAATTATATGTAGAGGTAGTGGCATTTGACTGGACCTCGGAAGCGTGGTAGGATTTCACCAAGTGGCCTGTGATGGAGGAGAATATTCTATGCAGAGTGGCCAGTGTATACAAGAGCACTGAGGCAGTAAATACGTACTTATAGATATGCTGAATATTTCTTTTAGACAGGAGAGAAGAGGTAGAAAATGTAATGGGAGATAGGGTTAGAAAAATAAGTTGGGTACAGATGAAATGGAGTCTTGGGTGCTATGCTTTAAGATTTTATTTTTCCTTTTTTCCCCTGTAACAACCCTCGTGGATTGTTAAACTGGGAACTAACACTAACGCTTGAATTTTGAAGAAAGGCTCTATATCTTCTTGAAGTATCAGATGTGGATAACCTGTCTATTTTGTGCAAGATTTTAGTAATTTCTGGTTTTATTTGTTTTTGTTTTTTTAGTTCCTTTCCTAAAGATTGTAAGATGTTGCCCTTTGTAGATATATCAGTACTTTCTGTCATTGTCTTTTTGATATCTTTAAAAACAATTGTTGATGACTTCTAGATTTTTTCCCCTCAGAGATAATCATTTAATAAGGGTAGTTTGCATTATTCTTCTTTTAATATTAGAAAATATTCTAATATTACACTTTTATACTCTTAAGAGAACTTTTGAAAGCTGCTTCCTTTTGGCTTGGTAACTTGCTTCCTAAAATTGCTTGTTGAAATCTGTAAGTCTGGAGATTTTGCTGTACACATGCTTTTCCAGGTTATTTGTAAAAATGTTAAAATTGAGATAAAATTCATAAGGGAGACTGACTATTCATTCTTGCCTTTTGCATATTCCCTTAAGCCAATGTCTAATTTATGACTGAAAGACTCTCTCAGTTGTGTGTTTAAATGAGATATTGGGAGATGGTGGAAGGAAATTCAGGGATTGAATGTGTTTGGGGAACTATTGGATAAGATTACGTCAAAGAGAGGATTAGCGTATAGGGTAACAGCCATTCAAAAGGGGTTTGACCCTTACTGTGTTCCTGTAAAAAAAAACAGAAAGCTGTGGCCTGTGCTTATGCTCTAGTTGAAGAGAGAATTCTATATATAAATCAAGAGTAAATGTTACAATATAGTTTATATTTAAATGCTAAATTGCATGGGAAACCAGCTAACTAAGAAATCCAGGACCAAGAAAAATCAAGAGTCAGAGTAGCCTGGAAAGCTTCATAAAGGAAATGGGACTTCAGTGAACCTTGAAAGATGAATACAATTTAGATAGATGGGAAAGTGGTTGTGTGTGGGGGTTGATAGGTGGGGCAGGAAAGGTGTGGGTAGGGACTTGAGTTTAGATAGGGAGGGACAATGAGAATGGCATATTTGCATTGAATGGGGTCTGCATGTGCTTAGGGGTGTAGGAGAGGGTGAGTGTGGGGGATATGAGAGCTGTGGGGGTGTGAAGGTTGTGGGATGTGTGAGAGGAGAGGATGTGAGGGTGTGTGGGAGTTATGAAGATGTGTGGGGGTGTGGAAGAAGGTGTGTGTAGGGGTGTGGTGTATTGGGTGTGTGAGAGAAGGGCGTATGCGGGAGTATGTGTGGGTGTGTGAGAGAAAGTGTGTGCAGGGGTGTAAGAGGAGGATGTGGGGGGGGTGAGAGGAGGGTGTGAGTGTGAGTTTGTTTTCTTCAAAGCAAAAAAAAAATGTAGTGGAGTGAAAAATGTTTGAAGTAAAAGGAAACCTTCAGTATTCAGACATGGCTCTTAGTCGTTGTGGTACTCTCATGTAGCATAGCATCAAGTTAAGTGTTGGCCTATTTCTTCCTGCCTTTAATATTCTACTTGGTCATCTCTGTTACTTCTTTAATCAAAAATGTACTTTTAATCTCAAATAACTATCTGTGCTTTTTTTTGAACTAGTCGTTGAATAAAGTATACCTTGCCAGAATGCTGAATTTAACAAGCCACTTCTGATTTTTTCTGGAGAGCAGGTGTCACACTTTGTACAGTTTTTCAGCCTATCTAGTACCTGTGGGCAGCCTAGGATGGAGTTACACACTTTACACCTTCAGGTCTGCTAACCTCTAACGTCACTGTGCAGTGACTCTGAATACCGTAGGTAATTATCGTAAGTCTTCTATATTGTGAAGACCCACTTCCTCCTTCTTCCCGTTTAATGAGCTTCCTTGTTCATTACTTCTCAGTACAGACAAGTGCCATTCTTTTCCCTGAGTATCTTCTTCCTTCTTTAGACAATAAAATATCTTTACTTTCTAAATAGAGCTAGAGTCTTTTCCATAAACTGCTTCTTCAAATTAATCTTTTTATCCCTTTAAGTCTTCACATTCCTTATGTACTTGGTTTGCAACTAAGCACACAAACTATTTTAAATAATTTCTAAATTTTTGTTATGTTTGTTGTTCGGAATGGACTGCAGATTCCCCAAGGGCAGATAAATACTACAGTATTTCTTTTGGTACATTTCCATAACATTTTGCATACTCTGAGCACTTAGATATGATTATTGTCTGATGGTTGGTACTCCTCTTCCCAGAGCTCGTATGTGGAAAAGTGTTTCCCCTGCTGTGTCGCAAGTTCTGCTTCTTATACGTGTAAATTTTTATGATATTAAAAATTTGTTAGGAAGACATTTTTTTCTTCCTTTTGGTCAATGTTGAGTAAATGCCGAGTTAATGCATTATTACTAATTAAATTAATTGTTAAATAAGCTTTCTTCTACATTTACCTTCTACTAATCAGTTTCTTTGAATTTTAATACCTAAACTCTAAGGACCTGAAGGGACATCAAGAAATAATTTAATTTGTTCTGCTTTTTAAATCAGGGTTTTATTTAAATAAAAATTTTGTATCTTATCCCTCAGAGGAAAATTTGCAGAATATCTAGCCTAGGTGCCTGTGCATTTATGTGTATGTGATATATTTAACATATAAATAAATTTTTACGATGGATACATCAATATTTTGTGTAGGAAAAAAAGTAAAAAGTCATGCTATCTGCTGCAGGTAAGTCCTAGCAAGCAAAAGTGTGGGACAGCTGCTCTTAAGCCTTGTACTGTCTTTTTAGTGTCAGTGGAATTGATCACTTATGTATTGAAAAACTTATTTTATAAATATTCTGAGGACTAAGTCCTCTGCTTAACCATCTGTTGAGATTTCATTTTAAAGACAAACTTGCCTCCTGCTATTGGGGTTAATCTTAAATTGCTGCTCACATTGCCATCTTCTTGCTCTTTTTCAAGTTGACATCTTGTGAATTTTTCTGCTCGCTCTCTTCTCTTGTTACTTCCTCCCATTTACATTCCCTATGACTTGATTTGCTTGTTTGTTGGTCTTTGGCATGAATAGGAGAAAACCAATTTGTTGACTGCCTACTGTATTAGGAACTCTTATTGGTAAATATTGTTTGCTCTCTGATGCAGGTTTTTTTTACCCCACATACTGGTAAAGCTGATTACATACTTTCCATTTCGTCCTCTGAATTAACATTGAAAACATGGAGTCAGTTGTTTGGTATGTATGTATTCTACCACAGTAAAATTTTAATGATTGATAGCTAACTTCTTAAATGTGTCCTACCTACCAGTTTTGCATCTATCAAAAGGGAGTCAGATGTTATTTTTTCCGTATTGAACATGTTATATAAAGACCAATTTAAAGTAAAATATGCCTTGATGTAAAAAGCTTATTATGGTGTCTTAATGGAAAGTTGGATTTCATGGATATTCAGTATGTTGAGTAGTTGATTTAAAGCATTGATAGCTTGTATTGTGTTGTTCTTCATATTTTCAGAGCATTTCTCAACAGAAATTTCTCTCTTTTGCTCCTTTTCCAGTCTGACAGCAACAGACTGCCATCGTTTTTCATCTGATGTTTTGGTTTATCACTGCCACTTCTGCAAATGCAAGAAAGTTGTCATTGATACATCTCTTGGCTCACACAATTGAAGAAGTATTGGTGTGATTTCTTTCTTGGACAGAAATGCTACTAGATGACCATGGTAGGAGTCTGAGTCACCTCGCTGTCTCCAGGTCATCTGGTTAAGCAGGATTTGTGGCAGATGCTGTTAAATGCATCCTTTCTGAAAGTTATAGTGATTTTCTTTCTTAGTAAGATATGAATTAAAAAATATAATAGAATCATATATGCTTTGGTTTTACATATAGATATTTTAGTGATAGAAGTTATAGTTGTCTTACTGTGGTTTCTAGGATTTTCCTTGTTCCTTTGTTAGAGATAGCCATTGCTTTACCTTCTTGGAGGCACCTTTTAAGTATACAGAAGAGAAAGCAATAAGAAAAGTTTCAGAGAATAATTTCCAAGTATAGGAGAGAACTATTTTAAAAATAGAGAGGTTTCTGTGCCTTTGAATAGCTTATTTGCTTGACAGCTAACTTGTAGTTCCCACTTGGGAGACATTCATGGTAGCTTCATTTCCAGATGGTGTCCCTTGAAATGCACGCATATTATTGTGATGAAACATCGTGTTGGATTTTTTTATGGGATGAACTAATTGATACAGCTTTGAGGACATGGTTGAATAGATAGAATGTGTATGTTTTAAGAAGGGCTCATATGGCCTGTGTTACAACGAGGGCATTGAGCCTGTCAAACTCAGGATGGTGGAGTATCTAGAACAGTGCTGCAAAAGAAATACAATGCAAGCCACAAATGTGAGCCACAAAATGTAATTTTAGATTTTCTAGTAGCCACATTGAAAAAAGTGAAGAAAAAGGTGAAATTAATTTTAATAATATATTTTATTTAACTCAGTGTATTAAAAATATTATTTCAACATGTAATCAATATGAAAATCATTGAATTTTTTTTTGTATTAAGTCTTTGAAATCTGGTATATATTTTACACTTAATGGCACATCTCAATTCAGATTAGCCACATTTCTAATGCTCAGTAACCACACATGGCTGGTGAAACTTTATTGGACAGCTCAGGTCTAGAGTGTTTGGTGAAATTATGGTGATGCCAGGAAATTGGGGAAGGTGTAAGAGGAGCAAACATGAATCTCTAAGATAGACCTAGCGCAGGGAATTCTGTATGAAATGGTATGTAATTTCAAGAGAGAGTGAAATTGAGAAACTGGTGCAAAACAGAGCTTTGATAGATGGTAGGGAAACCATCTGGAAGATGAGAACAGCGGAGATTCAAAAGAGGATGAAAATACGCAATGCCAGGACTTGACAATGGCCAGTATTCTGTAAGAAGAACAAAGTAATTGATTATCATTTTAAGGAAAACATCTTTCCCAACCAAGGGCTTTTTAGCCTAGGCTATGTCATTACAGTTTGGAGGAGAGCAGTAGTTACTCGTAATGACACCCAAGAGAAACCATTGAGATCAGCAGATAGAATTGATGGCAGGGAAATAATGTGGGTAGCAGGGAGGCGGGGGAGGATGATTTACAACTAATATAGTAGAGAGGAAGGGTCTGAGGTAAATGATTGATTTTTATGAAATAAGAACTGGACAAAGTTCTTGGTGACTTAAGAGCAAATGAAAGATTATGCAGAATACTATATCAAAATTTATTGCTCAGGCAATGTATAAGAGGACCAAATGATAGATTGGCCATCGTATATAAGTGAAGTTAAGAGCTCATGCTTTTAACTTTGGCCCAGTCCTGGCCTGACCACTTAACTTTATATTCCTTGGTAAGTTACAACCACTGAAGCCTCAATTTCTTCATCCATAAAATGGGCAGAAATAGTGTCTACTTCATAAAATTACATAGATTAAATTGTAATTTTAATTACATGAGATTATGTTTGTAGTGACTTTGAGTAGTATGACACACCTTCCTGTTACTCTTCTTAGTTGGGAATATCCAGAGGGAGGAAAAAGAGTTACCATAGTGTTTTCTTGGAATTCATGTTCATACCACATCTTCTAAGCTCTTACCCCTTAATGCAGTTTTCAGAGTTCAGCTTGGTAAAATTTCTTGATTAATTGTTGGTGAAAATTTCTTTACACATAATTCCTATTAAGTGAAGAAAAGCTTTATAAGTCTTGTTTTGTGAATGATGTGGATAGTGAAAATGAGAACAGAGGTCTGGGATTGAGTCCATCTCCACCACATAATGACCTAATCACTTCATCTCTCTGGGACTCTGTTGGGATTGAATAGATTAGTGTTTCTCAAACTGTGGTTTGAGAACCTCCTAGCATTAGAATCACCTTGATTACTGGATAAAAATGCAGATTCTTGAGCTCCACCTTAGACCCACTGAATCAATCTCTGAGGGTAGAGCCAAGTTATCTAGCACTCAAGTGTAGCTGATCCACACTGCATCCAGTTTGAGAACCATCAGAAAAGATGATTCTAAGATCTGTTTTGGTTCAAATATGAATCTACTCATTTTATTATAAGTCTAGAGTAGGAGTTGGGTAGGAATAATGATATCTATTCCTGTTTTCCCTGTAGGATTGTCATGAGGATCAAGTAAGATATCTTTAAGATTATAAAACTAAGTTTAAGTGAAAAGTTAATTAAATTTTAGATACCTATAGATTGTTATATAATACATATTACATATACATACATTGTAAAATATAATACATATATTTTATATATATATAAAATAGGTATTTATATATAAAATAGCTCTTAGCTGTAAATCTATAATGATTTCTGTATTAGATGAGTCTTGGTAGATCACAGTTCTTATTATTTGATACTATATTTCCTATGCAGAAAATAATAAGTTTATTTTTATCTCCCCGTTTCTCATTTAATTTTTTGCTTTCATTAGTTGCATAGAAGCTAACCAGGATTATACACATTCAGACCAGATGAATATATAATTTGAAAGAAAGACTAATATCCATTCTAATTTTTAAATGTAGAGGTTTAAAGTGTTTAATATTAGGAATATTAATATTAGGAATAATAATGATAATTCCTACTGTTAATATTAGGAATAATTTTTTCATAATTTCTGTGACTCTTAATTGTTTAAAGTAGATTGTCCTGTTTAGGGATTAGCTGTAGTCTGCCTTGCATACTCTTTTTCCACCAATTAACCCTTCTCTCAACAAACAAAAAAACCAACCCAGAAAAAAAGCCTCCCCCACCACTAGGGTACTTTCTGGGGCTAAAATATTAATCCCCAATTTTCTCCATTTCCAGAGAGGGCAGATTATTATTGAACATCTACTCTGTGTTAGTTACAGTATTTCATGCTTAAAAACATTCTTATTTTTGTATCTAATCCCTACACATAACTTAATATATAGAAATGCTTATTAAATGCTTATTAAAAATGCAGCTTCCCAAACAACACACTTATAGAGAATTTGATTTAATGGGTTGGGATTAGAGCCCAGAAATCAGCATTTTGGTGATTCTGATGGAGGTTGTGTGGGACCCACACTTTGAGAAACATTGCTCTGAGTGTCTTGTTGCTTCCAGACGCATAAATTGTAGGCACTGGCTGTATAGCATAAATCAGGAATAGTATGCTTTCAGCTTGAAAATGAACATAAAAATATTACACATCAGAATTCCACTTGTGTTTTTGTGTGTTTTCTGTAAGAACTCAAGATGATATTAACACACGATGTCAAATGAAGGGACAAACCTACCACCTGCAGGTTAAAGCTGTTTAGTATCACAGAAAACATTTTTATAAAAAACTAAATCATAGGACATGGCTGGCTCTTGAAGGATCCATACTTCTCAGCCTTCTTTGTTAAGTTAGTTTCAGGGACCTAAAAACGTTACTCCCCGTTAGTGAAAATTGTTAAGATTATGTGGCAAATAAATAGGGAAGCAGAAAATAGGATAGACAGGCAGAGTCTGGTACTTCTGTTAAGAAAAACTATTGAGCATTATTGTATGCCTAGTTCTGTGCTCCTGCAGGCATCTTCTGCCACACTAGCGTTCACCTCTTGAAGGGATTAAATGCCTTCATTCCCATGAACAATCCTCAGTTTTTGGTCCTTTTTCCTGTTTCTCATTTAAACAGTCTGCTCACTTACTGTTCTGTCTGCATTTCTTGTAATATATTTCACTGTGTGTGTGTCTCTCTTTGATGTCTTGGTTTCCCTATTTATGGTATAATTATAAAATGAATGAAATATCTTATAAAAAATTCACAATTCCTAAGCACCAAAGTAAGCATAAGATTAAAATTTGGTTTGATAAAACTCATTTTCTTTACTTACACCAGTGCTGCTGCTTTTTCTTTTAGGTATTTACCCAAAACCTCTCCTCAAGTGTTAGGTGTATGCCATAAGTGCTTATTTATGTTTGAAAATGCTAATATTACAGACAGATCTTGGATTATGTGGCACCGAGGACATAATTCTCATCAGCCAACTCTGTCATTCTCTTCATCAGACTTAGGACGCTTTTAATACTTATAGGTGTGTAAGTTCCTTTTGGGCTCCAACTTTTATTGCAGTTGTTCCCTGCTCTTAATTTTTTAAAAAGCAGAATTGTTCTTCGCTGAAAATTGGGGCAGGTGGGTATAAGTGCTAAATGGGAAGAGGGTGTGTGAATTCCACCAGGAATTGGTCTTCAGACTTAGTGGAAGGCCCGGGATTAGAATTGTTGACCCCTGAGTCACCAGCCAGCCAGCTGCTTCACTAACAGCTCTGATGGGTGCAGTTGTTCCCCATGTCCTTTCAACTCCTTTTGTTCCCATCCTTTTCTTCTATCCGATTGCTCATGTCTCTTCTCCATCTCCTCACTGCACAAATACATCACTGAATGTGAAAAAGCGTAACAGTAGTAGCATTATTACTAAAGTTCCTATGTCTCTGAATTCCTTTGTTTTCTGCTACACAGGTCTTGAGTGCAGATTGCGATTCCTAGGTAGACCTGAACCGAAACATTGGCCAGCTGTGGGCTTAGTTTCTGGCACTGGAAAAGTAGCTTTTAACTTGGAAGAAAGTGCCCTATATTTGAACTTATTTGAATCTTATTTTGATATCTTCAGTGGTTCATTAGTAAGAATTTTTTGCCGCTTGTATAAATATTTCACAAAGAACTGGGAACACCCCTAATAATTGTTACAGTTATGTTGATCTTTGTTCTTTAAGAGAATGATGGATGTGTAAACATTTCTGGGCGGGAGGATATCGAAGAAATGGTGGAACGGCATTCAAGGTGGGTTAACAATTCTTTTCAAGAATTAGAACTTATTAGGGGCCGGCCCAGTGCCATATTGGTTAAATTCCCAGGCTCCACTTCGGTGGCCAGGGGTCCACAGGTTCAGATCCCTGGCGCGAACCTGCGTGCCACTTGTCAAGCCATGCTGTGGCAGGCATCCCATGTGTAAAGTAGAGGAAGATGGGCATGGATGTTAGCCCAGGGCCAGTCTTCCTCAGCAAAACGAGGAGGATTGGCAACAGATGTTAGCTCAGGGCTCATCTTCCTCACCAAAAAAAAAAAAAAAAAAAAAGAATTAGAACTTATTAGAGCATAAGTAAGGATGTATCCGTGCGTTAACTCTCTTCCATTATTGAATTTAAAAGTAAATAGTTTAACTGTATTATTCTTCACTTCTGGTTTTCCAAGGTTGTCTATCATACTCCTGAACACAAAATGTGCCTTTACTATTAGCTTAAGTAAACAGGAGCTTTTCCGGGTTTATTATTGAGATATAGGTGGTGGCATATTAGAAAATAGTTTAATCATTCACACAGACAGTAAAACTTATCAGTTATTGATTATTGTTGAAGTAAACATGGCTTGTTTTCAGTGTAAACATGACATTTCAAGTGAAAGTTATATTAGTGAAGGTGGTAAAATTTGTAGACTAAATGTGAGTAATATGTTTTACAGATATTTATATGAAAGCTTTCTGAAGAAGGCTAGTCTAGACTGTCTGTGTATGTCCTGCCATAACTTTGATTCTTGATTAAAACTGTTAGATTTATCATGCTGCTTTTTTTACTCTTTGAAAACTATATTTCTTCACTACTGACTGGTTAAAACAGAGATATATGAATACTTATGGTAAAAATTGTTGCTTGTAGTGTATATATTTTGTTCCATTAAGTTGTAGAGGGAAGAGTCTATTGAGATACTATTAAAGTAATTATTTTGTGGTAATTAACATAGAGAAAAATTGTCAGATTTTCGGCAGTATTAATTATAGCATGACTATTCAAGCGTTGAAGAAAAATTCTTTTCTTTTTTAGATGGTAAAGATTAAAGCTAGATTTGGAGGAAATGTCTTAAAATTGTAAATGTAAAAGACTTAGATTAAATATAAAATATGTGTGTTAATCTGATTTTATTATTCCTGCTACTCCTTTTTTATAGGATCCAGACAAGTCAACATCTAAAACAACTTTGGTAATTGTTGAAAGGTGTTGGATGGATGGGTTTATCTTTAAAGTGGTCAAACATAACTTTTACAAATGAACTTTTACATTTTTCTAATAAGCAAGAGGACAGTAACTGTAAACTAGATTCAGATATTCATTTGATTTAGAATGTTTATCTGAAATTTTTGCTTAGCTTTCTCTGGGTTGTGGAGGAAGGGTGTATGTTTTATATTGTGACTTAGGGATTTTTACACAAAGGTTATTAGATTTAAGGGCTTTCCCCTGTCTCTTATGAATTAAGTAGCAAATGAGGCTTTCTTTTTTAGAGGGAGAGGTAATGGTTATAGAAATATCATAGAAAATTAACTGATGAATTTTTTAAGAGCTTAGAGATCAGTAGTTTCTTGAGAGTGGAGAAGATGGTAAATATATATATTTTTAAAACTTATACTAAATGTAATCGAACTGTGTTCTCAGTGGTTTGAGAACTATTTCCAAATGAGAGTTGATACTTTGCCTTTTTTCGTTTTGTGATCTGGTAACTTTTCGAGTTTTTCAAGCATTTTCTCAATGTTTTACTCTATTCCATTATCTTACCCATTAAAAGGGGTTAGAGATAGGGAGGGAGTGGTAGGAAGAATGTATCAAGGCCTGAAAGAGTTTGATGTTTAGAGATAGAAGTTCACTTGTCTGGTGTGAATTGAGGCTGAAGAGGAGTTGAATTGTGTAAGGCCATGTAAGGTTTGTTCAAGTTTTATTTTAAGGCCAAGGGCAGTGGGAAGCCATTGAATGGCTTTAAATTGGGGGAGTGACTTGATTTTGTTTGCTTTAATAAAGGATCTGACTTCTGGATGTAGAACTGATTGGATGGAATAAAAGTGGAAGCTGGGAAATCCATTAGGGAGGCTATTGCTCCAGTCCAGGGAGAGATATTGGTGACTTGCGGTAATAACCATCTTGCTCCACTGACATTCACCTCCTTCAAAAACTAGATTAGATCGTCTCTAATTCTATTGCTTATGACTTAAGTCTATGACCTGATTTTGCTCTTTTTTATTGGTTTCAGTTATCTATAAATTTTCATTTGACAAGCGAAGTAACATTATTTTATTGTTTTATTCATTAAGGGTGCTAGTATGAATGGATGGTTTGTTTCTTTCTTTTCTTTTTTTGGTGAGGAAGATTCGCCCTGAGCTAACATCTGTTGCCAGTCTTCCGCTTTTTTTTTTGCTTGAGGAAGATCAGCCCTGAGCCAACATCCATGCCAATCCTCCTCTTTCTGCTGAGGAAGACCGGTCCTGAGCTAACATCTATTGCCAATCCTCCTCCTTTTTTTCCCTTTTTCTCCCCAAAGCCCCAGTAGATCGTTGTATGTCATAGTTGCACATCCTTCTAGTTGCTGTATGTGGGATGTCGCCTCAGCATGTCCAGACAAGTGGTGCGTCGGTGCGTGCCCGGGATCTGAACCTGTCTGAACCTGGGCCGCCAGTATCGGAGTGCGCGCACTCAACCGCTAAGCCACAGGGCCGGCCCCTCCCTCTTTCTTTTTTGCTTGAGGAAGATTAGCCCTAAGCCACCATCCGTGCCAGTCTTCCTCTATTTTGTATGTGGGTTACCGCCACGGTATGGCTGACAAGTGGCGTTGGTCCGGGCCTGGAATCCAAACTCACGAACCCGGGCCACTGAAGTGGAACACCCGGAACTTTAACCACTCAGTCTCTGGGCTGGCCACATGGATGATTTCTTTATAGCTATTATGAATGCCTTTATATAGGGCTTATTTACTCTCTGAGGTATCCTTACTACCTACCAATAAGGAGTTGACGTGGCTGCTCTGTAATATGAAGCAGTGATGATTAGTAAGCACTCCTGTATGCTAAGTCAAGATACCTCATTGGATTTTTATATTTCTTTATCTTTTTACCTTCTAAATTCAAGTCTAAGACAAAAGCCTACTTGTTTTGAGGCATCAACAGATTTTTTTCCTTTAAATAAAGTACAGTGATAAAGAAGCATACTTGAAATTCTCTAGTCTTTGTGATCTGATTGTCTATCATTTCTGCCTTCCCACTTACCTTGCAAGAGTAATTAGAATAGGCCTTAATTGAAGTACAGAAATATCTAAAGATTTGTGAGTTTCTCTCTTGCTTTCTGCTTTCAGGGTCTTGTTTTGAATTACGGTCCTCTAAAAGTTTTGCTGATACAGAAATGTGCTTTTTTTGTTAATTAAATTGGATCTACAATTAAGGTAATTAAGAAATAAGCAAATTGTAAAGAATTTATTTAAAGGGGGCTGCTTACCTCTTTTATAAAAGAAAATTCTATCATTACAAATTTGGTGGTTTTTTGGGGACTCTAAAACTTTATGTTGAGGTTTTTTTTTTTTTTTTTTTTGGTAAGGAAGATCGGCCCTGAGCTAACGTCTGCCGATCCTCCTCTTTTTGCTGAGGAAGACTGGCCCTGGGCTAACATCCATGCCCATTTTCCTCCACTTTATGTGGGACGCTGCAACAGCATGGCTTGCCAAGCGGTGCGTCGGTGCGCAACTGGGATCCAAACCAGCGAACCCTGGCTGCTGCAGCGGAGCGCACGCACTTAACCGCTTGCACCACTGGGCCGGCCCCTGTTGAGGCTTTTTAAGAAAGAGGTTTGAGAAATTGAGAAATTTGTTTTTCTTCAAATCTTGGTTTGTATAAAAGTAGACATATACTTATTTTGGCACTATTTATATAGGGGAAATTAGTCACTTTTGAGATAATGTTGAAATACATTTTAGGTGATTATCTTAGTAATTTGTCAGGAATTAACATTAGGAGTCCTTAAATAAGCAGTGGTTAAATGTTGACTTCTAAGTAGTTTTACTTTCCTCATTACACATGCATGTGCACACACTATGTCTAGTGTGACAACATACATTTATGTTTTTTAGTTTATTTCGTATTAGTTGTGATTTTAGTTTATATTACTTGAGCTAGATGGGTGGAATCTTGCAATATTTTGTTAGACTGTTATAAGTACTAAGTACAGAATATAACAGGCAAGGCAAAAAAAAATTTCTGGGAAGAATGCCAGAAAGTGTTTGTGTTTTCCTTTAGAAGTGATTGTTTGGTGGTAGGAAGGTGCTTAGTTTAAAAAAAATTAGATTGACAGGGCCTAAAATGTTGCATTGCCATGCAGATATTTTATTTGAAAATTTATTCGCCTTCTTCATATTTCTAACTTGTTTATCAGAAGTCTTTTGGGACGTTGTGGACTTTACTTTTCTTGCTAATGCTTAAAAACAGTCCAGGGCAGCCAAATAGGAAAGGTGACTTGTTTTCTATGATGTGTAAATATAGAAAAGAAAGGATACCAGAAGACCTATGATGTGTTTCTGGTTGTGCAGAAACAAATGATTAAAATGAGTTTTGAAGTGGGAAAGAAATTGCATAACACAAAAGTAATACACAAGAATTTTAGATTTTTCTTTTCTAATACTAAGAGTCTTAGTTATTTAAAAGGCTGTTGGTGATTTTTAAAATAAGGCTAGTTTTAAGTGATATCCATTGTTATTTAATGTGATAGTGAGTTTTCAGTTTGCTTTCTTTTCCTTTAATAGAAGTGTTTTGCTATTTAAAACTACGCTAATAAATAGTGCTAATTTTCTTAATTGTTGGTTTTAAACTGCCAGATACTGCTTTGACAAAAACTTTTGTGATGAGTTTTTTTTTTTAAGTTCTTCATTCTTGATACCACTGGTTCCTCAAGTATAATATTTCATGTTACTTTCATGGCAGCTGAAGTGATCCATTTTTACCCTTTTTGCAGTAGAGTTTGATGATTTACTAAAAAGAAGGCCTGCATCTTCCCAAGGAAATAAAGCACTAAAAAAACCTAAACCTAAAAAAAGTACATAGTATCTTTTCAGTGTAATTGAGACTCGTAGGTTATTTTTAGTAGGAACAACTCTGTGTGAGTGTGTTTCCCTAGTGTATCTTAGGAGATCTGTTCTGATTTTGAGAATTTACCTTTTGTCTCTTACTTTTCTAAATTTATGCCCAATTTTAGCTTTTGTACAATTTTTAAAATAGCCCATTAATTCTGATGGAAATATTGGCCTCTAGCTGCAGTCACCATAATCTCCTCTGCCCCCCAAAAGATGAACATCTAATATCAGAAATCTCTTTTACACAGTCTAGGTAATACTTGTATCTACTTGTACCTGTTTTGATATAATTCGTATTTTGAATGAGTGTCAGAAAACTGCGTAGAACTATTTTCATCTTGAGACCTGGGCATTTATAGATAGCCCACACATTTTGTGGCTGTAGGCAAAAACACTTATCTGTTGTGCCTTATCTTTGAAGATATCTTACTTATTCTGGACAATACATATCTTTCATGCCAGTAAGACTAAATATCAGGAAGAGATTCATCAACAAAGAGAAACAAAGGGTAAATATGTATGAAAGCAAGCTTTGTTTTGTCAGATGATATAAAATAAACATTTAGAAACAGCCAACCATCCAATCCAAATCACTTTTATCTCTTACTTTCTTATACTCGAGAGACCAAATAAGGGACTATGGAAAGCGAAAACTTGATCTCCATATTCTAATCTGCCGATCCTTTTGATACCTTCTGCCATTGGATGGATATTATAGACCCTTGGTTTCTGTTGGGTAGTTAGTATGGCTTACTGAGTTTCTTTCCATTCCAACACAGTTTACTCGTTGTTTTCAGATTAATTTTGAAAATATCACTTCTGTTCTTTCTCTAAACTTCTGCTGTCTTGCAAAACCTGCCTTAATTATACCCAATATGAAGGAATATGGAACATCCATGTCTACTGAGAGCAGTCTTGTGAAACATTCTGATTATTCACAACCCTGTTTATTTGGTCATGATCTTCCTTGCCTCTCTTTACCTTAGTTCTTAAGGTGAGTTTTCTCCTTAAGAGCCCTGCTTTACTTCCACTTCCTGCATAAAGCTTTCTTTTTTCTTTTTCTTGTGAATTGATTGATTTAGTGCAAGTTTACAGTCATGTGTTGTCGCTTAACGAGGGGGATATGTTCTGAGAAATGTGTCATTTAGGCAATTTTTTTGTTGTGCGAACATCACAGAGTGTACTTATACAAACTTAAATGGTATAGCCTACTATGCTAGGCTATATGGTACTTATCCTATGGGACCTCTGTCACATACGTGGTCCGTCACTGACAAAACGTTGTTATGTGGTGCGTGACTGTGTAGAATTTCGGTACTGTGCCACGCACTGGTGATATAAAGATGACAACAGGGCTTGTTCTAGAAGCTCATAGTGTAATGGAAGTCCTAGTTTATCATCTCCAAATTCCTACCACATTTATCTGTAGTCCTTATCTTGGTGTTTTAATTTACAGTATAAGCATATGATCAATTCTTTCATCTGTATATGCTCAACATAAAGCAAAGTTTTCTCCAAAAGATTATTCCTCAGAAAAAGAGTCATTTTATATTTGAGTTCTTACAAAGTTTTTCATATTTTGAGGCTCTCTCTCAACTTTATTTTGAAGAGAAGTATAATGTTTCGAGAAGACAGACAAGCTTGAAATGATGCCAGTAAGTCCTAGTTTTGAATATTTATGGAGGTTTCCTGAGGGAATAGATAGAAGGGGATAAGGAGTTTAAACAAATAAATTATTCTTGGAGGAGTGGTTTACTATCATAATTAGTTGTAAACTGTTTACAAAGGTTGTAAACAAACTTTTAAAAGCTCAGTTTAAAAGCAATATTTTAGGTAGTTACTTTATGAAGATCCCAGTATATACTTATAGAACAATGAAAAAAATCACTGTCTTAGTATTATGTGAATGGGTATTTGTGGCTTGGAAAAACATTTCCAGTGACAATATTCTACATGACTTCAGAAAGTATTGCTTCTCTAACAACTTAAATGGAAATGAAGATTATTCACGTTTGAATAATCTTTTATTATTTGAGTCATGCTTTAGATGACTCAAAAAGCAAGTCATGAGACGACACTAACTAAATATGTATTTGAAGTTTGAACAAAATTGTTTTGTAAAATTTTTGTGCTTTGTGATTTTGAAACATTTATAAAACTAAATTAATGAATTAAAATAAGTATACATTGGACTATTTCATATAAATATACAAAAGTTTGGATATTTCAAGTTGGTCAAAATTAAAAAAAATCTCATTGGGGAAAATTGGGGAATTCTTCATATTGAGGGTTGCATGATATTCATTCATTTATGGTAGCTTGCAAGTTTCTGGGTAGTTGGATGACTACCAGCATAGTGAGAGATTGTTAAATAATACCTATTGAACTAATAAACTGCTGTATACACTTATTTTAGGGTTTCTTGGTGCCATGAAGGTTTGTACTATACCAGAATTTCCCAATTACTTATTTACTTAAAATCACTCTTTTGTATAATGTTTTTGATACTATTTTATTTTTTTATTTGTACTATAAAATGTTTTGGATTAAAAGCATTGTTCACTTTGGTCTGCTTTCCATAGCTGATTCTCTTTGGATATGTGTTCTACCCCTAGAGTGGCAGGAAGAAATGACATGTAAAAGGTAAACAAGAATTGCTTTTTGAGTGAGATTTATTATTTTTGAGGCTTTGTTAACCCTTCATCAAGGACTGGGTTACCTGTGGGAGGCACATGTTTAGGGAAGGCATTCAGTTGCATGCGTGTTTATACTGTATTCTCAATGAGTTGTTGATAGTTTCACACAGCATTAGAATACTTTTCCAGAAGTGAGCCTCAGATTTGTAAATTGTTAAAACAATTCTTTTCTTTCTCTTTAATGTTGGTTGCATAATAGGAAAATTGTGATAGGGTAAGGCTGATCACAGGGCCATGAAAAACATTGTCATCTTAATCAGAAAAGAAATTAATATAATTCGAAGTTGTAAAAGATACTTTAATTCCATCTATCTGTTTCAGAGAGGGAGGGAAAAGCAGTAGTAGTTGGTGGGTTTTTTATTCAGTTGTTAATACATTGTGTTTTTAAATTTTATCATTTATTAAGTACTCTGTGTTTAGAGGTCAAGTAAGATGGATGGTCTTAGACCCAGTGGCATTCTGACATGTAAAAGGACATATATAGACAACTGATTAAAAACAATGAATAAATATAAAACATTTTATATTAGATTGCAAGTAGTGTACATTTTGGGGGAAGGAGGAGTCCTCATTAAAGGAATTCTAGGATTTTGTTATACCTACCTTGAGAAAACTTGAAAATTGTTACGTATGTGAGATTTAGCCTGGGAGGCTTTTTGTAAGAGCTGTGTTTGCAGGAACTACTAGAATGATAATAGAGAGCAAAGGGGAGGGCATGCAAGATACATTTCTCAAACCGTGTTCCATTGCTCCAAGCACAAGTTATTGAAAAGGCTATTTCTCCTCCATTGAGTTGCTTTTGCTCATTTGTCAAAAGTTAATTGGGCATATTTCTATGGGTCTGTTTCTGGGTTCTCTATCTGTTTCATTGATCTGTGTGTCTGTCCCTCCACCAGTACCACACTGTCCTGCTTACTGCAGCTATATGGTAGGCTTTATCATCAGGAAGAGTGATTTCTCTCACTTTATTCTTCTTTTTTCAAAAATTTTTAGAATAAGGTCATTTACATCTACAAAGAAATTTGCTGAGATTTTTGATATGAATTAGATTAAACCTATGCATCAATTTAGGGAAAGTTGACATCTTTATTTGAGTCTTCCACTCCATGAACACAGTATGTCTCTCCAAGTTTTAGTCTTCTTTGATTTCTTTCATCAACATTTTATAATTTTCATCATACAGATCCTACACGTTTTGTTAGATTATATCTAAGTATATTATTTTCTTAGGAGCAATTGTGAGTGGTAGTGCTTTTTTTTTTTTTTTTGGTGAGAAAGATTGGCCGTGAGCTTACATCTGTTGCCATTCTTCCTCTTTTTGCTTGAGGAAGATTGTCCCTGAGCTAACATCCATGCCAGTCTTCCTTTATTTTGTACATGGGACGCCACCACAGCATGGCTTGATGAGCAGTGTGTAGGTCTGCCCCTGGGATCTGAATCTGCGAACCCCAGGCCGCCGAAGCAGAGCACGCGGACTTAACCACTGCGCCACCAGGCCGGCCCTGGTATTGCATTTTTAATTTCAGTTCCACTTGTTCGTTGTCGTTATATAGAAATACAATAGATTTTTATGTATTGATCTTGTATCCTGTCACTGAACTCACTTATTGGTTCTAGCATTTTTTTGTTTGAAGATTCCTTGGGATTTCTACATAGACAGTCGTGTCATCTGCAAATAAAAACGGTTTTATATCTTCTTTTCCAGTTGGTATTCCCTTAATTTCTTTTTCTTGCCTTACTGCAGTAACTAGAACTTTAAGTACTATATTAAATAAGAGTGGTGGAAGTAGACATCATTGCCTTGTTTCTGATCTTAGAGGGAAAGCATTCAGGCTTTTACCAGTAAGTATGATGCTAGCTGTAGGTTTTTTTTATAGGTGCTATTTATGAGTTTGAGGAAGTTCCCCTCTATTCCTGGTGTACTGATAGACTATATGATTTTTCTTTTTAGCCTGTTGATTTGGCAGATTGCATTGATTGATTTTTAAATACTGAACCAACCATACCTGGAATAAATCGCACTTGGTTGTGGTGTATCACTTTAAAAGGGTTGTTAGATTCTGTTTGCTAAAATTTTGTTGAGGGCTTTTGCAGCTAAGTTAATGAGAGAGATTGGTCTGTATTTCTCTTTTTTTGTGCTTTGTCTGTGTTTGTGTCAAGGTAATACTGGCCTCATAAAATTAATTGTGAAGTAGTCCCTCTTCTGTTACTGGAAGAGATTTTGTAAAATTAGTGTTGGTGTATTATTTTAATACTTCGTGCTTTTTAAAAAAAAAAAAGCCCTTATTGTCCTCAGGTGCACTTGCTTTAGGTGAAATTTACTTTTTCCTCATAGGAGGAGTATGTTAGATGTGACTATGAATTTTGCAGGGCTGTTTTATGGCCAAATGTTCTACCAAATTTCAAGTCCTGTGTATGGCTTTTTTTTCTTTTTTTTAATAGTAGGAAAAATGAAATGGTCAGTACTGGTTATTAATGCATAAGCAGTACTTTGGAAATAGAACTATTTTCTAAATTAACTCTGATACTGGATTCTGTGATTAGACTTATTGATTTACTATAACTAGGCTGAGTGTGAATTATGAAACTATGGAATATAATTATGGAATTATTCTGGAAATTGAATCACATATAGAAACAGGTAGTGAAAGGTTTGTTAACTGTTCAAGGTCATAGTTTGTGAACTAAATTCCAAGTTCATGTCAAGTCTACTAAGCCAGTGGTACTTAACTAGGGAGGAACATTAGATTACCAGTGGGTCTTTGCCAAAAAGATAGAAGCAAAACTACACACGTGTGTTTTATATATATCCACCTTCCCCACTCCCCATGTACTTTTCAGCTATCCATTCCCAGGACCTACAAAACGGCACTCAAACATATGAATTTGAGAAAATGTATAGGGGGTTCTGATGCACATCATTGGTTAAGGACCATTTTACTAAACTCTGCACACAAACCTTTTATGCCTCTTTATTTCTTTTGAAAACAGTATTAACTCTTTGGAATTACTTTGATAGAACAAACTTTGATAGAACAAACCTATGGGTAATTTAAAATTTTTAAAAATTTTAAATTGGAAGATGCTGTTAAAAATTAATATATAACTTCTGCTATCCTTTTTAGAACAACACCTTAAGAACAGAAAAATACATATTTATTTTCATGATTATCATGTTATAATGTTTAGTGTTCAGTTAGAGATATGATTGGATAGAGACTGATTATAGAATCAGCTTAGGAGGGAGTGGTAGGATGGTCACAATTTTCCCTATAAGCAGTCTTTTTTCTGTCTATGGAAAAAATCAAATGATAGTCTAGAAAATCATCCTGAAATCTTATTTGCCTTTAAAAATTAAGTGATAGAAGTATTTTTTTAATAAAGAAATGGTCGTTTATCTTTTCTCTAGACCCAGAGGTAGGAAGTAAATGACACTGATGTTGCTCGCTCCTCCTTCCATACTAATTTTAAGATCCTTTGTCTCAAAATCCTTCTCGATACACTGCTCCAGGTAGCCACTATTAATTGATTGGAATTGACACAAAAGATAAAACCTATTTGGCATTTCTGCTCTAGGCAGCATTCTATTTTTTTGTCAGTTTTGTTTAGTTTAAGTGGTGTTTGTATGCCTCAATGGAGTCTTTTTGAAAATTAAAAATAATTGTGGTTTTTAACGTGAATTACATGAGTGATAATTCACACAAGACCCCTCCCCAATAAAACAAAACAAACAAAAGGCAGGTTAGCTAGACTGTTTGAATTAGGACATTGTTTTAAGAGGTAGCTGACCACATGGCCTGTGGACCAAATCCAGCCCATGAACTAAGAATGATTTTTACATTTTTAAATGGTTGACAAAAATTGAAAAAAGAATATTTTGTGACGTGTAAAAATTATGTGAAATTTGGGGGCTGGCCCTGTGGCGTAGCGGTTAATAACGTGCACGCGCTCCGCTGCTGGCGGCCTGGGTTCAGATCCCGGGCGTGCACCAATGCACCGCTTGTCAGGCCATGCTGTCACGGCATCCCATATAAAGTGGAGGAAAATAGGCACAGGTTTTAGCCCAGGGCCAGTCTTCCTCAGCAAAAAGAGGAGGATTGGCATGGATGTTAGCTCAGGGCTAATCTTCCTCAAAAAAAAAAAAAATTTACATGAAATTTAGTTTTCAGTGTCCATAAATAAAGTTTTGTTAGAACATAACCATGCTCATGCATTTACTGGATGCTTTTGTGCTACAATGGCAGAACTGAGTTGTTGTGACAGAGACCATATGGCCTGCCTAAAATATTTACTTTGTAGCCCTTTACAGAAAAAATTTGCCATCCCCTGTTTTAAGATAATAATGTGGGTAGTGAATGATTGCTTTTGCATTATTTAGTAAAGGAGGAAACTTATATTGCTGATATTTTCAACCAGTTTCTGAAAAGGAATAACTTAGAAAATAGCTACTGTTTATATATAGATAAATAGTATAGTCATGTGCCTCATAACAACGTTTCAGTCAATGTTGGACTGCATGTATGACGGTGGTCCCATAAGATTAGTACCATATAGCCTAGGTGTGTAGCGGGCTATACCATCTAGGTTTGTGTAAGTACACTCTATGGTGTTCGTACAACGACCTAACGACACATTTCTCAGAATGTATCCCCATCGTTAAGTGACTCGTGACTGTAGTAGCAGCCCTTCATCTTTAGGATATAATGGACATAGAGTTACCAGCCATAGTTTACAATATGTCAGCTCATGCTATTATTTCTTCCATAGTTGAGAGGTAATCCACAGCACCATTACTGCCAGAGGTTCTAGCTGCTTATAATTACATCTCTGTGCTAATACATTGTGGAACAGCAGTTCTCAAACTTTTTGATCACAGAACCTCTGTAGACTTTAAAAAATTTAGAGCCCCACAGAGCTTTTTTTTATATGGGTTATATATGTCAATATTTATCACATTAGAAATTAAGACAGAAAATTTTAAAATATTTATTTAAAAATGACAGTACTAAATCTATTATATGTTAACAAAAGAACAGATTTTTATGAAAAATATTTTCCAAGACAAAAAATATTAGTGAAACTTCTGCAAATTTCTGTAATGATTGTTTTAATAGAAGATAACTGGATTCTCCCATCTATTTCTCCAGTCTCTTGTGATGTGTTGTTTTGATATGAAGGAAGTCTGGCCACACACAGACATATAGTTAGAAAAATGAGGACTATTTTAATAGCTTTTTTAGATAATTGTGGATGTTTTTCTTTGCTGCTATACCAAAACTCAGCAAGTGGTAGTTTCTTTGCCTTTTTTTTTTTGTCGGTTTTATTGAAATATAATTTACATAGAATAAATATTTTTTTAGATGTACAATTCTGTGTGTTTTATTAACTCATACAGTCATATAACCACCATCACAATCAATGTGTAGAATATTTCCATCACCTCTACAAGTTTCCTTGTGTCCTATTGTAATCAGCCCTTTCTCCTCACTCCCACCTTCTGGCAGTATCTGATCTGATTTTTGTCCCCATAGTTTTGCCTTTTTCAGAATATTGTGTAAATGGAATCATACAGTATATAGCCTTTTCAGTCTTTCTTCTTTCACTTAGCATAATGTGTTTTCGATTCATCCATGTTGTTGCAGCTATCACTAGTTCATTTCTTTTTATGGTATGGATGTTTATTTTTCCATTTACTGGTGTTGGATATTGGGTCGTTTCCAGTTTTTGGTAATTATAAATAAAGCCATTCTGAGCATTCATGTACAGATTTTGCATGGACATATGTTTTCATCTCTTAGGTAAATACCTAAGCATGCAATTACTGAGTAGTATGGTAGTTGTATGTTTAATTATAAGAAGTTGTCAAACTGGCTTTCCAAAGTGGCTGGACCATTTTTCATTCCCACCAGCAATGTGTGAAAGTACCAGTTGCTATACATTTACTTTACATTATGTTTACTAAAACTTGAGATTGTTCATTTTTGTTTTAGTCATTCTAATCAATACTAGAATTAGTTTTAGTTGCATTTCTCTAGTGGTTAATGATATTGAGTATCTTTTGTAGTATTTTCCTTTCAGACCTCTTTGGCAAGGCATCTATTTAAATCTTTTGCCCACTTTTTAGAAATTGGGTAATGTGTTGTCTTATTATTGAGTTGTGAGAGGTCTTTCTATATTCTGAATACAGTTCTTATTTTAGATATATAATTTGCAAATATTTTCTCCCAGTCTGTGACTTTTTTTCCTTAATTTTAGAAGAGAAGTTTTAATGAAGTTAAATTTATCAGTTATTTCTTTTGTAGCTCATGTGTTTTGTGTTCCAATAAATCTCTCGTAATTTAGGGCCACAGAGACTTTTCATGTGTTTTCTTCTAGAAGTTTTATAGTTTTAGGTTTTGTTTTAGGTCTATGGTATGTTTTAGAGTTAATTTTTGTATATGGAGTGTGATATGAGTTGGTTTTTTTTTTTTTCTTACACATGGCTGTCCAGTTGTTCCAGCATCAGTTGTTGAAAAGACTATATTTTCTCTGTTGAAATGCATTGGCACCTTTGCTGTGTATCAATGGACCATATATGTGTGGATCTATTTCTGGATTCCCTATTCTGTCCCAGTGATGCATGTGTCTGTCTTTTCACAAGACCACACTGTCTTGAGTGCTGAAGGTTTATGTAGTAAGTCTTAATAACAGGTAGTATGAATTCTCTTTTATACATCTTTTTCAGAATTATTTTGGGTATTCCACTGCCTTTGCTTTTTCATATAAGACAAGAGATAGTTTCTTAAAAGTTAGTTACAGTGCGGAATCTGAAACCATTAATGAACTTTTTGTCCTCTGTAACATGAAAATCTGTTGGGATGTCTTGAACATTGAATGGATTTTTTTTTTTATTTTTGTGAGGAGATCAGCCCTGAGCTAACATCCGCCAATCCTCCTCTTTTTTTTTTTTTTTTTTTTTGCTGAGGAAGACGGCCCTGGGCTAACATCGGTGCCCATCTTCCTCCACTTTATATGGGACGCCGCCACAGCATGGCTTACCAAGCAGTGCGTCGGTGCGCGCCCGGGATCCGAACCAGCGAACCCCGGGCCGCCGCAGCGGAGCGCGCGCACCTAACTGCTTGCGCCACCGGGCCGGCCCCAATTGAATGGATTTTTTAACTCATGAATGCTTTTGTAGCATCACACATAATTCATTTGGAAAATGTTGGTTCTCTGAATAATATAGATCTTCTAAATGTTGAGACATTTCATTATTCATTATTTAAAAGTCACATTTGTTAACATCACCACTGGTCTCATCAGAAAATTCTTTTAAGTATTGGGAAGATGTCAGGCTAATGGTAGTGGATACAGATTTTTCAAAATTCTTATTTTTACTTGAAAACACAAATCTTTTTATTGGCGATGCATACTATTAATTGTTTTTCTTGAAGTAACAGGTTTACTTGGTTCATTTTTGAGAATATGTCTGCCAGATACCCAACTCTGAATAACTATAGTTGATTTTAGTTCGCAACTCAATCATGCAAGGGCTTTTTCTTGAGGCAACTTGCTTAGTTCCCATTTTTTTCTCACAGAATATTGAAAAGAAGTCTACTAAATGGTCAAGATTTAATAAAATTAACAATTTTACTGCTTTTCGTCAAGGATATTCTTAAGTGCTACTGGCCTTTTCCAGAGAAATCTTGTGATATATATGGTCACTTTCTATAATTGTGTTTCTTATACTTAAAGTAAAGAGATTGACCTGGAAGCCTAAACCAAATATTATAATATTAGGAAGACAGTGAATTATTGACATTTTACGAACATCTGAAGTTGGTGTACTGGGAGACAATCTATTATTTTCAGAGCTAATAGAGTTACAGTAAGTTGTTTTATTATCTTATAGGTGCTATACTTGGTAGATCAGAAACTCAGGAGTGTATTTTCTATAATGCTAATTGGGAAAGAGACAGAACCAATCGAACTGGTGTTGAACCCTGTTATGGTGACAAAGATAAACGGCGACATTGTTTTGCTACCTGGAAGAATATTTCTGGTGCCATTGAAATAGTGAAGCAAGGTTGTTGGCTGGATGATATCAACTGCTATGACAGGTAAGGAAACATTTTTTTTTTTATGATAGTGTTGAATAATTTTCATCCCTCATCTTCCCCGCCTTTTTAAAACGGGAAAGATCAATGCATGGATTTTCACTTAAATGTTTCTTTTTTAAGATGGGATTATGAAGACTATTATAACATGCTCTAATGACAAGATATGTATTTTAAAGTAATAAAATATGGCGTGTTTATTTGTTTGTCTTTGATGATGTATCTTTTATATACTTTGAATAATCTTCCAAGTAGTGAGAACTATAGGTAAGAACCATTTCTTTCCCTATGTTGTGTTAGGATTGTAAACTTTTTCTAAATGCCAATTTTAAGGAAAAAGAATTTTTAAAATTGCTTTAAAAGAGAGTATATCTGCTGAAAATCTATCCTTAAGGAGAATAAAGCTTAATCATAGTATTTAATTTCCTTTTAGTTTCCCTCTTTATGTATCTGGAAAAATTGATCTTACTACGTTTTCCCTTATTTTTTCTTGCAGAATAGGCCTTTGTTCTTTACCCCGAGACATTTTAACTTGACATTCAGATTGCATCAGAACTAACACAGATCTCGTAGAAAGCTACATTTTATTTAAAAGATTTTGCTTAAATTGTTTTATTCTGTACTGGAGATAAAATACAGTGTACATGTTGTTGACTGCCTGTGATCTTTCTGTAAGGAGTCCCATAGATGTTGGGCTGATCACTTAAATTGCCTGGGCCACCGCATTTCCACTGGGTGGGTGCTGATGACTAGAGAGGCTGCAACATCTTAGATAACTAGACTTTTTGGAACCAAAAAATACTGATATACTCAGTGAACGCTAAATACTTCCCACTCCACTTTCGAGAGCCTCAGTTGATTACCATGAATTGATTACCATGGCCATATGTGATTAATAGCAAAATGAATTGAATAAGCCCATGAAAATTGATTAGCCCCACTTTTCAAAAGAAATTAAAACAGTCATTTAGGGTATACTACTAAATCTGTGAATTTTCCGGGGACTATTTCTTTATAATTATTCCTGTTAACTGCGTTTCTGATTATTAGCCTTTCTATTAACAGAAGTGATCATCAAGTGATACTTGCTATTTTGAAAGGTAAGTAGGGCCACTAGGAAAACAGTATGGAAGTTCCTCAAAAAAATTAAAAATAGAACTATCATGTGATCTAGCAATTCCCCTTCTGGGTATTTATCCAAAGAAAATGAAAACACTAATTAAAGACTAACTAAAAGGGGCCAGCCCCGTGGCGTAGCGGTTAAGTGCGCATGCTCTGCTGCTGGTGGCCCTGGTTTGGATCCCGGGCGCGCACCGACATACCACTTACCAGGCCATGCTGTGGCGGCGTCCCACATAAAGTGGAGGAAGATCGGCATGGATGTTAGCTCAGGGCCAGTCTTCCTCAGCAAAAAGAAGAGGATTGGCGTGGATGTTAGCTCAGGGTTGATCTTCCTCAAAAAAAAAAACAAAAAACTAACTAAAAGATATAAGCACCTCCCATGTTCATTGCAGCATTATTTGTAATAGCCAAGATATGGAAGCAACCTAAGTGTTCATTGATGGATGAATGGATAAAGAAAGTGTAGTATATATACAATGGAATATTACACAGCCATAAAAAAAGAAGGAACTCTTGCCATTTGTGACAACAGGAATGGACCTTGAGGGCATTATGAGGGCTAAGTGAAATACGTCACACAGAAAGACAGAATACTGTATGATCTCACTTATATGTGGGATCTTAAAAAAAAAAAAAATGAACTCATAGATAAAGAGAACAACCACTGGTGATTGCCAGAGGCAGTGGGGTAGTGGGTGGGCGAAATTGGTGAAAGTCTTCAAAAGGAACAAACTTCTGGTTATAAAACAAGTGAGTCCTGGGGATGTTATGTATAACATGGTGACTATAGTTAACAGTACTGTGTTGTATGTTCGAAAATTGCCAAGAGAGTAAATCTTAAAAGTTCTCATCACAAAGAAAAAAAATTTGTATCTGCGTGTGGTGATGGATGTTAACTATATTTATTGTGGTGATCATTTCACAATATGTACAAATATCAAATCATTATGTTGTTGCCTGAAACTAATATGATGTTATATGTCAACTATATCTCAATTTAAAAAAAAAAGGTAAGTAGGAAGAAGTTGGGGGGAAAGTGAGGCTTGGGAATCATCTTTATCTAAAACTATCTTTTATTAATTAGTTGAAGTCAGGGATCCCTGTTGTTTTTGTAGTGAAAAGCTACTGTGCTTCTCACCTAAAACCAGTATTGCTGGAGGTTAAACTTTGCTAGATGATGGAGAGTGGGGTTGCTCAGCACAAATACTTGCTCTTACAGTGAACAATTACTACACCAGCTTTGTTTCTAGGAGTTAATTGCTAATTTAAAAGTATGGGAATTTTTGTTTTTATGCTCTGAATTTATTTAAAAAACAAATATTAAGGATAGTAAGAGAAGTAAGGGAAAGGAAAAGAAGATTCAAAAAAATGTACAGAGGAAAAGAGAATGATAAAAAGATAAAAAGAAGAGTGGAATGGTGAAAAGTAATTTTCTTGAGTTAATTAGGCTAGATATTTAATCATGTTAACCTCCTGTAATTTGAAGCATGATTCCAAATATTAAATTTTAAATTTATACATTCCTTTTTATAAATTGTTAAAACTTAGGTTTCATTTGTCTTTTACTTTCTACTAAATACATATTGGTATACATTTCACTTTTAAAATTCGATTTTGTTAAAGCTAACTTCTCCCTGAAATTTCTTGGGCTTTTCACTTTAGAGTTGAATTCAACCTTATTTTTCTAACGACCATCACAAAAGTAGACAGTTTATTTGTAAGATGTGTCTTTAAATCCACCTGATGTTTATCAGTAATATTTAAATCTTTGATTTTTTTAAATAGGTATAGCGGTTTATTAGTGGTTGATTAGGATTTGCTCTAGATACTAAATCCCTATCTTAGGTCCTGTATAGAAGGCTGTCCCCAACGCCGCCCCCCGATCAACCTAACTTGAATCAGTTTCTGTGTTATTAAGTCCTATATGTTGTTACATCTTGTTCTCTACTTGTTTATCTCAACTCTGTTCATTGTGTTCAAGGAATTTAAATTTGCTGCAAACAATGACCCTTTTAATTCCCAAGCCTAGTTTGGGTCTCTGATGTTAAGATATGTTCTTCCATGAGAGATGAGCTTGCATCATTTTGTGTGATTTATATGTGTACATATGTGTATATGTATGGATTTATATGTACACACACACATATAGTTTTATATATAGTGTTCAGTTTTTATATTCATGAAATGGGAAGGCTATTTTCCTATGAGAAAAAGCCGTCCTAGACCAAATTTCTTCATTGGCTTTATGTTCCTCCTCAAGCTTTTCTAATAATTAACAATAGCAAAAAAGATAATTGCCTTACATTGATCATTAAGAACCAAATTAAAGCAGTAGTCTCCAGGAGGCAGTGTGATTGTTATAAAATCAGCAGTTGGTTTGTTTTCTGATGAGATTTAGTAACAGGATTCCAGAAACATTTTTGGCTTTTGAGAATTGATTATTGGATATTAACAGAAATCTTGAAGTTGACTGTAAATGACTTATTCATTATTTTATCTCTGAGAAGAACTTTAGAAAAACACCTATTGTAGATTCGGTATAATAATGTTGATTTTAATCATTTCTTCTTTCTTTGTTTATAGGACTGATTGTATAGAAAAAAAAGACAGCCCTGAAGTATATTTTTGTTGCTGTGAGGGCAATATGTGTAACGAAAGGTTTTCTTATTTTCCGGAGATGGAAGTCACACAGCGTAAGTTCACAGGAAAAATACATAGGTCTGTTCAACTAATAGATTGAAAGCAAAGCATATTTGTGTTGATGGAATAATTTACTCCTATTGTCTCCTACTCTTATTTTTCTCCTAAAATTTGACACTATAATAAATATTTATTGTGGAATTTTGTAGACCAAATCTGAGTTGTTTTTTTCTCCCCTTTCTCATAGCTACTTCGAATCCTGTTACACCTAAACCACCCTATTATAACATCTTGCTCTATTCCTTGGTGCCACTTATGTTAATTGCGGGGATTGTCATTTGTGCATTTTGGGTATACAGGCATCATAAGATGGCCTACCCTCCTGTACTTGTTCCAACTCAAGTAAGTTATTGTCTTGTATTTTGAGCTGTTTTGAATTGTATGTTTTAAAGAAATATGAGTGTGTGAGACCCACTAGGTTGTTACGAATCATTTTCCTGTGGAGTTAATTTTTGAATGTTTATTGTCACAGGAACTATAGCTAATTTTGAAAACTTAATTAATTTGCTGTATCCTAAACTTTTCTCACTTAAGAGTTGAGGTAGAGTAGAATGAAGGGTACTGCTATTCCTATTCTTCTTTGGAGAGTTCTGCTGTTATTATAGTACTTTAAAGTATGAGATGCACTCTGCTTTGTTTCTTGAGAAATAATTGATGGTGAAGTGGTATCATAACTCTTTCTTTGCCTTCCGTTCTTTCCTCCATTCCCAAATTTCTTGTGCCTTTTTCAAGACTACTTGTGAAACCATCCTTTTAACCATGGAGGGGACCCAGTAAGGTAACCAAGAAAGTGTGGAAAAGAGGTTTCACAAAGGCATCAGGAAGATATACCGTAACAATGTTTTGGGGAAGAGGAGCAGAAGAGCAGTGTTTCATATCATGTGTTGTTGGTAGTTCCAAGTATATTTTTTTTTGTTTGCAGCATATCAAGTGTGTACGGAAGACTAAAAACTTTTTTATTGCCCTTGATTCTCAAATATATATCTGACCCCAAATATATCTGCAGATGTAGATGTGGTGGGTAATCAGATTAAATTCATGAAATTTTCTTCATTCTCTATCATGTAGGCAGTTGGCACTGGTCCAGTGCTTTGCAAGGACTTTTGTTATAAGTAGTTAATATTCTACAGGCTGGGGAAAGGTGATAACTTTTGGTTCTACTTGCTTGAAACATCTTTAAGCCCTAGTTTTTACTGTGTTTCTTTTAACTCTTAAGATCAGATTACCTCGGCCTTCTGGATCTCTTGGTTTAACTTTGTTTCTCTAATACCAGTAGATTAATGGTTAAAACTTGATAGAAGAAAATGGTAAAGTCCTATACTTTAATGACCAAAACATCTTCTTCCCTTTAAGCTTTGTTTACATAACATACTTCTTTCTCAGTACTTGCAGCAATCTGTTAGCATTAGATCTCTGATCCCCATAATCTCTGTGAAATGTGTATATGGAGAAATAAACCCAAAGGTAAAATACCTTATTCAGTAAATTAGGTAAACACACTGTATTATAAAGCTGAAATATTTTAACTTTTAAACATTAGTAACTAAGTTGTGGATTTACTAAAAATCATCTCTAAAAAATTTTTAAAATAAAAATTTTAGTGTCCAATAAAAATATGTAGTTTACTCCAGATGGCCCATAGAATACATTTTACCTTCTGTTGGGGGTAACTCTTTTTCATTTAGTATCTACTTTTAGAAGAGAGAGTATTTAGTACAATAGTAGTATCCAAATTTATTCTAGATTTGTGATATGATAGAAACACTGGAAACTATATTTAACAGCAAATTTATTAAGTTTAATAGAACTTTAAAAATAATGTAATCTTATAGATAACATTGATTTGTATACAATATTGATACAAAAGTGTTGTGGGACCATTTTTTTAAAGGGCTAGATATCTTATAAATGAGGCCACTTTATTTAGAAATGCTAATTAATTCAAGGATTTAGATTTTTTAAAAGGAAAGATGCAATTATTATTTATAAATAACTAAGAACCAGGGATCTTCAGTGAGTATCTGTTTCTGTGGGTTTTAGAATTTGTTGCCATGGTTAATGTTATTGTACAAATTTATTTAGTACTTGCATTGCCCTCTGGTGAATTTGCGTGATTGTATGAATTACTGAAAAATAGGGAATGAATTTAAAGGTTTTGTAGTGGAATGACGTGGAATGGTCAAGCTTTGTTATGAAAAATACAAGACATGCCTGACTTTATGCTTTCATTCTGTCATAAACTATGTTGTGGAAAAGGAGCATTGTCATCAATGTGGAACTTCATTTATGTCATCTTTCATTGTGTCTCAAACGGTATAGTGTCATGCTTTAAGTCTTGTTTTTGGTGAGAGGTTTATGCAGCCTGCTTCTGCAAGACTACTTAGTGGCCATCTTGTTACAGAATGCTCAGTTTTATCTACTATTTGGCAATAATTATTGATAGTTACATCAAGCATTTATTGAACATTTACAGTGTACTAGGGTACTGGTAAGTTACATATATGTATAAATATATAAATTATATAAGAATATATAAAATATAGAAATTTTTTCCATGATTTCTAAATTATGACCAGTATATAGGGATCATCTTTGAAATTTGTTAAAAAATACAAATTCCTGGACTATACCCCTGAAAGTATGAAATAGGGCCTGGGATATTATGTTTCTAATAAGTTTCCCAGGTGATTCTGGTTACTAGCCAGATATGGAAAGCCCTGGTTTGATTTTACCTCACAAATCAAATGGAGGTTGTTATAATCCCCATTTTATTGATAAAGAAATTGAGACGTGGCAAAGTTCAGAGCTGGAATCGAAACCAAGGACTCTGACACTAAAGCTTTGCTCTTACTGCTTATGCTGTTCTGCCTCTCTTTTTCCAGAAAGCAGATGCCTCTGGTGTTTCAGATAATCTAGTAAACATCCCTGCCATCTCAAAATCATTCTAAAGGCCAATTTGTTTTTCTACTTTTAGATGTTGAATAGTTTGACTACTAAAATGAGCAATAGCATTATCACATTGTCTCATATAGGACAAAAGAGAAAATACACAAGTCATAGAATATAGAGGGGCATATGCATGTGTTTTCTATGCAAAAATTGTTTTAGCACATTATAGAATAGAATTTATGAAGATTGATTGGATTGTAGGTCAAGATTCCTGTGCTTCGGAGTTGATAGTGCCAATGTCTACTAGTTATTCAAGACTTTTTTGAGGAATCTGAGAAGTAGGTAGGGGAGACATGCTACACATTTGAAGTTTTAAGGTGACTTCTGTATTTCATGCTATGTTCATGTCCCCATATTTGTTTAATTCCAAGACAAGTTAGGAAAAGATCTTACACTCTTGTGGATTTCTGGAACATTCTTCGTCCAAATTCTTCAAACACTTTTAGACAATGATATAAAATTTGTCATTCCTTTTCTTAGGGAAACTTTTCCTTAAAGCTGTGGCTAAATACTGGTTTGTGAATTAACTGGTCTGTTGTAAGACATTCTCATCGTGGTGATATCTTGTTGACGAGTCATTCCTACAATAAGAATTATACTTAAAGAGAATTTACAGTGATTCTCAGCAAAGCAAGCTAAAGTTGACTCTGTTGTAGTTCAGGACATTCTTACACCTGAAGCTGAGATTATTTCTATAATCTTGTAGCTGTCTTCTTGCTTCCAGTTCTCTGTCTTCACCTATACTATTGTTGTAGAATAGCATTTTACACGTTTGATTATGTTACTTCTGTGCTTCAAAATATTTGAGGGCTCTCAGTAATCCACGGATTACCAGAATACAAAATTTGGACTATGACCTATCTTCCATGCTTTTTCTGCCTTATGATTCTTTTCTCCCATTATACTCTTAAGACATCCATCGTATGGATCTAGAATGGTATTCGTTGTGTACCATCCTTGAGAGAATTGAGAAAATAGCACTCAAGTCAGTTTCTGTCTTCTATGACTCAGATGAATAACCCCAGTTGAGAAAGGCTCTAGTCATTTGTGTACATGTTCCATTCTCCAACTTGATTATAAGCTCCTTGAAGACAAGATATGTATTGTACTCACTACTGTATCTCACACAGTGTTTGTATGTAATAACCATTCTGTAAGTGATGAATTGCTGAATTGATTTTGTTGCATTTACAGTTATACTGAGATGATAATGAAGTATGTCCAGGGATTCATTTAATAAACATTCAGGTGCTTTAGGGCTTTGCTTTAAGATAAATCTTGAGGCTGTATTTCTTGGGAGTAGAATAAGTTGAAGTATTTCAGTCTTTTATAGGAGAATGCCATTATTCAATTCTTTCTGTAATCACAAGCTCAAAGCATCCTTTTAATTTGCATCACGTAGGTCACTTTTCTTTTGCCTGTGCTGAAACTGTCTTTCCACCTGTAGGAAGATGCTCTTATAATCGGCAGTGAGTAAACTCAATGGGAACTGGTTTTCCTAGTGTCAGTGAGTCATGAATGTGAAGGAATTGATGCATTGACTCTATTATTAAGAAGTCTTATTGTGGTTAGAGTTAATGTGGTTTCAATAAGAACCTTTTGCATTGCTTTCATAACCATATGTGATCTTAAGTTTCCTGCTTATAAGATCTATATTTGTGCTGATAAAAATACCACTTGATAAGAAATGGATTTTAGGGGCTAGAAATTACCTGCCTTTAACAAGATATGAAGTTAGTTTCTTGTTCCTTTTTAAAGACTGTATAAATAGCACTACAGTATTGCAACATTAATACTTTTTCAAATGACATCAATGTCTTCAGTCCTTTACATCATGACATTTTGTCTAGAGTTTGGTCTGATAGGGACTAAAGGCTTTCAGATGTTTGGGATACCGAGTTGGGCATACAAAATAATCCTGTTGACCTTAATATTTCAAGTAATAATAGATTGTCATTTCATGCTATGTCAAATTACTGTCCACTGAGAAACCAAGCCGTCTGTGAAAATACTTAGTAGGATTTTCTGTTGAACGTGAGTCTATATATGTACCCATTTAAAATTAATAAGATACTGAAAGGGTAGCATCACATCATTCAGCCAAGTCAGTTTAGGAAAGTGTGCTCCTTCCTTATTTGGGGAGGATGCAGGGGAAATTTACCAAATTTTATTGAGTATTTAATATGCTAATATTAAGTTATAATTACAAAATAAATATTACATCCGTGGAAGCACATCTTGAAATAGGTTGACTCCTAAATGGTTGGAGTTTATGAACACATCTCTCTCTTTTTTGCTTTCTCTCTCTCTTTCACTTTCTTTCTTTTAAAATTCTCCTCTATTTAAAAATTAATTATAAAGACTTGCTTGTTATAACAAGACAAATTATAAAGAAGGAAGTGTGTCCAAAAAAAAAAAAAGAGTCATTTGTTCTTCTTCTTTTTCCTTTATTACTTTCCTAAAATAACCCATTTTGAAAGGTTGGCGTATATGCTTTGACACCTTTCTCTAATCTCATTTTGAATATATACTTTTTTTTTCTCTTTCATAAACTGTGAAATGTTATTCTACACTTGGTTTCTTTTGATTTAACAGTATACTGAGGACAGGTTTTCAGCTCAGTACTTTTAGTCTATCTCATTCTGATTAAATGATATGTTTTTAAGTGAAATTTAGTAGAGCTTTTATATATGCTCATGAAATACCAAAATTTGATGTTTTATTAGCTTAGAGTTTGTGTTAGGTTTCCGCTAAGAGCTGGAACCTACATTTCACAAATATTTTTAACTGTATTATTTTGGCACGTTTAAATTATGGTGATATAATGCTATTGTCTTACTCTTGAGCATCTTTTCTACGTGTGTGTGTGCCTAAGAAATAGTACAGGGCTCTTACAAATGTCTCTTCCTTCTGCGTTCCACCTTTGTGTGTGATTATTTTTATATTGGTGACCTAAATTACAGCGTCCTTTTTATATATACTTCTAAACTAATTGTGGGGGCCCGGCCCCGTGGCTTAGCGGTTAAGTGTGTGCACTCCACTGCTGGCGGCCCGGGTTCAGATCCCGGGCGTGCACCGATGCGCCGCTTCTACGGCCATGCTGAGGCTGCGTCCCACATACAACGACTGGAAGGATGTGCAGCTATGGCATACAACTATCTACTGGGGCTTTGGGGGAAAAAATAAAATAAGTAAAATTATAAAAAAAATAAAAAATAAAAATAAACTAATTGTGGGGAGAAGTGTCATAAATTATCCATAATCATGCAGCTTGACAAAAAGCTATTCTCATTAGATGTATATAAGTTGTTTCACTTACAAATGCACAGACAGACCCACTTGGAGACTGGCTGAAATTCCACGTCCAAAAGCAAAAGGAAAGGAAGGGGAGAAGAAAAAAAATTTTTTTAAAGGTTAAAGCTGCCCATTAAAACTAATCAAAGCACCTTATTTCTAAAAATAACTTTAGAAATTTTTAAATTTTAAAATCTCGAGTTGAGTTTTCCTTTGGCCTTTTGAGGTCCCCACCTGCCAATTTACAAATGGGACTGATGCCTATGGACCAGAGTACATACTAGTTTCTCCTTTTTCTTGTCTGGCCAGGAGATGGTAGATGGGAAGAAGTGAGTTTGCTTCTCTCTCTATTCTTAATTTCCTGGATCTCGTCCTAGATCTGTTCCTTTATTCCTAGCTACTTCATTGCTGTCAAATCTTTTTCTATTAATTTGAGATAATACAAATGAAAAAGTCCGTTTGTTAGTGAAAGCTGTGTGTATCAGATAGGCTGAGAGGTGTTCAGCTTTGTTTGTTTTGTTTTTGCTTAACCACTCACCTAGTTCATGAGCCCCTGTTGTGTGCCAGGCACCATGCTGCATGGATCGTCGTGAGTGGCGCAGGGACAGTCCTTGCTGGCCCTTTTGGAGCCCACAGTTAACATGTAGGTGAACTAAAAATAGGTTGGTTGATTGGTTGACTTTGCAGCTTGGAAATGAAGGGTAAAGAAAGTAAGGAGGGGATTGCTTCAACGATTTTGGGCAAAGAGTGGAGGAAAGAAGGAAAAATGTCTGGTTCTAGTTCTGTAGTGATTGGGAGAAGAGCCACACCTGGGGTGCTTGGCTAATGTTAAGTGCTCGATAAGTATTAGCCGTTATTGCTAACAGAGTAACAACTTCAAAATTGTACTCAAAAGGAATCATTTTATTGAATCCATTGTAGATATATAGCTATGTCAATACTTTAAAATTAATTTAGTGTAATAATAGATTTCATTTTGAGTACTCTGTTAAGCACTATACAGAGCGCTTTACACATATTAACTCATGTAATCTTTCAACACCCCATGGTATAGGTTCTGTTTTATCAAGTCCATTTTATAGATAAGAAAATCAAGGCACAGATAGGTGAAGTCACTTGGCCTTGAGTCAGTCTGTTGAGTGGCAAAATCTGGGCATTTATATCCAAGGATTATTATCCATTGAAGTAGTTTTAATTGAATGGCTTATTTCAGTAAATAATTAGGTGGGGTCCATAGAAAACTAAAGTAGGATAAAGGGATCAGAGTACATAAATTACATTTAAAATAGTTTTTATAGTGAGTATATATAGCCTTGTAGGTAAACATAACCATCTTACCACATCACAGTTTAATAATGTATAGCATGGTCCTTTTCCTTTTTTTTTAGCTTTACTTGCAGAATACAAATGCTAAAATAAAAATAAAATTTCTTCTATACCCAGTAATAAATCTGATGCTTCTGAGCAGTAACCAAAAGGAGACTGGGCAGGCCGACATCTCTTTCCAACTTTTAACCCTAGTGCTGGCTACCCTGAGGTGCTAACCACTTCTTAAGGAACTTATTCAAATTCTGCGTCTTAGCCACTTTGGTCTGCCTCTGCTTTGCTTTCAGGAGGAGTTAGATGAGAGAAACTGTAGGAAGTAGGAGTTGATATATCACAAAGGAATTTTGAAGATCTAATTGGATAGAATCATGGCTGTACATTTGACAGTATCAATATTATTGAATCTGTTAATGTATAATGTCTTGCTTTCCCTAGCTCAGAAACATTTGTCCTGATACACACACTATATTATTTCTTTATAGATTCTATTTCTGTCCGCTTGGCATTACTCTTTTTTAAAATTATCAATTGTAAAATTTCTTAGAATGTAAGATAATTAGATGACTCTTAAGAGGAGACAAATTCAGAATTTTGTCAGTTTTCGAATACTTTGGTAGGGGGTCCTTAATTCTTCTTGATAGTCCTAAGAAGTTGTTGAGTGAGTTATCATATATATATATATATATATCATATATATGATATATATATATGATATATATCATTTATATATATTGGAATGGTTTAAATAGTAAAAATAGAAAGTTTGTAGTATATATCATATATATTTATTTATAATATATGCATGACCCCAAATCCATATTTCTAGAAGGATTTCTTTGTATTCCCATTCTGTTTATCTAATGCCTACTCAATATCTCCACTTAGATGTCTCCAAGCCCTTAACATTCAAGGGTGATGATCTTCCCTCTCAAATCTGTTTCTCAGTAAATGGAAACAGTATCTGGTTGTACAAGTCAGAAATCTAGGATGTGTCCCAATACTGCTTTTCCACCTAATCTGCCTCCCTCTAATACTTACTCCATTTCCCAAGGGTCCTCTCCTCAGGAAAATCTTCTTACTTAACCTGCCATTTTAAGTCAATTTTCTCCTTCAGGTGCTCAAGGTACTGAATTCTTTTTTTTTTTTTTTTTTTTGTGAGGAAGACCAGCCCTGAGCTAACATCCAATGCCAATCCTCCTCTTTTTGCTGAGGAGGATTGGCCCTGGGCTAACATCCATGCCCATCTTCCTCTACTCTGTATGGGACGCCGCCACAGCATGGCTTGACAAGCGGCGCGTGGGTTCGCACCCGGGATCCAAACCTGCGAACCCCGGGCCGCCACAACGGAGCGCGTGCACTTAACTGCTGTGCCACCAGGCCGGCCCCCTGAATTCTTTTTTATTGTTCTTATTTTATAATTCTGCATTCAGTGTGATTCTTTGATTAGTCTTTCTTCACACTGCAGTAAGCATCATGAGAGCTGGGTAGTCAGTGCTTGGCACAAACTAGGTACTCAGTAAAGATTTGTTGAATGAATGGAGAAGTACTATTCATTCTTTTTTGATGTTAGGCAATAGTTAATTTCTTTTCCTCTTAAGGAATAAGCAGCAAGTCTCTTTCTCATCCAACAACCTAATTACTTGACATTAATGTGCTGATTTGGTTTTGGTAACATAGTTTATACATTGAGGCGTGTGCTTGGTGTCTCTTGTTTAGTTTGGATCATTCTCTAGCTTATTCTAATGTTCATTTATTGAGAAGTATATCGAGCCAAGGTATACTTTTTGGTATGATGTACGAATACAGCACCTACCTGCACAGTGTTATTACAGTGGCATCTTTATCTCCGAAAGCATCTGTATGAAAACAAAATCTGAGAGATGCTTAAGCCTTGGGAAGCTATAGTCTAGTTATTCATTTGGCATGTATTTCTTTCAAGGGATGAATTTTACTCTGGAGTACTGATAAGATGTTTTGATAGTAGGATTAGCTAAGCCTTTTAGATGAATTATGAATAATCCTGAATCATTATCACAGGGAACAATCAAGAAGAAAGAAAAACTAGTTAAGCAAGAGGTACAGATTAAATGAGTTGTCAAATCTTTTTCATCAGTGCTATTGTTCTCTGTAGAAATATTGTAGAAATATTAGAAACTGGGAAATATAATCAGCGATTGGAGGAATTCTTAGCCTTCTTTTACACTGTTGACAGTATTTCTCTTAATTTTAAATTTGGGCCCTTACCTATTTTGGGATGACTGGGAAAATGAAAGTCTTGTTTTCTATGAATTTCTGAGTGTCCTCAGACTGGAAAGTGTGTATGGAGACTTATTCCCAGGGCTACCACTGCTTGACTTCTTCATTTTGGGTGTGGCTAGGGAAGTCGATTAACAATAGGCCTGGTGTGTCACTGTGTTCTACTTAATTCTGATGGTCTTATTCTTCCCCTCTTATTTTCTTACCCTAGTGTATTATTTATGTTGCACACACTCACATAGATACCACAAACATTTTTAGGTTTCACTATTATGATTCTGCTGCCTTCTATGAAAAAAAAGGAAAGCAGTTCAGGACGTAGGACATTCTAGCGATTCTTAAGACAACTGTCAGAAAGTGTGGTCTGAGAAGCTTACTCTAGGGCTATATAAAAATTTCTTCAGTGCTGCTCCTACAGTTTTTGTTAAGGGCAATACTGCCCTCTGCTGTCCAGAAGCTAATTCCAATGCGTATCTTCTCAATGTAATTGCTTATTTTACTCATATAGTTTAGATTTTAGAACTTCTTAGAAAACTAAGGAACAATTATTTAAGCCTTGGTTTAGTTTATTAGATGGCTTGAAGTCCACTGGATCAGGTAACTTGGGGCCATACTAAAGTCATCTATTTAATAATAACCCTTATCTGATAGGTAATGTCTAAGATTTTTTTTTGACATTACTTTCCTGTTTATAAGGAAAGTGTTCCCAATCCTCATTTAAAAAATATGATCATTGGATCATTACCAACTTTTAAAAAGCTCAATCATTATTCTCCTTCTCCTTTGCTTTTGTAACTGATGTGTCATTTTTCATTCCATTCTGGATATAAATCGTAATTTCTTTTGCCTGTGTTTTTTCTTCACAAGCACGCCTTTCATATAATGATAGAGGTAAGATGCATTGATGTTTGTTTTATGGTTGTGGAACTTTTTGTGGATGCATACTAAACATTTTGTTCTTAGATTTTTGTTGTTGTTGTTACTTTATTGTGCATCCTTTATAGTTTATACATTTGTTATGAAGTTGTTTTTTTTTCACTTTTAGTATTAAAAACATGATTGATTTGCCATAGTAATAGTCTTTGGTTTTAAACAGTATACAGTTAACAGTATTTGTACTTAACTAAGGTGGAATGTAGCAACAACTGTTTTAGTTGATTAGAAGTTAATGCCTAATGGCTAGATTTTTAGCCTTAAAACCCTTGTATTGGTTAATTTTTATAGTATGTCATTAGCTTAAATGTCAGCACGTGCTCATTTTTAACAGAGGTTGACTTTCTGGTCGAACCCATTATCTTTTCATGTGAAATCTTTATTTTCAGACAGCTTCTTTCATCTTTGGCATCTTTGGCAAAGGGACTCGCTAGAGAAGTATAACTCGATCTTTCGCTGTCTGGAGGTTTAAGGCTCTATTTAGATTAGAATTCATCCTTCATGTGGAGAACTCAGAATAAGTAACATGGTCACAGACTGCTTTGCAGCTCTTCACTTCTAATAATTTATTCCAATGTTAGTTACAGTAATGATATCAGATAGTGGTGCTGGAGTGGGGAGTACTTTTCCAGCTATTGTCATTTGTTGCTTCTCGACATGATGTCTTCTGATGCCATAATTTTCACATAGAAATGGATAAAGAAGAGATATAATCAGAGCCATGTTGTAATGCATAGCTTTTTAACTGCAATATACCATCCATACGGCAAGAGAACTGGAGACTTAGGGAAAGTTTTCAGGAATTCTGCAGTCCTTATAGTTGCCCCCCCAAAAGTGGCTTTTCTGTGTAGCAGGGCAAAGCCATATTTTATGGATAACATCAGAACGTTGCTGTCATGAAGTTGAAGTCTGAATTTGTCTCCCCAGTTGTTCATGTATTTTAAAGGTATAAATCTTTATTCCTAGAATCAAGTACAGAGTTTTTTTGCCGGTAAATTAGTATAATGATGCTAATGAATTGAAAATCATTTCTAATAATCTTAGATTATAGGATAAGTAAAAGCTAGATATTAGAGATGCAGTTAAAGCTTTGTATAAATTGAATGAAGAGCTGAAAAGTATGAAATAGAAGAATATTCTAATAATTTTTCATTAAAAAGCAAAAAGAGTAATCTCTTACCGAGTTACTCATTTTTGAACCCAAGCTTTTAAGTATTACAGAATATTATTTAAAAACACATATCATTTCTAAAAGTTTTGACATGTTATAGGAATGTGCCTTTGTAGATCTTTTTTCTCACCTTTTGAAAATTGGCCAGTGTTCTTAATTTAAGCTTTTTACTTATAAGCAGTTTTGACAATAGCATGTTTTCAGGCTGTTATAATGCTGAATATAATGGTGATATCATTAGGAAAGTGACTTAAGATTTCTTGCTGAAATAATGGTAGCTTAGAAACTTGCTGAACAGAGCCTTGGAAAATTATGGGAACTTTGAAGTTTATCTGTGCATTTGGAAAACATTCAGTGATCTTTCTTTTTTAAATGTAGATATTGAAAATTATTCTATGTTTCCTAATACTAAAGTTAATATTATATTAAAATCACATTTTGAACTGCTGACACATTCTTCATTTGAGATGTGGATTAAGTCATCTAAATCCTATGTTATAGACTGAATCATATCTATGTGGTTGGTACTCTTTAGAACAGAGAATGGGTGATGTGTGTGTTATTTAGAGAGACATTATCCGTCAGTTTATATAAAAGTTATTAAAAATCTTAGTGTTTAAATTTAGAGCCATATAACTCTTTACCTGGTTATTTTCAGTCTTCAGCTTTCAGCTCCTATCTGTATATTTTAGTTTTTTGCATCCCTGTTTTGAAAATTCAACTTTTCTAACTTATTTTTAAAGGAGGGGGAATTATTGACTTTAACTTTATAGTTATTTAAAGTTTTTCAAATTGAACTTTATATGTTCAGTTAGCAAAATTATTCTCTTATGCAGTTATCTAATAATTCTTGGACTTTGAGCACTGAGTGGTTTCCTTTGCCTCTGGGAGAGTATTTTCAACCTTTTTTCCTCCCGTCTCCACATTCACGTAAGCAACATACTCCTGTCAGTAGAATAGGTATAAATGATCAGTCAAGGAATGAGGTAGGGAGGGTTTAGTTTTAATAAAATCTCTCCAGAGATTCTTGTGTCCTCTCCCACTGAGAGTTGTAACTTTAGGGGCCAAACTTTTATAAGATTTATATCTTACTTGCTTGACCTGTCACTCTGTTAAAATAAAACACTCTTTAGCTCTGCTAACCTTTCATGTTTTGAATATGTGAAGGAAAAGCAACTTATGTAGACATTTTGAAAATAAATATCTGATGTTGAAATGAGTCACAGGAAGCCTTCTAGTTTATCTTACTGTTTTAAAATAGGAATTCTCAAACCATTTTATAAAGATTGTCTGGTTTGGAAGTAGAGATTGCATATTTTTCCTCTTTAATACTTTACAAGTTTCCATTTTGGAGAGTTTTTCTAATGTAGATGTCAACTGTTAAAAATCTTGAGTGGCACCAGTAGGCTGAATGATGCCTAAAGGGAGCACTAACAGTCTTGAGGCATTAGAAGAGGAGATTTTTTTTAAAAAGGGAAGAGAGGAAAGACAGAGAGAGATGCGTTGACATAGGGGTAACATACTATTTCCAAGTATCTTAGGTGCCACCCAGTGTCACCATGTCTGTTGCTGTTGCCAGAGAAATTTTCGTTCCTCCTTAAAATACTCATTATGCAGCCCTTCAGACATTTATATTACTTTTCTCTGGAAGCTTTCCAGAAAGCTTCCTACATCTTGCATTAGTTGCAGGAATTGAGCTGATACCATGCCCTCAGTGAAGGGTTGCCCCTCTGCTTTGTGTAGGGCACATTCCCTTGTGGTTTGTTAATGTTGTACTCCTGTTTATATACTATATTTGCTCCATTGTTTTTTAATTAACTGTAGCAGTACCCTTCTCTTTTACCGTACCTTATCATCCACTATGATGACCACTCATTTTCTGGATTATTATTTGTACTTTCTTTGTCAGTCAGCCCCAGAACACTAATAATTTTTATCTCAGATCAATTTTGGGAAGTAATTATAAGTAAAGGGATGAATTGTTAATAAGTTGAAAAATGGAACAGTTTGGCTATAGCAACATTAACTTACATCAGTGTGCCTTGTAATTTGATGTACCTATCTGCAATATATTTGGGAATGACTGTGAGTATTTCTGAGATTGAAGAAGAAAAGACTTGAAAAAGTTAAACAGTCATTGGGGAAAGTAGTGGATTTTGAGGAGAGGTTTTCTTTGAGACATAGCCATAATTTGCTGGTTCTGGTGCTTTTCAAATCTTCATCCTGTAAGGAAGTAACAACTGGATGAAACCACTGGAATACTGTTAGTAATATCCTAAAGGTGACAGAAAATCTTAGTCGGGAAAATTAGTGAGATTTTATTTAGACCTTTTCTCCTGCTATACATATATAGCAATAGTGCTGAATGTTGTTATGAAGACTCTTAATTCAGGTTGCTTGCCTTGTGATCATTAGAGATAATTAGTAATGCCTGAAAACTCAGTTTTGGCGAGATTGAAGTTAATGTTATTTGTATGTGTTTACCGTTTCTGTCAATTGATTCCTCAGTATACTCACTTTTTTCTCATATTTAGAATTAATATGTATCATGTGCTACTTTTTAATAATCTGATTATTGTTTATCTGTAGGACCCAGGACCACCCCCACCTTCTCCATTACTAGGTTTGAAGCCACTGCAGTTATTAGAAGTGAAAGCAAGAGGAAGATTTGGTTGTGTCTGGAAAGCCCAGTTGCTCAATGAATATGTGGCTGTGAAAATATTTCCATTACAGGTATGTTTATTGCATTTTTCTAATGTGCATGTATTTTTTAAAAGATGCAACTGGCGTGGTCATTGTTACTCAGAAACAGTCTGAAAACACAAGCCATATGTTTCAAGGTGGTTCTTTGTGATACTGGGGAAAGCAGTTAGCCCTTTTGTGTCTGCCTTCTCAGCTGAGAAATGGAGTTAATAGTACAAAAGTCATGTTTGTTTGGAGTGGTGGAACTACCATAAATGAACATATAGGAGATCTTTTGCCCATAAAAATTCTACAGAAATGCAAAGTGAAGATGAGGGTTCCAATAAAAAAATATAATTCATTGTCTGAGTGGTTAACTTTTAATATCCCGTTGACATGATCAGAAAAAGCAAACAGAAGAGTGACAGTGGTGTGCTTTGTTCTAGAATTGCTGTTGGGAGGCATATTACCAGACTGATTAATATTTTTTCTACTTTGAGTGTTTATGTAATCATTTCAAATGATTTTGTTTGGTGAATTTTCAGAGGCAGTGAATCAAGACTCCAAGTAATTGGTTTACTGTTGACTTGTTTTTCTTTTAAAGGGGGCTGACCTCAGAAAACCCTGGACTAATGCACGTCTGAGTTGTTCTTATGTTTTGTTTGTTCCATTGGGGTTATAGATCTATGATGATTCCTTCTTCCCGTGTCTTGCTTATACACTCCTGTGGCTGATGCCATGTGTGGTCTTGCGATCCTGGCTGGGTTTGGCGATGCAGGCTCCACCACTGCACCTAGACAGTGGATCTTCCTTATTCCAAAGTTATCATATCATATAATCAATTTCTTTTTCTTAATTTAATCATATAATCAATTTCTTTTTCTTAATCTTTCTAGATTTTAGCCTGCTTGCCTCCTCTAAAGCGTGTTTCTTAGAGTCTGTGAAGAAGTTTATTACTTTTTTTTTTTAGTAGTACTGCAGATACTGTAAACTATAGTTGAGTTCTCAGATGAAGGATCTATTCTGTTGTGTCAAGATTAACAGATAAGATCAGGTTCTTATTGTGTGAGGAAGCTTAAAAATTAGAGAAGGACATTCAGATGATACTAACATATGAGTAACAACAACAACAGTAGCTAACATTTCATTGAATGCTTCTGTTGTGTCAGGTGGAGTGCTTTACACGTATGAGTACTCACTAATGCATGTCCATATATTTACCCATACGTATAATACAACACACAATAGACCTATAATCCAACAACCCTATAGGGCAGACATGATAGTCCCCGTTTTGCTAATAAGGAAACTGAATGTATGTAACTTGCCAAATTTTTAGATAGTTTGGATCCAGAGGGTTCCTAACCAATATGCTATGGTGCCTCCCACTTTCATTATTCTTTCATTGTGAAAAGATACTAATCCTTTGTAAGTAGATATGTAGTAGGCATGGATCACTTGCAGGCACAAATGAGTCTGTGGTGTTTTAAATTATTGTATTGCATATTTATACCCCATTGCTCTCTCATTGACTTTGCAAGGTATTCTAAACATTTTGTTAAGAATGTTTGATATAATGTTAGTCTTTGAAAAATTGTTTTCTATTTAGATGAAGTCATTCTACCTGAATTTCATCTCTCAGGGAGGTTATTCTGAATAGCAACACAGGTATTGTTCACACCACGATGAAATTATACTGTAGTGCTAACTTGTAAACAGAATGTGTTGCCATTGTTAGGCACACAGGTGGAGGATTTCTGATCACCTCCTGTGTTTACAAACTAGAAACAAAGAAAAGTATATTTTGAGGGAATGGGGCAGGGCAGGCATTTGGTCTGGAACTGTTACCTGTTGTCAGAGGTATTTTTAGTTAAAAAACAGGACAAATACAAAACCAAAGAATCTTTTAATACTTAGCTTTATTTTATTTTGTCTTAGAACTTGCTTGAGTAATCTCTTAGATACAGCTTATTTGCTGGTATTCTTTGCATTCTTACTATTCTTTGTTTTTAACTTTAGGATAAACAGTCATGGCAAAATGAATATGAAGTCTATAGTTTGCCTGGAATGAAGCATGAGAACATATTACAGTTCATTGGTGCAGAAAAACGAGGCACCAGTGTTGATGTGGATCTCTGGCTAATCACAGCATTTCATGAAAAGGTAAAACTACTTTCCATTTTGACTCAGTAAAGTCAAGGCTGGCTTATCTACCTAATGTTGGCTACAAATCTCTCAGACTTATTTTTCTGGGAACGGTAGGTTATTAGGGTTGGTTAATATTTATAAGTAAAAAATCTGTTTTAGAAGATAATTTATTTTAATAAAAGAGCAAAGATGGCAACTTTTTCACTTAACCCTCTACTTCTGTAATACCATTCTTTTGTCCCTGATTTCTTGTGCTGCAATTACCTCTCTTAGAAATAATTGTTTTAGTATAGCTAGTGCTTAGTAATTTTCATTTACCATTTCCGATCCATTTTGATTACATGAACCATTTTTTCAGCTTAAATTTTGTTTTAAAACTCTTTAATCATTGTAGCTTTGTGACAAAAGTAGAGTCAGGAAATTTATCTGATCTTTGATCTGTTACTAATTTGTAGGTTAATTATCACCAAAACACACTTGCTATTTTTCCTCAGTTTTTCTACTTTCAGAGTTAGTATGCAAGTACATATTAATGAAGCAGGAAATTGTGTTCTCCTTGGCAGTCAGTTTCATCATTGTCAAATATGAGTGGCTCTTTTACGTCTCTTAATTCTTGACCAAAAGGATGGCAGTAATCTCCAGAGGAAGTGTCTTGATGGTAGTTGTTGTGTATATATCTTAATTTTGTGTTCTCTTAGTCCTATGATATAACATCTCTATAGTCAATATATTTTAACTTTTTAAATATTTTCTAGAACTTTAGATTTTCAATGAGTCTTTTTTTTTTTTAACTTTTTAAAGAAATGTGTTCCGGGGCTGGCCCGGTGGCGCAAGCGGTTAAGTGCGCACACTCCGCTGTGGCGGCCCGAGGGTTCACCGGTTCGGATCCCGGGCTCGCACCGATGCATCGCTTGGCAAGCCATGCTGTGGCAGCGTCCCATATAAAGTGGAGGAAGATGGGCATGTATGTTAGCCCAGGGCCAGTCTTCCTCAGCACAAAAAGAGGGAGATTGGCAGATGTTAGCACAGGGCTGATCTTCCTCACAAAAAAAAAGAAAAGAAATGTGTTCCTTTATTTATTTATTTATTTTTTTGGTGAGGAAGATTGGCCCTGAGCTAACATCTGTGCCAGTCTTCCTCTATTTTGTATGTGGGACACCACCACAGCATGGCTTGATGGGTGGTGTAGGTCTGCGCCCAGGATCCGAACCCATGAACCCTGGGCCGCCAAAGTGGAGTGCGTTGAACTTAACCACTATGCCACCAGGCTGGCCCTGAGTCTTTTTTTTTTTTTTTTTTTAACTTTTGCCTTCTAGATAGGGGGAAATTGACTGATTGTGCTTGTAGCAAACCTTTAAAGATTAGTGGTACTCCTTTCTAGTCAAATGTTTATTACTGTGAAACTTGAACCATTCCAGAAAGATTATCTCTTGGATATCATTATTCACCAAAAGGAAAGATATGTCACTTTCCATAATCTCTTAAAAGTAAAAAGGAAAGTCTCCATATACATATGGCTTTTGTCAAGAGCGTAAGTTGTTTTTTTTCCCCCCTTTCTTTAGGGTTCACTGTCAGACTTTCTTAAGGCTAATGTGGTCTCTTGGAATGAATTGTGTCATATTGCAGAAACCATGGCTAGAGGATTGGCATATTTACATGAGGATATACCTGGCCTAAAAGATGGCCACAAACCCGCCATATCTCACAGGTAGAGCTAAATTTATATTATTTTCCCAAATAATTCAGAATTTGTTTATTATTTAAACTTTTAATCCCCTGGGCTAAATTCATTTTTCCCCTAGTTATCTAATCATGCTATAGGAAGCAGTTGAATTTCATTTGTTTTTCAAATTAGCTTTGAGATTGGCCAGGAAGTATTTTGGATAATGTATATGTTAACATCATTAGCTTAATTATTAGCATTAGTTTAATTATTGACTTATGTTTTAATTGGTCTCATTTCTAAAAGTATGGTAAAGAATGAAAAGTGTATTTTCTCTGTCTCACAGCAGAAAGAAATTTGTTTTACCTCAAAACATGATTTACTTCAAAGATGATTATAAATAGGTATAAGGGGACATAATTAAGGAGAGACCTTGACTATCTTTTTTCTTGTGTTTTCAATGACCATATGATCATTATCTGAGCTGAGGTGGAAGGAGACATCATTTGAACAACTGGCTTTATGTAATTGCCTTTTTCAGTGAAGAAATAGTACTTGGACCCAACTCTTGTCACACTCTCAAAAGGGAAAACGTTAGTTCCTTAAAAATGGGATTCAGTTTGCCATTGTGTATTTAACTTCCTTGAACATAGGATCAGTTTGTCTTCTTGTATTCAATTTAAAGACGGTTGCTTTAAAAGTAGGTATTAACTGATTCATTTAATGGATATTTATTTGAGTGCCACAGGTGGTGTTTTAGATTTCTGTGAGGCATTACTTTTAATCCAACTCCAATATAGATTCTGATTTTGCAAACCTTAAATGATTTCCACCTCAGAAATAGCTCCCCTTTCTTCTCACCTTCCTACAGTCTAACTGCCTCTTCCTCGATTTTTGCTTGCCTCACCTAGTCCTATAGAAAATACCCAAAGGTTATTAGAAGTAGGGTCCCTAAAAATCTTCTGAGTCTAAAACTGGTTTTTGTAGCACTTGGGGGTGTTTATCTGTGCCTCCTCTATCCTCCTCTTGGTCTCTGTCTGTCCGCATAAATTTAACCATTGCTTGTGGCATAGATGTATTTAGTTAGGGTATAGTAATCTCTAGGATGAACCAGTTGAGGCTAGTGTGGAGAGGAGGGTATCTGATTGCCTTAAAATGGTTATTAGTCTTTTCAGAAGACCAGGATCTAGCTGGAGCAGTGTATGTTTATGGTGAAAAATTTCTATCTGTTATACATTCCTTGAGATGCTTTTCTACAACCAGGTTGATGACTATAACAACCACTAAAATAAGGGGCCATTGTAAAACGTAGGCCGGTACAAATAGGCAAAAGACCAATTCAGCTATTATTTGAAAATTCTTTCATTTTGGTTTTTTAATTTCAGTTTCAATGGGAGTTTCTAATTGTAAACGCTGAAATATTTTTATTATCTTAAAAAACAGCAATTTTATGATTGATAGGTAGCAGTGACATAGATAACACGTAGGCAGGACAGTACTTTTGGAATGGCACCTGTTTATAGAAATGTTTTATGGAGAGATTTCCTTCTTATTGTCCATGTTATGAAAAGGAGTGTGTCACTGTACTCTTGTGCTTCAGGCTATATGGAGACTTTGCTTAAGCTTTCTCTCCCTCTCCCTTTTTCTGTATTTCATACTTTCAAATAACTGTTTCTTATGGCATACATAGTATGCCATAAAAGTGCCTCTTTCCCACTTTTAATAAAAATTTTTAAAAGATGACTTGTTTAAACTTAATTTGAATACTTTATCTTTCTGTTTGCAAGGGACATCAAAAGTAAAAATGTGCTGTTGAAAAACAATCTGACAGCTTGCATTGCTGACTTTGGGTTGGCATTAAAGTTTGAGGCTGGCAAGTCTGCAGGTGATACCCATGGACAGGTAAGGATGATAACTATAAACTGTAAGAAAAAATAATCTTGTCCCATATGTTTTTAGAATGGCATATTTGGACTGAACTGGACTAAAATTATTGTGGTGGTTATTAAATTGGCATCTAATATAAAACAACTCTCTTAAGAGTAATATGTTAAATTTGCTGAGGAAGACATTTTCATATGGTGGTGAAGGACTGTTAGGACCTCAGGTGGTTTAGATCAAGCAGTTCATAAAACAACCTAGACAAATGGCATGGGATTCTATCTTTAAAACTACTCAAAGAAGAATCCAACACATTTTAATAGACTTCATTCTTAGGGAGTTCTTAGTATTAACTCAGTAGTTTTAACTTGTTAATTCTTTCACTATCTCAAGAGGATTGGAAGAATAGTCAGTCACTATTCATGCTACAATCCATTACTACTGCCCATTTTCCCAGACAACAATTACAGTTTCTTGCTTTTTGTTCTTTATTGCCTCATTAACTCTTTAAACAACTTTATAGTTTTCTCTGAATTCTCTCCAGAGTTCAGAGCACTTGTAAAGCCCTGAACGAGAAGCCTAACTCTAGTCAAGATGTGCACAGAGAGATCTCAGCAATGGGAATCTTGTAGAAGGCCAAAGAGGAAAAGGACATTATCCATACATTTTATTCTCAGAAACTCTGAGGCTAGGAAAAGTGTTTTCACTCCTACAAGATCACCTTTTAATCAAGAAAACCAGTTTGACCTGAAAGGTGACATTTCCTTACAAAGTCAAATAATTTAGGCTTTGGTAGGATCATTTCTTCATCTTTCAAATCATGCGGATTATTTGGTCATCTAATTCTCAGCTTTCTTTTTTCCCCAGTATATCCTATTGACTTCCAGGAGCACAGTTATTAAAGACTCATAGCACAACATATTTTGGCAGTACTGACTCATGATTTAAGAATTTACTTTGGAGCAGTGGTCAGCAGTCTTAGTACTAGAAAAGTTGACATTGAATGTATTTGGGAATGAAGGCAGTTTTGTGGAGAATATTACTGAGATGGGAGATTGTGCAGGAAGCCTAGGGACCAACTTCTGAGCTGAAAGTGTGATTGATTATCATAAGACTAAATTTTGGAAACAGTTTAATCCTTTGGTACCTCATAACCTGCCCTCACCCACTTGTTTTTTCTAAGAAAAAATTTTGGACTCATTCATACTTTTAATACTCACAGTTGGGTTACATGATGAGGTAGACATAACTAGTTACTTACATCAGTGGTTTCTTGACTTGAGATTTCATGGACCAGAAAATTTGAAAATGCATGGTATTGCACATTTTATCTATCTCAAAGAAAGAACACTGGGAAAAAAAAATAAGATTTTTACCTATTATTATCATCAATTTATAAAAAGGAGGACATTTTACACTAAAAAGGTAGATAAGTCATCATTTTATAAGAAAAGAAGTACTTTGGATTGCATACGTTTATCTTTAGGAGAAAAGTAGACTCTTGGGAAATGCTTGCTTATAGTACAATTAAAATAGTTATTTAAAGTAGCAAAAAAAGCAGAACTACTTTTTTTTTCTTTGTTCAAAGTGTTCTCCTTATTAAATGAATTAAAAACTTGAACTTTAGGGTCCTAGTGATCTGCCCTTATTTGTTTTTTAAACATCTCTGTTATATGTATATTTGCAGATAATTGCCCAACTTCTAGTCTACAGATCACAATCACCTAAGGATGGAGCTTTTTGGAAATACCAATACCTGGGCTGCTCCCTAGATCTACTAAAACTCAAGTAGATTGTGATCTACCTAGCTATCTCACAAAATTTTTTAAGCTCTCATATATGAATGTTGTCAAGCACCAACCAAAGCTAGCTGTAATAGCTTAGTAACCATAGTTACATTACTAAGAAATACCAAATTGTTAGGGACAGATATAAATAAAGATATCCAAGGTAGAATTCATGAATAAATAAATACATAGATTTTGTACAAATAGAACTTTAAAAAGTTTATCCATCCTTGACTTGGCTAATTTTTATGATTTGTATTATTTATTAGTTTTTTTAATACAGAGAAAGAGAAACCCTCAAAAAAAGTTTTTTTTTTTTTAAAGATACATTTAAAACGCTATGCAAAGGTACAGTTGAAAAGTATACAGTTCTTTTCTCTATTCCATTCTTCTCCCCACAGACAACCTTTGTTCGGTTTTTTTGATTACTTCTGGAAGGGGGAAAAAATTCTAAGCCTATATCAGCATAATGTCTGTTGATATATTAAGTGTACCCAGAAAGGATCTTAGTAAATATAAGCTTTGTTCCTTGCTGTTTTCATCCTTCAGTATTTTTGGAAATCTTTCCATATCAGTCCTTATAGATTTATCTCACGTGTTGTAAGAGCTGCATAGTACTCTGTTTAAGCAGTCCCTACTGATGGATGCTTCTGCTGTTTCCAGTGTCTTGGCTGTTGTATTACTTGAAATGGAATAAAATTCTGCTTGACCTTCTAGTCTAGTGGTCATAATTTAGTTACCTTATCTGATATTAGACCACAATTGGTTTTGATTCTTTTTACAAAATCATAAAATGTTAGTTCATAAAATTAATGAATGAGTACTGTTTGCTTTCAACATCTTTTTCAGGTTGGTACCCGGAGGTATATGGCTCCAGAGGTATTAGAGGGTGCTATAAACTTCCAAAGGGATGCATTTTTGAGGATAGATATGTACGCCATGGGATTAGTCCTGTGGGAACTGGCTTCTCGCTGTACTGCCGCAGATGGTAAGGGAAAAAATATTTTAAAAAAAGATATATATGCCTACTACACATATATGAAAAGGGATGATTACACTCAAAGGTAATATTTTAAAGTACAGTTGTTTTTTTTTTAAAATGGACTCCAAGAGGTGGTGGCTTAAAGAGAGTTCAGGAGGCAGGGGATAGGGCAGGCAGGAGAGGAAATGTCCTCATAGGTAGTGATTCTGTACCATTGCCACATGTTTTGCTGAGCACTTCGCATAACTTTAGCTTATTTCCTAAAACAACTTTGGAGGTAGTTATTGTCTCAGTTTTACAGATGAGGAATCTGAGGCTCAAATTTTAGGTAGAAATGAAGTAGCTTGCCTCAAGGTGGTAAGTATGATAAATGGTGAAACCTAGATTTGAAACTCTGATCCAGATATAGGGAAAGGGCTGCTACTTTAATTAGGTCGCATGAGTCCTGCCCCCGGGTTCTAAAGTCAACTCTTGTGGCTGGAGGAGATGCAAGTAGAGTTGGGGGACTTGGCCTCCCAGAACACTCAGGCTGAGTCTAGTCAGCACGCCCATGATGCCAACATATATCTAACTAACCAGATTGAATTGACAGTCTATCCTCCATGACACAGAACTAAGCGTGCATTTGGATATACCGCAGGTTGAATCCTGCCTCCTTAAAGCTTTTAAAATCTGATCGGATGTAGACATTATTGTGAACATTTCCTAGCACAGCACTTTGGTTCTAAAGGATTCTTATTCTTTGTTCTTGTTATTGAAGTCCTTGTTGAAGGATAAATATTTGCATTGATTGATTGATTATAAACCTGAATATTATATTCCCGGTGTGACAAAATTATAAGTAGTGTTCTAGGTACTCTGTCTGTAGTGCTCCTCATAAGGTCTCGACTCTCTTCAGTTATGTTACAGCACTTTTTTGGATGTGAGACTCTACAGACTTCCTGACTGTTAAACTCCCAAACAAATGTAAATTAGCTTGATCTGTTTTGTTTTGTTTTTTTTATTTTATTTTATAATTGCCTAAAATTTCCTGTGGATTGTGAAAGACCATAGAAGAAATTGTGCTGACTATTTAAAAATGTATAACCAACTTAACCTATGTTTATAAGAATATTTTATGAGTTCTGTAATAGTCGCTCAGTATAGGACAGACTACCTCTGTATATGAAATTGGATTTGGGGTACTGTGCTTTTAAAGGGAACTTAGTAGACACTGCTCAGGAATGGAGATCCATTCATTCTTCCAAGATTGGGCGTTTGGCATGGGAGTGGATCCAGAACGTAAGAAAGGTTGAAGCAATTTGGGTGCAAGTTTAGCTTACAAGTCTATAGGAAGAAGAGTAAGCTGTTCAGTGTATTTTGTCTCAAAGTGGAAGAGGAAGTACATTTATTATATGCATTTATGGAAGCAGAAGTAGGTCAGATAGCAGATGCTATAGGAAAATATATTTCATAAGAACTTTATTAATATATGAACTTTCCAAAGCAAACCATTGCATATGGTGTTATGGGAGATACACAAGGCTCTGCCCTTAAGTAATGTACAATCTAGTTAAGGTGATAAAATATATCCTGGACAGTTAACTGTAGAGTAAGGTAAGTGTAAATTGTTTAGCTGAGTGCCCGGCACATAGGTATTCAGTAAATGTTTTTAGATGAATGTAGTACCTGAGAAATGTAGGGGAGTGTTAATGGGAGTTTAGAAGAGTGAGAAATTGCTTTGTTTGTGGGGAGGAGTTATCAGGGAAGTTGTTACGGAAAAAGAAAAGGATGGATGCTGACATTTCTTAAATGCCTTGCATGTGCTATGAAATGCTTAATTACAGAGTCAGTCATTTCTGACTCTTAAGTCAGAAATTGGGAAAGAGGGGTTAGTGTGAACATTGCTAAAGTGAGTGTTTTAAAGTTTGTTGATGGCTGATTGTTGATGGTTCAATTCAGTGATTCCCAAACTTTAATGTGCATACCAAACTCCTGGGAATCTTGTTAAAATTTAGATTCTCACTCAGTTGGTCTGGATTGGGTCCTGATATTTACATTTCTTACAAGTTACCAGTCAGTGCCAGTGCTGCTGACCTGTGGACCACACTTTGAGTAGCAAGGATTGAATAGATACCTTAGAATGTCAGTACAGTCAGCCCTCCGTATCCGCCGGTTCCGTATTCGTGGATTCAACCAACTGCAGATCAAAAGGCCCAGGATGGTAGCGTTTGTACTGAATATGTACAGGCTTTTTTTCTTGTCATTATTGCCTAAACAATATAGTATAACAACTATTTACATAGCATTTACATTGTATTAGGTATTATAAGTAATCTAGAGATGATTTAAGGTAAGTATATGGGAGGATTGCATAAGTTAAATGCAAATACTATACCATTTTATATAAGGGACTTGAGCATCCGTGGATTTTGGTAATCTGCGGGGAGGTCTTGGAACCAATCCTCCCCACCCCCATACCAAAGGACAACTGTCCTCTAAGTCACTGGAAGTGCTCAAGCAGAGACTGAGTATCCAGGCATCAAGGATTCTTGCATTTAGAGAGGGTCGAGTTAGATAGCCTCCTTCATGATTTATTGTTCATAACTTATATTCTATCCAAGAGTGTTGGTGCATTTCCAGAGCTTGTACAGGGTTTACGTCTATATATGGACACATCTGATCACTGAAATTGCTCATTAGTCACTGGTTTCTTTCAAGGGGAGAAGGCACAGTGATTGAAAGCATAGACTTTAAAGCCATTCAGAGAGATGGATTCAAATTCCAACTCTGCCACTTAACAGCTATATGTCCTTGTGCAAATTTTGGAACTTTTTTGAGCTTTCTTATCTGTAAAATAGAGGTAATGCCACCTTCACTCTGTGAAGATAAAATGGAATTAAATAGTATATTTAAAGTTCCTGGTCAGGATAAGTGCTCATCAAATATTAGTTGTTATTAACTCCTACCTGCGTTTTCGTATTTGAGTGGGCCTAAGAAAAAAGGAATCATTTATGTTGAATAAATCCTCCTTGTCTGTGAAGGCACATTCTGACTTCTTGTTTGGAGAGTTTGTGATTTTTTAAAAACTAGCC